>NC_141002.1:21426827-22026827 GCF_052327205.1 Somniosus microcephalus | reverse complement strand
CCAATGTCATTCTGTAGCAGGGCACAAGCCGAAGCACCAGAAATATGTTTTAACAGATTCAATTAAGATGCAACAGTGCACCCAAGTCACACTAATACAAAAGCAAAATACTGCGGATGCTGGAAATCGGAAATAAAAACAGAAACTGCTGGAAATACTCAGCAGGTCAGGCAGCATCTGTGAGAGAGAAACTGAGTTACATCTCTAACTTTTTCCAGTTCTGATGAAAGGTCATCGACCTGAAACATTAACTCTTTTTTTTAAATTCATTCCAGGATGTGGGCATCGCTGGCAAGGCCAGCATTTATTGCCCACCCCTAATACCCTTGAGAAGGTGGTGGTGAGCCGCCTTAAACCACTGCAGTCCTTGTGGTGAAGGTACTCCCACAGCGCTGTTAGGGAGGGAGTTCCAGGATTTTGATCCAGCGTCGAGGAAGGAACGGTGATATAATTCCAAGTCTGGATGGTGCGTGACTTGGAGGGGAACTTGGAGGTGGTGGTGTTCCCATGCGTCTGCTGCCCGTGTCCTTCTAGGTGGAAGAGGTTGTGGGTTTGGGAGGTGCTGCCGAAGAAGCCTTGGCAAGTTGCTGCAGTGCATCTTGTAGATGGTACACACTGCAGCCACGGGTATGCCGGTGGTGGAGGGAGTGAATGTTTAAGGTGGTGGATGGAGTGCCAATCAAGGGGGCTGCTTTGTCCTGGATGGTGTCGAGCTTCTTGAGTGTTGTTGGAGCTGCACTCATCCAGGCAAGTGGAGAGTATTCCATCACACTCCTGACTTGTGCCTTGTGGAAAAGCTTTGGGGAGTCAGGAGGTGAAACACTCGCCGCAGAATACCCAGCCTCTGACCTGCTCTTGTAGCCGCAGTATTTATGTGGCTGGTCCAGTTAACCTCTCTCCACAGATACTGCCTGACCTGCTGAGTATTTCCAGCAGTTTCTGTTTTTATAGCACTGGGTCGCAGGTTGGATTAGCACAGAGTAGGCCCGATATTAACTCCGGACCAGTTTAGAGTGGGTGGGTAGAGATGCAAGTTAAAGACATACCCGCTGCTCAGTGATAGGTCCACCCTAGGGGAGGTGGAGGGAGTGATAGGTCCGCCCCAGGGGAGGTGGAGGGAGTGACCGGTCCACCCTAGGGGAGGTGGAGGGAGTGACAGGTCCACCCTAGGGGAGGTGGAGGGAGTGACTGGTCCACCCCAGGGGAGGTGGAGAGAGTGACAGGTCCACCCCAGGGGAGGAGTAAACTTTCCTTGTGGGACTCCTGCTCCTTCAGGGCTCACAAGGAAAGTGGAAAAAAAGTACTTACCTTTTTGAACGTCTCCTGGACCTGGATCCTCGTTCCCACCGACTGAAAAATCCTGTCAGGCCCCTGAGTTAAAATGGCAGTCGGGTCCCAATGACGTCATCGGGCCTGACCTACATGTGTCAAAAAGGACCCCGTCAGTTTTGGGTGTGTGCCCCTGCCTCCTGCTTTGTTGAGCAGGTTATAATTGGGAATGGTCAGCTCCCGGCAGCTCCAGGGATATTTTAACCGCCCCCCTGCCCTGGTTGATGAGGTGTTGTCAATTTAAAATGATGATGAAAAATGATGATGAAAAGTGTGGGGAGAGCGTAGGAAACATTTCTTAATGCAGAGGATTGCTAAAGCATAGAAAGCTTTTCCACAGGGAGCGGTTGAGGCAGAGATCAATGCATCTTTTAAGGGAAAATTGGATGAATATTTGATGCCCAGGAAGATACCGAGCTACGGGAGAGAGTGGGGGATTGGTGTTAGCGTAGATTGCTCTAGAAAAGGCACGATGGGCTAAATATCATTTCTTGAGTTGTAAACTGTGCTGCTTCTAAGAGCAGGAGGCTGCCTGGAACCTAGCACTAAGTGTTTGGTGTGGGAAATGGAACCCGACACTGGAGCAGAGGTGAGCATTAGATTTCGGACTGTTCTGCTTTGTTCTCGTGTTCACGACAAGTTGTCAGCAAGAAGGTGGTTTTGGTCTATTGGAGAACAAGGCCAGAATTCTCCTGCGGGGGTAGTTGGATGTGGCGGGATTTCTGTTCTTCCCCTCCAAACCCAACCTATTATGCTAGCCCAGGGTTCCTCCTGTATACATGGTGGACTTCTGGCGAGACTCACGCTGCCAAGCATGCGAAGGGGAGAATATCACAGCCGCTACAGCACTAAGGGAGCTGGCGAGAGACCTTAAAAGGGGCAGAAGAGTCGACATCCCACTGAAGGCCTAAGCCGAGACAGGGGCTTCAGCCAAATGTTTGAAGCCTGACCAAAGGGAGAGGAGAGGTGGTCAGTACGAAGTCCACTCTCTCCACAGGTAGAGTTCCAAGCCGCTCCTGCTGTTTCCCGGGGCTTACCGCTACCGTATACAAGGCAGTGCCTGGAAACAGCGGCGAATTGGGGGCGCGGGGAAATGGAAGGGAAATCCTGCCAGGACATGGGCCCTGCCTCCCCAGCAGCCATTGTCATCAGCAAGCAGGAAAGGACTGGCCATCAGTAGCCCTGGTGAGGGCAGGGGGGAGCGGTGAGCTAACGGGAGGCCTCACAGCCTAAATTTGACCTCATTCTCCGCCATGCTGGGCA
Source organism: Somniosus microcephalus (assembly GCF_052327205.1). NCBI lineage: Eukaryota > Metazoa > Chordata > Chondrichthyes > Squaliformes > Somniosidae > Somniosus > Somniosus microcephalus. Next base: position 22,024,235 of record NC_141002.1, on the reverse strand, counting down.
AGATTGAGGAGAAAAGTGCCAGCCCAAGTTTCCCATGACCCAAAACAATCATCCTTATATGTGCCATGTATGAGTTAGCATACCTAGGGTCAACAGCTAACCTCCAATCACGAAGTATTGCTCAGTAGAGATTACGAGGGATGCCCACCATCCTGTCCCATCCGAAAGGTGGAAAACAGTAAGGTGTCTGACCAAAACGTACAGGTTAGATGTACTTGGTCTGGGTTATTTGAAGGTTAATTAATTCACAGGAGCAGAAAGGCACAGCAAGATCCTGAAACAGCCCAATACTTCGAAAAAAATAAAATTAGAATCAGTCCACATCATAATATCCTCTTTTTTGACCAAACTTCATCTGAACAGCAGAAATTTTAGACAAACGGTAAGGTTTATCGCTTGGCCGACTTTCATGATGAAATGTTCTATATGGACGATGCAAATTCCAATTGAGCCACGGAATTAGGATGAATCTTCTGAAACGAAAGACGAGGAGCCAGAGCTATAATTTATGTCACTGGCCATCTTTCAGCATAGGACTGTTGTCTTTGAAGCAATCAAACACACTGGAAGTTTACTGGATCTGATATCTGGCGGGGTGAGGCATTAATGTCTGGATATTGTTGCTTCCCACGTAACTGTAATGGATTCCCCCAACAGCTTCAGCAGTTTGTGCAGCTCAAGATGCTCTAAGACAACAAAGGAAACCCATTTGAGATGGACATCACCCATTGAATACGATGACTAGGTCATGATTACGTGGAGCCAGTTTGGCGCATTAATCACCAAGTACCACCTTTGCCACAGAACAATGGGATCCTCACACCAACACCCCAGAGAGAGAGCAGACGGCAGCCTTTAATTAGATGCATCCTTATCATTTGAATGTCACAGCGAGCCCAGCAGGCTCAGCAGGCCACCCGGCAACAGGTGACGTCACAGATTGACATTTCATCTGTCAAGAGCTTTTGACAGCTAAAATATCAGCGTTTGACAGCTCTTTGAAGCTGTCAAACACTGACAATCTGTACACTAAGTTAATTCCTTCCTCTCAGGCTGATTTAGAGATCTCTCCAGAACAGAAAGCTGAATGCTGCAACTTTTGACAGCTCGCGGCCATTCTGCTTTCTGTGCCGGTGAGATGAGGGACTCCCGAGACCTGAAGGAAGGGAGGAAGGCTGTAAAGGTAAGTAAAGGTAAGTAAAACCTCTTTAAACACTTTACACACACCAAACACACTTACCTCTGCACTCATGCACCCATCACTCACCTGAACACCGGACATCTCGAACCCTCCAAGTCCTTCAGCCCGACGGTCCACCTTGCTAACTTGGCGTGGTTTGGAGCCGTCGGGAATCCCACACTTCAGGAATAAAAATAGGGATTAGGCGAAAAACTGCCTGTTAACTACCTGTTAACAGGCAGTTAATTGGCACTAATTCCCTTCCCGCCTCGGGGAGGCGGGTCCCAGCACAGGTCGGGTATCCGCCTCCTTTGAAACTGGCATGGGGGCAGGATGGGTTCGTGTCCCCTGATTTCGAGATTTTAACCCCCACATGCCTCCAATCCCGCCTCCACAGCCCAATAAAGAACAAAAGAAAGGAAGTTATGCTAAACCCTTATAAATCACTGGTTAGGCCTTAGCTGGAGTACTGTGTCCAATTCTGGGCACCACACTTGAGGAAGGATGTCAAGGCCTTGGAGAGGATGCAGAGGAGATTTACCAGAATTGTACCAGGGATGAAAGACATCAGTTATGTGGAGAGACTAGAGAAGCTTGGATTGTTCTCCTTAGAGCAGAGAAGGTTCAGGCAAGATTTAATAGAGGTGTTCAAAATGATGAGGAGTTTTGATGGAATAAATAAGGTGAAGCTGCTTCCACTGGCAGGAGGGTCATTAACCAGAGGACACAGATTTAAGATAATTGGCAAAAGAACCAAAGGGAAGATAAAGAGAATGTTTCCTTAACGCAGCGAATTATGATGATCTGGAATTCACTGCCTGAAAGGGTGGGGGAAGCAGTAACTTTCAAAAGGGAATGGGATAAATACTTGAAAAGGAAAACTCTGGAGGACTATGGGGAAAGAGCAGGGGCGTGGGACTAATTGGATAGCTCTTTCAAAGAGTCAGGCATGAGGGGCCGAATGGCCTCATAATGTGCTGTAAGATTCTATCAGTGATCTGGTAAGACTGTAAGGGGCTTGTAATGTTTCTTGGAATAGGGGTGAGAGATTCTATGATTCCCATTAGCAACATGAATTTGTTGGGGAGCAGGTGGAGGCACTGTTTTGAGGTGGATGTTGTAATGCACCTTTATATATTAATGATCTAGACAAGGGAACTAGATGTAATATCTCCAAATTTGCAGGCGACACAAAGCTGGGTGGGCGTGTGCGCTGTGAGGAGGATGCCGAGAAACTCCAGGATGATTTGGACAGGTTGGGTGATTGGGCAGATGCATGGCAGATGCAATATAACGTGGATAAATGTGAGGTTATCCACTTTGGTAGCAAAAACAGGAAGGCAGATTATTATCTGAATGGCAATAGATTGGGAGAAGGGGAAGTGCAACGAGACCTGGGTGTCCTTGTGCACCAGTCGCTGAAGGTAAGCATGCAGGTGCAGCAGGCGGTTAAGAAGGCAAATGGTATGTTGGCTTTCGTAGCGAGAGGGTTCGAGTACAGGAACAAGGATGTCTTGCTGCAGTTGTACAGGGCCTTGGTGAGATCACATCTGGAGTATTGTGTGCAGTTTTGGTCGCCTTATCTGAGGAAGGATGTTCTTGGCATGGAAGGAGTTCAGCGAAGATTCACCAGGCTGATACCTGGGATGGCAGGAATGACGTATGAGGAGAGATTGGATCGATTGGGCTTGTACTCGCTGGAGTTTAGAAGAATGAGAGGGGATCTCATTGAAACTTAGAAAATTCTGACAGGACTGGACAGACTAGATGCAGGAAGAATGTTCCCGATGGTCGGGGAGTCCAGAACCAGGGTCACAGTCTAAGGATAAGGGGTAGGCCATTTAGGACGGAGATGAGGAGGAATTTCTTCACCCAGAGAGTGGTGAACCTGTGGAATTCTCTACCACAGAAGGCAGTAGAGGCCAATTCATTAAATATATTCAAGAAGGATTTGGATATATTTCTCAAGGCTAAAGGGATCAAGGGATATGGGGAGAAAGTAGGGACTGGGTACTGAATTTGGATGATCAGCCATGATCGCATTGAATGGTGGAGCAGGCTCGAGGGGCCGAATGGCCTACTCCTGCTCCTATCTTCTATGTTTCTTATGTTTCTATCTTTTAGAGCAGAATTGTGGGAGGTTTATCATATATCTATTATACCCGCCCAAGTACCACTTGATGCTGACGCTGGGTTCAAAAAAATGCCCCCCACCTCGCCCCCCACAATTGACAGCCTGCCAAAATTGACCGCCAGTGCTCACAGTTGAACAGCCACTTGGGATGAGGCACTGTAGGACGACCAGTTCCCGTGAGCTATACTCCAGGAAGGAGTCAATGCCTTCGGGAGCCCTGGGCGGGAAATTTGGCAAGACAAGCGAAGCAAATAGGAAGTACGATTGAGAGGCATAGAAATTCATGGAATGGCATGGTAGGTGTGTGGAATTACCTGGGAAATGTGGAGGTGCGGCACAGAAAAGCATCGCACCAACTCCTTCCCTTGCTTTCACGGCCTGGCGCTCATCAGTTGGAAATCTCTCGAGATCTGGAGGAGAAAGAGATGGAGACAGTCACGAGTCGATTTTCAAAGAGGAAAGCCCCGATTTTTAACTGCACCCACCCGTTGAGAACATGACAGGCCGGGGTCGGATGACCGATTTACACCTGATTTTCGACTCCATTAAAGTTAAAATTTCGGTTAAAATTGGGGCTTAATTCTAATGATATGAAGCAATATAATCTTTGCTCTCATTCTTCAACAGTCCGTTGGACTTAAAAATATCCCAGTCAACTGTTTCTGCTGCTTAAAGCAAAAAGTTCTTTATGGAAACCTAATTCATCACAATAGTTTTGTGGTCGATAGCCACAATTCTAAGACACAAAACACTCTCAGATACAGGCAACAGCTGCCAACGAGTCATTAACACAAATGATTTGCAGTCATTTTTAAGCATGTGACAGAAAGAGCAGAACACTAACCGAATTAATTCCAGTAGGTCAGCGGGAACCGCACGTTTAGAAAATATCGCACAAACCTTGGGGGCTTTGTTTTCTCAGTAGAAGACGGGTGAATACTTTGAACAAAAAGTACTACCCCTAGATTTTGCTTCCTCTTCAAGGGAGGCAACTCCTGCTGCAGGTAGAATAAATCTTTCACTGAGCGGTGTTCCCATTAGCACAAACACTGGTTTCAATCATGACACGCGTGAACAATTTTCACAAAGGCGCCGGACAGAACGGCAGTTAATCCACGAGGACAGCTCCGAGATCACAGTTAATCGTTTCTCCTAACTGTTCTGTGACTGTATCTCAGAAATATTCTACGACCCTCTATACTCCTGGAAATAACTGCAACCAAATGCAAGCACATTCGCTTTCTGTCAATGTAGTTAGGTGTGTCGGTGTAAAAGCATTCACTGTGCTGTTAGATTTATTGGTGAACTTGTATTCGTCCCCAGTAATTTATCGTTCTATGGATATTGGAAGGACGCTGCCGTTTATCTTACACAGAACATGCATGCGCTTTGCCTGGTGAACAGTAATCTTTTGACAGGGAAACAGCACCTAGGTTAAAATGCAGTGTCCATATGCAGCAAGATCTGGACAACATTCAGACTTGGGCTGACAAGTGGCAAGTAACATTCGCACCACACAAGTGCCAGGCAATGACCATCTCCCCTTGACAGTCAATGGCATTACCATCGCTGAATCCCCCACTATCAACATCCTGGGGGTTACCATTGATCAGAAACTGAACTGGACCAGCCATATAAATACTGTGGCTACAAGAGCAGGCCAGAGGCTGGGAATTCTGCAGCGAGTGTTTCACCTCCTGACTCCCCAAAGCCTTTCCACCATCTACAAGGCACAAGTCGGGAGTGTGATGGAATACTCTCCACTTGCCTGGATGAATGCAGCTCCAAAAACACTCAAGAAGCTCGACACCATTCAGGATAAAGCAGCCCGCTTGATTGGCACTCCATCCACCACCTTCAACATTCACTCCCTCCACCACCGGCGCACTGTGGCTGCAGTGTGTACCATCTACAAGATGCACTGCAGCAACTCGCCAAAGCTCCTTCAACAGCACCTTCCAAACCCGCGACCTCTACCACTTAGAAGGACAAGGGCAGCAGACGCATGGGAACATCACCACCTACAAGTTCCCCTCCAAGCCACACACCATCCTGACTTGGACCTGTATCGCCATTCCTTCACTGTCGCTGGGCCAAAATCCTGAAACTCCCTTCCTAACAGCATTGTGGGTGCACCTACACCATATGGACTGCAGCGGCTCAAGAAGGCGGCTCACCACCATCTTCTCAAGGGCAATTAGGGATGGGCACTAAATGCAGGCCTAGCCAGTGACGCCCACATCCCATCAATGAATAAAAAAAATAAAAATAAAATAAAATGGTGACCCGAATACACTTCCCCCATCCCCTTTAGTGTGAGCCAGAGCTGGAATTAGCTGCCAGGGTGGGTGGCTGAGACCAGACCCTGGAATGTTTAAAACAGCCCGATGCTACAATGGTAGGGATGGTGTTCTGGAGGGATGGGATCAAATGGGCTGAAGGGCTTTCTTCATCCAAACCTACCCAGTGAAGGCCTTGACTCTTTCGGAAGTACGCTTCCATGGGTTCCCTCCAACACCTGCCCAAAAGTGGCTTTTCTCCACGCGCGAGTATCAGCAAGCTATTCGACTCTGGAGAACATCACAGCCAAAGCCCAGCCCTATCCTCACCCGATGCACATCCCAGCAGTGCTCACTAGACAGGGACAAAAATCGCAAACTAAACTGATGTTCTCCTCCCCTGCCCAGGGGGGACTGAAGCCCATTATCGTGCAGCTTCTACTGCCCTGGCTGCGATCAGCTTCGGAACAGAAACAGAAACCCCACAGTGCAGATAGAAGCCATTTCAGCCCATCGAGCCTGCACCAACACATATCCCACCCGATCCCCGTAACCCCTACACCAACACATATCCCACCCTATCCCCGTAACCCCACGTATTTAATCCCCCTAACACTAAGGGTCAATTTATCATAGCCAATCAACCTAACCCGCACATCTTTGGACTGTGGGAGGAAACTGGAGCACCCGGAGAAAACCCACGCAAACACGGGGAGAATGTGCAAACTCCACACAGTCACCCGAGGCCGGATTCGAACCCGGGTCCCGGAACCTTCTATTCCTGTTAGTAAGTGCTCACCTTCACCAAGGATGAGATGGTGGAATTAAACACGTTGACGGGATTTTTAAAAATGAACGCTGGAACCGAGATTTGTTTAAATAGCACTTTCCGTCAACGCAGGGGAAAGAGATTGCGGTTTCACTCCACTACATTTGAGGCACATCTCTGCTGCATTCCAGTCTGCTTGGAAGGGACTCCGTAAGCTGAATTGATTCGGAATCAAATTTCATGCACACTGCACAATCTAGAGAGTAATGGATGGCCAGGGACACATTACAGCATTGGCTAAGAGTTCACAAACATTCATTGAAGGTCCCCTTCTTCCCTCCCCCCCATAAACAATGAGTGATGCTTATAGCTTAGTAATCCATCCCTGACCATCTCTTAGTGTATAATAATAATAAACAGAGGGCAATATGATGGGGAGCTGAGGGATACGATTTATACCTCTCTAGTGAGCTGACCTGACAACTCCGAAGTGACAAATTACAAACCAGTTAGGGTCGAAATCGCCAGTGGATATAAATTCTACCCCGCGGCTTCGTTCTGTGTTCTTTATTTTATTGGCACGCCTGGTCGAAGGACCAAGGCTCACAGGGCAAAGCATTGGCAAGGTTAGAAAAGAATAGGTGATCAGAGGAGGTAAATGGATTAGGTGACGCCAGGCTTGGCTTTTAAAAGGCTGAAAGTACATGAGCTAAGTGGCTGCAACTAAAAAGGTAAAAGTTGAGTGTAAATTTTAACAGCTGACTAAAATAATATGCAAGCGGGGGGACGTTTTACTACGTTAAAGGCGCTATATAAATACAAGTTGTTGTTGTCATGGACCGCTCCAATTTACAAACGATCTCGGGATAGATACGATGAGAAAAACTATCCTGCCCATATAGGTTCATCCTTCTTAAAAGAAGCGATAGCGCTTCCATCACTGCATCCGACTATTTCTTAGAAACCGTCTCTGGTCTCCACCAATCCAGCACACAGGTTTTCAAAATGCAGTCCTTGTATATTTCTGCATTATCTAGCCTGCCTGTTGCTGTCGGATAATAAAATATATTTCTGCGGGGATATGGCCCATATATTTTGGTTAGGCGGACGCTATCTTCTGGAGGTCTGGTCAGAGGGGGCTCCCTGGGAGCACAGTGGGTTTCCCCACACAAGACAGTTTGAAAACCACCGCTGCACCCAGGAGTCTATTCAACGCATTGAGGACTCGACATGAAGAACTTCCTGACATCAGAAAATAAATTATTGTCATTACTTTGAACTTGTGCCCCCTTGTCCTACCATCAGAGTTTAATTTGAAATAGCGTGCTGGATTTATCTACAAGCTCCTAAGGGAAATAAACAAATACACATAAAATGTCCGAAAGCAATTCCTTCAACATTTCTCCCTGGCCTGAAGGTAACTACAAAAGGCTTCCCGGTTAATCAATGAATTATCACAACCTGGCCACACACAATAAAAAAAACTCAGATAACTGATCGTTGAACTCATTGATGTTCGCGAGACCTAATTCGATGCAGAAAGGTCTGTCACGTTGGACAACACAGCAGCGAGTTAAATTCCTTGTACATGAAGCACTTTGAGACGTTTCGGAGACGTGGCTCTTAATCTTTAATTCTGTAAGCGCCTCCTCCTAACTAGGTAATTTTAAGACGCAAAATCATTTGGATTGTTCTTCTCTGGCCCTCTCGAAGGATGGATGCGGTTATGTTATGTTTTTTACTAGATGCATTATTTGGGTTACAGTGTCAATGACCATTCCCTTCAGTGAACCTCCCGGTTACTACCAGCCAAAGTACGTCTTTATCTCCTCAATATCTAGGTAAATACACAAGTCCCCGGGGCAAACAGAGAACCCTTGCTACTGTACTCCAGCCTACTGCAATACATCATGTGCTGTTATGTGGACCATTCATCTTCCATACACTATCAGACCGAGGCTCAGACTAGAAACCAATAGACATTTAACCTTGAACAGGTAAATAAGCAGTTCTCGGTAGAACATCAACGTAACAAATACGCTCATCCTGCACTACCTCTCGACAGTTGCTCACTTCTTATGTGGTGAAACGCTACCGTGGAGCAACATCCAAGCTCAGTCTCCTTGCTGGCTTCAGGCTGACTGCCGAGCTGAGCCCATGCACCAAACATGAGCCCAGAATCGGAAGCTCCTGGCCGCAGAGCTATCCATCAGAAGAATCGCTGGCCCGGTCACCCCCAAAGTCCTGTCTTCGCGCCAGACACAACTGTCAATCAAAATCACCAGGTTGTTTAGAATTGGATGGGATGGTTGGATTCATTGATCTGTGCCGAATACTTGGAGTTACCTGCTGGATGGGTCCCCCATCTCGATACCACAGCAGCAAAACAGACCAGGCATACCAGCGACCTGCAGAACCATTTCCTGCCTTGCCCTGAGTGTGAATATTAGTGGGCTTGTTATGTAACTTACAGAAGACAGCTAGCAATGACTGACCTTAACTCTGTGTGTGTATTGTGGCCACAAATCAATAGGTAGTTTAACAAAGATAAAGATGCTTCATTTTTGTCACAAAGACAAGGCTTTCAGGAGATTCCGAGGAAAAGAAAGAACTTGCATTTCCACAGCTCCTTTCATAAACTCAGGACGTCCCAAAGGACTTCACAGTCAATAAAGTACTTATTGAAGCGCAGTCACTATTGTAATGTAGGTAACGCGACAGTATAATTGCACACAGCAAGGTCCCACAATGAGATGAATGACCAGATCATCTGTTTATTCCAGTGATATTGGGTGAGGAATAAATGACCAGAACTCCAGGAGAATTTTTCCAATAGTGCCATGGAACCTTTTATGTCCATCTGAGGGGGCAGACGGGGTCTTGATTTACCATCTCAACCAAAAGACGGCACCTCTGACAGTGCAGCACCCCCTCAGTATTGCATTGAAGTATCAGCCTAGATTATGTGCACAACTCTCTGGAGTGAGACTTGAAGCCACAACCTTCTCACTCCAAGGAGAGACTGCTACCCACAGAGCCAAGGCTGACACCCGAGAAGAAAAACATGGCAACAATGAAATACTAACTGGCACAGAGATCTATTTAGGAGGATTTCTGGTTTCTAGATAACTACGTACATCCAAATTGCAGCTCGGCCTCTTTGCTGATGATGGTTCCGTACTTGTTTGTTGCCAGGCATTGGTACTTGCCACGGTCCTTCGCCTTCTCCGGGTTGTTGATAACTAGGTTGCCGCCGATCATACTGTAGCGGCTATCGTCCACATTAATGTCCCGGTTGTTTAGCTTCCACCTACAGCAAACACAAAGCGCATTTCTACATGTAAAAAAATACAAAGAGAAAAGGCCCGTGCAACCAGGGGAGGTCCCAGCACACAACACGTTCCTGCAATTATGTTAGACACAATGAAAACAGCGACAGTGTACATGGTGCGCATTTTACATGAATGCAGAGGCTAAATGAAAGCCATTCCGGTACTCACCTGGTGATCAAATGATGACAATAGAGGAGTAGGAAAAGTATAAGGGAACATAAAGTGAGGTAAAGCAGGTTTGACATACCTTCTAATATCGATACCAAACATATGTAACTACATTCCTTTGAACACCCATAACAACACACTGGCACATTTATGCAGAAAAAAAGCAGTTTCTTTTACCTGTAGACTGGGGGAGGAATTGCCCGAGCTCGGCAGTTTAGTGACACTTTTGCCTCCTCAGACTCTTCTGGGTAGATGGTAGGCAGTGGTTGTTCTTCAAACATTGGTCCATGCTGCCTGCTGTCTTCTGCAAGTACAACACATAGCTATTATAGCCAGAGACAGCACCTGGAAGAAATACTGTGGCATGCCCTACAAATCTAAGTAGCATATATATGTATTATAGATAGATGTGCTGGTCTGATGTGGCCCATCCATTGGGAGGATAACATGGCCTACCTCCTCGTCACCCCTTTTCCCAGTACTGGTACAGCAACACACCACTCTTTTTTAACTCTTCCTACCTTTCTTTTAATGTCAATAAAATGCTACCACTTGGCTGGCTTGTCACCATGCCACTCCCTATTTACTTCACTTTCCATGGCAACACGTGCATTAAAAGAGCACAGGCTGATGGTGAGTGCAGCTCTTCCTTCCTTTCTATCAATATTCACCCAGCATTGAAGACAGACTTATTCTTCCTGAGATTACGCGATCACCTTGGGCTCATCATTCTATCTTACATTCACCACACCTTCTACTCAAAGCCCGCAAACCAAGCCATTGCGCAAGATGAATTGTTTTCTGTAACACAGGTTCAACTCTTACTCTTTTTCCAATAGAAGATTCCATTGACTTTTCTTCAGACAGAAGCAGTCAGTCTATGTCTTTAACTCCTCCAAACGTCATTATTTAGACTTCAAATTTCTGTCACCTGCCCAAACAGTTTGAAGAGCCAAAGCATTGATCCAATGGAATGACTTTTGTGAGTCCGTAATGTGCATCTGCCGAAACATGCTGCTAAATCTTTCTTTTAACTACTTACCCTGTTAATCCATCACGATATTCTCTAGGCAAATAAAGCCATACTGGGGAAGCCCTGGTGTAGTGGCAACAATGAGACAAATGCTGACAGGTGTTGTGATATAACGAAAGCAGACACCAGGGGTGCATATTAATTATGGACTCACAAAAGATGGCAGCTTGCATTCGTTTCTCAGTGTATGCAATACATTTCATCTCTATTACACACAAAAAAGAGAATCGTTCTATTGAAATCACTATTAACTGTGTACATCTCAAGGTACGGTCATTATGAAATCATAAAGTTGTGCATCTTAAACCTCTTCAAGTCTTGAATGGAGAAAGCATTTGAGAGTACAAATCTACTCTAGATTTTGAACATCTAGAAGATTGATAACTAATAAAAAGACGATGTGCAATCAACATGTGAACTGTACGCTCTGAACGCAATGAAGTCTAATTTTCCTTTCTGATGGTAGAAGATCATGGCTCCAGCGTACACCAAGGACGCCTTCCGAGTTGCGTTGGTCTCAGTATGATCTTCCACAGCTGATTTGCTCCCATTTTCACTTTTCAGACAGACTCGACACTTGATTTGAGCTGGTCCATTAAAGATTCTTACAGGGTGGAATTTCCGAGAACAGGTCTTCCTTCCCCCTGCTCCCCAGCCCCCACCCCTCGCACAAGACACAGCAGGTGGAGACGAGGCCACCAACCTTGACTTGACACCACTTCACCCTCTGCAGCTCAAGTGCCATGCGTTCAAAAGAAAGCCGCAATTAGGAGCTAATCTGACAGTTTAGCCGAGAGGATATTTGAAAGTGAAGCAATCGTAATGAAGGTCCAGGGAAAACCTGCTATTTAATTGTGCAAGGCGAACACCTCCAGCTAGAATGGGCAGCAGTCTGCATGCAGAACAGCCACCGTGACAGTTCCGTCTCCTTGTTTGCCACCTTCCTACAGATAATGAAATCCTACTCCTGTCAACATGCATCACTCTAATACTCATGCTGCGGAAATATGACTCAAAATCTATATTAAACTTCAGAACAGTGCAAATATTTGCTCATCATCCAACGATACTGTGACACTTGGAATCAACTCTAATGTATTGCCATGAAGCAATGATGTCTGCCACTTAATTTTAAAGCTCTGGATAACGATAAACTTTATTTTGGGGTTCCCCCCCCCCCATTTTAGAACAAAACTCAAGGGGAGAACATCTCAGCAGTGCCTTTGATAACCAGTTACTCATTTAAAAAAATGTTTCAGCTCTAGCTAAATTCCTGACAGTTTGAAATTAAGGTAGTCAAATGACAATGTCATCAGTGCTGGACAACCCAGGATACCATCTTTGTTTACAGGTCCGTGAATAATCGCCTTTGCAGCGTGAGGCACCGTTCAAAAATGTACATAGGCAACCTTCCAGAGTTACCTCAGATCCCTGTGAAAGACACCCTGCAGTCCAGAAACTACTGATGGCGATTTCAGAGATGAAATGAGATGTGCCAATTGGCATTAACCAAAAATGGGTTACGGTCGTTCAAAAAATCTAGGCTAACGTGCTTACGTGACATTCACTGTTATAGCAGAGGTGTTAACCCGATCTAACGGCCATATGAGAACAGCGGACAGAGATCACACTAAAGCAGTAAGCGTCGATCTGTTGCTATCAGCAGCAGCCATTTCAAGGCTTACACGTCTTCAAGTTTGAGATCAGTATGTCTTAGATTTCTTCAATAAAATGCTAAAATGAAGAGTTTTTGTCACACCGGATTTGAATGCACCCATCACAGTAAGTGAAGTTTTATACTGTACAACTTGTAATGTTTAAAATATTAAAAGCCCTTCCCTGGGACGTCTGTTCTGATGTTCTGATCGTTTGTCCTTTAATTGTTCATCCTCTGTAGGATTTATGAGAGGTTTTTTTTTAATCCAGTTTTGTTGCTAGGCTTATTTAATCTTCTACTACCAACATGCGATGCACATAAAGTTAGCCAAAGTTCATTATTTAAATTTCCCCCCCACCGCTAATAACCACCAAATCTCCAACTCAGAGTCATCGAACGCAAAGAGCTCTCCCCAAACCCACGTCTGTTTTGGAACGGCAAAGTCTAGAATTGTAAAACTGTATTCCGTTCAAGAGGGCATAATATGAAAATGCCACACAGCCACCAGTATACCTGAATGAAACCTGGGTGACAACACGGCTTAGTTTTGGTGACTCCATAGTGACCCTTGAATGACACGGGCCATGCTTCACTTCCTGTGGTAAATGTACAGGAGGGCTTTCTCTATGCTTGTAGGAGCCAGCGATTAACATGAATAAGAAAAGCCAACAGCAACTCTGTTTGACTTAATGCTAAAGCTCTTGAGGTAATCTCTGGATGGAGGAAATTAATAATGTATTTTCAGATCATAACAGAAGTGCCTCAAAATAGATGATGAAATGTGAAACTGCCTTACAGGCTCATATTCCATCCTAATTGGTTTATGGGCTGAAATTATGCTGTACAATAGTGACCCAGTTTAACATTATTTGAATGAAATTAATTTGTCCACTATTTCGACAAAGAAATAAGTGGGTTACTGCCTTGTTAAAATAGCACTCAAAGGACTTTCATACAAACACATTAAGTGTTTATGTATATGAATATCAATCCATTGTGTTTAAAAGCAAATTGCAATATTTGCCCTTCCCCAGCTCTGGGATATTGTAATGACACTTTAGAATGTTATGAGGTGTCAGAATGGGATATTGTACAGGCTGTTCAGTTGTACTAACCAAACCTGGCTTAATCAACTACAGTTCACACACACACACACACATATATATATATATATCATAGAATCTTAGAATAGTACAGCACAAAAGGAGGCCATTCGGCCCATCGAGTCTGTGCTGGCTGTGTCACAGAGCAATCCAGTTAGTCCCACTCCCCCGCTCTTTCCCCATATCCCTGCAATTTTTTCTCCTTCAAGTATTTATCCAATTCCCTTTTGAAGGCTACTATTGAATCTGTATCCACCGCTCTATCAGGCAGCGCATTCCAAATCCGAACCACTTTTTTTTTTGCACAATACAGTTTTTCCTCATGTCGCCTCTGGTTCTTTTGCCAATCACCTTAAATCTGTGCCCTCTCATTATCGACCCTTCAGCCAGTGGAAACGGTTTCTCTTCATTTACTCTATCTAAACTCTTCATAATTTTAAATACCCATAACAATTCTCCTCTTAGCCTTCTCTGCTCCAAGGAGAACAACCCCAGCTTCTCTCGCCTATCCATGTAACTGTAATCCCTCATCCCTGGAACCATTCTAGTAAATCTCTCTGTACCTTCTGCAAAGCCTCACGTCCTTCCTAAAGTTTGGTGTCCAGACTTTTTTGTACTCCACGCCTCTATTTATAAAGCCCAGAATCCCATGTGTTTTATTATCTGCTTTGTTAACCTGTCCTACCACCTTCAAATATTTGTGCACAAACACCCCCAGGTCTCTCTGTTCTTGCACCCCCTTTAAAATTGTGCCATTTAGCCTGTATTGTCTCTCCTCATTCTTCCTACCAAAATGTATCACCTCACACTTCTCTGCATTGATTTTCAACTGCCATGTGTCCACACATTCCACCAGCCTGTCCATGTCTTCTTAAAGTCTATTACTATCTTCCTCACTGTTTAGCACTATATATACATGCACACATACATATACACATACAAACATGCATGCATACATACATACACACACACGCACACACATACACACACACATATAGATAAACACAAACATAAAAGAGTGTCAGCCGGGGCTCAGTGGGTAGCACTCCTACCTCGGAGTTAGAAGGTTGTGGGTTTAAGTCCCACTCCAGAGACTTGAGCACAAAGATCTAAGCTGACACTCCAGTGCAGCACTGAGGAAATGCTGCACTATCGGAGGTGCTGTCTTTCAGATGAGGCATTAAACCGAGCCCCTGTCTGCCCTCTCAGGTGGACGTAAAAGATCCCATGGCACTATTTCGAAGAAGAGCAGGGGAGTTGTCCCTGGTACCCCTCAATCAACACCACTAAAACAAATTATTTGGTCATTATCACATTGCTGTTTGTGGGAGCTTGCTATGTGCAAATTAGCTGCTGCGTTTCCCACATTACAACAGTGACTACACTTCAAAAGTACTTCCTTCATTGGCTGTAAAGTGCTTTGGGATGTCCGGTGGTCATGAAAAGTGCTATATAAATGCAAGTCCTTCTTTTATATACACACATGCATATATACACATCCACACGCATATATACATGCACACATGTACAGATACACACGTCCACACGCATATATACATGCACACACCCACACATGCATATATACACGTACACACCCACACATGAACACACATATATATATATACACTCACACACAAACACGCATGCACAAACATATATACACACACAGATACACACAGACATATACACACACAAACACATGTACATGCACACACACACTCAGGCCTATATGCACACATACACAGACACACACAAACAAATATACACAGACACACATACACACTCACAGATATACATATACACAGACACAAACACACACACACACACACACACACACAGAGACACACACACACACACACACACACACACACACAGACATATATGTCAGTTGTGGCTCAGTGGGTAGCATGCTCGCCTCTGAATCAGAAGGTTGTGGGTTCAAGTCCCACTCCAGGGACATTGAGCACATAAAGCTAGGCTGACACTCCAGTGCGGTGCTGAGGGAGTGCTGCACTGTCGGAGGTGCCGTTTTTCCAGTGAGACATTAAACTGAGGCCCCATCTCCTCTCTCAGGTGGATGTAAAAGATCCCATGGCACTATTTCGAAGAAGAGCAGGGGAGTTATCCCTGGTGTCCCGGCCAATATTTATCCCTCAATCAACATAACAAAAACAGATTATCTGGTCATTATCACATTGCTGTTTGTGGTAAGGAGACCAAAACTGTACACAATACTCCAGGTGTGGTCTCACCAGGGCCCTATATAATTGCAGTAAAATGTCTTTACTCTTATACTCAAATCCTCTTGTAATAAAGGCCAACATACCATTTGCTTTCCTAATTGCTTGCTGTACCTGCATGTTAACTTTCAGTGATTCGTGTACAACACCAACATTTCCCAATCTCTCACCATTTAAAAAATACTCTGCTTTTCTATTTTTCCTACCAAAGTGGATAACTTCACATTTCTCCTCATTATATTCCATTTGCCATGTTCTTGCCCACTCACTTAGCCTGTCTATATCCCCTTGAAGCCTCCTTGCATCCTCCTCACAACTTATATTCCCATCCAGCTTTGTATCATCAGCAAACTTGGATATATTACATTGGTCCCCTCATCCAAATCATTGTAGATTGTGAATAACTGAGGCCCAAGCACTGATCCTTGCGGTACCCCACTAGTTACAGCCTGCCAACCCGAAAATGACCCGTTTATTCCTACTCTCTGTTTTCTGACCATTAACCAATCCTCAATCCCTGCTAGTATATTACCCCCAGTCCCATGAGCCCTAATTTTGTTTAATAACCTCTTGTGTGGCACCTTATCGAATGCCTTCTGAAAATCCAAATACTCCAGATCCACTGCTTCCCCCTTATCTATTCTGCTAGTTACAACTTCAAAAAACTCTAACAGATTTGTCAAACACGATTTCCCCTTCATAAATCTGTGTTGAATCTGCCGAATCTGCCCAATCCTATTATTATTATTTTCAAAGTTCCCTGTTACCATGTCCTTAATAATAGATCCTAGCATTTTCCCTACTACTGATGTCAGGCTAACTGATCTGTAGTTCCCCGTTTTCTCTCTCCCTCCTTTCTTAAATAGTGGGGTTACATTTGCTACCTTCCAATCCGCAGGAACCGTTCTAGAATCTATGGAATTTTGAAAAATGACAACCAATGCATGCACTATCTCTATAGCCACCTCTTTCAAAACCCGAGGATGTAGGCCATCAGGTCCAGGGGATTTATCGGCTTTCAGTCCCATTCATTTCTCCAGTACTATTGTTTTATTAATACTAATAATTTCTTTCAGTTCCTCATTCTCGTTAGAGCCTTGGTTCTCCACTATTTCCAGGAAGTTTTTTGCGTCTTCTTCCACGAAGACAGACACAACGCTGGGTCCTATAATGTCCATGATTTCCCCAGACTTCCTACATTGCTCCAAGTCAAACCGTAGATACACACACACACACACACACACACACAGACATCAACTATCTCCTTCAATAAGATGATCATTGCATGCTCTGTGCTTGCAATCTCCGCTGGCCACATGGCTCGCTCAGTTTGAGCAACAGGCTGACACAATGATTTCACACACAGGATCAAGCTACATTCAAATGTATTAAAGCACAAAACTCTATTGCAAGCTTAATGAGACCGGCGCATAATGTGACATTTGTTCTCATTGCACTGGGGGGTGCGAAATGAAAAATCTACATTGGTAATACCGAAGACAAGTGTGAAAACAGCTTAAAGGGGCATAGCTTCCAGGAAAATAAATAATGGGCAAACTTTTATTTCCGGCTGAGCATCAGCAGCCAATGGAGCTGTGCATCGTTTTCATACCAAGTAACGTCAAGCACATATCATATAATGATTAATTTTAGCACAAGTTACCTCTCACTGTCTTTATAAAACTTGCCCAAACCGACTTTCATGAATAGTAGATGCCCCTTTTTAAAGGCGCCTCTTGCCACAGCACACTTAGGCCCCATGTTACTGTATACCACCCGCTCCATGCACAGATCAGCAAACGCACGTGCGGCTATGGCGAGTTCCTGCCCTCGCTGGGTTAATGAATTTTACGTCAGGTCCAGCAAGTGCAGGCAGCTGGAAATGGATCTGATCAAAAGAACAATATGAAATGGGAACATTATACAGCTGGCTCACAAGGCAAGATTATAATACTGTCCTTCCTTCCCGTAGGGCACAGTAAGTGGCTTCAATGGCCATGCACCCCCACGCCAATCAAATATCAATCCATCGTCCTACTGACCTGACTTAACACTTCTTCCTGCATGGATCCATGTCGGCCTCATTATACCCACAAGCTTTGCAGCCAATGAAAAACTGGCCCCAACTGTTCGCAGTTGCGTCACTGACCAAGTTACTAGTGCGCTTATTCCCATATCACGCACAACAAGATTAAAATGAAGCCACTAGTATGTAGAACATCAGTATCTAACTCTACGAGATTCCTTCCTAGCAATACTCTCCTTATTAATATATATGAACCTTCTGTGTATGTAACAGAATGTATCATCATTGGATATATTCTGAGGGTACATCTGTGCCGCTAACTGTCAGAAAGAAAGTGCAGTCACTGAACCTGGCAGCAGCAAGAACACTGTAATTCTGTTCCATAACACAGGAAGCAACTGCTTGATAAGTGTGCTCACGAAGCAGTTAATGGTAGTTTTTCCCTGTAATACTTTGAGATGGTTCTTTCTTCTGATATGCATCTTCAGTACATAGACTGCCTCAGATCAGTAGCTGCAGTGCCAATTTCCAGCCGGTCACAGCTCATTTAGACCTGGTTGTGAATATGGCTCTAGTGGCTCTAGAGAAAGCTCTGAAGATGCACGCTCACACGCGCGAGCAAGAGTTCTCCTTCGAGTGAGAAATTTTAACTGCCTTGGTGCATGTGTGTTTCGGAATCTCAAAACATTGGAAGAAATTCAACTTCAGTTTACAAAGTGCCCAGGAGGTTCAACAGACAGAACCCCACTCCTCCGTCCCAAGAACCAACCTGCAATTGTACTCCACCTGGCTCAAAACAAGGTGGCGTGAGACGGTCTCCATCAGGGCGTCTTGTGTCACTACCCTTCTGAGTCAAGTCAAGAACCGACTCGTGAGTTACACTGTCACTGCGATGTCGCTGGGATTTAAAAGTACAACTTAAAAGTACCTTGGACCCCAGCTATTCACAATATATATTAATGATCTAGACAAGGGAAGTAGATGTAATATCTCCAAATTTGCAGACAACACAAAGCTGGGTGGGCATGTGTGCTGTGAGGAGGATGCTGAGAAACTACAGGATGATTTGGACAGGTTGGGTGATTGAGCAGAAGCATGGCAGATGCAATATAACGTGGATAAATGTGAGGTTATCCACTTTGGTGGCAAAAACAGGAAGACAGATTATTATCTGAATGGCAATAGATTGGGAGAAGGGGAGGTGCAACGAGGCTAAAGGGATCAAGGGGTATGTGGAGAAAGCAGGGACCGGGTACTGAATTTGGATGATCAGCCATGATCGCATTGAATGGCAGAGCAGGCTCGAGGGGCCGAATGGCCTACTCCTGCTCCTATCTTCTATGTTTCTATGTTAACTGCACTCAGCCATTAAGCAAAGTGGGTCCCTTATTTTTGGGCTCTTGTGATTCATTTCTCAAACAAACAGGCTTTAACACTTACTGGATGCCTAACCTCCCAGGAAACTCGTCTATGACATTTCTAGATGAACGGCCAGTTGTCAGCTCACAAACGCTGAGCCATCAATCTAGAAGCCATTACACATCGACCACACAGTGCACTGCCCACTGATGGCAACAAGACCACTTCTCCGAAAATACAGGCACAATATTGGACTTTGGAGTTTAGAATATATATTAGAACAAATAGATAGCCTGCAGTTACTTAGAAGCTATAATCTCATCTTCAGCACGGTTATAAGCAGCTCAAGCTTTTCTCTCGAGGTTTATGGTGTTCACTGAAACTCTTGATCATATCACTGCCTTGTAATCACTTCCACGTACCCATTATTCTCTACTTATGTGCTACACAGGGGACCTTATATTTTATGTTTGGACATCACAAAAATTCGATACTTTGGGACAATAATGTCATGGAAAAAAAAATCAATGACACCATATTCCTGTCAAAAGTCAGTTAACTATGAATCAACCCTGTGCTCCTAATATAGGGGCACAGCTCAGAGATACAGCTGGAATCAAACTACACAATTATCACTGAATCTCTGCCAAGCAATTGGTGAGGTTGTCAACATCAAGCCCCGCCCCAGAGTGGAGCAAGATCTTTAAGGCCATCTTCACGCAAAGGGTAACAGAAATCTGGAATTCTCTCTTCCAAAAAGCTGTGGCTTTTTGGGACAATTGGAGCTTTCAAGACTGAGATCGAAAGATTTTTGTTGGGTAAGGGTATCAAGGGATATGGAGCTAAAGTGGGTTGAGGTACAGATCAGCCATGATCTAATTGAATGGCGAAGCAGGCTTCTGTTCATACAACAATCTTCAGGCTTTTACATGATGCTGACTGACCTTCCTACGTTCTTCCAGCATTTTCAGCCTTTAAGACTTCCAGCAACTGCATTATTTTACCATTGGTTTTGTTTCACGAAGTGAGGGCGAATTCATGGTACTGAAAGCCAACCCACTGAGACAGCAGTGATCATCTTGCAGAGAGGCAACGATGCTCCTGGAATTCCTTTAAAAATGGTGCCACTTGGAAAAGAGAAAGCTGATGAAAGAGTCCACTCAATTGTTTCTCTCATCAATGCATGGAAATTGAAGCAACCTTTCAAAAGGATTGTACGGTAAGTTTAAAATTCATCAATGTCCATCAAAATAAAAGCTTCAATTTTTTTTGTGTCTGTTAATCATGAAGACTTGATGCGAGCGAGATTGGTAGAAAGATTGCAACAAGACTTGTGGAAATAGGTGGCTCCAGAAAGACATTTCTATTTGTGCTTCTTGTTTCTGTTTATCTATGATTACTAACTGGGGGTTGGAGGAATTAAACTGTGATTTTTTTTCATTCATTCTCTGGGTATGGGCGTCGCTAGCAAGGAGAGTATTTATTGCCCATCCTTAATTGCCCTTGAGAAGGTGGTGGTGAGCTTTCTTCTTGAACCGCTACAGTCCGTGTGGTGAAGGTACTCCCACAGTGCTGTTAGGGAGGGAGTTCCAGGATTTTGACCCAGCGACGATGAAGGAACAGCGATATGTTTCCAAGTTGGGATGATGTGTGACATGGAGGACTTGGAAGAGATAGTTTTCCCATGTGCCTGGTGCCCTTGTCCTTCTAGGTGGTAGAGGTCGCGGGTTTGGGAGGTGCTGCCGAAGAAGCCTTGGCGAGTTGCTGTTGTGCATCTTGTAGATGGTGCACACTGCAGCCACGGTACGCCGGTGGTGGAGGAGTGAATGTTTAAGGTGGTGGATGATTGCCGAACAAATGGACTGCTTTTTTCTGAAGTGACAGCTCCAACCAGAAACAGATAAATTGGTGGATTTCGACTTAATAAAAAGGCCCTCTTCATGAAACATCATTTCGCAAACCTTTCTGCACTTGTTTGTCAGCGCACAACTCAATAAAGCATCGACATTCATCAATGTCTTGCTTGTGTAGAACATCCTCCCAACAGAAATGATGGACGGTTCTTCTGACACTTCTCCCTTCACAAATAACAGGTTCAAAGAATACTTTCTTACACAGAAATACGTAGGATACACGGCACAGAAACAGGCCGTTCGGCCCAACCAGTCCATGCTGGCGTTTATGCTCCACTCGAGCCTCCTCCCGTCTTTTCTCATTCAACTGTATCAGCATAATCCTCTATTCCCTTCACCCTCATATGCTTATCTAACCGCCCCTTAAATGCATCGATACTATTCGCTTCAACCACTCCCTGTGGCAGCGAGTTCCACGTTCTCACCACTCTCTGGGTAAAGAAGTTTCTTCTGAATTCCCTATTTGATTTCTTGGTGACTATCTTATATTGATGGCCTCTAGTTATGCTCTTCCCCACAAGTGGAAACATTCTCTCTGTATCCACGCCATCAAAACCTTTCATAATTTTAAAGACCTCAATTAGGTCACCCCTCATCCTTTTATTTTCAAGAGAAAAGAGCCCAGCCTGTTCATCCTTTCCTGATGGGTATAACCTCGCATTTCTCATATCATCCTTGTAAATATGTTTTGCACCCTCTCCAGTGCCTCTATATCCTTTTTATAATATGGTGACCAGAATTGTTCACAGTACTCCAAGTGTGGTCCAACCAAGGTTCGTGAAGAAAGCGCTCCTTTAGTGTAGGAGTGACAGAGCTGGAGTGACCATGAAATCTGAAGAGTGCAAGACAAGCCAAGTGAGATGAGGGTGGTTGGGACTAACTGCTTGAAGGAACCACGCAAGCAGCACAAAGTCAATGCTACCCAACACACAGGTCGGTCTCATTATTCGTGGCTCGCAGTTCCATTGGCATGGAATAAAATGAACGATAACAAGAGTATAATTATATGGTCAGTCGTATTTCTTCAATGACTTCAGAACTCTGTGCAGTGTATAGAGTAATGAGTGTTGGATAATAAATATCGCAAGATTTTTTTTTTAAAACAAAGAAACCTTGGGAAAGAGCCAAGGCCTACACTGCAGTTTGAAGAGGGAAGGAGAGCGAATGAGGTAAAGCTTGGGTTAGAAAGATCTGTGTGCTGCGGGGATTTAGTGCTGTGCTCCGCCACTAATAAACTTGATGTTTTGAAAGCACAAACTCGTAACATTAAAGAGACTCTGCTTACATTTATACAGTGCCCAGGCTGTCCATTAGACCACCTGGGCACTTTCTCTGCCACATTCGCTACGAAGCCAGAGGGTATGAAACTGCCGACTGGAGGTGCTTTCATTCCTCAAGCCAAAAGTGTCAGGCTGACCCCTTGGGTAAATGCCTGGTTTTGCATCAACAAGAAGCGGAACCTGTTTTGCTTTGACACAAATTAGCAGTGTAACAGGAGCTGGCTTCCTGATGAATTCAGGTGTGGAAAAAACATGAAGTGCGCAGTTCAGTTCTGAAATTTCCAGTAATCCACAACCGCTGAAGTTGCAGCACTGTGCAGGAAAGGGGCAGGACTCTAATCAAATATCCAATTACTCAGTTGGATTTAAAACTCCAATGGCAGTCAACGTTCATGTACACAGGAGACCTTGTCAACACTGCCAACAATCAGACCACTTTGGTGTCAGCTGGTAGCACACTTGCCTCTGAGTCAGAAGGTTGTGGGTTCATAGTCCCACTCCAGGGAGTGCTGCACTGTCAGAGGGGCTGTCTTTCAGATCGAGACGTTAAACCGAGGCCCCATCTGCTCTCAGCTGGAAGTAAAAAATCCCATGGCACTATTTTGAAGAAGAGCAGGGGAGTTAGCCCCAGTGTCCTGGCCAATATTTATCCCTCAACCAACATAACAAAAAAACAGATGATCGGGTCATTATCACATTGCTGTTTGTGGGACCTTGCTGTGCGCAAATTGGCTGCCACGTTTCTCACATTACAACAGCGACTCCACTTCAAAAGTACTTCATTGGCTGTAAAGCGCTTTGAGACGTCCGGTGGTCATAAAAGATGCTATATAAATGCAAGTCTTTCTTTTTTTACACAATTCACCAGATGTGGATGCTTCAACCAATGTCTCTGCTAATTCAACTACTCAGGATTAACAATCCTTGCTTCCTGCTCGCAAGTGTGAAAGTATCCGTTGGAACTAGTTGATATTTGTTTGTTAACTCGCCGTTCTTTGACACGAGCTGCTTTACGAGTGATGTGGTTTTAGGAAGAGCTCTCTGCTTAACAGCACTCCTGGAGTAGCTGGGAGAAGGCACAAGGAAACCTTCCTCCATGCCGGTTTTGTTGGATATTGGAGAAGCATTCCATTGCAGTGGAGAAACCATCCGCCAAATACTATCCAATCTTTTAAACTTCACAAGGCCTTCAAGAAAACAATGGCCACATGAACATTTGGTGAAGTCGTGTTAATCATTCTTTATGATATTTTCAAAGACTCTTGGTCATCTCATTTAAACAATATATAGAAGGTATATTTAAAAATGAGAGCTATTGTTGGATGTTTTCAGCTCATAGATTTCCAAACTCGGGCCCCAGAGAAGATCAAAGGGATCTTGTGATTTCTATCTGTCTGGGACTGGGGTTCGGTATCTCCAGAATTCCCTATTCTTTATTTTTCAGCATTATCCTGTATTTACTGACTTGTCAACATCTTACTTCTTCAACTCTGAATATACAAACATAGGGAAAAACAGGGCGAGAGAAGACCTTCACACACATCAATGCTCCCCTTACCCACCAAATGGTGGAACTTCATATACAGCAAAATTCCCCAACTGCAGGTCATGTTGCATTCTAATAAAAAATAAACGTTTTCTACAATAGCTCTCATTTCCTTTGGGTAGCTGGCATTGTCTTTCAAAAGTTAGTGCATTGAGACGCTGGGAGTTTCTCAAATTTTTCAGGGGACCCCCTGAAGTATATATTAATATTTTAAAATGTTTCAAGGAGCATCTCGATAGTTTTGGGGGTGGTGGGGCGGGGTGGTCACTAGGAATGTGCCAACATTTTCAGTGGCCTTGGGATCCCAAAGAGCATGTTGATATTTGCAGCAGATGCCCGTATGGGATAGTCTTGAGAACCAGTAATTTAGTGGGATTAAAAGATAATGGCCTAGAAATTGGATGGAGCTGCGCTTATATTACAGGCGTAAAATGGGCCAATATGCCACGAACACGCTCATTCTGCCTGCCAGATTGGTTAGGGCTCCTCCGTAGGCGTCCATGGCGCGCCCCTGAAACTGGCGTTAAGCCCTTTGCACGTGCACATCGAGGACCCAAAGCCAGTTTCAGGCCCCCTTTGCGGAATTATGATTGTGAATGTGTCACCTTACTGTGGAGCCGGGATGACCCAGAACGCTCCACGTTAAAACCACGGCCCGCTGCCTCCCACCGCTCGATCTTGCTGCGCTCCCGCCCCACCCTCCTCCTCCCTGCGACCGCCGAGCTGCCTCGGGGCTGCGATTGCCACCCGCAGCTCACCGGTAACAAACAAATGCGAGTCCGACGAACCAATTTGCCATGGTCCTGCTGCAGCCTCATTAGGCGCGTGCAGTGTGCACTGCACCAGGCTCAGCCCCGATTCGGGTACGGTGCAATTTCTAGGCCGCTTTGTTTTGTCTTGCTGATAGCTCATCATTCAGTACTGGTTCTCATAGCTCATCATTCAGTACAGTTTCTAATAGCAATACAACCCCTGTGCCATCTACTTTTCTTGCAAAGGAGAAACTCCAATTAGTAAATGGTGATAGATCACTCCAACCCATCGCACTCACTCACTCATCTGCTACCACCATGTCAAAAACAATGCGTCACTATTCTGAACAGCCTGGGCTAATTCTAAGCCATTCCAACAGTGGCATAACAACATGACCCCTCCTCCTCCCGCGCAGGACAACACAGAGCCTTCAAGACATTTATTTGGCAGGAACACTTTGTTCTCCAAATCTGAACAGAAAGCATTTTTTTTGTTTGGGGGGAGGGGGGGGGGGGTTTGTGGGGGGTTCCTGGTGACAACGCCATTGGTATGGAAAGATATCCACCACCGAAGAGAAAGGCGAGATTTTCCACGGGGCTTTAAATGCTCCCAGTGTGCCACTGTTTGACTGCTCGTCAAGCCTTTTGCCAGTATTCTAACAATAGGCATTTCTTCCAAGCCTCAAGAGTTGGCAGGTCTGCTTTGTGGTTTTTTTGAACCAGCAACTTCTCGAGTCAAATCTGGGCAACTCTGCCTCAGTACTCAACCTCTACAATTCACAGTCAATCAAGCCAATGTATTGGGGACACACACCTCACCTACGGTTGTACATCAAGCTAACTCTTGGGTGTAAGGTCTTATTTTAAGTCCATAAAAATCAATTGGAACACAAACACATTCACAATTCCCAAGAACTGGACAAGTTACTGTTTTCTAAATGTCCAATTAGCCTGCACAAATCCCTGATTTCTTTTTATTTTAAATTACGAAACCAAAGTGAGCGACCAAGGTCCCCAGTGCAAGACAGACTCGAGTTCGAAAAGAGGAGGAGACACGATGTGGTGAATCAGAAGATTGTGATCTGGTGACATCAAGCCTGGGTTTTAAAAGCTCGAATTCCACAGGAGGAAGGAAAGACTGACGGTGGCAATGAGTTCCTTGGTCCTGAGGAAGAATGAGTTGGAGTTGGAGAAGCAACCCAAGCTGGAATGGTGACCGCTAAAGTATTGCCTTGCACATTCTTCAATCATTTAAGGGCACTTCCGACCGCTGGCAGGGGAAGATCTGACCATCTCCATGGAAATGAGGTGGATCCATCTAACAGAGAGACCGCTGCTTACATAATGCCCGATAATTAAAATAGCTTTCACCAAATCATTTATTGGAACATTTGATTTGAAGAAATCAAGAGGAATTTATTTTCCTTATATCTTCCCTGCTGGCCATTGAGAGCAATTCTCCTTGACTTGGTAGCACTGCCAAAAATGAGTGATAAGATGGACTTTAGCATCCAACTAACAGTGGGTAATAGTTTCTGCACTATACGGCACATGGTCTAATTTTCCGTCAAATTGCTGCTAAATATACCTTCTGTATATATCAAACCATATACGTGCTGAGGAGAATTTTAACACTGAATTGAGTGGTTAAGAGGGGTTTTGATAGAGTAGATGAGGAGAAAATATTTCTACTGGCAGGAGGGTCGGTAACCAGAGGTCACAGATTTAAGATAATTGGCAAAAAATCCAGGTGGGAGATGCAGACTTATTTTTTTTTACGCAGTGAGTTGCAAACAAAAAAACAGATTATCTGGTCATTATCACATTGCTGTTTCTGGGAGCTTGCTGTGCGCAGATTGGCTGCCGTGTTTCCCACATTACAACAGTGACTCCACTTCAAAAGTACTTCATGGGATGTCAAGCGCTTTGAGACGTCCGGTGGTCGAGAAAGGCGCTATATAAATGCAAGTCTTTCTTTCTTTGATCTGGAATTCACTGCCTGAACGATTCAATAATAACTTTCAAAAGGAAACTGGATACATACTTGAAAAGGAGACATTTGGAGGGCTCTGGGGAAAGAGCAGGGGAGTGGGACTAATTGGACAGCTCTTTCAAAGAGCCGGCACAGACACGATGAGCCGAATGGCCTCCTACTGTGCTGCATAATTGTATGAATTGATCTGGGGACCTCATGGCTTCATAAAGTCCAGTCCGTGTCTGTGTCTGTGTCTGACCCACACAGTTATCTTTTTAGATTGTGCAAAGGTCTTGCCTTTTGCACTTCACTGATCAGGCTTGCCAAGTTTTGCCAGTGCCCACTTTTGCCACAAGAACCAGAGATTAAGACAAGGATGGTGTTGGGAGAACACTGGGTGAGAGATCACTGCACAGGAGAAAGGACAGCTAGAACTAATGGGAAGCAGCACGAGCAATGTCACAAGGCCACAAATCAAACAGATGACGTAAATGCTGAGCACTGAGTTTGAATGTATCACCAATGTCAGCACAAGCCCAAAGACTTAATTGCAGTCTTTACTTCATTCCAAAATGTAAATGATCTACAATCCTGAGCTGAAATTTTCAAAATCATTAATTCATGATACTCCGTACTGTTGCCGAGGAGATCAGGTGCTGTGAGGAGAACATTGGCCGCTGCTGTCATGTTGTTTTTTTTGGGGGTGGGGGAGGGTATAAACCAATACTGGTAGCCACAAGAGCAATGGGAGAACTCAAGGCCAGTGGGTGTGTGTGGCAGAGGAGAGGACAGCACAAAAGACTCAAAGTGTGGCACTGGTGGAGCATCAACCCTTTCACGTTGCTTTCTGTCAGCATGCTGTGGCCCCTCGATCCACCACTCATCACTCCACAGCCAGCTGCAGCCCCAGCTCGATCCCTCCCTCAACCACAGCCCATACCTCCCAGCAAGCACCACCGACATCTCTCACCAATAAACCAGAGAGAATGAACTGACAAACCTTTAGCGTGACATAGTATTGATTTGTACATCGTTTAAAAATACTTTTCGATAAGTCTTTCAAGCAGTAATCTAAACTCGAGTTTAGATGATTTGGCCCTTTCTCTTAGGTTACAACCGTGGAATCATTTGCAGCTGTTCTATGACATTGCTTAATCTTTCACTGCTTATGTGTAGTAGGAAGGAAATTGAGGACTTTACATAGCTCTTTATGACATTCCTCAGGACATGCAATGAATTAATTAAGAAGTGGAGCAGCTATTCTTTGCACAAATGTACAGCCTATTTGCACACAGCAAGATCCCACAAAAAAGTTAATTTTTTTTTATTCGTTCATGGGATATGGGCGTCGCTGGCAAGGCCAGCATTTATTGCCCATCCCTAATTGCCCTTGAGAAGGTGGTGGTGAGCTGCCTTATGAACCGCTGCAGTCCGTGTGGTGAAGGTAATAACCAATTTATCCATTTTTGACCGTGGTTGAGGGAGGGATGTTGGCTTAGACTCCCTGCTCTCTTCCTATCTACCTGTATCATAGGAACAGGCAGGTGCGGCCTCGATTTTACATCCAAAAGATGGCATCTCTGACAATGCAGCACTCCCCGAGATGAGTGTCAGCCTCAATCAGTTGTCACGTTCTCGAGCGGGACTTGAACCCATGACATTCTGACTCAGAGGAGAATCAAGCTTATTCTCTAGGTATAGAATATCCTTTGGTCATCTGAGTTTTTGACACATGCAGAAAGCCATCACCATAAGGTTTTCCAAAGTGAACTACTGAGAAATCTGCTTGCCCAATATGGAGTGCACGCTGTGCCCGTTCGGATGTATCCCATTGACCCAAGTGCAGAGAGCCAAAGCCAAGGGACTCCCAAGGACACACAGATATGCCACTGGAGTTTAACCAGCTAAAACCATGTACTGTACCATAAATGCTTCATGCTACCTGTCCAGCTAGGACCATCCTACTCGTTCGTGCAGTTGCTTGGAACAGTGTAAGGAGAATCCTGCCCCCACACCCCGCCATTGGAAGACCAACCCATCCAGCTCCCATTAGCAAGTTGGCTGGCTAGCCAATCATTAACAGTGCCTGGGCTATCTGGTTCAGGTATCACATGACCAAGCCTGCCACAGAGGGTTGACTTGGTTCCATATGTCCACTGCCAGGTGTGCCATCTTGGGAGCCATCCAAAGCAGGAGGGTCATTCATTGGTTATTGGCCAACTGACAAGCACAGGATTGAGTCCTTGGACACAAGGAAATAAGGATCCAGGATTCATTTAGAATATAGAGGGTACCAGCAGCTGGGAAATCTATCCAGCAATGGCAACGTTTTAGAATCCGAGGGGAAAAATAACTATTACCTGAGGTTTTACCAAGAGCTTCACAGCAACAAGATAGAAGGTACCACCTAAAATGGCGCAAGAAGTATTTTCTTGCTCCTGTTGGATGGTATTAAATATATTTTTGAATTCAATCCTGATTTTCAAAGTTGTGATTCAAACATATTTACATGCTATTACTTACGTATAACCATCACAGAAAATAGAAGAAAACTTCTTTCCTTGCAATTTAAATTAAAAATAGTTGAGATACAATCGTGCTTATGGAATAAGTTGCTTCAATGTATTAACATAAGTTAATGAACGGCCAAGTAGAAAGATTCATGTGACTAAGTCCTGCATCAGACCCACCAAAGACCTCGTGTTTGCATGGATTTAAATTTTTACTGGTATGATTAGAATGTAAATGAAGAGATTTAAAGCTAAAATCTCTTTGAAACAGTATAAGTTCTCAAGATTTGACTAAGAAAAGCTCAGGTAGGAATTTTCTGCATTCCAAATTTTTGATTTGTCATTTACCCCCACATATACTCCCAACCCCGGCACCCCCAATCCCAATCCCAACCCTGGCACCCCCAATCCCAACCCCGGCACCCCCAATCCCAATCCCAGCACACCCAATCCCAAACCTGGCACCCCAATCCCAACCCTGGCACCCCCAATCCCAATCCTGGCACCCCCAATACCCGGCACCCCAATCCCAACCCTGGCAACCCCAATTGCAATCCCGACACCCCCAGTCCCAACCCTGGCACCCCCAATCCCAATACCCAATACCCGGCACCCCAATCCCAGCACCCCAATCCCAACCCTGGCATCCCCAATCCCAATCCCGGCACATCCAAGCCCAATCCCAGCACCCCAATCCCAACCCTGGCACCCCCAATCCCAGCACCCCCAATCCCAACCCCAGCAAACCCAATCCCAATCCCGGCACCCCAATCCCAACCCTGGCACCCCCAATCCCAACCCCAGCACACCCAATCCCAATACCTCAATCCCAACCCCGACACTCCCAATCCCAATCCCGGCACTCCCAATCCCAACCCGGCACCCCCAATCCCAACCCCGGCACTCCCAATCCCAATCCCGGCACTCCCAATCCAAATCCCAGCACCCCCAATCCCAACCCCGGCACCCCCAATCCCAACCCCGGCACTCCCAATCCCAATCCTGGCACTCCCAATCCAAATCCCGGCACCCCCAATCCCAATACCCCCAATCCCAATCCTGGCACCCCCAATCCGAACCCTGGCACCCCCAATCCCAATACCCTAATCCCAACCACGGCACCCCCAATCCCGGCACTCCCAATCCCAATCCCAGCACCCCAATCCCAATCCTGGCACCCCCAATCCCAACCCTGGCATCCCCAATCCCAATCCCCCCAATCCCAATCCTGGCATCCCCAATCCCAACCCGGCTCCATTGCCCCCAACCTCCCCACTCCCAAACCCCCCACCCCATTTCCAACGCCGGCACCATCAACATCCTGACTTTAAATTCCGGTTCTCCCAACCCCAGCTCCCCCAACCCCAGCACTCCCAACCCCCACACCAATTTGCTGTACTGGATTTCACTTTTCCTGCCTGTGGTGTATGGTTTCGGACAAAATGTGGTAACAGTGTCTTTATGTTGCAAAATGACTTCAAGAACCCGCCCTCTAATTGTACTCCTGTTGCTTTGGCCATTTTGTTGTCACTATTGCAGGGCACAATCTGTAAACCAACCAGCCATGCAGGTACTTTTCAAGTCTGAGTTCTTCATTGAGCCAGCATTGAGCCTTAGCTTCCCCATCAAGACTTTAGGAGGTTCACATAGGACAGCGAATAATCACTGTCCAGCCCACGGACAGCCAGACACGATGGCTACCCATTCCTACGGTGGTATTCTTTACACTGGTATCATGGCCCTCCAATACAAACAACTCCTCGGGTATGTTCATACAGCCTCCAGAGGCTACCTCATTTACTCTACCAATCTGCAAAGTTAGGACTACTATATAACAGCGGCAAGATCAGGTAAAGGCAACAGTGAATTCATGAAAATGTTGCCAGTTCTGACGAAAGGTCATCGACCTGAAACATTAACTCTGTTTCTCTCTTCACAGATGCTGCCTGACCTGCTGAGTATCTCCAGCATTTTCTGTTTTTATTATTGAATTCACGAAGATGGGGATGTGTATCAATACCATGATTTGCCCAAGTGTCAGTTTTCTGTTGGTGAACTGTCCAAGCACTGAGGATCCATCTTCATTTGGGTCTTGGCGTAGAGTTGGCTGTTAATTGTAAATTCACATCAAGGCAGCTTCAGGAAGCTGGTGAGTAGAGGTCTGATATTTTGAAAAGAAACACCGTGAAACAGCGTACGCATCAGCACGAGACTTTGACTGACTCTGTGCAGATGTCACCATGCTGCTCGAGATCTAATGCCGACCCTGTGCTAACTCGTCAGATAAGACTGGGGAGATGACAGTTAAGGGAAGGGGGGGGGGGCGGTGGTGGAGGAAGAGAACTGCATTAGAGTATAGAAAATATTAAATGGCTTAAATATGATAGGCAAAGTGCCTATCTGCAGCCATCAAAAGAACATACCGTTATGCTGAGGATAGCTAAGGTAGTGAAACTGATGACTGAACCACATGGATGTGAAGAAGCTATCATGCTATCAACAAACAGAATTATTCACCCAGAAATTCATGCTTTAGCACTGCTCACTAACTTCTGTAAACTGCAAGTTGTTGATTTCAGAAGAATGAAACAGCAAGAGGCACAGACACCTATTAATTATCCACAGACAGAAGGAATATCACATAGTATTGCCATCTGTTTGATTTCTTACAGAGGATAGTCTATCGTTTACAGTCACAAGACAAAAAGGTGGTCAATATCCTCAATAAATCATCTCTTTGCTCAAACGAGAGTGTTCTATCCCAAGGTAACTTCCCTTAATCAGATGTCCAGTAAACAAAAGTCCAATAGGCACATGGCAAGATCTCCTCTATCTTGAACCACAGGATCATCTTCAGTCCAACCGTTCCAGTTATCATATTCTGTCTTTCCATCTGAAGGTCACACAGAATTGAATAATTTTGTCCATTTGAGACACGATTGTGGGACCTGGAAGGTACTACCCAAGCAGCCACCTTGTGCTGCATGTCGCAAATGGCAGACGCTCCCTAACAGGGGAGTAGGTTTCTGTATATGATGTCCTGAGACAGACGAGTGATAACCTGAAGCAAACAACTGTTTCAGTAAAAGCTTCCTAAGCAATGACAGTGATTTGTGCAGAAAGTGTGCGATGAATCACCAAGTACGTGATTGTAGGCCAAATGCACAATTTCCACTGGGTACACAGTAGGTGGTTGATAGGAAGCAATTGCTACAAAGAAATGGTAAAGCAGCCCAATGACACAGAACGTAAATAGGAACATTATCTTCACACAAAAAACTCTTGTAAACCTTTTATCTTTTGGTTTACAAACAAGTCACATGGAAATGCATCATCCGGTAACCTGCATGTTAAGTCACTGTATGCTGCACGCCTTTCAATGGGTTTCCTTAATGGCGAACAACTGCAGGAAGCACAAAATATCTTGTATTCTCGTCAGATTGTTGAGTCCTTTATGAAATGGATTGTAAGTAGCACGGTCTTGTCTCCAAATAAACCAAGCACTGTTTTCAACATCGAAGGAGTGCTTTTCCTCACTGTGTTCAAGATATGACTGAACAGCAATAAGTTTCTACTTGTGCAGACAGCATTACAGAAAGCCAAGCCACTGACCTACCCTTCGTTTCTCCAATACATGTACATTATTGCTTAGTTGGTAAAGTGGGGTTGTGCTATTCGCAATTACCAACTAAACTGATCAGTTCAATAACTTGGTACCACATGCCCACTGTCTTCCTGCAAAAGGGGAACGATCTAAGATTCACTCTTCTCCTCAAGTAAAGTCTGCAGGTAGCTGTTACACCAGTGTTAAGAATAGAGAATGCTCCTGACGATTGAATTTGAGCCTGAAATTTGATGTCGCCAACTGCTGGCTTGTTAAGTGCTCTAACCACTATGGTAACATCTGTATAGCTCAACATGGCTCTTGATGCAAGCTCCTCTAATGATATAAAATATTTTTGCATTGATACTCCACTCCTTGGTGGAAAAGTACACTTTTAATAACATGATAATTGTTAATGACTGCCAATTAACTCTTGCCCAGAAAGTGAACAATTAAAAGTGAGCTCATTCCTTCAGGTTGTGAATTGTGTTTGGAGATTTTTTAAATTTCATGTTTAAAATTTTAATTATTTTTCTCTTATTTTTCCTGTCTCTTTTTTGCTCTCTCTCTTAATCCAATCTTTCTTTCCCTCTCTTTATTTCTCTTCCTGTACCTGATTTGACATGGAATTCACCCACTCTAATTCACCCTATTTCTTAGTCCTTCCTCTGTTTATTTCTCAATCCTTTAATTCCATTGGTTAAGGAGATACACTGTTTGTCCCGTTGTTCACCAAGATCCCAGATGCTCTATTGCCCTCACTGCGCTGTTATCAGCTCGCGCTCCCAGCAACTTTGTGGGCAAAAGATTTTGAAACCTAAACATGCACGAACAAGTCTAACTAACGGGACACGCTGAGAGATGCCTCACTCCA
Organism: Somniosus microcephalus; assembly: GCF_052327205.1. Classification (NCBI taxonomy): domain Eukaryota; kingdom Metazoa; phylum Chordata; class Chondrichthyes; order Squaliformes; family Somniosidae; genus Somniosus; species Somniosus microcephalus. The sequence continues at coordinate 21,990,501 of NC_141002.1, read as the reverse complement.
GCAAAATGTGGGCCATTATGTTTTTGAAAATATTTTCAGTGCTCCTACACACAGTGATCAGCACAATTTTCCAATAATAAGGTCTGCACATTGTTGACTAGAATGACTGCCCTGCACTTTGTTTCTCAACCCAGCAATCCTGCACAGCTGGGCGCAAAGGAAAACCTTTTACCCCACAACACAATTCAGAATTAGTGGGTTCCCTTTAACATGGGCATTTTTTAGCTTGCAAGTTAAGCTACAAGGAGGAATTCTCTGAATCATTTACTTGTAGCTGTTTGCACACAGGCGATGATGGGTTTGTGCTTATATTTGCCTTAATGTTCTGAACGTATTAGAATAAGATTTGTTCTGTGGCTGAGCTGAATCTATCAGCTCATCAACAGCATGTGAGAAAGTCTACTTAAGTACAGTAATTCATGCTGTATCTTATCCTTGGTATAACTTAATATATATATTTGGCCACAGACAAGTGACAGAAAATTCCACTCAGTAAATGCCAATAAGTGCTATGTTGTACAGTTGAACACCATTACATTTTGCATCAGGGGCTCCAGAATTCAAGTTCTCATTTAATACAGAGAGCATGCAAGAGAGGATGACTCTCCAGTGGACCCCCCAAGGACTTGGTAATGTGTTAGAACAAGACCGCTGGGAGCTCAGAAGCATGCTCACCAACAAAAAAGCACATATCCCATAAAGCCACCATGAAAGAACAATGTAAACCACAGAAGCAGAATTTAACATAGTCACTTCCAATTGCTGACATCCATCGGAAGGAAAAGAACTCTTGTGTTGAGGAACAAAATGGCGTACCACACATTCAAGGGGTCATGGTGTCCCTGTGCAAATGTGCATTAACATTTACCGAAAGGAGCAGGCACAACCTAATGCAAACTGGTCCTGCTTTAACCAAATTTAGATTCTTCCAAATGAGTCTGCAAATCTCCATGAAATTAGTTACTCCCGGAAAGGTTTATCACATGGACGTTCCAAGTTATAAAAATACTTCAATCCTTAAAATAGTCACAACCAATGTTGTGGTAACTGTACAGATCATCAGTTTATCAGCTTACTAGTTAATGTACAATGCCCAGCTGCATTTTTACAAACATATTACAGTAAGGACGGATACATTAAGATTGGATGTTCTCACACACGTCATGCTGATATACAAATGTTCCTCCTTCTGCAGAAACACAAGTACAGCATTTCAATGTGGTTATATGTCAAGAAAGCACCCAAAGGACCAAAACCTTCTACAGATTACAGGCACACATAATCCTATTCTACACATCCAAAACTGATATGGGGACTTTTACAGTAATTATAATTACTTTTGACAGCCATGAGACATATTGCATTAAGATTTTTAGAAAATCAAACACGTGTTAGCTGATGTGAAAGACCTGGAAGAATTGATACTGAAATCTTAAATGCATCAAGCGTTAGTCAGCATGATCTTTTCATTAACTGCTGCATGCTTTCTTCTTTGGATTAAGTCTTGCAACATCCAACAACAACTTGTATTTATATAGAGCCTTTAATTTAATGTAATAAAACGTCCCAAGGCGCTTCATAGGAGCATTATAAGACAAAAAATTTGACACCGAGCCACATAAGGAGAAATTAGGGCAGGTGACCAAAAGCTTGGTCAAAGAGGTAGGTTTTAAGGAGCGTCTTAAAGGAGGAAAGAGAGGTAGCGAGGCGGAGAGGTTTAGGCAGGGAATTCCAGAGCTTAGGGTCTAAGCAACAGAAAGCACGGCCACCAACTTGAATCGCTGAGAATGCAATTTCCTGAGCAGTTGTGACTTCCAGCCAAATCATCCACGCCTATTCCTCCAGTCATCTTTTAATGCGTCACACACATCATTATATAGCGACTCATAGCATGGCACCAGTTGTCTCTGCACCTCTACGGGAATTTATAATAGAAATCCAAGTTTAAAGATTACAGTCAAGCAAGTAAATACAAGTCGCTCCATTTAACGGATATACTGCTAAGAAGTTATTTGAGAAATTACAACTTGAAGACATTCAACAGGAAACTACATGGAATACGACTGTCTGCACGCAAATCCGTATCGGGACATCTCTTGATCTAGCGGGCTTGGCTGTTGCTTAATGCTGGCTGCATGGAGAGCATCTCTGGCTCCAGCCAGTGACAGTCCCGTTCTGTCGGAGACTTGGGAATGGCAGTGCAGCTATGGCAAACGATAATCATTTTACACCAAAAAAGGAACAATCTAGAAATAAGCGGGACGCTTTGCATGAAAATGGATAGTCCTTTGGCTTTATTGTGCCTGCACATCTTGAGTTCACAACAGCCTTCCCACAATGGACTGCCTGTTATGGGCAGCCAGAAGACAATACTTGTTTAGTCAAAATCTGTCAAATATATCAGTGGTTTCTGGATAGGCTTCAATGCCAACTAACATGGTTTTGTTTTTCCACTGAATTTACATCCCATTTACCATCAAGACGTACATATGACAATAAATATTTCCCTGTGTAGTTAAGAGTCTACACTTGGTCAATGGGAGAATAGTGGCAATATTCAGCAGGATCCAACATACTTTATACGCCAGACACTTAAATACCCCAACTATATGTCGTCCATCCTAGATTTACATTTTTTGTGCTGATACAATAATGTTTAATTTCTTTTTCTTTTTCCTCCATGCAAGTGGCTAATACTGGTCATTAAGGTTGCTGATGCAGTTTGAAAGATGAGCCGAGAATAAATCACATCCACCTTTACTGTAAGTTGCATTCACTCCATGGTCTTTTTCCTGGCTTGAAACAAACGGCAGCAAGAACTACCCTTCACTGAAGTCACTTTGTGAAGGAAAAGCTTGGCGTTAAGGACTGAACCCCCCCCAGCACAATTTTTCTTGCTAAACATTTTTAGAATTCAGTGAGTAGATGCTGGCCTCAAGATGACAGCTGGGAATGAAGTAACAGATTCGCAGCACCTTCAAAGTGCCAGCTGGTGATGCTTTGCTGTGATATGCCTGGTTATAGCTCCTATCAAATTGAACGTTTCAGCTTTGCAAGACCTGGTGCATCTTTCCATCTATAATTGATGTGTTCTTTGTACCAGCACACAACGGCAGTTAGAAGTAAATGACCACCTTTCTGTTTTGCAATGTCCTTTTAAGAACTATGCTGCATGGTCATCAGGGAATCAAGCTAGTCTATACGAAATTATAATGACCCATTACCTCATGGAGGCACTTGGCAAACACTAACTTATGTCCATAAACAGGATAGATCTGCAAGTTATCAGTCAGACATCAATCCATAAAACTTCATAAAAGCACTACTTTCATCCACATTAAAAATACTCTTAAAAGAGTTCGGTGCAATGTGAAATTATAGACTTGGCACAAAGTAGACAGGAACTCATGGGATTCAACTGCTCAGGGAGACAAACGAAGGTTAGGTTTTGTATCAGCCCCAGTGCCTTTTCTTTTTGTTTCATCTGACTGTTGCTCATCGGCATCGAAGATCACAGTCATTCGTCCATCTTCATACTTCAAGAATGCCGCGATCGCTGATTAACGGAAGCTGTAAGTGCAAAGATTAATCTTTCATGAAATTTCAGTCCTGACCTTGAAGTGCTTTGCATCTGAAATCATGCCAAGGGGAGCAGCAGAAAACCCTTCACGTCAGTGTCATGCCCAACGCTCAACTTACCTGCCAAGCAGCAAATGAATGACAATGCAAAAAAATGACTGAACAGGAACCACATTCTCAGCTCTGGTTCAAAGAGGGTGGCATCAATTTCCAAGGGGATATGCTCCTGTTGTCTCGGTTGTTAGTTCAACAGTCTACCTGTAAAATAACAGAGCATAAAGTAAACTCAAATTTCATCACAGGCCAATTTCACCAGTTTACAAATGTTCTCATGACACAAGTTACTCTAAATAACAGCGGATTCTAGGAAAAGTCACAATGATAAAAGGCAATTCGGCACATCAACTCTAATCACTCTCTAGAAAGTAAATTTTCGCATCATAACCTATCCCTACAGTGCATCAACTCTCCCATCGAAGCCCATCCCTACAGTGCATCAACTCTCCCATCGAAGCCCATCCCTACAGTGAATCAACTCTCCCATCGAAGCCCATCCCTACAGTGCATCAACTCTCCCATCGAAGCCCATGTCTACAGTGCTTCAACTCTCCCATCGAAGCCCATCTCTACAGTGCATGGACTCTCCCATCGAAGCCCATGTCTACAGTGCTTCAACTCTCCCATCGAAGCCCATGTCTACAGTGCATCAACTCTCCCATCGAAGCCCATCCCTACAGTGCATCAACTCTCCCATCGAAGCCCATGTCTACAGTGCATCAACTCTCCCATCGAAGCCCATGTCTACAGTGCATGGACTCTCCCATCGAAGCCCATGTCTACAGTGCATCAACTCTCTCATCAAAGCCCATCCCTACAGTGCATCAACTCTCCCATCGAAGCCCATGTCTACAGTGCATCAACTCTCCCATCGAAGCCCATCGCTACAGTGCATCAACTCTCTCATCGAAGCCCATCCCTACAGTGCATCAACTCTCTCATCGAAGCCCATCCCTACAGTGCATCAACTCTCCCATCGAAGCCCATCCCTACAGTGCATCAACTCTCCCATCGAAGCCCATCCCTACAGTGCGTCAACTCTCCCATCGAAGCCCATCCCTACAGTGCATCAACTCTCCCATCGAAGCCCATGTCTACAGTGCAGCAACTCTCCCATCGAAGCCCATCCCTACAGTGAATCAACTCTCTCATCGAAGCCCATCCCTACAGTGCATGGACTCTCCCATCGAAGCCCATGCCTACAGTGCATCAACTCTCTCATCAAAGCCCATGTCTACAGTGCATGGACTCTCCCATCGAAGCCCATGTCTACAGTGCATCAACTCTCCCATCGATGCCCATCCCTACAGTGCATCAACTCTCCCATCGAAGCCCATCCCTACAGTGCATCAACTCTCCCATCGAAGCCCATGTCTACAGTGCATCAACTCTCCCATCGAAGCCCATCCCTACAGTGCATCAACTCTCCCATTGAAGCCCATCCCTACAGTGCATCAACTCTCCCATCGAAGCCCATGTCTACAGTGCATCAACTCTCCCATCGAAGCCCATCCCTACAGTACATCAACTCTCCCATCGAAGCCCATCCCTACAGTACATCAACTCGCCCATCGAAGCCCATGTCTACAGTGCATCAACTCTCCCATCGAAGCCCATGTCTACAGTGCATCAACTCTCCCATCAAAGCCCATCCCTACAGTGCATCAACTCTCCCATCGAAGCCCATGTCTACAGTGCATCAACTCTCCCATCGAAGCCCATGTCTACAGTGCATGGACTCTCCCATCGAAGCCCATGTCTACAGTGCATCAACTCTCTCATCAAAGCCCATCCCTACAGTGCATCAACTCTCTCATCGAAGCCCATCCCTACAGTGCATCAACTCTCCCATCGAAGCTCATGTCTACAGTGCATCAACTCTCCCATCGAAGCCCATGTCTACAGTGCATGGACTCTCCCATTGAAGCCCATGTCTACAGTGCATCAACTCTCCCATCGAAGCCCATGTCTACAGTGCAGCAGCTCTCCCATCGAAGCCCATCCCTACAGTGAATCAACTCTCTCATCGAAGCCCATCCCTACAGTGCATGGACTCTCCCATCGAAGCCCATGTCTACAGTGCATCAACTCTCTCATCGAAGCCCATCGCTACAGTGCATCAACTCTCCCATCGAAGCCCATGTCTACAGTGCATCAACACTCCCATCGAAGCCCATCCCTACAGTGCATCAACTCTCCCATCGAAGCCCATCCCTACAGTGCAGCAACTCTCCCATCGAAGCCCATCCCTACAGTGAATCAACTCTCCCATCGAAGCCCATGTCTACAGTGCAGCAACTCTCCCATCGAAGCCCATCCCTACAGTGAATCAACTCTCCCATCGAAGCCCATGTCTACAGTGCATCAACTCTCCCATCGAAGCCCATCCCTACAGTGCATCAACTCTCCCATCGAAGCCCACGTCTACAGTGCATCAACTCTCCCATCGATGCCCATCCCTACAGTGCATCAACTCTCCCATCGAAGCCCATGTCTACAGTGCATCAACTCTCCCATCGAAGCCCATGTCTACAGTGCATCAACTCTCCCATCGAAGCCCATCCCTACAGTGCATGGACTCTCCCATCGAAGCCCATGTCTACAGTGCATCAACTCTCCCATCGAAGCCCATCCCTACAGTGCATCAACTCTCCCATCAAAGCCCATCGCTACAGTACATCAACTCTCCCATCGAAGCCCATCCCTACAGCGCATCAACTCTCCCATCAAAGCCCATCGCTACAGTACATCAACTCTCCCATCGAAGCCCATGTCTACAGTGCATCAACTCTCCCATCGAAGCCCATCCCTACAGTACATCAACTCTCCCATCAAAGCCCATCGCTACAGTGCATCAACTCTCCCATCGAAGCCCATCGCTACAGTGCATCAACTCTCCCATCGAAGCCCATGTCTACAGTGCATCAACTCTCCCATCGAAGCCCATCCCAACAGTGCATCAACTCTCCCATCGAAGCTCATCCCTACAGTGAATCAACTCTCCCATCAAAGCCCATTCCTACAGTGCGTCAACTCTCCCATCGAAATCCATCTCTGCAGTGCATCAACTCTCCCATCGAAGCCCATCCCTACAGTGCACCAACTCTCCTATGGAAGGCCATTCTGACAGTACATTCCCCCATCAAAGTTGATCACTCTAGTACATTAATTCTCCCATTGCAGCCGATCCCTGATACAGTAATTATAGCAACTAATTGTTTGCTTAAAAGCAAAACAGGCCAAAGATTTAGGGCCTTGAAATTACACTGTTGGATAATATAATAGGTATAAATGCTTAATATGTTCATCTGAAATTCCTGTCCATTACAGTGAGGACATTCTGCAGTTTAACAAGTGAGGCTCTGCTAAATATAGTAGCAAGATGAATGTGCTTAGCCTTTGTGTCTATAATTCTACAGTGTAATTTCAAGCTGCGAGTGTGCGAGTGTCGACAATATTTTAATCCCTGTGCTTTCATTAAATTCACTGATGAGCAAAACCATTCAGATCATCAACTTAATTTCATGCTAAGTTTTCTCACACATTTGCCTAATTATGAATACAGAATACGGCAGTCAGCTTTTCTTGCCGATTTAAAACCCCAATTTTTATTTTGTTGCAGGGTTTATTTTCAGTTTTTAAAAATTCTCCCCGTGTTTGCGTGGGTTTCCTCCGGGTGCTCCGGTTTCCTCCCACAGTCCAAAGATGTGCGGGTTAGGTTGATTTGGCTATGATAAATTGACCCTTAGTGTTAGGGGATTAAATACGTGGGGTTACGGGGATAGGGTGGGATATGTGTCGGTGCAGGCTCGATGGGCCGAAATGGCCTCTATCTGCACTGTGGGGATTCTGTGATTCTGTGATTCTGTGAACAAAATTGGACCTCAAAAAGAACTCGGTGAATTTGGAGAAAAATCAGCAAAACAAAAGGGTTTTTATTGAGCACTGTCAAAAAGCAATAAAACAAGCAAGGAACAGTCAACCTAAGTGACAACACAAAATGATTTACACAGTTCATAGGCACCACTTTTATGGGGTTCACTGTTGGTCTCTTGCTTAAAGCTGTGATAGTTTTTTTTTAATTAAGTGAAGAAATTATGTTTATTGATGTAGCTCCAGCCACTTACCTGCCACTGTAATGATGAGATAATAGAAATTGTTGGAGTTTACACACGGCGGTGAGCAGGGGAGGTGGGGGCAATTGTGAGCTTGCTTTTAGTAAAGAATGTCTTAGTGTGTATGCCCTGATTCAGCCATTGATTCGTGTCCTCAGTCTTCGAGGGACTGTCAGTATTGTCAGTATGGAAACTGTATCAGCACACTACTGTCCTTGCTCCATACCCAACTAAGGAATTAAAACCTGATGTTTACTGCTGTATAAACAGTACACACCTCCTGCAGTACCTAAAAATGGTCCAGGACCCCGCAAAACTGCAAAGAATTTGTTTCTTCCACCAAATATCAAGTCTACGGATGCACACAGATGTCATCAGTGACCTCAGCATGTCACTAAATGGACGGTATTAACAGAAATTCTACTAAAAAATGCACAACATCACGGAACACACAATATTGCTCGGAAAACCATATGGGATTTATGCAAGAGCATATTTCTGGGATTCTGGGTATTTTTTGGATTTTTGAGGGATTGGATGGGTACCTGACACAGATAACAACCTATGCTTATGAATCTTCAAGCCAAACTTATGAGAAATCCACAAGTAGATTTTATGTTCGTCCAGCACCCACAATGCCTGCGAGACACACCCCACTTATCTAAATCCAGAGAGCTTCGGCGCAGGCTGTCAACAGTTAAGGTTGAAGGAACACCAAATATATGCATGGGTACGACAGGGGTTTAACATTGCACAGCTTACCAGTAGAGAGCACTGGTAACCTTCCCACTGCTTACATTCCCACTGCTTTTCCGACTAGGTCCATCTACTTATTAGGTTATGGCTTTGAGGGTTATTTGGAGCCCAGTCGGAAGAGCCCCAGCCCCCAGTGACTGATCTACCCCTCATAGTCCCATTAATGAGCCAAGCTGGCTGGTCAACTGACAGTGCCTGGGGAACTGCGGACAAACCTGGATTGAATTACCTCAGTCTGCCACACAACTCACTTTCAATCGCCCATTGTCAGACAATTTCAGCTTGTAGCCATCTCAACCCAAACAATTCCCACTTACCACCCCAAGGAGGCTAGAAGTTGTCAAAACAGGGGTTGGCTATACAGATATCTAAACAACAAACAAGCAAGTTGATTATAACTCCAAATGGAAGGGCGAAAGAGTGGACTGTGAATGATAGCTACCAGGAGAGTCCCAGGGGCGTACTTCACACATACACAGAGCTAGGGTTGCCATATTTTGCAGTACTGGATAAGGGTGCAGTATAGTTTGGGACAAGGCTTGACATTTTGATGTTTCCTTTGCTGCTGATGAAAATTCTTGGCAAGCCCTACAATAGCCTCAAAGCCTCCACATCACGCGACACACAATTAGTGGAAAACTAAATGTTTATTTAAAAAAGAAATTAGATTTTTGATGTGCAGTTTACTTCCTGGAAACTTCCAGACAGCAGGCTCAAAAAACATTATTCTGTCCAAATCCATACAGAGATGAATGAAAGCAGCCAGGGTGGGGGGAACAGGATACAAGTGTCAGATGCTGCTTGGCACCTCATCCCAACATCATGACCACAATTAGGTATCTGCTGCATAAAGAATCATTTGGCCGATTAAGTGTCAGTCAGTTGGACTGAGACGCACTCATTTTTTGGCTTAAAATGATCACGGATTTCGGTGCATCCCTCCCCCAAAAAAGAGCTCCATATCTTTTTTTTTTAATGGGTTTGTGATCGGCCTCAATCTATCTCGTAAAGCCCACTCCTAACATTTTCTTGACATCAAAAGTTCTGATAATCACAGGCACAAATCCACTGGCACAGCACGTTGCTACATTACACTACATCCTTTACAACAATGCTGGCTTATTTTAGCGCTGTGTGTCAGCTGTCCAAGCACGGTGTTTTGTTCATCTAATTCATAGGACCAGAGGAATCGCTAGACGAAAAACACCTTCTACCATCCTGGTAGTCGCATAATGGAGTTGTTGACTAATCATAGCAATCAATCTCTATTAATTAGTCTACAACAGACCCAGGCATGACACGAGGAAAACCCCAGTGATGAAGAGCTTCAGGGATCATAAGTCCAAAGTCAACTTTTTCCTCCCCAGCCCGCTACACTTACCACACCATGTCGCCAATTACTCATATACCCGTATCCCAAAATGTTATTTTCTGAAACAGGTCTATCTAATTTGTGTTTCACATCACATAAGGGTAGATCTTCTGTTATGCACACCTCCAGGGGGGGAATAATGAACAGCGTGCGGTCACACCCACCAGAACTTGCAGGTTTGCCCCTTATTAACTAATCATTGCAAGCTGGGAGCGAGCACCAATGGGGAAACATTTACACTGCTGCTGCGGCCATTTAAAGGGAAGAACAGGCAGCTGAATTAAAATGTCTGTGGCATCAAGCGGTGTATCTGGAGAAGTTAGAGCACCCCAGCTTTACAGATGAAGTATGAGGTGGGCCCAAGGGGAACACCTTGACTGGCACTCTTGGACACTGTCCTCAGATAAAGCGGTGCAGTATGACCGGCAGGAGCTGAGGCCAGAGTCAATGCTGTCTCTATTACCCAGCTCGGTACTGTAGTCATTATATATATATCTCACACAACTGGGGCCCTGTTGGTTCTTAATTAAGAAAACTTCAATCATTTAACAGGTAGAAAAGACATGATTCTGGAAATGACCACAAGGGAAAGCACATGTCCGAGAGATCATGAGACGGAGCATTTTGAAATTCAACTGCACTGAGAATTAATGTCTTTGCATCCCAGGATATTTGACTGTGCATTTTAAAGCTATATAAAGGTTGGCTTTAAGATAATATATTACCAGTGTGAATTCCTGCCACCTGTAAAGGGAACACTTGAAGTTTGAATGTGCTACATTAGATATATCTTGCACCAATCTACAATTTCATCCAGTTGAGTTTTCTAGCATTTGGGGCAGTCAACATTCCCCCCCCCCCAACCTGCCCTGACAGAGGGGAGTGAGAGGCAGCAAGGCTGAGAGCGGGGAATGGTAGCCCGAGAGCCTGAGACAGGGGACTGGGAGACCGAGAGCCTGAGACAGGGGACTGGGAGACCGAGAGCCTGAGACAGGGGACTGGGAGTCCGAGAGCCTGAGACAGGGGACTGGGAGACCGAGAGCCTGCGACAGGGGACTGGGAGACCGAGAGCCTGAGACAGGGGACTGGGAGACCGAGAGCCTGAGACAGGGGACTGGGAGACCGAGAGCCTGACACAGGGATGGGAGACCGAGAGCCTGAGACAGGGGACTGGGAGACCGAGAGCCTGAGACAGGGGACTGGGAGACCGAGAGCCTGAGACAGGGGACTGGGAGACCGAGAGCCTGAGACAGGGGACTGGGAGACCGAGAGCCTGAGACAGGGGACTGGGAGACCGAGAGCCTGAGACAGGGGACTGGGAGACCGAGAGCCTGACACAGGGATGGGAGACCGAGAGCCTGAGACAGGGGACTGGGAGACCGAGAGCCTGAGACAGGGATGGGAGACCGAGAGCCTGAGACGGGGGACTGGGAGACCGAGAGCCTGAGACGGGGGACTGGGAGACCGAGAGCCTGAGACAGGGGACTGGGAGACCGAGAGCCTGAGACGGGGGACTGGGAGACCGAGAGCCTGAGACAGGGGACTGGGAGACCGAGAGCCTGAGACAGGGGACTGGGAGACCGAGAGCCTGACACAGGGATGGGAGACCGAGAGCCTGAGACAGGGGACTGGGAGACCGAGAGCCTGAGACAGGGATGGGAGACCGAGAGCCTGAGACAGGGGACTGGGAGACCGAGAGCCTGAGACAGGGGACTGGGAGACCGAGAGCCTGAGACAGGGGACTGGGAGACCGAGAGCCTGAGACAGGGGACTGGGAGACCGAGAGCCTGAGACAGGGGACTGGGAGACCGAGAGCCTGACACAGGGATGGGAGACCGAGAGCCTGAGACAGGGGACTGGGAGACCGAGAGCCTGAGACAGGGATGGGAGACCGAGAGCCTGAGACAGGGATGGGAGACCGAGAGCCTGACACAGGGATGGGAGACCGAGAGCCTGAGACAGGGGACTGGGAGACCGAGAGCCTGAGACAGGGATGGGAGACTGAGAGCCTGAGACAGGGGACTGGGAGACCGAGAGCCTGAGACAGGGGACTGGGAGACCGAGAGCCTGAGACGGGGGACTGGGAGACCGAGAGCCTGAGACGGGGGACTGGGAGACCGAGAGCCTGAGACGGGGGACTGGGAGACCAAGAGCCTGAGGCGGGGACTGGGAGACCGAGAGCCTGAGACAGGGGACTGGGAGACCGAGAGCCTGAGACAGGGGACTGGGAGACCGAGAGCCTGAGACAGGGGACTGGGAGACCGACAGCCTGAGACGGGGATGGGAGACCGAGAGCCTGAGACGGGGGACTTGGAGACCGAGAGCCCGAGACAGGGGACTGGGAGACCGAGAGCCTGACACAGGGATGGGAGACCGAGAGCCTGAGACAGGGGACTGGGAGACCGAGAGCCTGAGACAGGGGACTGGGAGACCGAGAGCCTGAGACAGGGATGGGAGACTGAGAGCCTGAGACAGGGGACTGGGAGACCGAGAGCCTGAGACAGGGGACTGGGAGACCGAGAGCCTGAGACAGGGATGGGAGACCGAGAGCCTGAGACATGGGGACTGGGAGACCGAGAGCCTGAGACAGGGGACTGGGAGACCGAGAGCCTGAGACGGGGGACTGGGAGACCGAGAGCCTGAGACAGGGGACTGGGAGACCGAGAGCCTGAGATGGGGGACTTGGAGACTGAGAGCCTGAGACAGGGGACTGGGAGACTGAGAGCCTGACACAGGGATGGGAGACCAAGAGCCTGAGACAGGGGACTGGGAGACCGAGAGCCTGAGACAGGGATGGGAGACTGAGAGCCTGAGACAGGGGACTGGGAGACCGAGAGCCTGAGACAGGGGACTGGGAGACCGAGAGCCTGAGACGGGGATGGTAGCCCGAGAGCCTGAGACGGGGGACTGGGAGACCGAGAGCCTGAGGCCGGGACTGGGAGACCGAGAGCCTGAGACAGGGGACAGGGAGACCGAGAGCCTGAGACAGGGGACTGGGAGACCGAGAGCCTGAGACAGGGGACTGGGAGACCGAGAGCCTGAGACAGGGGACTGGGAGACCGAGAGCCTGAGACAGGGGACTGGGAGACCGAGAGCCTGAAATGGGGACTGGGAGACCGAGAGCCTGAGACGGGGATGGGAGACCGAGAGCCTGAGGTGGGGACTGGGAGACCGAGAGCCTGAGACAGGGGACTGGGAGACCGAGAGCCTGAGACGGGAATGGGAGACCGAGAGACTGAGACGGGGACTGGGAGATGGAGAGCCTGAGACAGGGATGGGAGACTGAGAGCCTGAGACGGGGGACTGGGAGACCGAGAACCTGAGACGGGGGACTGGGAGACCGAGAGTCTGAGATGGGGGACTGGGAGACCGAGAGCCTGAGACAGGGGACTGGGAGACCGAGAGCCTGAGACAGGGGACTGGGAGACCAAGAGTCTGAGACGGGGATAGGAGACTGAGAGCCTGAGATGGGGATGGGAGACCGAGAGCCTGAGACGGGAATGGGAGACCGAGAGACTGAGATGGGGACTGGGAGACTGAGAGCCTGAGACAGGGATGTGAGACCGAGAGCCTGAGGTGGGGACTGGGAGAACGAGAGCCTGAGACGGGAATGGGAGACCGAGAGACTGAGACGGGGATAGGAGACCGAGAGCCTGAGGTGGGGACTGGGAGACTGAAAGCCTGAGACAGGGATGGGAGACTGAGAGCCTGAGACGGGGATGGGAGACTGAGAGCCTGAGATGGGGATGGGAGACTGAGAGCCTGAGACGGGGATGGGAGACCGAGAACCTGAGACGGGGGACTGGGGGACCGAGAGTCTGAGACAGGGGACTGGGAGACCAAGAGTCTGAGATGGGGGACTGGGAGACCGAGAGTCTGAGACGGGGATAGGAGACCAAGAGTCTGAGATGGGACTGGGAGACCGAGCGTCTGAGACGGGGGACTGGGAGACCGAGGGCAGGATTTTACCAGCCCTGAGGAGGCGGGTTTGGAGGCAGGACTGATTTGATGTTTCTGTGAAGTCTCATCTGATCGGGAGAAATGACAGATGGCTTCTGCAATCTCACATGCAGCTGCCATCTGTTTTCTCCTAAGGAGAGAGTCATTGGTGAGCCTGGGTGCAAGGGCTCAACTTTGGACAGTGATTGTCAGTGTTTGACAGCACCTCAACGCTGTCAAACACTGACAATTCATCTGTCAAAAACTGATGAGGCCTGTCCCTTTAAGAAAACCGGCAGATGAAGTGTCATGCAATGACATCATCTGACATTGGCTGGCAAGCCCGCAGGGTGTGCTTAACAAGGCCAATCAAGAGAAAATAGCATCTATTCGTCAGACGTCACTGGGGGCGGGACTAAAACCTGGAAACCAGCAGTCCCGCCCCCGACTCGTCTCGGCTGGCAAAATCCAGCCCCGAGAGTCTGAGACGGGGTCTGGGAGATGGAGAGTCTGAGACAGGGTCTGGGCGATGGAGAGTCTGAGATGGGGACTGGGAGATGGAGAGTCTGAGACGGGGACTGGGAGATGGAGAGTCTGAGACGGGGACTGGGAGATGGAGAGTCTGAGACGGGGACTGGGAGATGGAGAGTCTGAGACGGGGACTGGGAGACGGAGAGTCTGAGACGGGGAGTCTTAGACGGGGACTGGGAGATGGAGAGTCTGAGACGGGGACTGGGAGATGGAGAGTCTGAGACGGGGACTGGGAGACGGAGAGTCTGAGACGGGGAGTCTTAGACGGGGACTGGGAGATGGAGAGTCTGAGACGGGGTCTGGGAGATGGAGAGTCTGAGACGGGGACTGGGAGATGGAGAGTCTGAGACGGGGACTGTGAGATGGAGATTCTGAGACGGGGTCTGGGAGATGGAGAGTCTGAGACGGGGTCTGGGAGATGGAGAGTCTGAGACGGGGACTGGGAGACGGAGAGTCTGAGACGGGGAGTCTTAGACGGGGACTGGGAGATGGAGAGTCTGAGACGGGGTCTGGGAGATGGAGATTCTGAGACGGGGTCTGGGAGATGGAGAGTCTGAGACGGGGACTGGGAGATGGAGAGTCTGAGACGGGGAATGGGAGACCGAGAGACTGAGACGGGGACTGGGAGACTGAGAGCCTGAGACAGGGATGGGAGACTGAGAGCCTGAGGTGGGGACTGGGAGACTGAGAGCCTGAGACAGGGATGGGAGACTGAGAGCCTGAGGTGGGGACTGGGAGACTGAGAGCCTGAGACAGGGGACTGGGAGACTGAGAGTCTGAGATGGGGGACTGGGAGACCGAGAGTCTGAGATGGGGGACTGGGAGACCGAGAGTCTGAGACGGGGACTGGGAGACCGAGAGCCTGAGACAGGGGACTGGGAGACCGAGAGCCTGAGACAGGGGACTGGGAGACTGAGAGCCTGAGACGGGGGACTGGGAGACCGAGAGCCTGAGACAGGGGACTGGGAGACTGAGAGCCTGAGATGGGGGACTGGGAGACCGAGAGCCTGAGACGGGGATGGGAGACCGAGAACCTGAGACGGGGGACTGAGGGACCGAGAGTCTGAGACAGGGGACTGGGAGACCAAGAGTCTGAGATGGGGGACTGGGAGACCGAGAGTCTGAGACGGGGATAGGAGACCGAGAGTCTGAGACGGGGATAGGAGACCGAGAGTCTGAGATGGGACTGGGAGACCGAGCGTCTGAGACGGGGGACTGGGAGACCGAGGGCAGGATTTTACCAGCCCTGAGGAGGCAGGTTTGGAGGCAGGACTGCTGGGAAAGTGGGAAAAATTGGGAGCGGGTCCCAATCCCGCCCCCAACCCACCTCCGAACCATCTTGCGGGTG
The DNA here is from genome assembly GCF_052327205.1 of Somniosus microcephalus. NCBI lineage: Eukaryota > Metazoa > Chordata > Chondrichthyes > Squaliformes > Somniosidae > Somniosus > Somniosus microcephalus. The sequence goes on along the minus strand of NC_141002.1, from coordinate 21,974,804 downwards.
GCGGGTCCCCGACTTGCACAGGGACCCATCTCCTAGTGGCGTTTAGGGGATTAGAGCCAATTAACTGCCTGTTAACAGGTAGTTAACAGGCAGTTAAGAGGCTTTTCCCCATTTTCAGCCTGCTGATGCGGTCTTCCCGACGGCGGGAAACCCCACCAGGTTCAGTGAGGCAAGCTGTGAGTCTGCTGCAGTGTAAGTGTGCAAATGACAGTTGCAGAGGTAGTGTGATGGGTGCAATTGTGCACAGGTAAGTATGACAGGTGATAGAATGTAGTGCGAAATATTTTTATTCTGTTCAAAAGTATCTGCAGGTGACAAGATTTGATGTTTCTGTGAAGTCTCATCTGATCGGGAGAATTGACAGATGGCTTCTGCAATCTCACATGCAGCTGCCATCTGTTTTCTCCTAAGGAGTGAGTCATTGGTGAGCCTGGGTGCAAGGGTTCAACTTTGGACAGTGATTGTCAGTGTTTGACAGCACCTCAACGCTGTCAAACACTGACAATTCATCTGTCAAAAAATGATAAGGCCTGTCCCTTTAAGAAAATCGGCAGATGAAGTGTCATGCACTGACATCATCTGACACTGGCTTTCCCTTAATTGGCTGGCATGCCCGCAGGGTGTGCTTAACAAGGCCAGTCAAGAGAAAATAGCATCTATTCGTCAGACGTCGCTGGGGGCGGGACTAAAACCCGGATACCAGCAGTCCCGCCCCGACTCGTCTCGGCTGGCAAAATCCAGCCCCGAGAGTCTGAGACGGGGATTGGGAGACGGAGAGTCTGAGCCGGGGTCTGGGAGACGGAGAGTCTGAGCCGGGGTCTGGGAGACGGAGAGTCTGAGACGGGGTCTGGGAGATGGAGAGTCTGAGACGGGGTCTGGGAGACGGAGAGCCTGAGACGGGGTCTGGGAGACGGAGAGCCTGAGACGGGGTCTGGGAGACGGAGAGTCTGAGACGGGGTCTGGGAGACGGAGAGTCTGAGCCGGGGTCTGGGAGACGGAGAGTCTGAGACGGGGTCTGGGAGACGGAGAGTCTGAGCCGGGGTCTGGGAGACGGAGAGTCTGAGCCGGGGTCTGGGAGACGGAGAGTCTGAGCCGGGGTCTGGGAGACGGAGAGTCTGAGCCGGGGTCTGGGAGACGGAGAGTCTGAGCCGGGGTCTGGGAGACGGAGAGTCTGAGATGGGGACTGGTGAGTGGCGCGGAAAGTCAGAATATGCAGAACAGCGAGAGTTAGTCATTCACCAAAATGACTTATAAGTAAGATGACCCCCTCAAACTTTAAATCCCTAAACAATGAACTACATTATAATCTTATATTAAAAATGAATATAGTAAATAAAATACAAGCGGTCAGTGGTAGATACAATATTTATCCAACGTACATCACACAGCATCACATCTGTGTTTTACTTTGTTGACACTCACTGGGTTAGTTATATCTCCAACCCGACCATTATAAGTAACCTGTAACCCATTCATATGGGCCCAGAATTTGCTGAAAAAGTAACGGCATCTGAACCCCGTGAATAGCGAATTGCCTCGCCGTTAGTTTCGCGAAAACGACCTCTCGCCCTTAACCTCCCCGTGATTATTATGAAGCTGCTGTATTTGTACATTAATGGCCCATTAAACACGACACAGAAAGTTAAGTCTAGTAATTAACAGTGCAAATGATGTGGCAAGTGTTAATTGCTGCCAATCAACCTCCCTTGCCCAAAAAGTAAACAATTAAAAATTTGGTGAATTGTTGGAGACTTTTTAAATGTCTTACTTTTCCTTTCCGTCTCTCTTTTTTCTCTCTCTCTTTAATCCAATCTTTCTTTTCCTCTCTGTACCTGATTTGACATTGAATTCACCCACTCTGGTTTACCATCCTTCTCAGTCCTTCCTCTGCTTATTTCTCAACCCTTTAATCTCATTGGTTAAAGGAGGTAGACTTTTGGTCCCGTTGATCACCAAGGTCCCGGACGCCTCATTTCCCTCGCTGCGCCGTTATCAGCTCACACTCCCAGCAACTTCGTGGGCAAAACATTTTTGATCTGAAGGGTGCAGGGGGCATATCTAACTAACAGGGCGCGCCATGAGATGCCCCGCATCGGCAACTTCTGGGCCATGGTTTGGCCTGTGTCAAACGCTGCAAAGGCAAAGGACTCAAAATGATGTGAACACGTTTCATGCTTCCAAAGACCGTACCCCGTTCAAAGGCCCCGATTTTAACGGGGACCCAGTTTTCGGCAAACGTCAGTTCAAAATTCCGGGGCCTCATTTAAATGCCGCTGGCCAACGTCCCACCCGTTCAGGACAGGAAGCGGCGCAAATTCGCACAGCTCAGGTGGTCGTCTACCAAGCGCAGGTAAGTCTGCATGATCGACTGCCCGGCCGTCCTGTGGGCGTCTCCGCAATTGGTGGGGGGAGGTAGAAACATAGAAGATAGGAGTAGGAGTAGGCCATTCGGCCCCTCGAGCATGCTCCGCCATTCAATGAGATCATGGCTGGTCATCCAAATTCAGTACCCGGTCCCTGCTTTCTCCCCATATCCCTTGATCCCTTTAGCCTTAAGAAATATATCTAACTCCTTCTTGAATATATTTAATGAATTGGCCTCCACTGCCTTCTGTGGTAGAGAATTCCACAGGTTCACCACTACCTGGGTGAAGTAATTCCTCCTCATCTCTGTCCTAAATGGCTTACCCCTTATCCTTAGACTGTGACCCCTGGTTCAGGACTCCCCGACCATCGGGAACATCCTTCCTGCATCTAGTCTGTCCAGTCCTGTTAGAATTTTCTAAGTTTCAATGAGATCCCCTCTCATTCTTCTAAACTCCAGCGAGTATAAGCCCAATCGACCCAATCTCTCATATGTCATTCCTGCCATCCCAGGTATCAGCCTGGTGAATCTTCGCTGCACTCCCTCCATGGCAAGAACATCCTTCCTCAGATAAGGCGACCAAAACTGCACACAATACTCAAGAAGGGGCGGCAGAGGCTCAAAGTTTCCTTATGGGGCCTGGAGGAGCATTCCCGCTCCTCCTCGTCCCACAAGAAATTAAAAATTGCAGTCGACTCCCGATGATATCATCAGGACCCGACCTGATTATGAGAGAAAATACCCCACCAACTTAGGGTAGAAGCGCTAGCCGCCTGCTGTGAAGATCCTGGAGGTTAGCTCCCTGTGGCTCCATGCTGCTAGCTCTAATTTTAAGGTTGTGTCCGATTGTTCTGGACTCCCCCTACCTGAGGAAATAGTTTCACTCTATCTACCCTATCAACTCCTTTGATCATCTTATACACTTCAATTTGGTCACCCCTTAATATTTTATATTCCAGGGAATACAAGCCTAGTCTACGCAACCTGCCCTCATCAGTTAACCCTTTTAGCCCCGGTATCATTCTGGTGAAATCCGGAACACTCTCCTCCAAAAAGCTCTTGGGGCTGAGTCAATTAAAACATTCAGGACTGAGATCGATAGATTTTAATGGAAGCAAGCCAGGTAAATGGAGTTGTTATATAGATCAGCCATGATTTAATTGATTGGCGGAACAGGCTCGAGGAGCTGAATGGCCTACTCCTGTTTGCTTCTCTGTTACTATAACTACCTTACACCAATGAGCTTCCAGCTCAGGAGTGACGCCTCCAACTGTTTCACTGTACAGTCTGGAGTGCGTTACAGAGTCAAACAGCAAAAACTGCTGATTGCTGTTATGCTCACAGTTAAACCGAGGTGCTGAAATTGCAGTATAAACACACCCTGGATCAGCACTCACCTTTTTTAGATTACTACATCCCTTATGCATTCTGTGGTGTTGTCCCACTCTGACTGCTGCTACATTCCTAATTACCGCTGGATTTATTTGGCATTCATTCACACACCGATCACAACACCACGCATGATACCAATTTTAATTCATGGTCAATAATTCCACAGTCTATTCCGATTTCTGAGGATCCGAGTCAGTTGGGTGCCTAACAAATTCATTGTGCGATTTTGCAGGAGCTGAGCAACATCCAGATCTGGTTAATCGGACAGCGTTAATTAAATACTGCCTGAGGTGGGAAGACGAGACAGCGAAAAGCTGATAGGGTTACTACTGGCAATAACTTCCCTTTCTAAAGCAATTAAACATCACCAATGACAACAACACTCAAGCTCTGCTACATCGCCAGCAGGCACTACAGCACAGCGTGCTGGAAAGGAAGCTACTAGGATACGATCATTTGGAAATATTTTCAATGCAGAATGTGTAAATCTAGTTTGCTTCCACCCACAGTTAAGAAGTTTATTAATGAGACAGAAGACTACAGTCAGGTCCTTGCATTTTTGAACCATTGTGAAAGTTATGATCACAAAATACAACACTTGAAATGACACGGTGGGATACCAACGTACATACATTCGGATGAAACTCCTTCCTCCGTTATTTCATCGGAGATGTTGGTGTGTTTATTTTAACATGTTGGGACCCCCGTTAATTTAGCAGAGGGAGGAATTTCACACAGCATCGTTTGGAAGTCCACGAGATGGTCACAGGGACACAAAGCAACCAAATCTCTATTGAAGATCCTCTTCATTTTAACCAGCTCTGACTGCAGCTCGATGCTGGTGCACGAGGAGCATCTGCTGCTATACCCACTGACACTTTTCTCACTGTTCCTGGATTAATGCTTAAACAGTGGTTATAAAGTGACTAATACTGATAGGAGCAACAACTAATATCAGTCCATTATGTAAATTATTGATTTTGACCAGCCTTGTGTTGCCTATTGGCGTACTGACATGTAGACATGGAATCATAGGTGGCTAAGTTGGATAGCCCCCGAAAATGGGCGCAGGGATCTGTCTAATTTGCTGTCTGCTCATTTCCATGATTATATTCCACTGACATTTCCATCGCCGCCCAACAGCTGAAGTGGCAAATTGGATGTCAAATTCCGGGTAGGCTTTGTGACCTGAAGTCTGCGCACATTTACAACCTTTGACCGGCCATCCGTGAGAAGTGACTCGTGTTCAATGCCCAAATCGGTTTGCGCCAAAACAGAAGATATTGAAAACATTAATGTGTACACAAATAGGTCACTTCAAAATAGAAATGCAGTGACAGAGAGGGAAATTAGTAATTAGCCATTAAGATGCTAACACACTCCTGTCGCAGTTGAGTAAACAGCAGCTCTCAAAGAGCAAGAATGTGTTGGCCTGGGAGTACTTCATTCCAACACCGTGGAAAAATGTATTCCTTGCCCCAACACTAACATCCCACTATAACAACAGAAAATGCTGGAAAAACTCAGCAGGCCAGCCAACATCCGTGGAGAGAAAATAAGAGTCAACGTTTCAGGTGAACCCTTTGTCAAGGCTAAAGAAGCACTGGCGGAGGATGATCCGTTGAATGTGGAGGCTGGTGGGGTGAAAGGCGAGGACAAGCGGAACCCTATCGTGGTTCTGGGAGGGAGGGGCAGGGGTGAGGGCAGAAGTGCGGGAGATAGAATGGACACGGTCGCCGTGTCAAGCCTAACATCCCACTCCTTGATTAGGATGTGGGAGGGGAAAAGGCTGAACAAAAACAAGTATTAATTTGTCTTGCAGAATCAAAGCCCCTTAACAATCCTCAACCGCAATGCCCAGAGAGTGTCAATGGGTCTTGTTTTCTGCTCGCCATTTTCTGCCCGTTCTCTCCCCTCTTCCTCTGAAGTCACCGAGTCTTTGTTGGCTGTGCGATTCCATCACCACGGGTAACTCACTGGTGTCTAGCCCCAGTGGGCATTCTTCATATGTGAGCTTTGACCAGGAGCATTGGCAATTCCAGGGCGGAGGGGTGGGCATTACAACCAAGGCCGGGCGAGGAAAGGATCCGAATTGGCCGTTAAGTGGCCCCAAAGTCAAACAGTCTGCTGACACTCCCCGCCCGTATTCACAAGTAAAGAATGCCTACTTCGCTGAGGTTCCACTGGGCCACCGCCTCCATGAGGAGAGGATGCACGAGAAAACTGGGGGTTGGGGAACATAGACGATTGTCTTCAACAAACATATCGTGCTTTCAACGGGAAGTCTTCAGACGGGCCATCTTTCTGCTGTTGTACGGAGATGAATTATTGTTCAACTAGTCTGCTTTTTGTGGGGATCCATTTATAAAACACAAGCCAAAACGTTTCTAAACACAAGCCATAAGCGATACATGTACAATGAATAACTAGAGCTGTAGAAAGGGCTTTAAACAAAATAGTGGAGGGTTCAGGTGAGCAGGAATTTAAAAAGTCGAAGAGAATGGAGAAGGCAATAGAGCAGGGTAGCGATGGAGATAATGGTAACTGGAGTGTGACAGGAAGGGACAGAACATATAAAAATAAGAGTGCATCAGAAAGTGGGGTCAAATCACGGAAAAATAGTAAAAAGATAAAATTAAAAAGCTCTTTATCTGAATGCAAGCAGCATTTGTAACAAGATAGGTGAGTTGACGGCACAACTAGATATAAATGGGTATGATCTGATAGCCATTACAGAGACGTGGTTGCAAGGTGACCAAGGCTGGGAACTGAATATTCAGGGGTATTTGACATTTTGGAAGGATAGACAGAAAGGAAAAGGAGGTGGGGTAGCTCTGTTAATAAAGGATGAGATCAGTGCAGTAGTGAGAAATGATATTGGCTCAAAAGAGCAAGATGTAGAATCAGTTTGGGTGGAGATAAGAAACAATAAGGGAAATAAGTCACTGGTGGGCGTAGTCTATAGGCCCCCTAACAGTAGCTACACTGTTCGACAGAGCATAAATCAAGAAATAATGGAGGCTTGTAAGAAAGGTACAGCAATAATCATGGGCGATTTTAATCTTCATACTGATTGGACAAATAAAAGAATCTGCAAAGGGATATAGCCTGGCTAAGTGAGTGGGAAAACATTTGGCAGACGGAGTATAATGTGGGAAAGTGAGGTTATCCACATTGGTAATAAAAATAAAAAAGCAAATTATTATTTAAATGGAGAGAGATTACAAAATGCTGCAGTACAGAGGAACCTGGGGGTCCTGGTGCATGAAACACAAAAAGTTAGCATGCAGGTATAGCAAGTAATCAGGAAGGCAAATGGCCTTTATTGCAAGGGGTTGGAGTATAAAAGCAGGGAAGTCCTGCTACAACTGTACTTCTTCTTCTTAGGCAGTCCCTTGGAACCGAGGATGACTTGCTTCCACACTAAAAATGAGTTCTCAGGTGACTGATGAGTCCAATGCGAGACCTACAGTCTCTGTCACAGGTGGGGCAGATGATGGTTGAAGGGGCGGGTGGGCGGGGTGCTTGGGTTGACGTGCACTCCTTCCGCTGTTTGCGCTTGTTCCCGGCGAAGAGACTCGAGGTGTTCGCCGCCTTCCTGGATGCTTCTCCTCCCCTTTGTGCGGTGCAACTGTACAGGGTATTGGTGAGACCACACCTGGAGTACTGCATACAGGTTTGGTCTCCTTATTTAAGGAGGGATATACTTGCATTGGAGGCAGTTCAGAGAAGGTTCACGAGGTTGATTCCTGAGATGAAGGGGTTGACTTATGAAGAAAGGTTGAGCCTATACTCATTGGAGTTTAGAAGAATGAGAGGTGGTCTTATTGAAACATATAAGATACTGAGGGGGCTCGACAAGGTAGATGCAGAGAGAATGTTTCCCCTCGTGGGGGAATCGAGAACTAGGGGGCATAGTTTCAGAATAAGGGGTCGCCCATTTAAAACTGAGATAAGGAGGAATTTCTTCTCTCAGAGGGTCGTAAATCAGTGGAATTCTCTGCCCCAGAGAGCTGTGGAGGCTGGGTCATTAAATACATTTAAGATTTTTGAACAATAAGGGAGTGATGGATTATGGGGAGTGGGCAGGGAAATGGAGCTGAGCCCAAGATCAGATCAGCCATGATCTCATTAAATGGTGTAGCAGTCTCGAGGGGCCAAATGGCCTACTCCTGCTCCTATCTCTTATGTTCTTATGTGCAGTCCAAACTCAGCCCCCTTGTGGGAAAAGGCATGAATCTATTCACCATTAGAAATAAACAGGAAACCACACTGAGAGGGGGCAAGAGAAGAAATGATCTAGGAACACTTGTTCCTGGCTATGCTCTACCTGACCTGGGAACACGTGTTCTTGGCTATGCTCTACCTGCCCTGGGAACACGTGTTCCTGGCTATGCTCTACCTGACCTGGGAACACTTGTTCCTGGCCATGCTCTACCTGACCTGGGAGCATGTGTTCTTGGCTATGCTCTACCTGACCTGGGAACACTTGTTCTTGGCCATGCTCTACCTGACCTGGGAACATGTGTTCTTGGCTATACTCTACCTGACCTGGGAACAACTGTTCCTGGCCATGTTCTACCTGACCTGGGAACATGTGTTCTTGGCTATGCTCTACCTGGCCTGGGAACAACTGTTCCTGGCTATGCTCTACCTGACCTGGGAACACTTGTTCTTGGCCATGCTCTACCTGACCTGGGAACATGTGTTCTTGGCTATGCTCTACCTGACCTGGGAACACGTGTTCCTGGCTATGCTCCACCTGACCTGGGAATACTTGTTCTTGGCTATGCTCTACCTGACCTGGGAACACTTGTTCCTGGCTATGCTCTACCTGACCTGGGAACACTTGTAGCTGGCTATGCTATAACTGACCTGGGAATATTTGTACCTAGACATGCTGTGACTGACCTGGAAACACTTGTTCCCAGCGATGCTCTACTTGACCTTGTTGTGACTCTCTCCAGCACTGGGGTCATTCAGCACAAAAAATACATGGAAAATATAAGTTTTATCCCATCACTCCAAGGGCTTATAAAGGTAAAGAACAATGTAAATCCCGAGAGTCAAGAAATTATTAGGATTTCCTGAGTTCCTCCTAATTTATATTTCCAAAAGATATTTTGAGTGTGTGACCATAAAGTATCTCGGCATCTGCAAATCCTGGACCCACAGAACTTCTATATTTAGCACCCAGTTCCTGGGCATCAACCCGTTTTATTTTAACTCAACTATCCTGGCACACTGTCACATTCTCAACAGCTGGGATGACATTTCAAATTATCAGAACCTCTCTCTTCAACCTCAAGAAGTAATCGAGTTACTCTTTGAAAATGATGGTAATTTTGACGGACTTAAGATGAAGGGCCTGTGCTTATTGCCTGGGTAATGAACACTTAAATAATATATACACACCAATATATTAGGTATTAAAGTTGCATGCACGTGCCATGGACAAAGGAATTATGCCGTGCCGTCCTTTGATCAAAGTAAAATTTTAATTTCTAATTCTAATCTATTTTTCAATCTGATGCAGCTGGCTGCTGCCTGATTAAATCCCTCTCGCAGGGTCCGAGAAGGTGAATCATGGCTGGAGCAATATCTTGGAGTTACTGTCACAGAGTAGAGATTCAAAGGTCTAATTACAACTAACTGTGGTGAAAAAGATTTCTACTTGTATTTAGAAAAAGATTAAGCTAAGTCTATTATCCATTTTCTGATCTCCCAGCTAGAAACTTCCTTCAGAGAGCTCCCCCTAATGGTCAAGTGGGTCAAGGAAGAACCTTACTGAGTGGACCGCTCGTTCAACTAACTGTCTTTGTTCATAGAATCTTACAGCGTAGGAGGCCATTCGGCCCATCATGCCTGTGCCAGCTCTTGGAAAGAGGTATCCAATTAGTCCCATTCCTCTCCTCTTTCTCCAGAGCTCTGCAAATTTTTCCTCGTTCTTTCTTTGTACTTTTATTGTAATCATAAATTGTCCAACCGGAACCTCTTGAATCACGTGTAGACGTCCAACGGGAATAGCAGCAATCCTATTGGACATCTTGCCCAAGTCAACAATGAATGAAGCAATCCACTAACAACAGGGGGAGAAACATAAATTGGTCTTTAAAGCTGAAGATGTATAAAGCTAGGATTTTAAATTGGACTGGATGAGAGTTTTATGGTGCATAAACCAACCTGTGCGAAGTTGGCCAATTTACTGATCTCAGCTGGAAAGTCGCTGGGGCATTATAATTGGCTCCACTGGCCCTGGGGCGGAGGTACGAATTGGCCAGCGTTCCTGGTCATCATCTGCCGGGAAGTGCCTGGGTGTGGATGTTGAGCGAGGAAAGGTTCGAGCTTGACCGTGATGCCCTACAGAGCAGAACAGCATGCTGACACTCAACCGGACAGGCTCGTACATGGGGGAATGGCCACTTGGGTGAGGTACGGGAAGGCCGAGGAACTGTACACTCGTGGGGAGCGGAGATCCTTCGGGAAATGGAGAGAGAAACAGGGAGCAAATTGGAAGAAAAAGGTCCTCCAATTTTATGGTGTGGTTTATAAAACTGCAAAATATTGCATGCTTTCACTAGTGGGTTTTGAATCCACCCCACCACAAGCAAGTTTAAAACTCCCTTCCACAAAGGACCAACAATCCAAATTGATAGGCTGCTCAATTTCTCCGTCAGTGGAATAGCCTTCCCGTAACAGTTTATTCCAGTAAAGATGATGGTGATTTTATTTGAATATTTTCTCTTTTTTCTTCGATCGATCAGGGGTCTGACGCATGCAGAGACCCACACTTACCTCAAACTGAAATCCTGAGCAATCTATACAGACAGCATTCCCATTTACTGCTATGGAGCGTGCACACTCTCCCTCTCTCTTTCTGGAGACCTATTTAATCCCAGAGGACATGGTTGCAAGTTGGCAAGAGATGAGGCTCAGGGACCCTTCCCACCCAAGTGTGTCTAGAAGAGGGGCACCGTTGGGAGTTTAAGCAGCTACAGTCGCACAGCTTAACTGCACAGCGGACTGGTCATACTTTATATTAATGGTAGCATATCATAGCTACTTTGGAATGTATTCACAGAACTCTCCTTCATTACCTCGTGCTACACATCCCGTTTTCTTTGGCTTTTACCACTTCTGCATCAATGACGCTCAGCACAGCCTTCAGTAAAAGCTGCACAAGCAGCGAGACGACAGGGGTCAGTGTTTAATGATATACAGAGAAGATGATCAAGACAGACACCGACTAATCATGCTGGGATTCTCGCCTTACCCCACTCCATCTGTGAACATAAATGGATTTGCACCCTCGTTACTGTCAATAATTCTTCAATAAAAAGCTCTGATCATCCTGCTACCGTGCTGCAGCTTGCCCTGGTTTTCCTTTAAACTGCTATTTTCATTACCAGCTGAAATTCTTCTACAAACTAACGCTGGCCCCAGGATAAATAGCGGTGTTTAAATGTCCAGGTACGACTCTCAGGACGGGGCAACCAATACTTCCCTAAAATCAGCACACACAACTTGGGGGCTTTTGCTTAAATAATTTCCGTGATCAGATTTTTATTTAATTTGAAACACAGGTTGTAAATCTAGAACCGAGCACCACGACGAACTACGCTTAGTTCTATTTCCTTTCAAGTAAGGTTGTCAGAGAATACCCCGCACGGTGTTTAAGGGGCTGCACAATGCAGTGGGAAGCAATGTCGACCAGCGTGTTCCAGAGTTGATTGTCGGTCTTGTGCTGTGCTAGCTGGGGCAGCGGTGACAATTGGCCTCAGTTCCCCTGGGCTGAGAAAGGAGCAGGTGTGGCGGGAAGGGAGGAATACATTAGCCAGAGTTCCGACTCCTAATTGCGATCCACCAGTGACCCTCTGCTGGAAGCGCGGCTTGGCAAGTAAAAGATTAACCACAGCTGCGATACTTCTCTGGAGGAATAGCTTTCCGAGACTCTATCTAATCTCAAACATGAAAAATGGGCACTTGGCGAGGTACCAGAGGACACCTGGTTCACGTAGTGCTCTTGGGAGAGGAGGTAAAAACTGTGCGCGATAGCTCACTGAAGGCGAGACTGAGTTTCTAATGTGAATAGTTAGTAAGGTTTCCTGAATAACAGAGTGATATAAGATGTTGACGGAGAAGTGCTGGCTCGGAGGTGGTGAAACAAGTTGTTAAACTGCACACAATGCAGCTCGTTACTGTATGTAATGGATTATAATTAACAGCTGCTGCTGTCAATGGTGGATGCAGTTACTGGTCATCAGAAAACCACTGATCACCCAATGTACAAAAAACGTTCATCCAGCAAGCAGCAAACGGAATGAGTAATTGGATTCCCCTTTGTTCGACCAGTCGCTGGATAAAATGACGACGACTCCTGCAAAGTTTCCAAACCTTTAAAATCCAACACGACCTTCTATTTGCCACCGTGACTGAATAGAACATGACCGTACCTGATGTTCCTGCCACTTTCCAAATGGCAACTGATTAAAGGCGCCTCATCGGGCAAGTGGCCTATTAACCAATGTCCAGTCATTTATGGAGAGCGGGATGTAACTGAGGTCTCGATAAAGCTTTGCGGCCCTTGGCCTATATGCTTCCACTTGATAGCTTCACCATTTGTTGCTCAATTTCAATTGAATGACAGTTAAAGGAAAGCCTAAGGCAAAAATACATTATTTGTAAAAAGAAACACAGATGTCAACACAAGTTGGAGGGCATCTCTCGGAATGCAAGGGCTTAGCACACAGTAGACAATCCTTGAGAATACACTGTTATAATTTGAGGCTTGGCGTACTGACTGCTGGTTAATTGTCCCTGATCTGGCAATGGGAGTCAGCAATTATCCTACACAAAATGCTGATCAGGCAACAGCTGAGGCAGCTACTATTGGATTGTCATTTTAATTAAGTGCTTCAATTTACTTCCAGAGCGAGCATAAATACAGGTACTCAAATTCTTCCATCAACGGGAACCTGGGCACAGTCTCTGCCCGCAGGTTAACAATCTGCACTTGATTGGCATGCACTGACTGGGCTTGGTGTTCTCGGTGCCAGTACTCGAACCAGGTTTCATCTGGTATGCAGCTACAACTTCAGGAGAACAAGACAACTGGAAACATTCCATGAGGCGAAAAAGGATTCCAGCCGAACCAAGGAACAACCAGATGCAGCCCTAGTTTTATCTGAAGCACGGCAGCTCCGGCAATGCAGAACTCCCTCAGTACTGCATCGGAGTTTCAGGCCAGATGATGTGGTTCTGTTGGTGGTGCAAACCGTGCCTCCACCCCACAGGCACACTGATCTGACAACCCGCTGCTCCAGCGCTGGGTTTCCTGCCGTCTTCACTCTGGTCACACTAAGTTGGATGATCTCAAGCCAATCGTTCCATATCTGCTCAGATTACCTAGCACTCAACAATCTTAGTGAGGATTTTGTCAATGCACATTGGCTCTCTCATCAGCAGTGGAATCGACTCGCTGCAGGGAGAACTTGTAGCTAGGTATTCGCTGTCTGATTAGAACGACCAGCTTCACCACATAAACTCAGTCATAAATATTTTGTTATTACCTAAAATGTCTACTTCTCACGCTAGCATTCTGTCTCCTGAGTCAGAAGGTGGTGGGGTGGGTTCAAACCCCACTCAAGAGTTTGAGCACGAAATCCAGGCTGACAACCTAGTGTATCACTCAGGGAGTTCTGCATTGTTGGAGGTCGTATTCTTTGAAGGAGACATTGAACAAATGACCCAGCTAGCTTTTCCAGTTCTTCAGATGGACTGTGATTGACACAGGCTCCAGCTTGACGGACATCACAAAATATTTCTTTAATATATCTTGTAGTTTATCCGTTATAGTTTATCCAGGTTAAAATGGTGCTTATCGGCTGCTTGTGAAGAATCTATTTTGGCTTTGCCTTGGGGCTTGAGTGTTGAGCAATACACGATATTGTCTGAAGATTACTGCTACCCTTTAGGGGAAAGAGACTTGCTTCTGTTTGTTATTGCCCAGAAACAAACCCTAATTAGATCAAGGTTGTCTAGCCAGTGAATGTGGGCAAGTCCACCACCGCGGGAAGAAAACCGAGCTCATGGTCTGTGATCGTCACAACATTAAGGGGTGCCATAATGGTTAGAAACTCGCTAGGCCTCACCCAGTAAACGTCACGGCTGCCGTCTAAATCCCCATTTAATTGGGTGATTTAAATAATATTGTAATTACTCGCATGTTGAAAATGAATAGAAGGTGTCCTTTAAAAGAAGCTGGCCTCTACTTCAAAGAAAGTGAGGGATGTACTCGAGCATCAACCCGAGGATGATCAGCTCCCTCAGTTTATTTTCCATGTTGTGGCAGTGAGCGGGAACTCTCTGATGAATGTGTACTCCACAAAATAATCATCTAAAGACTTAGTTAAAAGACTCCAGAAAAGACTTGGAAGAATGCAAACACGTCATTGTGGTTTCTGTTCAAAGTACCAGTGTAAGTTAATTACTGTATGATTGATTTTATACTAGTATACTTTGTGTCTGTACAAACTTATTTCTGGTAATAAATTTAAATTACAGCTTTAGCCTAAATTATAAGCCCTGGTATGTGGACTGATGTTTTCCCACCTAGCCAAAGAGATTGGGAATGTAAGGTGGGCAGCCTGTTAGAATTCCTGTACCTCACCTAGTGCTACTGGGCTATATTGATAATGCTCCTCCCATTCATTGCACGCTTTAGCTTTTGGCTCATCGGGAATATCAGCCTGCCTGTGGAAACTGCAGCCTCTTCTGAACACAAATAGGTTGCGAGTGTTGAGGGTCAGGGGCCTTCGAATTGTAATGTTGAAGATCGCAGGGCTTTACTGAAAGAAAAAACATGGAGTTCGCCCAGTCTCCTGGCTAACATCTCTCGAGCAAAACCACCAATATCAGATTAACTGATCATTTTATCTCGCTGTTGATTCTGGGATCTTGGCCTGTGTACAATGGCTGTGTGAATTAGCTCACTTGGCAGCGGCCATGGCACTTCAGAGGAGTTCAACGTACATGAACCACTTTAAGACATTTCTCAGAGATGTGATGAGGGACTACGGAAATGCAGCTCTTTCTTTACAAAAGCTCTGCTAAGGTTTATCTTGCTTCTTTCAAACATGACCACCTGCAGCTGTTGTGCGGCATCGGAAAATAATTTGCGACACACTGGTCCCGGTCGGAGAGGCCCTGGATCAGTGCAGCATGTTGGTTTGATCATTTGCCATTTATAGGTGTCCGGCTGAAGCCAAACACACCCGTGCATGGGGGAAACCACGAGGTGGGAGATCAGACTTCATCCATGCGATGACACTGCACACGGGTGCGGGGGGATCACTTGAGTGACACAAAGGGGATGTGAGCCATTGATCCTTCAAAATGACCAATGGTCAGCATATCTGCACTGTGCCAGACAGAAACAGAGAGGAGCAAACTCCAGTCCAGCGGCTTCTCCAAGCCCTTTCAAAGTACTGAATGTGACCAGGTCAGCTCTTTCCTGTACAGTGAGTCCAGAGGTCTTTGATGTAACCAAAACGATGCTACTTTGGAGGTACAATATGGAATGTAAAAATATATATATTTAGTCTTGGGATGTGGGCGCTGCTGGCAAGGCCGGCGCTTCTCAACCACCCTCATTGCCCCGAGAAGGTTGTGATACAACTGAGTGGCTTGCTAGGCCTCTTCAGAGGGCAATTAAGAGTCAACCACATTGGTGTGGGACTGGAGTCACATACAGGTTAGACCGGGTAAGGACGGCAGGTTTCCTTCCCTGAAACAACAATAGGGAACCATTTGGGTTTTTATGAAAAACCAATTGGTTTCATGGTCACTTTTTTCAAAAACCTAAAATCAAATTCTCAAACTGCCATGGTGGAATTTGAAAACGCATTCTCTGGATTATTAATCCAGTAATATAATGGGGCTTCGTGCGAGATGAAAGCTTTTTTTCCTGTGAATGCAGACTTAAAAGCAGTCATAATTAAAAAAATAAACTTCAAAGCACCCGCCATCTTAACGGAGCAAGACGGATTGAAGCAATTGACCCAACCTTACTTAAAAAAAGGAAAACTTTCATCTCCATCCAATTACAACTTCCTACATTAGTCAATCAGCTTTGTCCAATTGCTTTGATCTGCCGCAACTAAAATGTAAAAGGCAGGACACTGCTTAGACCTGGCACTAATGATTATTGCGGGAGGAATATGGAGCGAGAATTTCTGCTGAGAGCTGTTACTTTAATCATTTCACAAGGGGTAAAATTGGCCAGAAAGACAAGTCCAGATCACACTCTGCAAAGCCTGTAATTAGTTTGCCAGTGGTACCACCAGACCACGCTGAGTAAATCGATGTATCAAGCATCTCCTGATGCAAGTTATGTTTTAGCGAAAATGCAGGCGTCTCCTTATACTGCCTCAGTGTAGAGCAGAGCGTACAGTACGGCGCATTCAAACGGTGTTCAGCTTGGACACCACGCCACAAGTCATTGCTTAGGAAAGGATGCCGAGAATTGCCACAAGGTTGCTCCCAAGTGTACAGGGGCTGAGAGAAAGGGTCTGGGAACCTTGAGCTTTACAGTGTGGAAAGGTAGTGGTGAAGGAGGTCTTATTGAATGGTATAATACACCCAGGAAATTAATTCAGGCTCAGCCACGAAAGCAGGAGCAGAGGTCTTCCATGTAGATCAGTCAAAAACAATCAGCTCAACAGCGCTGTTTAAAATTGGAATTTTGCATTAAAGTGTCAGAGTGCGTGCTACCCAATACCAGCTGGTTACTGTAACAGGTGGGATCACAGTCTAAAGGCCCTCTCCTGCGCTCACTGACACTGTAAGACCAGCTGGTTAGGATACTAGCTGGCAACCTCCCTTCACTGTCGAGGCAGAACATAGGGACGCTACTGAATAAAACTGACGTGTTGGCGAGAGGAGAAACCAACTGGAGAAATCTGCTGCCAAGTCATGCTATGAGGGGAAAACTCGTGGGATTTTGTGCCTCAAAAAATACATTTCCTGTGTGTAACCTGTGCAGCAAAGAGGCTCAGTGGGCTAAATGATCTGTTCTCCTTCCCTGCTTCCTTACATTTTTAAACCGTTCATTATAATTTCTAGATTCATCGTAAGTGCCGGAAAGAAATGTTGTTTAAACGGAAAAGTGCAACTCTACATTTTCTCATATGATGGACAAGGAGGATCTGGAGTGCTGACATCCCTTGCCGTGGCATCTCCACAGAACTGTCCAACTTAGCCCTGATCCACGACCGTTTCAAAAAAAAAGCCAACCTTTTTTCAATAACGTCAGTTCAATCCATCTGCAATGTCACTCTAATTTCACACTGGCTGAGCATCACAGTCAGGGACTTTCAATCAGCAGTTAACAGACTCCGGAGCTTCTGATGTGCCTGCTAGATTAAAACCAAACCACAGCCACTGTGGGCTTTTAAAATGGCAGGTTCTTTTCTCAAGGATTGTTCGTCGCTCCTCGTGAATTGGCCTCGTCAATACCAAACAGAAAGGGGGTAATTTTAACCCCCAAAGACAAGTGGGTTTGGGTCGGGTGAGATGGAAGAATCTCAAACTCGAACCCAACCCGCTTCAAACCCTCCCACTTCTGGTTTTAACGGAGGCGGGGGCGACCAACCCGCTCCCAAGAGGCTGGTTGGTCATTTAAATATTATAATGAGTCCGCCTGCCTCAGATTTAATCTCCATTTTAAATGTAAATCTTGGGTTTTCCGGGCATCGGGAAACCAGGCAGCTAAAGGGAGGCGAGAACTGCTGGATCCACCAGGAAGTGTCTTTCTACTTATATGCTCGATCCAGCTTACCTGCTTCCGCTACCCCCCCCCCCCGCGGCACATTCTCCCCGCAAACCACAATCTCCTCCTGAGCCACGATCTACCACACCCAACCTGATCTTTCGGATCCCTGCCTCCGCTCCCCGACTGCGGCCTCCAAACTCCCGATCTCTCCCGAGACTCTTCCGACCTCCCACTCAAGGCCCTGCCGATCTCCACAACCTCCTCCCCCCCCCAGGCCTCCGAACTCCCCTGACGCCCACCCCGCCTTTCCACTCCCTCTTTCCCTCTTGTCCACTCCACTCCCCGACTGCAGCCTGGTGCTGAAGGCCTACCCGCCCGACAGCCAGCCACTCAATTTGACTAGCAACAGCCAGGAAACGGAGACAAAAAACACTAATCGGGTCCTTTGGTTAAATTCGGCAGGGCCCGAGGAAAACCCGTTCTTCCGGGTTTCCCGACCTCTCCGTCTCCGAGCTAATATTGGGGCCAAAGTCTCTCTTGACCAGCTCCACCCTCACAGAGGCTGATGTGGGCCAGGTCTAACCATGAATCCAACTTTAATGAGTTTGCGCTGGAATTTATGTAGGATTCCCACTACAGCTTCAGTTTACACTACAGTATTGATTTACTCATTGGAGAATATACAGCAGTTATGCCGAACCGTTATAAATCACTGGTTAGGACTGAGCTGGTGCAGAAACTGTTTCCACTGGCAGGAGGGTCGGTAGCTAGAGGATACAGATTTAAGATAATTGGCAAAAAAAATCCATGTGGGAAATGGGACTTTTATTTTACACAACAAGTTATGATGATCTATAATACACTGCCTGAAAGAGTAGTGGAACCAGATTCAATAGACACTTTCAAAAAAGAACTGGTATCTACTTGAAATTAAACATTTGCAGGGCCATGGGGAAAGAGCAGGGGACTGGGACTAATTGGAGAGCTCTTTCAAAGAGCCGGCACAGGCTACATTGGCTAAATGACCTCCTCCTGTGCTGTATCATTCTATGATTCTATAAGTTTAGGAACTGGACAATATTACAAATGAGGCAAAGCAATATTGTCAAGAACAGACTGCATAGAAAAAAAACTCTGAGCCCGTAACTCAAAGCTGTCTTCAGCAGAAATTTCGCATAGTTTTCATTATGCAAACAGTCCAATAAAACTCTTTGTCTTTCGGCTTCGAGTCTTCTCTTGTGGCACACCCAATGCCAACTTGTGATGTGGAGTTTGATAGGTTCATTTGGGGATGCACAAGTGTGCAAACAGTTCTGCCGTAATAGCTGTAGGAGATGGCTACAGTCATTTTTTTTAAACTAAAGCCTCTATTCTTAAAAATTTGTTCAATTTACAAAATAGTCAGTGATGTGCATTTAATGGCACCCAAGTGGGTGTAGTTGGATTTTAAATTTGTTGCACTTTCCATCTTGCACTGAATAATGCAATAAACACCACTGCTGTTCCTTACAGCTGCATTTTTGTGAACCTGAAACAGATCTTGTTGCAATTTTGTGAGGTTTCTCACACATACATACACACACACACACACACATGGTTGCAAAAGAAGCCATTTTATTTAAAAGGGTAACTAATTGATCAAGAGGCAGCTCAAACTAATGGATCACAAAGACAAAGATTCTCAGCGATAAATCCACTGTCTCATTTAGACAACTACTATTTTATGCAACAATTCTGAGAGTCAGCAGTCACGTTTGCACTCAGAATCACAGAAACCCCAGAAACCCCACAGTGCAGATAGAGGCCATTTCGGCCCATCGAGCCTGCACCGACACATATCCCACCCGATTCCCGTAACCCCTACACCAACACATACCCCACCCTATCCCCATAACCCCACGTATTTAATCCCCCTAACACTAAGGGTCAATTTATCATAGCCAATCAACCTAAACCCGCACATCTTTGGACTGTGGGAGGAAACCGGAGCACCCGGAGGAAACCCACGCAAACACGGGGAGAATGTGCAAACTCCACACAGACAGTCACCCGAGGCCGGATTTGAACCCGGGTCCCTGGCGCTGTGAGGCAACAGTGCTAACCACTATGCCACCGTGCTGCCCTTGCAACTCCTGCAACTTGCAGAGCATTTGAAGTCTTGGGTAGATGTTTGTGCAGAGACGCCCACCCAACCTTGGAGGGCACTTCAGTTTGATTTTAATTGGATGGGACACGGTTTGTTGGGTAAAACACATTCTGTGCCAAGTATGAAATTCAGATTTCTGCTGTACTCCTTTGTATGCTAACAATCGTGTTTGTGTTTATCCCTGCTTTATTTGCTATCTACTAGTACACTGCGTGTGGCATTGCCCATAGTCAGCTGATGAATATATGCGTATATTTGCTGATTTTAAGGCCTTTTTTCAGCATTAGGATGTCCCAAAGCGCTTTACAGCCAATGGAGTACTTTTGAAGTGTAGTCACTGCTGTAATATGACAAATGCAGCAGCCGATCTACGTACAGCACTCAAATGTCAGCCTAGATTATGTGCTGAAGTCCCTGGAGTGGGATTTAAACCCACGACCTTCTGTCTCAGGTAAGCATGCTACCACTGAACCAAGGCTGACAGATAAGGGGACCAAAATTTGTGAGAGCAGGAAGTAAGGATTGTAGACACCAAGTACACACCCAAGGCAATATATTTAATAATATATAGATATGGCTCTTCAGGAAGCTTCGGACTGTTCGCTGGTGTTACCATATGAGCTAAAGAACATTGCTTGTCTTTTATATGTTTGTCCTAACAGACAGCCAGATACAAAACTTTCAAGTATCAATGCGTTAGATTCCCAGGAAATCTGAAAAGAAGCAGAACAAAAATCTGGGCAGGCTGGATAAATGAATAGCATTGCCTACCTTGCCTAATCCATCCTGTTCTCTCTGGAAGGCTGGAAATCTTGTCCCAAAATTTGGCAACAGTAAGTCTGACAACAGACTTGAAGAGCCTTTAGCTGCATGAAAATTGAACTGGTGCAATGGTGCAGGTCCTGTGGATTTACACTGTACAGGAGTAAGAGGCCCCAGTCAGCACCACCTCTCTACAGTATTACAAAGTATTTACAGCACATTTGGCTCAAAAGGCCCATGTCAGTGTTTATAAGAACATAAGAATTAGGAGCAGGAATAGATCATACGGCCCCTTGAACCTTCTCTGCCATTCAATAAGATCATGGCTGATCTTCGACCTCAACTCCACTTTCCCGCCCGATCTCCATATCCCTTGATTCACCTAGAGTCCAAAAATCTATCGATCTCAGCCTTGAATATACTCAAAGGCTCAGCATTCACAGCCCTTTGGGGTAGAGAATTCCAAAGATTCACAACCCTCTGAGTGAAGAAATTCCTCCTCACCTCAGTCTTAAATGGCTGACCCCTTATCCTGAGACTATGCCCCCTAGTTCTAGACTCTCCAGCCAGGGGAAACAACCTCTTAGCATCTACCCTGTCAATCTCCCTTAGTATCTTATATGTTTCAATGAGATCACCTCTCATTCTTCTAAACTCCAGAGAGTATAGACCCAATCTACTCAATCTCTCATCATAGGACAGCCCTCTCATCACAGGAATCAATCTAGTGAACCTTCGTTGCACCGCCTCCAAGGCAAGTACGTCCTTCCTCAGATAAGGTGACCAAAGCTGTGCACAGTACTCCAGGTGTGGTCTCACCAAAGCCCTGTACAACTGTAGTAAGACTTCCTTACTCTTGTATTCCAACCACCTTGCAATCAAGGCCAATATGCCATTTGCCTTCCTAATTGCTTGCTGTACCTGCATGCTAACTTTCTGTGTTTCCTGTATGAGGACACCTAAATCGCTCTGAACACCAACATTTAATAGTTTCTCAGTATTGAAAAAATATTTCTGCTCCACACAAACCTCCTCCCACCCTTCTGCATCTAACCCCATCAACATACCTTCTAATTCTTTCTCCCAAATGTGCTTATCTAGCTTCCCCTTAAATTCATCTGTGCTAGTCGCCTCAACTACTCCTTGTGGTAACACGTTCCACATGCTTATCACTCTCTGGGTAAAGAAGTTTCTTCTGAATTCCCTATTGGATTTATTAGTGACTATCTTATATTTATGGCCCCTAGTACTGGTCTCCCATCTTCTTTACGTCTACCCCATCAAAGCCTTTCACAATCTTAAATACCTCCTATGAGGTCACCCTTCAGTCTTCTCTTTTCTAGAGAAAAGAGTCCCAGCCTGTTCAATCAGTGTCGCAACAGTTTCAAGTGCATATTCTATATACGGTTTCCCCAAAATCTATCCAGCTAGCTTGTGTGGAGCGTATGGAATGAAAAAGACAGAATTTGCCTTACTTTTGACAGGACATCTCTCATCCAGGTCCACAGCACCTTCCACAAAAGGGGGAATGAATTTTAGGAACAGCACTGTAATAGTCAGGAAAAGCCTCATCATTTATCGAGCTCAGCTCCTTTCTGTTCCCCCACAGCAAAGTGTCTTGGGACATTGTCTATATTAAAGGCGCTATAGCACATAAATACTAGTTATTGTTGTAATTAGCACTTTGAAGGCTAAATAAATCAATTTTTGTAAAGATTATGAATGGGATTATCCAGTTTGTGGTAATTTGGTGCTAACTGTGACAGTTATAGTAAAAACCTACTTATGGTACAATTGCCACAAACTTGAACTTTCCACAATTAAACAAGAGCGTCATGGATTGAACCTATAATGATTCAATTAGTCATTAAATTTGTTTACTGTAGGACGGATGTGGCTGAAAAGAAACCAGCCAACCAAGTCTTGTATCAACTACCAGCTCAATGAGTTCAGTTTGTGTCATGAATGATGCAGAGTTAAACAGAACTTGCAGAGGCTTCCTGACCCACTGGAATGAATAACAGTAATTATGTGAATAGATTTTTTGTGTGTGTGTGGCAACAACAGCCCAAGAAGCAGTAGAAAGGAAACTGAGGAAGTAGATGGTGTTAATCATTCTGACATTGTCCAACAACTAAATAGTTGGCACCGAAAGAGCAGCAGTGTCTGCCATTTTCGGTTCAGCATTGATGAATGCCATCTGCCACAAAGACCTGGAATCGCTCGGTTTGCTTCTCTGTAACTGTGAAGTTCACTGCAGCTATGAATTTATTTGCGCTACTAACTTCTTCTAGGGTCTAAACAATAGACAGCCCTCCAAGATCTCTGCACTTCTCCAATTCTGGCCACTTGCGCATCCCTGATTTTCTTCACTCCACCATTGGCAGCCTTCCTGTCTAGGACCTAGGCTCTGGAGTTCCCTCCCGAAACCTCTCCACCTCTCTAACCTCCTTTAAAACGCTCCTTAAAACGTACTTATTTGACCAAGCTTTTGGTCACCTGCCCTAACATTTCTACGTGGCTCGGTTTCAAAT
Organism: Somniosus microcephalus; assembly: GCF_052327205.1. Lineage (NCBI taxonomy): Eukaryota > Metazoa > Chordata > Chondrichthyes > Squaliformes > Somniosidae > Somniosus > Somniosus microcephalus. The sequence continues at coordinate 21,951,834 of NC_141002.1, read as the reverse complement.
TGGGTTAGAAGCACCTTGGGACCTTTTACTACATTAAAGGCGCCATATAAATGCAAGTTGTTGTTGTATGTGGGCACTTCGCAATCTGTTTTATGAAGGTTCGAGGCAGCTGAGGACTCGGCAATGCATTGGTACCCCATAAAGTGGAAGGGAGCAAGCAGCCATCAAATAAGTTCCTTGCTAAGTAGCTCAGGTTCCTGGACTTGGATGCGCTCAAGAGGTTAATGGATTCCTGATATTCCTGAAAGACTGATGTCTGGCTCCTCAGCACCTCCTTCAGGGGGAGCCTGATCACTAGTCTACAATCTTTGGCTCACTGGTTCTCTTACATGCAGATTCTATATTACGCAACTTACAGAGGCGGGATTATGCACAGCAACTCACAATGGCTAGGGCTAATTTTCAATTCACTAAAATGCTTATAACTATTATTGTTCTTTTATTTGAAGCTTATTTCCCCCCACAGTGGTCAATTAACATGCAAAAAGAGCGCAGGAAATAGTATTGTAATAACTGTGCAGCAACCTTGTACAATTACCAAAACAGTTCCTGCCAAAATAGTCTTAACAGAAGCTAATTGGCGCCTACCCACTCCAATTAAACGGAGATTGGGATTGTAGCAAAGTCGGTCACTGAACCTGTGCATCACCACTCTGCGTGGCCACATGTAACATTTTTTAAATTCATTCACAGGATGTGGATGTCATTGGCAATGCCAACATTTATTGCCCATCCCTAATTGCCCTTGAGTGGCTTGCTAGGCCATTTTAGAGAGCAGTTAAGAATCAAACACATTGCTGTGGGTCTGGACAAACACGTTGCAGTAAATGTATTTCTAAGAGTGGATCCCCTGTACAACTGGTGGATCTTGTGTTATATAGTTAAACTGGAAGCTATATATATTGTAAGAGATGGCATGGTGGACGCTGCACAACCAATTCCAATCAGTAGAGCTGAAGGGTAACAAAGAGGAGATGGAACAGTAATGCCATGTGGGTAGAAAGAGGGATGAGGTCCTGCAGGCAGATTTTAGGGAGCTAGGACAGAGATTAAAAAGCAGGACCTCAAAAGATAGTAATCTCCAGATTACTCCAGGTGCCATGAGCTAGTGAGTATAGAAATAGGAGGATAGAGTAGATGAATGCATGGATGAAGAGATGGTGCAGGAGGGAGGGCTTTAGATTCCTGGGACATTGGGACCAGTTCTGGGGGAGGTGGGACCTGTACAGGCCAGACGGGTTTCACCTCAACAGAGCTAGGACCAGTGTCCTCACGGGGGAGGGGGGGGGGATTGCTCATGCTGTTGGGGAGGGTTTAAACTAATTTGGCAGGGGAATGAGCACTAGGATGTAGCATTAGAAAAGAGAAACAAGGTGCACAAAGGATTGGGAGAGACATAGCACTAGGGTAAGAAATAATATGGTATTAGGTGGGATCAGACTAAGAGAAAATACAAGAAGGTCTAAGACAGGTTTACAGTGCATGTGTGTGAATGCACAAAGTGTGGTAAATAAGGTTGGTGAGCTGCAGGCACAAATAGACACATGGGATTATGATGTTGTGGCAATAACAGAGACCTGGCTCAAAAAAGGGCAGGATTGGGTACTAAATATTCCTGGATAGAAGGTGTTCAGGAAAGATAGGGAATTAAAGAAAGGAGGTGGGGTGGCAGTATTGATTAAGGAGAATATTATAGTTTTGGAGAGAGAGGATGTCCTGGAGGGGTCAAGGACAGAATCTATTTGGTTAGAGTTGAGAAACAATAGAGATGCCATCACACTACTAGGTGTATTCTATAGGCCGCTAACTAGTGGGGAAAGATATAGAGGAGCAAAGTTGCAGGGAAATTACAGAGAGGTGCAAGAACTATAGAGTAGTGATAGTGGGGGACTTTAAATATCCTAATATAGACTGGGATAGCAATAGTGTAAAGGGCAGAGATGGGGAAGAATTTCTGAAGTGTGTTCAGGAGAACTTCCTTGATCAGAACGTTTCTGGGCCAACGAGGAAGGAGGCATTTCTGGTTCTGGGGAATGAGGTGGGTCAAGTAGAGCAAGTGTCAGATGGGGAACATTTAGGGAACAGTGATCATAGTATCATAAGGTTTAGATTAGCTATGGAAAAGGACAGGGAGCAATCTAGAGTAAAAATACTTAATTGGAGGGTTGAGAATGGATCTGGCCTGAGTAAATTGGAATCAAAGATTGGCAGGCAAAACTGTAATTGAAGCCTTTAAAGAGGAGATGGTTCGGGTACAGTCGAGGTTTCATTCCCAAGAGGGGGAAAGGTAGGGTAACCAAAGTCAGAGCTCCCTGGATGATGACAGAGAGTAAGATGAAGCAGAAAAAGGGGCGTATGACAGATGTCAGGTTGAGAATACAAGTGAGAACCAGGCTGAATATAGGAAGTTTAGAGGGGAAGTGAAAAAGGAAATAAGAGAGAGTATGAGGGAATCCAAAAGTCTTCTATAGGCATATAAATAGTAAACAGGTAGTAAGAGGAGGGGTGGGGCTGATTAGGGACCAAAATGGAGACCTACGCATGGAGGCAGAGGGCATGGCTGAGGTACTAAATGAGTACTTTAAATCTGTCTTTACCAAGGAAGAAGATGCTGCCAAAGTCATAGTGAAAGAGGAGGTAGTTGAGATACTGGATGGGATAAAAATTGATAAGGAAGAGGAACTAGAAAGGCTGGCTGTACTTCAAGTAGATAAGTCACCAGGACCAGATGGGATGGATCCTAGGATGCTGAGGGAAACAAAGGTGGAAACTGCTGAGGTACTGGCCATAATCTTCCAATCCTCCTTGGATATGGGGCTGGTGCCAGAGGACTGGAGAATTGCAAATGTTACACTCTTGTTCAAAAAAGGGTGTAAGGATAAACCCAGCAACTACAGGCCAGCCAGTTTAACCTTGGTAGTGGTGAAGCTTTTAGAAACGATAATCCGGGGCAAAATTAACAGTCACTTGGACAAGTATGGATTAATTAAGGGAAGCCAGCATGGATTTGTTAAAAGCAAATCATGCATAAGGAACTTGATCGAGTTTTTTGATGAGATAACAGAGAGGATTGATGAGGGCAATGCGGCTGATGTGGTGTACATGGACTTCCAAAAGGCGTTTGATAAAGTGCCACATAATAGGCTTCCCAGCAAAGTTAAAGCCCATGGAATAAAAGGGACAGTGGCAGCATGGATACGAAATTGGCTAAGTGATAGGAAACAGAGAGTAGTGGTGAACGGTTGTTTTTCGGACTGGGGGAAGGTATACAGTGGTGTTCCCCAGGGGTCGGTACTAGGACCATTGCTTTTCTTGATATATATTAATGACTTAGACTTGGGTGTACAAGGCACAATTTCAAAATTTGCAGATGACATAAAACTTGGAAGTATAGTGAACAGTGAGGGGGAGAGTGATAGACTTCAAGAAGACAGATGGCTGGTGGAATGGGCGGACACGTGGCAGATGAAATTTAATGCAGAAAAGGGCGAAGTGATACATTTTGGTAGGAAGAATGAGGAGAGGCAATATAAAAGGTTACAATTCTAAAGGGGGTGCATGAACAGTGAGACCTGGGGGTATATGTGCACAAATCGTTGAAGGTGGCAGGGCAGGTTGAGAAAGGGGTTAGAAAAGCGTACGGGATCCTGGGCTTCATAAATAGAGGCATAGAGTCCAAAAGCAAAGAAGTTATGATGAACCTTTATAAAACACTGGTTCGGCCCCAACTGGAGTATTGTGTCCAATTCTGGGCACCGCACTTTAGGAAGAATGTGAAGGCCTTAGAGAGGGTGCAGAAAAGATTTACAAGAATGGTTCCAGGGATGAGGGACTTCAGTTACATGGATAGACTGGAGAAGCTGGGGTTGTTCTCCTTAGAGCAGAGAAGTTTGAGAGGAGATTTGATCGAGGTGTTCAAAATCATGATGGGTCGAGAACTTGTTCCCATTGGCGGAAGGGTCGAGAACCAGAAGACACAGATTTAAGGTGATTGGCAGAAGAACCAAAGGCGACATGAGGAAAAGCTTTTTTACGCAGCGAGTGGTTAGGATCTGGAATGCACTGCCTGAAAGGGTGGTGGAGGCAGATTCAATTGTGACTTTCAAAAGGGAATTGGATAAGTACCTGAAGGAAAAAAATTTGCAGGGCTATGGGGAAAGGGCGGGGGCGTGGGACTAGCTGAGGTGCTCTTGCAGAGAGCCGGCACGGGCTCGACGGGCCAAATGGCCTCCTTCTGTGCTGTAACCATTCTATGATTCTATGGAGTGGAGTTCTTCTGGGAGGGATCTGGTGATCTGGAGTGGGAGAGACGAGAAATAGCCTGAAACAAGCTCAGGTCAGAGCAGTAAGAATTGGGAACACCCAGACCAAGGTGGACTGTCCAGACCAAGGTGGACTGTCCAGACCAAGGTGGACTGTCCAGACCAAGGTGGACTGTCCAGACCAAGGTGGACTGTCCAGACCAAGGTGGACTGTCAGGGCTGTCAAAACCACACAAAGCATTGTTGTGAGGTTTATATAGCTGAGACATTACCTTGTCTGAAAAATTAATATGATTAAAAAGCAGCCAACTGCATTAACATGTTCTTTTCTCTGTTTCCTTATCTCTTCTCTGCCTTTCTCTCTTTTTTTATCTTTTCCGTCTCCTCTTTTCTGTATTACTGTTTCTCTCTTTGCATCCTAGCAGGCTACAAGATTTGCAAAGGTAGGCCTGTAGTTTTAACAAAAGACTTGCACTAATTCTATGAACGCTGGGCTCGCCGCAGATCCATGGTGCTTCTTGCTTTTGCATTTGATGCACAATTGTCTATGATTCTACAGAATACAGGGAAACAACAGGGCAATGAAATAGACTAAATAGCTCCACCAACAGTGGCATCAGCACAGGCAAGAAGGGCTGAATGGCATCCTTCTGATTCTATAGGAGAGTTGTCTCACATAGGCACACCACTGGCAGAGTTTCTTCCCATTTTAATGTTAATTTATGTTGCAGAAGTTTATCTTCCCTCAACCAACACCGCTTAAAATAGACTACTTATGTCAGTCAGTTTGCGTGATCTTGCTGCATGCAAAATGTCTGTCACGTAACCTACATCATAGAGGTCCCTTAGAGACTAGAAGGTCTTTGAAGGGAGCCCATGGGGTCCTTAGATTTCTGTAAGTGTTGACTTACTAGCACATGATCTTTCTTGCTTTGTACTGAAAATAAACTTTCTGTAGTCACGACACTGTTTGGCTAGCTGTCACTGTCTGTCGAAAGGACAGACGCCCCCCCCCAGGAGTGTGCCAGTATTTTCAAGGGATGTCCTTAAGTGCTTCAATATTTGCAAGGAATACGTCAATATTTGCAGGGGTGGGGGGCCCGGGGAAGCGTGTGGGTATTCACACGGGATGCCACGCACCAACAATTTGAAAATCGCAGGCCATCTGACAGTCACTACGCTCCAAAATATGAAAAAAAAAGATGTGTGGTTAGATGCGAGGGAACACTTCCGAGATGGCGATCTGCTGCTTTTGTTGCTGGAACCTCTCATTGTTCCAAACCAACCATTCCCAAAACCAGGGTGCAGGGAGAGCAGCTCATCGGGAAAACTGACATCATTGTGGGCTATCAGAGGACAGCACACCGGATTGCACTTTCCACCTGACAAAACAAATCTAATACTAGATTAGACATTGTTATTTTGCTGTAAAACATAATTTGAGCAGCACAATGAGGACCTGATCTCATTATATTTTCCAACACGGTTTCTCAGTATTGACCCTTCAGATAGATGACCTTCGCTGCAGGAAGCATTTCTGCTCCTAAACAACAGATGAAATACAAGACGAATAACGTGAGCCAACCGCTGGAAAAATCATTTCAATCGCACTGCTGATCAATCAAACCACTGCCGCGCTCCAACAGTTGGACAACATATCAGGCAGCATTTATATACTGCACAGTAAGTGTTTAAAGTTTAATGTACCACACTGCGGATTTATGGACAAACAATGAATGTGACAGTCCGTACACGCCAACCGGTCACCAGAACAGACGGCTTGGTCATGTGCCTATTGATTTTGAAATATATCGTCATGGTGGATGCGCAGAACAGCAACGAGCCTGCAAAAATAATTCCCTCTCAGGCACTGAAGTGGATGAATTATATTTGAAGATGTTACACATCATTTTAAGGCAGGTGATCCCAGCAGCTCCGCCCCTGCCCACCAGCACCCCGTCCCTGCCCAGCACCCCGCCCAGCACCAGCCTGTCCCTGCCCAGCAGCACCCCGCCCCTGCCCAGCAGCACCCCGCCCCTGCCCAGCACCACCCCGTCCCTGCCCAGCACCCCGCCCAGCACCAGCCCGTCCCTGCCCAGCACCCCGCCCAGCACCAGCCCGTCCCTGCCCAGCAGCACCCCGCCCCTGCCTGGCACCACCCCGACCCTGCCCATCAGCACCCCGCCCCTGCCCGGCACCACGCTGCCCACCAGCCCCGCCCCGGCACCACCCCACCGCTGCCCGGCACCACCCCGCCCCGCCCACCAGCACCCCGCCCCTGCCCAGCACCACCCCACCCCTGCCCGGCACCACCCTGCCCAGCACCCCGCCCAGCACCCCACCCCTGCCGAGCACCACCCCGCCCCTGCCCACCAGCCCCGCCCCGGCACCACCCCACCGTTGCCCCGCCCCGCCCCGCCCACCAGCACTCCGCCCCTGCCCAGCAGCCCCGCCCCTGCCCAGCACCACCCCGCCCCTGCCCACCAGCACCCCACCCCTGCCCGGCACCACCCAGCCCCTGCCCGGCATCCATTTACTTAAAACATTGCAACAGTCCACAACTGTACTATCACACTGAAAACATCTCAACAACTTCTACATTGACACTTTTTATTACATGAAGATATTTTCAGTCAAGGCACAGCAGATTCTCCCCCCTCACCAGTTGGTAAACAGCTCCTCCATTCTCCTACCCGCTTATTTTACTTTTCCCAGTTTTCCTCTACTCCTCTCCTGAACACTTGGACTACTTTCAGAGATACGACGCCACGAGTGTCAGATTCCCTCTGGCACCTCACTGTTATGCGTGAGAGAGTCTGGACTCTGAGTGTCGGCAGGCTATTTGACAGCGAGGGATGTCGGTCGATTGTGTCCTCAGCCAATCAGCAGAGCGGCACTTTCCAGCAGGGGACAGTAGATAACAATCAGGGGCAGAAACTCAGGATGATTTGCCCTTCCCTGAGCACATGGCACTAAGGCTAATTATACCACCCACTCACATCAGTTCACTCAGCTCAGGCCTGGAATAGAACCTGGGACCTTTTGATCAGCATGCTTCAGCAACTGGCTGCACCTTTACCCCAAGGTAACAACCATCTACTGCAAAGAGTCACAGTGCTTTTGCATGAGAGGGCATCATTTATTTGTACCTCAAATCTATATGTTGACTAATGTGCACCATGAGCGCAAGAACAGTTGGAAAGAGTGTAAACATTACGCAATACAAGACACCACATGCGCTCCTCGGGAAAAGGAGTATGACTTCAATAAACAGAGATAAGAACATAAGAAATAAGAGCAGGAGTAGGCCATTTGGCCCTTCGAGCCTGCTCCGCCATTCAATAAGATCATGGCTGATCTTCTACATCAACTCCACTTTCCTGCATTATCCCCATATCCCTTGATTCCCTTAGTATCCAAAAATCTATCTATCTATCTCTGTCCTGAATAAACTCAACGACTGAGCCTCCACAGCCCTCTGCGGTAGAGAATTCCAAAGATTCACCACCCTCTGAGTGAAGAAATTTCTCCTTATCTCAGTTCTAAATGGCCAACCCCTTATTCTGAGACCATGACCCCTGGTTCTAGACTCCCCAGCTAGGGGAAACATCCTATCTGCATCTACCCTGTCAAGCCCTGTAAGAATTTTGTATGTTTCAATGAGATCACCTCTCATTCTTCTAAACTCTAGAGAATATAGGCCTAGTCTACTCAATCTCTCCTCATAGGACAATCCCCCCCCATCCCAGGAGCCAGTCTGGTGATCCTTTGTTGCACTCCCTCTATGGCAGGTACATCCTTCATGAGGTAAGGAGACCAAAACTGTACACAATGCTCCAGGTGTGGTCTCACCAGGACCCTATATAATTGCAGTAAGATGTCTTTACTTTTATACTCAAATCTCAAATTTTAGAGGAGGTACCCTCCTCCTGACAAAATGTTTAGAACATGGCCTTGTCATAACCAACACCTTGTTCCATCAGAGAGACAAGTAATGGCTTCATGGCAACACCCTCGCTCCAAGCACTGGCATCTGCTTGACTACATCATCGTCCGAGCGAGGGACCGCATGTACAACCGCATCACCCGCGCCATGACAGGAGCCGACGACTGCTGGACAGACCACCGCCTAATCCGCTCTGTCATCTCCATCAACGTAGCCCCAAAACAGTGGCAGCAACGGAAGCAATGCCGCAGGAAAATCAACGCTGGCACATTCAAAGACCCTGCTAAGAAAGCCCTATTCAGCCTGCGCCTTACAACAAACCTGACAACTCCCAGTGATTCAGAGACACAGAGTGTCCACAGTGCCTGGTCTGCACTCAAGGCCTCCATAATCAGCACCTGTGAAGAGACGCTCGGTCACTCGACCAGGAAACACCAAGACTGGTTCGACGAGAATGACCAGGAGATCCAGGAGCTAATAAGCTGCAAGCGCAAGGCATTCCTGATCTGGAAACAGCAACACAACTCGAGAGCAAGAAAGCAGCTCTACAGACACCTGAAGGCTGAGGTCCAACAAAAAACTCGCGACCTAAAGAACAGATGGTGGGTAGAGAAAGCGCAGGAGATCCAGCAGCTAGCCGACAACCACGATGTGCGTGGATTCTTTAGCGCAGTCAAGACCACCTACGGCCCAAGCACCCAAGGTCCTACCCCACTGCGGGCCAAGAACAGAGAGGTACTCATCAAGGACAGGGAGGCAGTCAGTGCCCGCTGGAAGGAGCACTTCGAAGATCTCCTTAACCGAGACTCTGTCTTCGATGCGAGTGTCCTCAACTCCATCCCGCAGCAGGCTACCCACCACCACCTCAACACAACCCCAGCCCGGCATGAGGTTGAAAAGGCCATCCGACAACTGAAGAACAACAAAGCCTCAGGAGGAGATAGAATCCCCGCCGAGACGCTAAAACATGGAGGAGAAGCACTATTGGTGTGAATACATGAACTCATTTCTCTTATCTGGAAGGAGGAGAGCATGTCAGGGGATCTCAGAGACGCCGTAATTGTGACCATCTTCAGGAAAGGTGACAAGTCCGATTGCGGTAATTACAAAGGAGTCTGCCTGCTGTCTGCCACAGGGAAAGTCATTGCAAGAATCCTCCTCAATCGCCTTCTCCCAGTGGCTGAAGAGCTCCTCCCAGAGTCGCAATGCGGATTCTGCCCACTAAGGGGCACAATGGACATGATCTTCAATGCGCATCAACTACAAGAGAAATGCAGGGAACAGCACCAACCGCTGCACATGGCCTTCTTTGAACTCACAAAGGCCTTCGACACCATCAACTGTGAGATATTATGGAGTGTCCTCAAATTCGGCTGCCCTCAAAAGTTTGTCACCATCCTCCACCTGCTTCACGACGACATGCAAGCCGTGATCCTGACCAACAGATCCACCACAGACCCAATTCACGTATGGACCGGGGTCAAGCAAGGCTGTGTCATCGCACCGACATTCTTCTTGATCTTCCTGGCTGCAATGCTCCATCTCACCCTCAGTAAGCTCCCCGCTGGAGTGGAGCTAATCTACAGAACAAACGGGAAACTGTTCAACCTCCGTCACCTCCAGTCCAGATCCAAGGTCGCCCCATCCTCTGTCATCGAATTACAGTATGCAGATCACGCTTGCGTCTGCGCACACTCTGAGGTCGAACTCCAAACCATTGTCAACACCTTCACTGAAGCATACGAGAGCATGGGCCTTACATTAAGCATCCGTAAGACAAAGGTCCTCTACCAACCTGCCCCCACCACACAGTACTACTCCCCGATTATCAAAATCTATGATGAGGCCTTGGACAACGTGGACCACTTTCCATACCTCGGGAGCCTACTGTCAACAAGGGCAGATGTCGATGACGAAGTCCAACACCGCCTTCAGTGTGCCAGTGCAGCCTTTGGTTGCCTGAGGAAGAGAGTGTTTGAAGACCAGGACCTCAAACCCAGCACCAAGCTCATGGTCTACAGAGCAGTAGTGATACCCACCCTCCTGTATGCTTCAGAGACATGGACCATGTACAGCAGGCACCTCAAAGCACTAAAGAAGTACCACCAACGCTGTGTCCGCAAGATCCTGCAAATCCATTGGCAGGATAGACACACCAACGTCAGTGTTCTCGCTCAGGCCAACATCCCCAGCATTGAAGCTTTGACCACGCTCGATCAGCTCCGATGGACAGGCCACATCGTCCGCATGCCCGATACGAGACTCCCAAAGCAAGCGCTCTGCTCGGAGCACCGACACAGCAAGAGAGCCCCGGGGGGGGCAGAGGAAACGCTTCAAGGACACTCTCAAAGCCTCCTTGAAAAAGTGCAACATCCCCACCGACACCTGGGAATCCCTGGCCCAAGACCACACAAAGTGGAGGGAGAAGTATCTGGGAAGGCGCCGAACACCTCGAGTCTCTTTGCTGGGAGCAATCAGAAGCCAAGCGCAAGGAGTGCACGTCAACCCAAACACCCCACCCACCCGCCCCTTCAGCCACCGTCTGCCCCACCTGTGACAGAGACTGTAGGTCCTGCATTGGACTCATCAGTCACCTGAGAACTCATTTTTAGTGTGGAAGCTAGTCATCCTTGGTTCCGAGGGACTGCCTAAGAAGAGAAGTCTACTCAATCTCTCCTCATAGGACAATCCCCCCATCCCAGGAGCCAGTCTGGTGATCCTTTGTTGCATTCCCTCTATGGCAAGTATATCCTTCCTGAGGTAAGGAGACTAAAACTGTACACAATACTCCAGGTGTGGTCTCAGCAGGGCCCTATATAATTGCAGTAAGACGTCTTTACTCTTATACACAAATCAGATATCTGTTTCTTAAACATCCACCATTCATTAAGGTACAAAGCTGAACGCTATCCTTCATTTTGTTTTCCATTCATATATTTTGATTGAATCAAAGCATGCAGAGAAGAGCAAAGATCATTTTGAGACATCAAAATGGTCAGTATTTGGCTTTTATTCCCTTTTTTCCAGTAATAAGGAGAGTAACTCATTATTTAAAAACATTTCTCACAGTGTGCCCAGTTCTTGCACATGCCAGGAACCGTTCAACTGTGCAGACTTTGTAATAGCAATGCCATGTATTCGATTACTAATGCTGCTTCAATACTGTGGAAAAAACATTATATGGAAAAACGACAGCCAAGAACGAGAGGTGGGAGGGGTCTGTACAGCTGACGGAACAGTGCCCTGTATATAGAACATGCTGAGGGAGGAAATATTGAAATAAATATTGCATGGGAAGTGATTACAAGGCCATGACTCGCTTCGTGTCGCGGTAACAATTATAAACTGCTCAAGCTTTCATCCTGTGGGTCGTTGTTATCCCAAATCCTCGACCGGGACTGATCACGTAGTAAATCAGGGGCCCACTGTTCTCTATATAGAACACACAAGGTAGCCAATAACTGCCTGACTTCAGCTACTTGTTACTCACTTTCCATGGCTGGTGTTACTGGAAATTCTCCGCCACACATGGTCAGTTTGATTTGCAGCACTGCACGGTTTGCTATTCTGAAAACTGTCTGCTCTGTGACTTCTATTTGCTTCCTGCCCCATTTATTTCCACTCTTCTGTTTATTGGACCCAAAATAAAGTAGTCTAATTTGTTTCAAATTCTTTTAACCCACAGCTTGAGGCCAATTTCGATGGAAGGAGCAAGGTTCTGGAGGTTGAGATTGATCCCATGATCAGTGGCAGGGATGGGAGAGGCAGAGGGAGTGTGAGATAGAAGGAAAAAGAGAGAAGGAGCATGTGCATTTGTGAGAAAGACAGGCAGAGATAAAAACACAAGGAGAGAGTGACGAATAGAGAGAGACAGAAAGCGAGACACAGAGAGTAAGCGAGACACAGAGACAGAGAGAAAGCGAGACACAGAGGCAGAGGAAGAGAGACAAAGACAGAGGAAGAGAGACACAGAGACAGAGGAAGAGAGACAGAGGAAGAGAGACAAAGACAGAAGAGGAGAGCGAGAGAGACAGAAGAGGAGAGCGAGAGAGACAGGGACACAGAGCAAGAGAACTGCAAGTTCACAAACAAAGCCAAACAAAGCAGCAGTGTTTCCTTGGTAACAAGAGGCCAGTTATTTCTCTGCACTCCTGCTACCAGTCACATCAGTTGTCAATTTGGTGCCAGTGAGGCAGCGATGCCTTATACTGTAGGATAACCTCAACAATCAGACGTCGCGAGGAGAGAAGGAAGGAAAAAAGAGGTTCCAGGTACGGCTCTATCCAACTTCACAATCTCCACACTGGGCTAACTTAGAGAGAAGTGACTCACCTTTCTCCATATCCAACATGGTTTTCAATGGTGATGGGCGCACAACACACTCATCCCCAGTGTTAAGACAGACTATTCCCACGTGCAGTCAATACGCTTCTTACAAGGTCAACTCCGACCTTTAGAAACATAGAAAAATAGGAGCAGGAGGAGGCCATTCGGCCCTTCGAGCCTGCTCCGCCATTCAATATGATCATGGCTGATCCTCTATCTGAATACCATATTCCTGCTCTCTCCCCATACCCCTTGATGCCTTTTGTGTCTAGACCTGGCTCTTGTCTCTGATGGCCAACCACTCTAGAACACAGCTGGGCAAAAAGCAGAAACTGGGCAGTGGAGGAATTATGACAGTGGCACACTAACCTACTGAGCAATTCTAATCCCATATACAGCTGTTCTCTTTCTTTCCCGGACCCCTTCAACACACGATATCCTACATTCAAGTCCAGGTAAAAGATTGGAGGATTCCAATCTTCTAGAGGCAAGCACGTCTTGACTAATTTCTGGTTACACCCCAAGAAGGTTGGCATTCTGCATTAAGCAGAATTCAATGGTGCTCAAAGTAAGCAGAGGAAAAATGCATTAGGCAATGAAAATTAGCAAGGATACGGCCTAAAATGGTCCTTAAATTTAGAATAATGGGTGGCTTGAGGTAGATCACAAGTGCACTCACACAAAGCTCAGCAAAACAGTAGCATTTCCCTAAATAAAGAAATGTTATTCAGCCAGAGATGGTTTTGAGCTATTGAACAGAAAAATCAACAAAACCATGGAATTAACATACAGATGCAAAATCAAGGAGTTACTCCAATAGGTCAGCAGGCTTATCCAGTCACTTGCTGAGCTATACCCAGAACACCCCATGTTGGTCCCCAGTTTCCTGATTTGCCTTGGGGGTTAAGAGAGGTAGAATCATCCAGGATCCCTACTCCAGGTCTCTACCCACCCACGCTTGCTGCGAGTGCACGTGTGCGGATGTCAGATGAGGACATGATCGTATTAGCTCTGATGCCTCCTGTGGTTTAACAGCAGATATAGGTGAAGGATGGCAAGAGGGTCGAAGTACTGGAGGGCAAGTAACAGTCGTGGAGGCAGGAGACGGGAAAAGCAGCCCCTGAAAAAAACCACACTGGAAATTTGTGCTGTGTATTACCACAATTTCCTCCCCAAATGCGAATAGGGCGAACTCCTGGGTTTCCTCCTCACTGCAGCCTGGTGGTGCATCCTAGACCCACCCGAGCAAAGTAGACAGAGGCTCTGGGGAAAATAGTCGACTGCACGGATAACTCGGGCAAACTCTGAACCAGCGGAGACTCCAGGAGAAGCCGGTTCCCATTCTTGGTCTGCTGCCAGAAACACATCCCACAGGACTCACCGGAGGGACACGGGGCAACTTGCCAGCTGGAGCGGGGAAGACCGAACGGTCATTGGGAGCCCGGAGGGGCAAAGGGAGATGGAACGCTCCCTCTTGTGTGGCACTTCTGTCCGGTTGTTGGCGGGAAACAGGAGAAGCGAGCCGCTTCCATGTAGCTCAACCCTTTCCCCGTACTCCCCTTGTCTGCCACACAGCTCTCTTCCACACACATCACTCGAGAGTGCTGACCACAGATACAGACAGCGGAGGAGAGGGCTTGCGGAACCAAGTCGTGTTGCTGCCAAGTAATGCCAGCTCCGAGACATTTCATACACCGCACAAATAAACAGCTTGAAGCGTTGAAGATTAAAGGAAAGGTCACAACATTACAATGTGTAGGCAAAGAATATCTGTCAGCACAGACATCCAAATTAAATTGGGCCTCATTAAAACCAAATTCGTTTCACGTCACAGATACACGAGATGCACCACAAGTTAAGGCAGGAATTTGACAGAAGTAAAAAACCATAAATGCTGGAAGTACACGGCAGGCGTTGTCAGGAGAAAGACAGGCCAGGGTAACTGCTTTGGATGTTTTTAACTGTTTTAGAACATTATTATTGTGTGTTTCAGGGTAAAGTGTGAGACTGCGTTTTGTCTCCCTTTGCATCAATTTCTATCCCTCCTCCGTCACTTCCTCTTCTCCACTCACACTCCACGCCCTCACCCCCAACCCCCTGCCCCCACCCCCCTTCACCACCACTCCCCACAACCCCCTGCCCCCACCCCCCTTCACCACCACTCCCCACAACCCCTCACCCCCAACCCCTCACCCCCCAACCCCCTGCCCCCACCCCAACTCCCCCCAACCCCTCATCCCCAACCCCCTGCCCCCACCCCCCTTCACCACCACTCCCCACAACCCCTCACCCCCAACCCCTCACCCCCTGCCCCCACCCCCCTTCACCCCAACTCCCCACAACCCCTCACCCCCAACCCCTCACCCCCAACCCCCTGCCCCCACCCCCCTTCATCACCACTCCCCACACCCACTCACCCCCCAACACCCTGCACACACCCCCCCTTCACCACCACTCCCCACAACCCCTCACCCCAACCCCTCACCCCCAACCCAAACCCCCTCACCCCCCAACTCCCCACAACCCCTCACCCCCAACCCCTCACCCCCAACCCCCTGCCCCCACCCCCCTTCACCACCACTCCCCACAACCCCTCACCCCCCAACCCCCTGCCCCACCCCCCTTCACCACCACTCCCCACAACCCCTCACCCCCCAACCCCCTGCCCCCACCCCCCCTTCACCACCACTCCCCACAACCCCTCACCCCCAACCCAAACCCCCTCACCCCCCAACTCCCCACAACCCCCCAACTCCTTCCCCCTACCCCCTCACCCCCCAACCCCCTGCCCCCACCCCCTTCACCACCACTCCCCACAACCCCTCACCCCCCAACCCCTCACCCCCAACCCCCTCACCCCCCAACTCCCCAAACCCCCTCACCCCCCAACTCCTCCCCCCTCCCCCCCAACTCCTCCCCCCTCCCCCCCAACTCCTCCCCCCTCCCCCCTCACCCCCCAACTCCCCACAACCCCAACTCCTCCCCACTACCCCCTCACCCCTCAACCCCTCACCCCAAACCCCCTCACCCTCCAACTCCCCACAACCCCCTCACCCCCCAACTCCTCCCCCCTACCCCCTCACCCCCCAACTCCTCCCACCTACCCCCTCACCCCCCAACTCCTCCCCCCTACCCACTCACCCCCAACTCCTCCCCCCTACCCCCTCACCCCCCAACTCCTCCCCCCTACACCCTCACCCCCCAACTCCTCCCCCTACCCCCTCACCCCCCAACTCCCCACAACCCCAACTCCTCCCCGCTACCCCCTCACGCCTCAACCCCTCACCCCAAACCCCTCACCCAACTCCCCACACCCCCTCGCCCCCCAACTCCTCCCCCACCCCCTCACCCCTCAACTCCCCACAACCCCCTCACCCCTCAACTCCCCACAACCCCCTCAACTCCCCACACCCCCCAACCCCTCACCCCAAACACCTGCACCCCACCCCCTCCCTCCTACCCCCCAACTATCTCCCCCCACCCCACCCTCCAACTCCCTGACCCCCGCCCCCAAACTCCCTTCACCCCAACTCCCTCTCCCCTACCCCCACCCAACTCCCTGACCACCAGCCCCCCTCAAACTCCCCCTCACCCCAAACCCTCTCACCCCAAACCCCTCCCCCCCACCCCACCCCCAACTCCCACCCCCAACTCCATGCACCCCCACCCCCCAACTCCCTTCACCCCAACTCCATTCACCCCCACCCCAACTCCATTCACCCCCACCCCCAACTCCCTTCACCCCAACTCCATTCACCCCCACCCCAACTCCATTCACCCCCACCCCCCAACTCCCTTCACCCCAATTCCCTCTCCCCTACCCCCACCCCAAACTCCCTCCCCCCACCCCACCCCAACTCCCTGACCCCCACCCCCCTCAAACTCCCCCTCACCCCAAACCCCCTCACCACAAACCCCTCCCCGCACACTACCCCCAACTCCCCACCCCCCAACTCCCTTCACCCCAACTCCCTGCCCCACCCAACTCCCTTCACCCCCACCCCCAACTCCCTTCACCCCCACCCCCAACTCCCTTCACCCAGCTCCCTCCCCCCTACCCCACTCCCCAATTCCGACCCCCAAACTCCCTCCCCCGACCCCCCATCCCCAACTCCGCACCCCCCAACTCCCTCCCCCTACCCTTCCAACTCCCCACCCCCCAACTCCCCACCCCCCAACTCCCTTCACCCCAACTCCCTCCCCCTACCCCCCAACTTCCTGACCCCCAAACTCCCTCCCCCTACCACCCAACTCCCTAAACCCACAAACTCCCTTCACCCCAACTCCCTCCCTCCTACCCCCACCCCCAACTCCCTCCCCCTACCCTCCCAACTCCCCACCCCCCCAACTCCCTCCCCCCTACCCCCCCAACTCCCCACCCCCCAACTCCCTTCAGCAATTCCCCACCCCCCAACTCCCTTCAGCCCAACTCCCCACCCTCCCCAACTCCCCAACCCCCAACTCCCTTCACCCCAACTCCCCACCCTCCCACCCCCTCACCCCACCTCAACTCCCTTCCCCCCCCCACCCCACCCCCAACTCCCTCCTGGGACCTCCGGGGCTGTCTGCTTCACTTACTCACTGGACAATCAGAGGAGCTTGCCTGCCTTTTCGTGGGATATGTGGAACATTCTTTGTTCCAGTCCTACTCAGGTCCCCTCCCTCACCTCTCTTTTTGCGGTACATCGATGACTATCAGTGCCGTTTCCTGCTCTCATCCTGAACTAGATATGTTCATTCACTTTGCTTCTAATTTCCACCCTTCCCTCACCTTCACATGGTCCATCTCCGACCCTTCCCTTCCTCGACTTCTGTGTCTCCATTTCTGGTGATCGGCTTTCGACAAACATCCACTACAAGCCCACCGACTCCCACAGCTACCTGGACTACACTTCCTCCCACCCCACTTCCTGCAAGGACTCTATTCCATTCTCCCAGTCCCCCAGTGTCTGTTCTGACGATGCCACCTTCCATACTAGTGCTTCCGACATGCCTTCCTTTTTCCTCAACTGAGGATTCCCCTCTCCCGCGGTTGACACAGCCCTTGACCGTGTCCATTCCATTTCCCGCACTTCTGCTCTCACCCATTTCCCTTCCTGCCAGAACCACGATAGGGTTCCCCTTGTCCTCACCTTTCACCCCACCAGCCTCCATGTTCAACGGATCATCCTCCACCATTTCTGGCACCTCCAACGTGATCCCACCACCAAATGCATCTTCCCCTCACCTCCCCTTTCAGCATTCTGAAGGGACCGCTCCCTCCGCGACACCCTGGTCCACTCCTCAATCACCCCTAACAGGCCTTCCCCTTCGCCCGGCACCTTCCCGTGCAAGTGCAGGAGATGCAACACCTGCCCTTTTACCTTATCCCTTTCCACTGTCCAGGGCCCCAAACACCCCTTCCAGGTGAAACAGCGATTTATTTGTACTTCTTGCAATTTAGTATACTGTATTCGCTGCTCACGATGCGGTCTCCTCTACATTGGGGAGACCAAACGCAGATTGGGCGACTGCTTTGCGGAACACCTCCGTTCAGTCATAAGGATGACCCCGAGCTTCCGGTCGCCTGTCACTTTAATTCTCCACTTCACTCCCACTCTGATCTCTCTGTCCTCGGCCTCTTACATTGTTCCAATGAAGCTCAACATAAGCTCGAGGAACAGCACCTCATCTTTCTATTAGACACTTTACAGCCTTCTGGACTCAACACTGAGTTCAACAATTTCAAACTATAACCATGCTGTATGATTTTGCCACTCCCATTTGCAACATTTTATCTTTCCTGCCTCTTACCTAAGCACAGTATGTTCCTTCAATTCCTTCCTTCCCTCCCTGTCTCTGCACCTGCTTAATATCTGTTACATCTCCAGCTTTTTCCAGTTCTGATAAAGGGTCCCAGATCTGAAACATTAACTCTGTTTCTCTCTCCACGGATGCTGCCTGGCCTGCTGAGTATTTCCAGCGTTTTCTGTTGTTATTTCAAATTTCCAGCATCCGCAGTATTTTGCTATTGAATCAGAGGAGCTGCTTGAAGATGGCTTTATAACCGGTTACTGTACTGATTGTGACAGTAAGGGCTTTTGTAACATCTGGACATGACTGTGTCATATCTGTTGCATTGGGAGGCAATAAGCATTGAACAATTCCAGTTAGATTAATTTAAAAAAAAGAGAATCTGAAAAGGTGACTTGTAATAATCTTGGAAGGATGTACATCCTATACTGCACCATGCGAGTGCGCCTAGTGAGTGTGGGAGACAGCTCGCAGATTCAGTGCTGAGACAATCTAGTCTTCAGTTGACACTTTCATTCACTGGTGAGCTTTAGAGAGACAGTAAACAAAGAACTAGTTAACTGCTGCGCTCGGTTTGCCCATCCGTCAAGCACAGCTCAAATGCTTCAACTCGCCAAGGGAAGAACGGGGAATATTCCGTTAACCAATGTTAAGACGTCAGGTACAAAGCTGACAATTCCTTCACATGCAACATCTGCTTGTTACCATGGAAACCTCTGTGTGTGCAGGCTGTAAGCTGGGTCGTCCAGCAGCCCAGCACAGCGTGGGGCACTGACGCTTCAGGGCAGGCCAAGCTGTGCTGCTGTTGAAGAAGCCAGTGTGTGCCTGTTAGTCCAGTACTCGGTGTAAATGGCTTACACCCACCATGTACAAACAAAGCCTATGTATGTTCCAACAGTGTGCAGCTTCAGTAAATATACATACCTGACCGCTTTTAGAGGAGGATGGTGTGTTAAACATCTTCCATTTTATTCAAATATATATCGTGCGGACTCGACTATTTCAATGCTTTCCTGGGCGGCCTCCCATTTTTCAACCTCCGTAAACTTGAGCTTATCTAAAACTCTATTGCCCGTGTCCTAACTTGCATAAATCCCGCTCACCCATCGCCCCTGTGCTTGCTGACCTATGTTGGCTCCCGGTCAACCAATGCCTCGATTTAAAAATTCTCATCCTTTTGTTCAAATCCCTATCTCTGTAACCTCCTCCAGCACTAAAACCCTCTGAGATCTCTGCACTCCTCCCATTCCGGCCTCTAGCACATCCCGATTTCCCACTGGCAGTCATGCCTTCAGTTGTCTAGGTCCTAAGCTCTGGCATTCCCTCCCTAAACCTCTCCGCATCTCTACTTCTCTCTCCTCTTTCAAGATGCTCCTTAACACCTGCCTCTTTGACCCAGCTTTTGGTCATCTGCCCTAATATCTCCTTATGTAGCTGGTATCAAATTTTAACTGATAACGCTCCATTAAAGGTGCTATATAAATGCAAGTTGTTGATGATGATTTCCTAGTGAATGTTGCGAATGGAAAGAAAAGGAAACCCTTCCTCCAGAAATTCCGATCAGAGGAATTGTTGTGAATTTCTTTACCACGTCAAAACAAATAGAAAGGAGGAAATCACCCCCACAGACTGCACGCCCCCGTGACCCTCCAAAGCTTTCCTGTAAAGCTTTGTTCTATTGCTGTAGTGACATGCTATTAATTTTTCAACAACACCTGAGCACCACTACGGAAGGAGTGAAGGTGACTGAAGGGCCGACTGAACGGATAGGGTTTAGAGAGGCTTTTGAGGGTGGAGAGATGAAACAAGGTGGAGGGTATTGGAAAGAGAGTTCCAGAGTGTAGAGGGAGATTCTGCCAGCAATGGTAGAATGGAAAGAGAGATGGGAAACACGCAGGAGAGACTCAATTCGGAAAAGCGGGTGACTGTGGGTGTAGTGGGCCAAGCCCCTGGATGGTTTTTTGAACGAGGATGAGTATTTTGACGTTGATGCAATAAGGGAGAGTAACACGTGAAGGAGAACAAGTCAAAATAGGTCTGGATTTCAACACACTGAGGACAGAAGACAGTTCAGAGTGGCTTTTTGAGGAGGGAGTGAGGAACACAGGCCACTGCAGTATCAACAGAACAAAGGAGTTCAGTTATCCTGACAATTACCTTCTAACTGACTAATAGACATTGCTAAAGCAGCATTCATCATGAAGAACATTTGTTCACTAAAGGTCGGTGACCCTCCATAATCATTCACTAATTGTCCCTAATGTGTGTTCATCAATAAAATATGGCATATTTGATAGAAAATAGTGCAGCAAACATAGTGACTGATTTGTTTTTTGTTTCTGTGAAACATATGGAAACAAAGTTGTTCGACACATTACCTGAGCTTCAATTCACTGTTAGACGGAGTGAGCAAGTCCCAGTGAACTGCTCCCCACTGTCCAGAAGATAGAAAACTCAGCATCGTATGAATAAAAGGACTAGGGGGCATAATTTCAGAATAATGGGGCACCCTTTTAAATCAGAAATGAGGAGGAATTTCTTCTCTCAGAGGGTCGTGAATCTTTGGAATTCTCTTCCCCAGAGAGCTGTGGAGGCTGGGTCATTGAATATATTTAAGGTGGAGATAGACTGATTTTTGAACGATAAGGGAGTCAAGGGTTATGGGGAGCGGGCAGGGAAGTGGAGTTGAGGCCAAGATCAGATCAGCCATGATCTTATTGAATGGCGGAGCAGGCTCGAGGGGCCAAATGACCGACTCCTGCTCCTACGTCTTATGTTCTTATGACTGACTGAAACAGCATCGGCCAAACTCACAGGTTGAAAGAGGATGGGCCTCTACCAAGCCACAAGGTCGCAGGTCACAGGAAGTGCCCCAGAGCGCCATGACTGATTTCCCTTTGATTCTCCTTCCTCAGTTTAAGGAAGTGTCTGGCCTCTGTTTATCACCTCCCCATCCAGATTGAGATTGAGAAACACCTTTCTTACCATTCCATGTCATACCACATTGTACCTAGATTATACATTACACCCAATCAGGTTACTTAACTTGGATTGGGAACAAATAATGGAGGACACAAACAGAAAAAGAAAATTAACAAGCCACAAGCAAAGATGGACTCATCCTCCCCCACAAACACATACACACACACAGTTGTGGTTACATGAATCAGATCCTAGACAAAGTCTTTAATGATGTCTCAAATGTGCATTTAATTCAGAATAGGATTTTGGGTTCTGAGGATAAGTACCGGTCGAGGTGGAGATTCCTATACTGGGGGGAGGTGGGGTGGGAAATGAATCCACATAGAACCCTTTCTCAGGATACGGAATGGCTCCAAGTAAAGTCTGTGATAGAGGAGACAAAACAAGTTGTGCAGCAGAAAAAGGGTTGATGGTCTGACAGCTGTTTTTTTCACTGCATGTTGTCTCATATTCTTCTCAGAAGCTAAAACCTGCATTGCCACCCACCCTCACATATTTCCTTCAAAATGTGCAAAACACCAACTGGGAAATGAAGCTAACCCAAATCCCACAAGGTGTTCGTTGCTCTGGAACAGATACAGCATTAGTGCTTTAAAGAGGATTACAAATGATTCGGCAGCATTTCATTTAATAAGTGGATGGTAAATGAATGTTAATGAAGAGGTACAATTACATTCTTTAGACTGGCAGTCTGGCTGTGAGATGGCAGCACATGGAAGTGTGATGTTGTTTCCACACTTTGCCAAGCTACACCATTTCCTCAGGACAGATGTCAAACAGTGGTTAAGCAATTCTTCGCCGCCCGCACCCTTGCCCCTCCCCAAAAACTAAGCAGAGGGGAACACACCACGTCACCCTAGGAGACTCCACTGACAGTTGTTTCCAGTGTGGAAATTAGCAATGATTACACCAGTCCACTAGAGGGAGGTAACAGGAATTTCTGTACCACATTAAACATGCTGGCTCTGGGTGGAGATGTACAATGACCTCCTATGAGGACACTTGTAGCCCCCACCTCAAGCTTCCATTAGGTCCTTGTAGATTCCTGGAAATGTCCCAGGGCCACACGGCATCAAAATAACAGCAAATGCCAAAAATGTTACTGTTAAATGGACGCTGCTGAGATGTCCCAGTTCCCAAGTCTCTAAGGCAAGACTCTTGGGTGTCAGCCATGGCTCAGTTGGCATCATTCTCGCCTCTAAACCAGCAGATCGTGGGTTCAAGCCCCGCCCCAGAGACTTGAGTCCATAATCCAGGCTGACATTCCAGTGCAGTGCTGAACAATATTCCCTCTAATTTTTTTTTGGGGGGGGGGGGCATGCGGCCACTTTAAACAGGCTGCACGGCCCTTTCAGAACTCCGTGCATGCGCACTTTTTGCATTTAAAAGCCGGTGAGCCAGCTGCGCGGGAGCTCCAGAGTGCTGTGTGGCCGCGTGGCTTGAAGGGAACATTGGTGCTGAGGGAGCGCTGTACTGTCAGAGGTGCTGTCTTTCGGATGAGACATTAAACCGAAGCCTTGTCTGCCTTCTCCAATGTATGTAAAAGATCCTACGGCACTATTTGAAGAAGAGCAGAGGGGTTACCTCATTGCTGTTTGTGGGAGCTTGCTGTGCGCAAATTGGCTGCCACGTTGCCAACATTAAAACAGTGACTGCACTTCAAAAAGTAATTAATTGGCTATAAAGCACTTTGGGCCACCCTGAGGTCATGAAAGGCACTATATAAATTCAACTTCTTTCTTATAATCTCGACGAATAACATGGTGGATTCACTATCAACACACAGTGCTCATGATATCCCCTGACATGATCATTGCCTAGTTACCAGCGACTCTGTGCTGTCAAGTACTTTGAGCTGATTATTGTACATGGAGAGAGCTGGCTGCCATAGCAACAAGCTCTCCATCGGTTCTGTTGCAGTCTGATGTGTTGGCACAATCTCAGTCAAGATGTTGAAAAGACAGAGACAAATTAATTGAAAATAAAGTGCGAGAAAAAATAATTCATTCACTGTTATAAAAAAAAAGAGAAACTGAGGAATTCGAAGAGAATGACTGCGAAGTACGAGAACAAGAGACAGCGAATGCAGAAAAAAATCTGAAGGTCAGCGTGGAAAAAAAGAGCTGAAGAACAGTAAGTGAATGGCAAATCGACGATAGTGGATCCGCCGTAATGGAAGGGACAACCTCCTCGATGGATGCAGTAAAATGGGTGATAAATGCAAATCTCCAGAGTCCAGTTTTACACATGTGGTACCCTAGCGACAGGAATGAAGACAATTACAGGAAAGTTATCATTCTACGGGCTGTAAAATCAAGAGACAGATTTTTGAATGGTAAGGGAGTCGAGGGTTATGGTGGGCAGGCAGGGAAGTGGAGTTGAGGCCAAGATCAGATCAGCCATGGTCTTATTGAATGGCGGAGCAGGCTCGAGGGGCCAAATGACCTACTCCTGCTCCTACGTCTTTTATTCTTATGTCAGACAGGAGGCACCTGGTAGTGGAGGTAACTACAAAGAGGGAAAATTTCACATGAAGGCTTCGACTCGCAAAAACTCTGGAGGATAACTTGAGCGAAGATAACTGGAAGCTCCTCAAACTAGGGTAGAAATGAGTGTCACCCATGTTATGGTACAACCATTCAACACACTTGTACCCAATTCCTCTGTCCAAGGAGACATTAACATGTTTTTCCTCCCACAATCATTCTGCACGGCACGGTCTATATCTCCCTGTCAGTCGTAGCTCAGTTGGCTCGTCTCCGAGTCAGAAGGTTGTGGGTTCAAGTCCCATTCTAGAGACTTCCAGAGCACAAAATCGAGGCTTACACTTCAGTGCAGCGCTGAGGGAGTGCTGCACTGTTGGAGGTGCCGCCTTTTGGATGGGACGTTAAACCGAGGTCCCATCTGCCCTCTCAAGTGGTCGTAAAAGATCTCATGGCACTATTTCGAAAAAGAGCAGGGGAGTTCTCTCCAGTATCCTGGTAAATATTTATCCCTCAACCAATATCACTAAAACAGATTATCTGGTCATTACCACATTGCTGCTTTGGAAACTAGCTTTATTCTTGCAGCCTTTTTGACACAGAGTGTATTTTGTGTCGTAAACAAGGCACGGAGTTCGGCTCCGTGAGGACACATTCCAATTGCATCGCAATGGACCCTGCCCTTCTCTGCAATAAACAGTGGCAGGTTAGCTCAGTCAGTTGCGGGTTCAAGCCCCACCCCAGAGACCTGAGCACATAGTCCAAGCTGACACTCCAGTGCAGTGCTGAGGGAGTGCTGCACTGTCAGAGGTGCCGTCTTTCAGATGAGAAGTTTGCCTGTTGAGGTGAATGTTAAAGATTCCTAGGTGCTATTCAAAGAAGAGCAGGGAGTCTCCTAGTGTCCTGGCTAACATTCTTCCCTCAGCCAGCACCATCACAACAATTTAAGTGCTCATTCAGCTTATTGCTGGTGGGATCTTGTGTGCAAATTAACTTTCGTTCTTGCCTACATAACAAAAGTGACTGCACTTCAAATGTGTATTATGTGAAGCACCTTAAGATGACAAGCTTCCATATGAATGCAGGTCTTCATTTTTGCTCAATTAATACACAATAAATGTTTTAAAATGCAACACCAAGCATGGCAACAAAAATTATTGAGAAATGAATAGAATCCCATGACAGGAAGTGAGAAGCAGGTTTCTATTTTACTGAGAATAATCGCTGACACAACCAGTTGACACCACATGACTCACAATTTGAAAGGTCATGCCCAACAGCACAACATGCATCAGAACTTCACCAACCGCAGTCACGTACACTATTATAGAATCAAAGTTTACACTGTACCCATTTAGTAGTCCTGCAAACAGCACTTCTGGTGATACTTAACACGAAGTTAGAAACTCCATTTATAAATCACCAACAGCCCTGCCTGCTCTTCCTTCACCCTGCATTCACACAGTTGAAATCAAGATTCATTGCACAGACTCTCTTTCTCAAGGTCTCAAATTTGTGGAATGCCTTACTTCCCTCAGTCTCTCAATCTTCCTACAGTCTGCAGGCTGTTAAACCCTAATTTAGCGTCACCTCATCACCTCTCCCTGAGTTACCTCAGCTTCTTGACTCTTTTCAACTTTGGTGGGCTCTTGCACCGTAGGCCTTGGCCCTTTACCTTGGTCTCTCAACAAAAAAGAGTTGCTGATATTGTGTAATTAATAATTATACACAGTTTAAAAAAAAATTCAGACACAGGATGTGGGCGTCGCTGGCAAGGCCAGCATTTATTGCCCATCCTTAACTGCTCGAGAACGTGGTGGTGAGCCGCCTTCTTGAACCGCTGCAGTCCGTGCGGTGAAGGTACTCCCACAGTGCTGTTAGGGAGGGAGTTACAGGATTTTGACCCAGTAATGATATTTCCAAGTCAGGATGATGTGTGACTTGGAGGGGGGCTTGGAGGTGTTCCCATATACCTGCTGCTCTTGTCCTTCTAGGTGGTAGAGGTCGCGGGTTTGGGACGTACTGAAGAAGCCTTGGCGAGTTGCTGCAGTGCATCTTGTAGATGGTACACACTGCAGCCACAGTATGCCGGTGGTGGAGGGAGTGAATGTTAAGGTGGTGGATGGGGTGCCAATCAAGCGGCTGCTTTGTCCTGAATGGTGTCGAGCTTCTTGAGTGTTGTTGAAGCTGCATGCATCCAAGCAAGTGGAGAGTATTCCATCACACTCCTGACTTGCACCTTGTAACATAGAAACATAGAAGATAGGAGCAGGAGTAGGCCATTCGGCCCCTCGAGCCTGCTCCGCCATTTAATGAGATCATGGCTGATCATCCAAATTCAGTACCCTGTCCCTGCCTTCTCCCCATATCCCTTGATCCCTTTAGCCTTAAGAAATATATCCAACTCCTTCTTGAATATATTTAATGAATTGGCCTCTACTGCCTTCTGTGGTAGAGAATTCCACAGGTTCACCACTCTCTGGGTGAAGAAATTCCTCCTCATCTCAGTCCTAATTGGCTTACCCTTTATCTTTAGACTGTGACCCCTGGTTCTGGACTCCCCCGCCATTGGGAACATCCTTCCTGCATCTAGTCTGTCTAGTCCTGTTAGAATTTTATAAGTTTCAATGAGATCCCCTCTCATTCTTCTGAACTCCAGCGAATATAAGCCCAATCGACCCGATCTCTCCTCATACGTCATTCCTGCCATCCCAGGTATCAGTCTGGTGAATCTTCACTGCACTCCCTCCATGGCAAGAACATCCTTCCTCAGATAAGACGACCAAAACTGCACACAATACTCAAGGTGTGGTCTCACCAAGGCCCTGTACAACTGCAGCAAGACATCCTTGCTCCTGTACTTGAATCCTCTCGCTATGAAGGCCAACATACATTTGCCTTCTTAACCGCCTGCTGCACCTGCATGCTTACCTTCAGTGACTGGTGCACAAGGACACCCAGGTCTCGTTGCACTTTCCCTTCTCCCAATCTATTGCCATTCAGATAATAATCTGCCTCCCTGTTTTTGCCACCAAAGTGGATAACCTCGCATTTATCTACATTATACTGCATCTGCCATGCATCTGCCCAATCACCCAACCTGTCCTAATCATACTGGAGTTTCTTGGCATCCTCCTCACAGCACACACGCCCACCCAGCTTTGTGTCATCTGCAAACTTGGAGATATTACATCTAGTTCCCTCGTCTAGAACATTAATATATATTTGCTTCCTGTCTGCCAACCATTGTGGAAAGGTTTTGGGGAGTCAGGAGGTGAGTCACTCACCACAGAATACTCAGCCTCTGACCTGCTCTTTTAGCCACAGTATTTATGTGGCTGGTCCAGTTAAGTTTCTGGTCAATGGTGACCCCCAGGATGTTGATAGTGGGGGAGTTGATGATGGTAATGCTATTGAATGTCAAGGGAAGGTGGTTAGAGTCTCTTTTGTTGGAGATGGTCATTGCCTGGCACTTGTATAGTACGAGTGTTACTTGCCACTTATGAGCACAAGCCTGAATGTTGCATAATAATATGCAGATAGATTACATGTTTGCGCAGCTGTAATACTAAACATATTTAACTTGTGAAGAAATTAAAACAATGGCTTAACAATTTAAAAAAATCTAGATGCTTTCTCAAGATTACTCTGAGTAAAGAACTTGATGGAGCCTCGGTATAAAGCTGTCATTATCCTTGAATTGAGATGTGAACCCAAGACTCAACCGCTTGCTCCGATGGTTCCGGTGAATGTTGAAGATCTCACTGCACTATTTGAAGAAGAGCAGGGAGTTTGCACACTATCCTGGCCAATATAAACCAACAGCGCCAAAAACAGATTAACTGGCCAATCCTGTGAAAGGCTTGCACTGCACAAAATGGCTGCCATAGTTCCCTCCATACCAACTGTGAAGTAATTAATTGCGTGTGAAATGCTTTTGTGGAGAAAATGTGCTATGTAAGTGCAAGTCTTGCTTTCATACATTTTTTTTAAACTGCAAATTAATTATGCAGGAAAAGCTTTCAGTACATTCAGGTTAAATCAATGATTATCATCGATACTCTTCAGAAATTAGCCAGAAGTAAGTCAAGGTATATTTACAAGACCTTTTAAAATCATTAAGCACTTACTGAAGTACTCCAGAAAAGTATTACAAGGATATATACTATTTATTCCACTTCCTCCGGGTGTCTCGGCACATAAAAGCTTTTTGTGCTAGAAGCCATTTGAACTCAGTTTTTCACAAAATGAAAACGTGAATGAAGATAACTGAACAACTGTCATCTGGAGTTCCTTGCGCTGAGTTAAAGAATTATTGTTGCTCTAATAGCAAGATTTACTCAAATGGACTCATTGATGTATTGGTCATGAGATGAATGGTGAGTTAATCAGCTGTATTCAATTGAAAAGACAGGACAATCATCAGTTTGTTTCAGATTGCGATCTTCTTGGAACTGAAAGAACAGGACACTTCAATTGTCATAATAGATGGCCAACCATGAGCCAACAAGGTGCCATTTGGTTTTATTTTGGCTCAGTTGATAGCACTCTCACATCAGAATCAGAAGGTTGCAGCTTCTAGCCCCAGCTGCTGCAATTGAGCACATGAATCTAGACTGCCAATCTGGTACAGTACTGAGGGAGTGCTGCATTGTCAGAGGTACCGTTCCTCAGATGAGATGTTGAACTAACCCTCCTTCTGCCTGCTCCAATGGATTTGGTTGTTGTTAAAGGCACCTGGCACTAGTCCAGAAGCGTAGACTATGGGGCAATAATCAAGGTACATATAATAATGAATGGACTAGATTGTGTTTATGTGGACCAATTATTTCAACTGGGCATGTTAGAGAGGACCTGAGGTCATGGTTACAACTTATGTAAAGGCAGAATTAGGTTAGAAGTTAGGAGGTTCTTCTTTTCCTAGAGAATAGTAGACTCTGTGGAACAGGCTGCTGGCTCATTACTGTACTACTTCAAAGAGAGCTGGACCTGTTCTTGACTGGAGCAGAGATCATCTTGTACATGAGATAGGTATCCTGTAATATAAATCAGCATCAACGTGATCTCCTGGGCTAGTTTTGATTACCTAAAGGGGTCAGAGAGTAATTTTCTTGATTTTGTTCCCAAATTGGCCAGGGTTTTTAATCTGGTATTTTGCCTCTCCCAAGAGATTCCATGTGGGTAGGGCAAGTCTGTATCGTGATGCACAAGGTATCACGGCTATATGAGACAAGCTAGATGGACCAGTGGGTCTTCTCCTGCCTGTCATTTTTGTACATTCGTAAGATAAGCCTCTCAGCAGCAGCGTGGCCAGCACTTGTGATTCCATTCATGATATATTGGTTTTAATACTGCAATCTGCAGAGATAG
Organism: Somniosus microcephalus; assembly: GCF_052327205.1. Classification (NCBI taxonomy): domain Eukaryota; kingdom Metazoa; phylum Chordata; class Chondrichthyes; order Squaliformes; family Somniosidae; genus Somniosus; species Somniosus microcephalus. Next base: position 21,922,672 of record NC_141002.1, on the reverse strand, counting down.
AAAGGAAAGAGAGAGAGAGAGAGAGGGGAAAATCCCTCCCTGCTGTCCAGGTAAATCACACACATTAAAACAAATAAACCTATAAAACTGGGAGTGCTGTCAGCGGTGCACCCGCACTATAAAACACACTGGAAAGGGCACGACCATTACAAGTGACTGGTTGGAGAACATAAACTGATATTAATTGATTCTTTGCCATTTCACAGGCATGAAGAATGTAATTGCTCAAGTAACACTAACCGACAAAACTCATTTGTAAAGCCTGCCATTTCAATTAACTGCAGGCCCCATCCATGAAAGATAGAGCATCTCGCTTTATCAGCTACGTCGCTGAACACCCAGAAATTATGCTGTATTTAAAAATATCATTAGCTGTGTCAATATATCAAACAGTACATCGACCAGGAGAACATACAGTGACCGGAATTCGTTTTCTACAAAAATAAATTACGGACTGATATTCCAGCAGCCTCAGGCTTTTGTTACCTTTTGAATTTCACTTTGATATCTTTCCAACAGTTCTGTCACGCTTCTAGATGGGATGAAGTAAAAAAAAAAGCTCACCGCCCGATGCGCAATCCTCCGCACATCCCCAGCCTATCTGGCCCCTCGACAGCGGGGAAATTTTAACCCCAAAAAACGGTGGGGTGGGGTCAGATGGGAGGTTAAAGAGTTTAAAAAAATGGAATTCCAACCCCCAATCCATCCATTTCCGGTTTTAACGGAGGCAGGATGGGGGCGGGTAGCACTCTCCTGGGTATCCCAATTGCTCCCTACCCGCCTTCAAATTAAAATTCCGGCCAGCTCTACTACTGTAGTCAGTGTTCCTCAGAGCTTTTCCTCTCTTGTTCTTCCTAGCCTGTAAATACACTTCTTGTTCCCTGCATCCTCACTGTATTGCAATCAAGACTCATCGCACAGTCCCCTACTATAACTCATTGTTGTCCCGCCACTTTAAACCTGTCCAATTCTTTACCTCTGTCTTCCATCACCTATTGCTTTCTGATTTACCTCACATCCTCAGTTCTTTTCAAGCTTGGCTGTGTCTTGCCCTTCACTGAGCTATCTCAATTTTTTTTTTTAATAAAAAAAACAAAAACAAAATCTGTTCTGACATCTAAAAATATGGTGCTGTCTTCGATGTTGTGCAGCATGCCCAGTTCGAGTGGACTCTGAGTCCCTCACAGGTCCTGCTGTCTCTTTGAATAACTGGTTTCCAGCTTTGTGAGGGTAGTGTGAATGGACAAAACCATTGGATTTTCCTCATGTTACAGCCTTTCTGTTCCCCCCAACACTTAGTACCAGTCAAGGAAAACAGGCTTGGGGAAATCTCAGTGCTGGAATCAAAATGCTTTGTAGCGTAATGCTGCACGAACCAAGTTCATCTCTGACCAATGACCAGAATATTTTCATGAAAAATGTTGGCTTAATATGTGCAGGAAGGCAATATATCTTCCAAGCATGTGCAAATGAAGATGCCATCAGTAATAGAAATGGAGGAGCACCAATGGATCGCAACAGACAGACTCCTTCTTGAAGTGCGAGGTCCCCTTCTCCCAACTTATTTGCTCCTCATCCCTTCCCTTCATTTCTTCCATCTCTTCCCAGCCTAAAGGGCAGATAGGCAGCCTACTTCCAGGCATTCCTGTATGTATGGTCATGCATAGGTGAGAGTGGGTCAGTGGGTAGCACTCTCACCTCAGAGTCGGAAGGTTGTGGGTTCAAGTCCCACTCTGAAGAATTGAGCAGAACATCTAGACTGACACTCCAGTGCAGTACTGAGGGAGTGCTGCACTGTTGGAGGTGCCGTCTTTCAGTTGAGATGTTAAACCAAGGACTCATCGTCCCTCTCAAGAGGACGTAAAAGATCCCATGCCACTATTTGAAGAAGAGCAGGGGAGTTCTCCCCGGTGTCCTGGTCAATATTTGTCCCTTAACCAAAATCACCAAAACAGATTGTTTGATCTGCATCACAGTGCTATCCCACAATCATTAGCTCATCTCTTTTTGGGGTGATTTGTTGAGGGAGGGACATCGATTGGGACACAGGAGAACTCCCACTTCTATCAGTACCTTGGGATCGTTAATGTCTACCTGAACAGAACAGGCAGAGGGGACCTCAGTTTAATGCCTTATGTGAAGAACTGCAATAATACAACAGTGGAGTGTCTGCACTCGAACCAGGCTCGATTCCACTGGGCTAGGTCCTCAAACCCTAACCCGGTTACCCGAATGATTGGGGAATGGGTGTCTGGTAAAAGAAAGACTTGCATTTATATAGCGCCTTTCACGACCACCAGACGTCTCAAAGCGCTTTAGAGCCAATGAAGTACTTTTTTTGAAGTGTAGTCACTGTTGTAATGTGGGACATGTGGCAGTCAATTTGCGCACAGCAAGCTCCCACAAACAGCAATGTGATAATGACCAGATAATCTGTTTTTGTTATGTTGGTTGAGGGATAAATATTGGCCAGGACACCGGGGATAACTCCCCTGCTCTTCTTCAAAATAGTGCCGCGGGCTCTTTTACGTCCCCTTGAGAGAGCAGACAGGGCCTCAGTTTAACATCTCATCCGAAAGACGGCACCTCCGACAGTACGGTACAGAGGAACCTAAAGAGGACAACAAGCCAGAACAAGATAAACAGAATCTTGAGAGACAAGGACAGATTTGTTCCTCACCAGGCTCAGTGAACAGTGGGAGCAATTTTAACCCTACTCGCTCAGCAAAAACCTGGTGGATGGGCAGTTAAAATCGCTCTGGCTCTTACTTGCCCAAAAGCCGCCATGATCGCAACATCTGCAATTTTAACCTGTTCTCCTGAGTAAGTAGCAAGGACATGCGCCCGGAGCCAACAGGGTCCTTCTTTACATATGCATGTTGCGGCCCAATGACATCATTGAGACCCCAACTGTAATTTTAACTCAAGCCTGAGTAGGGAATCCACCTGGAGTTACAATTTGGGGCCAATATCTCTGAGAGGCTGACTAAAACTATTAAACAAAACAAGATAAGGATGTCCCCCAGTGGTAAAGGCACCTCCCAAGGTCACCCTAACCCACACAGAGCAACAACTCTCAGGTGCCAGGTGTGCTGATCTCAGTCACAGCTGCAACTGGGGTGCTGCAATTGGCCTCAGGACCTTTCAGGGGTGGGGCTATCCAGTGACTCCTGTTGAAAGACAGTAAGTGTACGTGTGTGTTGAAGGCAATGTTGGTCTTGGCTGTGATGCCCTCAGCCCAATAATACTCAACATCTGGGGCTCACACTTGGCACTCAGCTGACAATGATGGCACAAAAGCCCAGAATGAGTGGGTGCCTTCAAGAGAGATGGAGAGCAAACTGGTAAGGAAAAAAGGAAAACAACACCCCCCCACCTCCTTACCCTTGAAGGCTAATCACAAGTCACAATTTACTTGCCAACTGTGGGCTCAGATAAGAGGGCAGCACATCAATCATCTCTAGAATTACAAAAGGTAGGATATAAACAATTCGCCACACTCTGTGAACATGTGTGTGTGTTCAGGACTCTGCTTGGAGTCAGCCAAAAAAATTAAAAAACAATTTGCATTGCAGTATTATCCGAAGTCCACAGCCATTTATAGTTCATTAAAAATTGATACCAGTCTCTGCCAGCTTCCTTCGTTCTTCGATTTAATCCTCAGTTACAGCGCCAGAACTTGTAACCATCAAGTTGAGGGATAAGAGTGCTGAAGAATGGAAATTCTTCAAGGACTGCTTAGTCAGGTACAATCACAGTCAGACACACGTTAGCGCTCCCACGATGCTGCCCCAAGATTAACCTCAGCTCCACACTTAGATTTCACACAACTGCTGCAGTGCAGTGTTTCCATTTCCCACACCACCTACCTCACTGCCTCTCCGATTGCCGTGTTCATCCTAGCAAATAGCAGCTGGGCAAAGGCATCAATGCCAAACAAGAACTGAAACCATTGGTACTTCAGCAGAATCCAACACTTTTGGTACTACCACAAACAATGGCGGCCATGAGTCACAATAAACAAGGCCAGCCTGACTGTCCCGCACACTGCGGCTCCTCTTCATTCCCATTGCATTTCCCTGTCCCTACTGGTGCAGTGCCTCCTCAATACCAATGGAAAGCTATGGTGGGCAGTAAAGTAGGAAATATTGCAAAAGTTAATCTTTTCTTAATCATTCTCAAGAGGGCACTCGCAGCATCCTGGGAGATCCAGGAAAAAACGGGTCTTTGTTGCTGTGAGGTTTGAGCAGTGTAGGAGTAATTTGAGATGTGACATGTGGTTGAAACTTATCTGGACCAGCCACATAAATACTGTGGCTACAAGCGCAGGTCAGGGGCTGGGTATTCTTTGGCGAGTGTCTCACCTCCTGACTCCCCAAAGCCTTTCCACCATCTACAAGGCACAAGTAAGGAGTGTGATGGAATACTCTCCACTTGCCTGGATGAGTGCAGCTCCAACAACATTTAAGAAGCTCGACACCATTCAGGACAAAGCAGCCCGCTTGATTGGCACTCCATCCACCACCTTAAACATTCACTCCCTCCACCACCGGCGCACTGTGGCTGCAGTGTGTACCATCTACAAGATGCACTGCAGCAACTCGCCAAGGCTTCTTCGGCAGCACCTCCCAAACCCACGACCTCTACCACCTAGAAGGACAAGGGTAGCAGGCGCATGGGAACACCACCACCGGCAAGTTCCCCTCCAAGATACACACCATCCTGCATTAGAAAGATATCACTGTTCCTTCATTGTCACCAGGTCAAAATCCTGGAAATCCCTCCCCAACAGTACTGTGGGAGTACCTTCACCACAGGGACTGCATAGAATCATAGAAATTTACAGCACAGAAGGAGGCCATTCAGCCCATCATGTGCTGGCCGACAAAGAGCTATCCACCCTAGTCCCACTTTCTAGCACTCCTCAACTCCCCACTAAACCTCCGATCAATTACTTTAAATCTATACCCCCTGGTTATTGACCCTTCTAAGGGAAATAGGTCCTTCCTATCCACTCTTTCTAGGCCCCTCATAATTTTATACACCTCAATTAGGTATCCCCTCAGCCTCCTCTGTTCCAAAAAAAACAACCCCAGCCTATCCAATCTTTCCTCATAGCTAAAATTCCCCAGCCCAGGCAACATCCTCGTAAATGTCCTCTGCACCCCCTCTAATGCAACACACCCTTCCTGTAATGTTGTGACCAGAACTGAACGCAGTATTCGAGCTGTGGCCTAACTAGTGTTTTATACAGTTCAAGCAGTGGTTCAAGAAGGCGGCTCACCACCTTCTCAAGGGCACTTAGGGATGGGCAATAAATGCTGGCCTTGCCAGCGATGCCAGCATCCCGTGAATGAATTTTTAAAAATGTAACATGCTTGGGAGGAACAGGTGACTTTGGGCCTATGGTTCCCAAAGCTCTTCACCACTGGGTATTTTCCTCATGTCATGTCTGGGTCTGTTGTAGACTATAATTAGTCAATAACTCCATTATTGTTGTATCCTGAGAGGACCAGGATGGTAGAAGATGAACTAGATGGACCTTGGACTTTTTTTGTCTAGCAATTCCCATGTGGTTATCGTGGGTAAGGTCACTTGTATGATAAAATGGCGGTAAGGCAACGCGCTTCCACATTGCGGAAGTGGCACTCACTCCCAATACGGTGGGTTCCGCTCGATTGATGGCGCTGCTATAGGTAAACTTGGTATTCTGCACAAAGCTTGCAGCAGCGGGACACCCGGTTTTTCCCCTGGGTTTCCCAGGCTATGCCAGTTCTGGGAGTGCCCTTGGCAGTCCTACAAAAAAAAAATTGGTTGGACGCGTTTTTTTTATTCGAAGCTTAAAATTGAGTAAACGCCGGCTTCTGAGGCAATGTTTCAAGCGATGGCTGATCCACGATTACTCACTGAAATTAAATGCTTTGCGGGAACCAAAAGTTCCATTCGGAAAGTGCCCAGACAAGCTCACGGAACGAGCTCATGTGAACGGCGTGCTCTGCTGATCACAAGCATTGAGATTAAAGTCGCTTTTCCTTTGCGCTGACATTTTGTCCCGTTATTTCGGGAGCGGGAGCCACTCTCCCGCTCGCAGTGAGATATTCGTCTGCTTTGCAGCTGCCGTGGACTCCTCCTTTTCTATAGAGATGCACAGAGGGCAAGCACGGAGACCTGCTCCCCACGATTGCACAGTTAAAACCAGTTAAACGTGGGCAACATGATGGGCAAAGTTGCCCGGGTTTACAATGCTGTTGGCTCCTGCAACTATGGTCTTATTTACAGATAGAGGGAGATCTCTAGGTCTGCGGTCAGCAGCACTGCCCTAGTGTAAAAGCACCCTTGGGCTCACCCAACACCTACTTGCTGTGTGAGTGTAAACCAGTGCAATGCTTCAGACTATGGTATTGGAGTGGGATGGGGAAAGAGTTAAATTAGTGAACCAGCTCTATCCCCCCACCACAGCACTGCTCACAGGTTGTCTAGGACCTGATGGTGATGATGTTTTTGTATCTTCACACTCTTCCCTTGCAGAAGTGTAAAGTTGTGGAAGGATTTGCAGGCTGATTAACAGTCTGACAGCTGTGACGTGAACACTCCTTCCATGGCCATAACTATCTTTATACCAGCCCATCGGGTGGTTAGTCCCATACGGCAGGAGTTTTATGGGCTCCCACAACCCATACGATGATGGCGGGTGGGTATCCACCGGAGTCAAGTATCCCGCTGGAATTCAGAGCCGGAGCATAGTCTCCACTCACGGGACTGTCTGGAGCGGGGTTCAAACGCTGCACCATCTGAGTCAGAGATAGGGAATGCTACCAAAGACCCACTCCAGTTGTGATGCTTAGATGCAGCTGAGCTTAAGGTGACCACTTCTCAGGTCCTCCCGATGAAGAAGTGGTCAATTGGAGGGCAATTGTTGGGGGAACTTTCTATAGATTGGCAGCAGCTTGTAAATCCTCACCTCCCATTTTTGGGAAAGAGGGATGGTTATCAAGGTCAAACAACAACAACTTGTATTTATAGAGCGCCTTTAACATAGTAAAACGTCCCAAGGCGCTTCACAGGAGCGATTATCAGACAAAAAATTTGACACAAAGCCACATAAGGAGAAATTAGGGGAGGTGACCAAAAGCTCGGTCAAAGAGGTAGGTTTTAAGGAGCGTCTTAAAGGAGGAAAGAGAGGTAGTGAGGTGGAGGTTTAGGCAGGGAATTCCAGAGCTTCGGGCCTAGGCAACAGAAGGCACGGGCACCAAAGGTGGAGTGATTATAATCAGGGATGCTCAAGAGGGCAGAATTAGAGGAGCGCAGATATCTCGGGGGGGGGGGGGTTGTGGGGCTGAAAAGGATTACAGAGATAGGGAGGGGTGAGGCCATGGAGGGATTTGAAAACAAGGATGAGAATTTTGAAATCGAGGCACTGCTTAACTGGTAGGTCAGCGAGCACAGGGGTGATGGGTGAACAGGACTTGGTGCGAGTTAGGACACGGGCAGCCGAGTTTTGGATCACCTCAAGTTTACTTAGGGTAGAATGTGGGAAGCTAGCCAGGAGTGCGTTGGAATAGTCAAATCTAGAGGTAACAAAGCTATGGATGAGGGTTTCAGCAGCGGATGAGCTGAGGCAAGGGCGGAGACGGGCGATGTTATGGAGGTGGAATTAGGCGGTCTTTGTTATGTTGTGGATATGTGGTCGGAAGCTCATTTCAGGGTCAAATATGACACCAAGGTTGCAAACAGTGTGGTTCAGCCTAACACAGACATTAGGGAGAGGGATGGAGTCAGTGGCTAGAGAACGGAGTTTGTGGTGGGGACCGAAAACAATGGCTTCGGTCTTTCCAATATTTAATTGGAGCATATTTCTGAAACTGGATGTCGGACAAGCAGTCTGACAATTTAGAGACTGTGGAGGGGTCGAGAGAAGTGGTAGTGAGGTAGAGCTAGGTGTTGTCATATGGAAACTGATGCTGTGTTTTCAGATGATGTCGCCAAGGGGCAACATGTAGATGAGAAATAGCAGGGGGCCAAGGATAGATCCTTAGGGACACCAGAGGTAACGGTGCGGGAGCGGGAAGAGAAGCCATTGTAGGTGATTCTCTGGCTACGATTAGATAGATAAGAATGGAACCAGGGGAGTGCAGTCCCACCCAGTTGGACGACGGTGGAAAGGCGTTGGAGAAGGATGGAGTGGTCACCGTATCAAAGGCTGCAGACAAGTCAAGAAGGACGAAGAGGGATAGTTTACCTTTGTCACAGTCACAAAGGATGTCATTTGTGACTTTGATGAGCCGTTTCGGTACTGTGGCAAGGGTGGAAACCTGATTGGAGGGATTCAAACATGGAATTGTGGGAAAGATGGGCACAAATTTGGGAGGCGACAACACGTTCAAGGACTTTGGAGAGGAAAGGGAGGTTGAAGATGGGGTGGTAGTTTGCAAAGACAGAGGGATCAAGGGTTGTTTTTTTTGAGAGGGGTGATGATGGCAGATTTGAGAGAGAGGGGGACAGTACCTGTGGACAGAGAACCATTAACAATGTCAGCTAACATGGGAGCCGGAAAAGGAAGTTGGGTGGTCAGCAGTTTGGTGGGAATAGTGTCGAGGGGGCAGGAGGTGGGTCTCATGGACAAGATGAGCGCGGAGAGGTCATGAGGGGAGATCGGAGAGAAACTGGAGAAAGATGCGAGTTCAGGGCTAGGGCAGGGGGGAACCTTAGAGGAAGTTTGGCCCAGTGGGCTTGGGGAAGGAAGGGAAGTGTCAGAGGCAGCTGATCGGATGGTCTCAATCTTAGAGCAAAGAAGTCCATGAGCTCCTCGCACTTGTTGTCAGAGGTGAGAGTGGAGGAGACAGGGGAGAGGGGCTCAAGAAGATGGTTAGCAGTGGATAATAGAAGCCAGGGTTTATCTTTGCATTCCAGAATGATTCTGGAATAGTGAGCAAATTTGGCAGACGAGAGCAGGACCAGATAATGATTTATGTGGTCCAGGCAAATCTGGTCAGGAAAAGCAGTATTAAATGTTTGGCTTTCTTTTCTATAAACATTAAACTTTTGACACTTTCAATGCAATTATTATAATATAAATATGTTTGTAAATAAATATATGCAAAGATAGAGGCAGTCATTGGCACCCGGAGGAGGGTCGCACAGCACGTTGAATTTTGAGAGCTGATTTTCTACCTCTCAAATGCACAAATGTTTAGAACAGGGAGTGTAAAGACACTGCTGTTGTATTCTGTTCATGTGGCATGAGTCTACCACATCTGCCCGTCTCTCTCTCCTCCTTCAGCCACTACCCCACCCAGTAGACTGGCATTGATTAAAAAGAGGTTGTTGTGTGTACAGTTGGGAAAACGGGCCACACACGCTGAGTGATATGGTTTAGATCACCACTTGACCAGTCTGTTCACAGCCTGAAACTCCATTAGCCGAATCAGGCTCCTGAAACACTCTCAGCCTTTAGTCAGACAGCAGGATAGCGAGAGGCTCACGGTTCCAGGCAAGTGTGCCCGATCCTCACTTACCTGGGCCAGTGGCCTGCGATTCTCACCTAGCGCACATTCTAGTGCTACAGCAACCTGCGGTAAGAGAAGGGCAGGGTGTTTTCATCGTGTGCCAAGCCCTGCACTTGTGGCTACATGTCACGACACTTGGGTCTACCGCAGCCGGCAGCAGTCCCCATGTAAACTTGCCGGGACTTGCCAAGGCCGGTGACCAGGAAGAACCCAGTGAAATCGGCAATTTGACTTTCAGGTTGCAGCCACCAGCACAGGTCTTGGGCGATGGGCAGCTCACTGTACGAGCAGGACTCAACTCAACTGGCCCGTGGCCTGCTGTTAGTTTTGGCACAGCATGCAACCTTTAGGGGCTTTTACTGTGCAGATCAATTTCTAGCTACATTACACAGACCCCCCTCCCCCTCCCCCTCCCCAGGCATCACTGACCTCCTACGCTCTCCCTCCCATTACACCCCGACCCAACATCCTTCCGCATCTGACTCCTAGCAGAGTTGGAGCCAGCAAATCTACCAGTGTACAAAATAGTGGTTTTGTGCTGTCACTGGAACAAGGCAAGCCAGCAGCTTTATATTTCATGGTGCAGCCAACATCAAGGTAGTGGGGATCAGATGACTCCTCCTCCTCACTCCCCAAAGCCTCTCCACCACAAGGCGCAAGTCAGGAGTGTGATAGAATATTCTCCACTTGCACTGTAGCCATGTGGAGCCATGTGGAGCCAATAGATGCAGCTACACTAACACTTAAGAAGCTCTACACCATCCAGGATAAATCAGCCCGCTTCATCGCCATCCTATCCACCACCTTGAACATTCACTTCCTCCACCACTGGCGCACCGTGGCTGCAGTGTGTACCATCTACAAGATGCACTGCAGCAACTCGTCAAAGCTTCTTCGGCAGCACCTCCCAAACCCGCGACCTCTTCCACCTAGAAGGACAGGGGCAGCAGGTGCATGATAACACCACCACCTCCAAGTTCCCCTCCAAGTCATGCACCATCCTGACTTGAACATATATCGCCGTTCCTTCATCGTCACTGGGTCAAAATCCTGGAACTCCCTCCCTAACAGCACTGTGGGAGTACCTTCACCACACGGACTGCAGCGGTTCAAGGCGGCGGCTCACCACCACCTTCTCAAGGGCAATTAGGGATGGGCAATAAATGCTGGCCTTGCCAGCGACATCCATATCCTGACAATGAATATAACAAAAAGGTAAGAACCTGGGATCATGATACTTCATCGAAATGCAGTGAAATGCCTATCAGGAATGCAACTTTGAACATTTCAAGCAATCTTACAGACTGCAGTATATTTCCCTCTATTCTCATTGTAACTTGGAAACACGAGGGACAGATGTTAACCCTGCCCAGCCGGTGGAATCCAGGCGGGACGGCAGTTAAAAACAGCCAGGAGACTTGCCCGACGACATCAAGCTCCGTTCCCATTTTCTGAGATTTTAACTAGAGCTTCTGAGCAGACGGCAAAGATGCCCACTTGAAATCGCATCGGGGCCCGCCTCTTATTTTAACCTGGGCGGGGGCCTGGCCTGGCCTGAGCGGGTGGAGCCACTGTGACTCTCCCACTGGGTGAAGTTAACTGGAAGAGGAGACAGGGCCGGAATAGGCCCGATGAGGTAGAAGTGCACCGCTGGGCCCCACAAGAAAAGTTCAGGCCACCCCTCCCAAAACCCCTTCCCCGCGGCTTACTGGAGTGCCGGCAGCATTCCTTCGGTCCCAGTCGGCGACCTCTTGCTGCCCCACATTCCGCTCCCACCCACCTGCCGTCTACCGCCCTCCCACTCACCACTCCCCCCCCCCCCCCAACAAACACACAGCACCCGCCCGGTTCCTGCTCGGAGTTAAAATGGGGGCTCATGTTGACTGAACTCCTTCCCATTCTGCTGCCATCTAGTGTTGCCTATCCTCCAGGATTATCCAGTGTCAGCTGTGGCTCAGTGGGTAGCAATCTCTAGGTGGGAGGGGCTAGGAGTGAGCCAGGTGTTACTGGTTGCCTGATTGCAGCTGGGAGTTGGAGGGAGTTTTGTAAAAAGTTGGTGGTGGGTTTTGTTTTCAGGTTTTAGGGCCTTTTTTGGCCCACAAAAACAGCCAGATGGCGGCTGAGGGGTCCGGAGTGCCGGGCCCCTCAGAGGACAATGTTCCCAAGAGGAATTTAATTAGGGAAGAAACTGTGGTGGGAAAGGAAAAAAAAAGGCCCAAAGATTTGGGCCGGGACCTCAGGAGGTTTGGTAAAGAAAACACAGAGGTAGTGCAGTGTGAAGATAAGAAGATTCGAGCTTGGGATATTATCCAGGCGGTTCACGAGGACTGTGGCGAGGGAAGCTGCTTTGCCTGCCGACCTAAGCCAAATGTGGGATTCGAGGTGATGGTCAGTGGCCATGAGGAGGTGGAAAGACTGTTACTCAGTCTGAAAGTTGGTGAGAAATTCTTGGAGGCGACTCTGCTATATTCAGAGGAGGTGGTGGTTTCATTTTTAAACTTGCCAGTTTACATTGAGGACGAAGTGCTAAGCAAGAAGTTGGAGTCGTGGGACATAAAAATCTGTTCTGCAATAAAGAGGAGGTATTATCTGGGAACACAGGTAGCAGACGGAACCCGATATGTAAAGGTGCGGTTCCCTGAGGGGGTGAGGTCATTGCCGTACAGTATGAAGTTCGAGATACTGGAAGGAGTGCAGTACTTTCGTGTGCAGCATGATAACCAACTAAAGGTGTGCTATTATTGTCTTGGACATGACCATCTCGTAAGAAACTGTCCAGACCTGCATTGTTACAATTGCGGTGAGTCGGGACACATTGCTCGGAGCTGCAAGGCGGAGAGCTGTGGGGTGTGTCGTAAAGGCCCCACCCGCTGTGAGTGTGTGGCAGAAGGGAGCGATATGAGTGATGAGGAGATGGGAGAAGGAACAGGAAATGAGAGTGGAACGGCCGGAGGAGCGGTGCAGTCGGAGGACACAGCCGGTAAAATGAAGGAGAAAGGAGCACAGAAAGAGGCAGAGGATGGCGGAGCGGAGAACGGGATGGAGATGGCAGAAAACAAGCCGAGTGCTGTGGAGGGGAACAAAGACAGCAGCGGGCAGGGAGGGTCGAGTGCAGACTTGAGCCTTAGTGCAGTTCGGCTCCCCCTGGGGAGTCTGGTGTCTGCGGGGGGAGAGGAGGCGGGAGCGGGGTGTGTGGTGGATGTGGGTGCTCCGGGGAGAGGCGGGGAGTCGGATATCTTGGTGAGCGAGAGGGGGCAGGACGGGGAGAGGGTGCAAGAGGCAGGAGCCTTAAAGGGACAGCAGGATGGGATCGGCGAGATAGAGACGTCAGAAGGGAACAATTTAGGTGCGCCATTGTCCCATGGAGTGAGGGAACAAAGTGCAAGGGTCAAAGGTGGAGATGTGGTCGAAGGGAGCGGCACAGTGGGAGAAACTGCGATAGCAGGAAGACTCTCTATGGGAGATGAAGTATCTGACGGGGAGCAGGATTATGTATCTGACGGGGAGCAGGCACAGGGGGTTGCAGAAGAGCTTGAGTGTGAGGAATTAGAGGGGGACAGAGACATGGAAGTCAGGGGTGGGGTGGCATCGTGTGGAAAGGGAAAGGTTAGTGAGGGGCAGAAGGAGGGAGAAAGGGCAGCTCCTGGGCCCAAACTTAATGCAAGGAAGAGGCTGAAATAGCAGGGAGGGGTCAAACAGGAGGTGAAAACGAGCCAGAGGCTGCAGGAAAAAGCAACAGCTGCCCGAAAAGATGAGAAGGAGCATGAGAGGAGGGAAGAGCCAGAGATTAAATGATGGGGAGATTATCGGGCATACTTCCCTTCTTTGGAGCCATGATTACATTGGTCTCGATTAATGTGAACGGACTGAGGGGTGAGAAGAAATTGCAGCAGTTGTTGCAGGGTTTTAAAGGTTCAGACTTGTGTCTGCAAGAAACCTTTTGGGATGAGGATATTCTAGAAATAGTTCAGAAGGTTTGGAAGGGAGAGGTGTTTGCAAGTTGTGCAAACAATAACCGTAGAGAGATGGCTGTTTTGGTGAGTCCATCCATAAAAGAGAACGTTGCCTTGGTGGACAAGGACACTGAGGGGAGATTTTTACAGCGAAGGGTAAAAATGGAGGGATTTAATTGCGATCTCTTTAATATCTATGCACCGAACGACCATTGCAAGCGTCGCGAGTTTTTTCGGGGGTTATTCACTGAAGCGGCAGAGGTGGAAAATCCTTGTATAGTGGGGGATTTTAATGTATTTTTATCTCGGATGGACATTTCAGCCCAGATGACCTTTAAGGATGATAACTCCAGAGGGATGATTGTAAAAATTATGACAAATTTAAATTTGAGAGACTTATGGAGGGACCGGAACCCCATAAAAAGGGAGTTCTCCAGAGCAGGTTGGGTGGGTGATGTTTTAAAACAGAGCCGAATAGATTTTGTGTTAATGCGGGAAGGGTTAAGTTCGGAGGTGATGGAGATTTATTATAAAAAAGTATTTTTTAGTGATCACTCGGCTTTGGTTCTTAGAATTATGAACAGCAGAGTTAAGATCGGTTCAGGGGTGTGGATTTTAAACAATCAATACCTGAAAGAAATTGCTTATAAAGAAGGGATTATAAATATAATAAAGAATGCTCGGAAGGAACCTTTGTTCTTGAAAGAAAGAAGAGTTTGGTGTGACAATTTCAAATATGAGGTAAAAGTTTTTTCGGTACGTTATGGGAAAAAGAGGGCGGCAGCTAACCGGCATCGAGAGGAGAATATAAACAAAAGGTTTACGGATGTCTGTAAAGCAGTTGACGGAGGGGATAAGGGAGCTGAGACTAAGTTCCGGGTGCTAAAGGAAGAGTGGGAATTATTGCAAGCTGAAAAATGCAAGGGGGCCATTCTCCCTGCAAAGGCTAGAGATGCATTGGAGGGCGAAAGATGCACTAGATATTTTCTAGAGCAGGAGAAGCTGTGACAGAGATTATCGTTAATTAAAGAGTTGAAGGTTGGGGAGAAGATCATTCATGAAAGTGGGGAGATTTTAGAGGTGGCTAGCAGCTTTTATCAAGAGTTATATACAAAAGAAGACATTTCCAATTTGGCAATGGAGAAGGTTACTGCTTTTATTGAAGAGGGTTTAAAGGAGGATGAGAGAAGCATGTGTAACAAAGAAGAGGATTAGCGGAAATAAAAGTAGCAATAAGTGGAATGAAGGGGGGGAAAAGCCCAGGGTCCGATGGACTAAGTGCAGAATTTTATAAAGAATTTTTCGAGATTTTAAGTCCATTGCTCTTAGAAGTTTTTAAAGAAATTAAAATTGAGGGAAGCCTGACCCCATCTATGAGGAGAGGTATCATAAGCTTAGCTTATAAAAATAACGGGGATAGACGGGATCTGAAGAATTGGAGGCCCATCACATTATTAAATGTGGATTATAAGATCTTGGCGAGGGTTATGGCAAATCGTTTGAAGGAGGTGTTACCGGAGATAGTTTGGCCCTCTCAGTCCTATGGAGTCATAGGCCGGGACGTCGCAGACTCTGTGGTCTCAATCCGAGATGCGATAGAGCTCATGGAAGAGAGTGGGAGGGAGGCTTATGTATTAAAGATAGATCAAGAGAAAGCCTTTGATAGGGTCTCTCATGAGTTTTTATTGAAGGTTTTGGAAGCATTTGGTTTCAAGGAAAATTTCATTCAGTGGATAAGGATTTTTTATTCAAACATATTTAGCTGCGTTAAATGTAATGGTTTTTTATCCAAGTATTTTCTGATAGAGATCAGTGAGACAGGGTTGTCCCCTGTCCCCATTGTTGTATACATTGGTAGCAGAACCATTAGGTTACATGATGCAAAAGAAACAAGGTGTAGTTGGGATTGTGGTCCCCAGTTCTGGGCTGGTGTCGGTGATACACCAACATGCAGATGACACAACCTTAACATTGAGAAATGGGGAGTCAGTGAGGAAAGCTATGGAGGTAGTGGAGGAATATTGCAGAGCTTCAGGAGCCAGAGTGAATTATAGTAAGTCCCAATGCCTGGTTGCAGGGAGGGGAAGGGGGGAATGGTTGGGGGAATGTCCCTTTAAGGTGGTGGAGGTTTTGGAAGTTCTGGGGATGCATATGGGGTGCAAGAAAGACAGGGATGAAGTGGATCGATTAAATTGGGAACCGAAGGTTATGAAAATTAAAAAGATTTTGGGAAGATGGGAAAGAAGGTGGTTGAAAGTGCAACAGTGGTGTCTGCTCTCCTGCTATCTAAGCTATGGTACTTATTGACGGTGGAGGATATTCCCGAGTGGGCAGAAAAGTCCATCCAAGAGGCTTGTGTGAGGTTTTTATGGGAAGGAAAACCAGCCTTGGTGGCATACAATACCATCATTGGACGGAGAAATCAGGGAGGACTCAATTTTCCAGGTATTGATTTGAAGAAGAAATCCTTTAGAATCAAATGGGTGAAGAGATTTCTTCAGAAGTCAAATACAAGTTTGTGGAAGAGTTGTTTTGAGCATTTTTTAAAATGAAGTGGGATAGGAGGGCAGGGGATATTGTATATGGAATACAATAATATGTTTTTGAAATCGATTAAACTTCTCCCTAGGTTTTATAAGGGGGTTGTAGAGACTTGGGCCCAATTTTTAAAGAGTGTGCAGTTTATGCCCAAGGGGGCTGAGGAATTTTTAGAACAGCCCTTATTTTTGAACAGGTGGGTCAACATCGAAGGAGAGGTTTTATTTAATCAAGCTTTTATAAAAGCTGGGATTATATCTGTGAAAGATGTATTATACGAGGTAATTCCAGGTTGGTTGCCGGAAGCGATAGTGAGGGACATGGTGTGGGAGGAGGATCAGGAGGTAGAAGGAAAAGCAATAGGAATCATGTATGAGAAGATTGTGAGGGCAATGCCACAGGATTGGATGGAAGAAATAAATGCGGAAATCTCCAAAGGAAGTAAAATGCGTCTTGCTTTTCCAAGCTTTGTACTGGAGAAAGGGGGAGAGTTGGTCCAATTTGACAACTGTAATACTCGAGATTTCTATGAGGTATTCAGAGAATGGAGATTCAAGACACCTGCTGGTCAGGAGTTTTAGCAGAGTATATACCCACAGCTAGGCTTCAACAGGATTTGGAAGGGAATGGGGGCGAATTTTAAATGCCCAGAATGGATTGAACTGGATTTCAAATTGGCTCATAACTGGATTTTTACCATGACGGTCTTGTGCAAGATTGGACGAGTGGAGACGGCAACTTGCCCAATGTGTGGGACACGGGATGAGACTCTGTCCCATTTACTGGTGTTATGTCCGCAGTTAAATGACTTTAAGTACTATGTTCGACAGTTGTGTGAAGCTTTTTTGCTGGGTGGGGACCGAAGAGCGAGAATGGGAATCCCGTGGGACTCAATTTTGAGATGGGGATTGCAGGAGAGTCTGCCAGAGTCTACCGGAGCGGCAATTAATTTAATGTTCAGTTTGGCTAGATTCGTGATTGTGCAAAGAAGGAATGCTCTGTTTTTTAAGAGGAGGAGAATCAATCTAAAAGAGTATTTTAAATATCAGCTAAAAGATCATTATAAGGCTCTGTGGATGTTTTATTCAAAAAGGAATTTAAGGACAGTATTTTACAACCAATTTTTAAAGTACAATCGATTAATATATGTTGCAGGTGACAAATTAAACTTCAGGTTTTGATGTTAAAAAGTGGTGGCGGAATGGCTGTGCAGAGCGGTGGAATTGATTTGTATCATACAATGTAATGATCACTGTAATGTATACAACATTGAAGGGACTACTTTGTATTGCGGATGTACATCCTTAGTTGCGAGCGTATATAACAGACGCGTATCAATTTGTACAGTCAGTGCCGAAGTTCCAGTTACCCAGTAAAGATCACTTGAAGTTACTCTCAGTCTCTGCTGCTTTATTATTTTATGTAGTTGTGTATAGCGGTACAAACACAACAAATTGGCAATGAGAATTATGAACCTACGTCTTCCTATTCTGGCATCGCATCCAGAGGACACCGAAACTTGGAAGAAAGGAGCGAGAAGGTAGAGAAAACGGAGTACGCTTGCTAAGCTAGGCAGGGGATACGTAAGTCAAGTGAAAAGTGCACAGTGACTTGCATGACGCTAGCTAACTAGTAAAGAAAGAAAAACGGGATTGGAAAAAAAAAATGGCAATGATTGGCACTATTGCAGCATTTGATAGCAGCATTGAAGACTGGGCAACTTACATTGAAAGAGTGGAGTTGTACTGTGAGGCTAACAGAGTGGAGGTAGAAAAGAAAGCCACTGTTTTGCTGACTGTTAGGGACGCAAAGACATATGGGCTGCTATGTAGTTTATCAACCCCTAAAAAGCCAGCAAACAAAACATTCAAACAAATAGTGGACACACGCCAAGACCATTTAAGTCCCAAACCACTGCTCATAGCTGAAAGATTTACATTCCATAAACGGAACCAGAGCAAAAATGAAAGCATTTCTGAATATTTGGCAAAGTTGCGTAAATTATCAGAACATTGCCAATTTGGAGTGGGCTTATCAGACGCATTGAGGGACAGATTTGTGTGTGGCATGCAAAATGAAAGCACACAAAAGAAGCTCCTGTCTGAAAAAGACCTCACGTTGGAGAAGGCTCTGAGTATCGCAATATCAATGGAAGCAGCAGCACGTGGCACTTTAGAAATTCAACAAAAATCCCTGGAATATTCAACTAATAAAATGTCACTGAAACAAGAAAAGAAGTGTTATCGCTGTGGCAAAATGTCACATGACCACAATGACTGTTGGTTTAAAGACAAAGACTGCAGACAATGTGGTAGACAAGGGCACATTGAAAGAGTCTGCAAAGCAAATAAGAAGCAGAAAACTGATACAATACAGAGTAACAAGGTGGTACATCAAGTGACTGAAAACAAGAAACCTTTCAAAGAAAGATACAAGGTGGTACACCACGTGACTGGAAACAGTTCAGATGAAAAAAGTGACACAGACTCAGAGGAAGAGGATTTGGCTTGTCTGAAACTACACAGTGTGAAAGAGACAGAGGATCACAGAATAATATGGATTACTCCAGAAGTGGCAGGAGTTAGGCTGAAAATGGAGTTGGACACAGGCTCAGCTTTAACAGTGATCTCTGTACATGACTACAAACGACTGTTTTCACACATACCGCTAAGGCCAATTAAAGTACTGTTAAAGACATACACAGGACAAAGAGTGTGCCCCAAAGGTAAAATAAAAGTGAGTGACATACAAAGAAAAAAAAATACCGCAATTGAACCTCTATGTACTGAAAAATGGAGGACCACATTTGCTGGGACGCGAATGGCTCAGGAAAATACAGTTGGATTGGCACACCATCCAAGAACTGTTTGTGTCAGCAAAGGAGGACAGCAACGCCACTCCTGAGAGACTGTCACAAATACTCTCTGACTCTCAGGAAGTGTTCAAGAAGGGAATAGGAACACTTAAGGGCATAAAAGCAAAAATTAAGATTGAGGAGAACGCAAATCCAAAGTTCCACAAGGCCAGACCAGTGCCTTATGCAATTCGCCCTTCAGTAGAAGCAGAGCTGGAGAACTTGGAGCAGTTAAGGGTCCTGTCCAAGGTGGATTGGAGTGAATGGGCCACACCTATAGTTCCAGTGATGAAGAAAACCTCCAGCACAAAACCAAGAAAAGTGCGCATCTGCGGAGACTTTAAAGTGACTGTTAACCCAGTCCTCCACGTAGTACAGTACCCATTGCCTCGCATTGAGGACAATCATTGCTTCCCTGTCAAGAGGGGAACGCTTCACAAAGATTGACTTGGCCCAGGCCTATCTCCAAATGGAAATTGATGATGCATCAAAGAAGTACTTGACAATAAGTACACACAAAGGCCTTTACCAGTACAATCGGTTGGTATTCGGAATAGCATCAGCTCCTGCAATCTGGCAAAGGGCAATGGACGAAGTCCTGCAGGGGATCCCAGGTACTCAGTGTTATCTTGATGACATCATCATTACTGGCAAGAATGACAACGACCACCTTTCCAACCTCGAACAGGTGCTCATCAGGTTACGGGAGTATGGGCTCCGAGCGAACCAAGACAAGTGTGAGTTTTTCTAAAAGGAAATCTCATACTGTGGACCTGTGATTGACAAGGACGGTTTACACAAGTCTCCAGACAAGACTGAAGCTGTGATTAATGCACCAACACCTGAAAATGTGTCTCAGTTGAGATCATATCTTGGACTGGTGAACTACTATCACAAGTTCTTGCCCAACCTGTCCACAGTGTTACATCCACTAAATGCACTGCTACAGACAGGGTCACAATGGAAGTGGAGTGACAGCTATGAACAAGCTTTTCAAGAGAGTAAAAGACTCATTACTTCAGAAGAGGTGCTAGCTCACTTTGACCCATCCTTACCTATTCGACTGGCATGTGATGCTTCACCCCATGGCATTAGTGCCGTGTTGTCACATAAGTTCCCAGACGGCTCAGAAAGACCAATAGCCTTTGCCTCAAGATCATTGACTACAGCTGAACGTAATTATGCACAGATTGACCGAGAGGCCCTCAGCCTTGTGTGGGGAGTCAAGAAATTCAACCACTACTTGTATGGTCAACAGTTTACACTGTTAACTGACCACCAGCCTCTCGTTTCAATCTTCAACCCAAAGAAGGTCGTTCCAGTGATGACGGCACAACGGCTGCAGCGATGGTCACTCTTCCTAGGGGTTCACCTGTATGACATTGAATACAAGGGGACCAAGCAACATGGCAACGCCGATGGTTTGTCACGTTTACCACTGCCGACCTCAGAGAGAACTACAACAGTTGACTCAGCAGAGGTATTTCACACAACAATAGTTGAGCAGCTACCAGTGACAAACTCCCTCATTGAAAGAGAAACACGCAATGACCCTACATTGTCAAAAGTTTATGACATCACTGTGAAGGGATGGCCAGCGCTTGGTGACTTATTGTTTCCAGCATTCTCAGCTAGGAGGGAGCAGTTATCAGTGTGTCGGGGAACACTGATGTGCGGCTCACGAGTTGTGATTCCTCCCAAGCTTCGTAACCGAGTGCTAGATGAACTGCATGAAGGCCACTTAGGTACGGTAAAGATGAAAAGCCTTGCCCGTGGATACGTGTGGTGGCCGGGAATTGACAAACAGATCAAGGACCTGACAAAGAGCTGCTCAGGATGTCAAAAGGTCCAGAACGCACCACCACAAGCCCCTCTCCATCCATGGGAATGGCCCTCATCACCATGGCAACGTGTGCACATCGACTTTGCTGGACCGTTCATGAACTCCATGTTCTTGATTGCAGTCGATGCACATTCCAAATGGCCCGAGGTCATTAAAATGAAATTAACCACATCTGAAAAGACCATTTCAGTTCTGAAGACCATGTTCGCTAGAAATGGCCTACCAGAACAAATCTGCACAGACAATGGACGACAATTTGTCTCTGACGAATTCCAAGGTTCCATGAGGAAAAATGGAATCAAGCACTACACATCTGCCCCGTACCATCCAGCTGCAAATGGCTTGGCAGAAAGATTCGGACAGACTTTCAAGAAGGCCATCAAAGCAATGTACAGCGAGAATCTACCACTGCAACACAAGATAGACAATTTCCTCTTTGCTTATCGGAACGCAGTACACGCAGCCACTAATCAGACTCCAGCGATTATGTTTCTGAACAGGAACCTGAGATCTCGCATGGACCTTCTTAAACCAAATGTACGTCATGATGTAGAGAACAAACAGTTCAAACATTTGAATGCTAAGCCAACAAGAAGCTTCAGTGTGGGACAGTCAGTTCTTGCTCGTGATTTCCGGACGGAAAAGTGGCAACCAGAGACAATATCCACAAGAGAGGGACCACTGATGTATACTGTGGATGTGGGAGAGAACGTTTTGAGACGTCATGTGGACCAAATTCTGGATGTTCAGGTGGAAAACACCCCTATACCTCGCCCAGACTCACCTGACATGGAAACAGACACTCCTGATTCATCAGCATCAGCACCAGCCTCATCCACAGCTGAGAGCTCTACCTGTGCTGATAGCTCACCTGATGCAACTCTACCTGTACAGTCTCATTCCCCAAAGCAAGAGAGTCTGGAGAGACTTTACCCAGAGAGGCAGAGGAGGCCTCCCCAGAGACTGGACTTGTAAAAGGGCTGTTGACAAAATAAAATGTTATGCTGGAATTTGAATTTTGTTACTTTTAAGAAAACAATTGGTTACTGTAAAGACAGGCTCTGTATATTAATTATAGAAATTTGGCATTAATATACTATTAAACTAAAGGGGGAGGAAGTGTAATGTATACAACATTAAAGGGACTACTTTGTTTTGCAGATGTACATCCTTGGTTGCGAGCGTATATAACAGACGTGTATCGATTTGTACAGTCAGTGCCGAAGTTCCAGTTACCCAGTGATGATCACTTGAAGTTACTCTCAGTCTCTGCTGCTTTATTATTTTATGTAGTTGTGTATAGCGGTACAAACACAACAATCACGATGTTGTAAATGTTCTTAATGTTCAATAAAGTATAATATTAAAAAAAAGTGGGTAACACACTCACCTCTGAGTCAGAAGGTTGTGGGTTCAGGTCCCACTCCAGAGACTTGAGCACATAAAGCTAGGCTGACACTCCCAGTGCAGTGCTGAGGGGGGAGCTGCACTGTCGGAGGTGCCGTCTTTCGGATGAGACGTGAAACCGAGGCCCCGTCTGCTCTGTCATGTAAAAGATCCCATGGCACTATTTTTCGAAGAAGAGCAGGGGAGTTATCCCTGGTGTCCTGGCCAATACTTATCCCTCAACCAACACAACAAAAACACATTATCTGGCCATTATCACATTGCTGTTTGTGTGAGCTTGCTGTGCGCAAATTAGCTGCCACGTTTCCCACATTACAACAGTGACTCCACTTCAAAAAGTACTTCATTGGCTGTAAAGTGCTTTGTAACGTCCAGTGGTCGTGAAAGGCGCTACATAAATGCAAGTCTTTCTTTCTTGGTGTCTTCAGGAATTGAAGATTAATCTCCAGGGCACGGCTGCGAGCAAAAACCCGGAGAAAAATCATAAAGGCATTAAAAATAATTGTGTGTTCTTCTCATTTTCTTGATCACTTTCATTTATTAGTTAATAAAAATATTGGAGATGGGGAGGGGCGGGGAAGCTGTTTGACTGGACGGGGTGGCTGCAGGCAGGTGGTCAGCCCGACAGGCATCAAAGCGGCTTTCAAGACTCCATTCTGTGAAATATTTATCTGCCTAGAGACTGTTCAGTGAAGTAGTCCAGGCTGCTCAATAAACTGCAGCTAAATTCTTTCAACAATTAATAATTCAACACTTCTGGCTCCATTACCGAGTAAAATCACGTACAGGCAGCGGCATCTGCTCAACGCCAGTGCAGCATTTTATGGAGTCACTGTGCGCAACGTTTTATGCTTCCAAACCCCAAAATGTAAAGTTTATGTTGTAAGAAATGTTTGACAAATTGCAAATTGTCCTTTTTGCCCCTGAATCTTTTCAGCGCTAATTGAGACTGCAATTATACAGGCTATACTGTAATTATGCTCTTGAAATAAAACTGCATTACAAAAACCTTACATCTGCAGCACAGTGTGTGTTAATTGCCAAGTGATCTCCAGTAAAAATTCCCACATCACCAGAACAATATCAGTTCGCAAACATTACAGAGACGGATCACTGATTCGATGTGCACGACTGCAGAAACAAGCGAGGTTGGGAGTGAATATCAAAACGGTGCTGCTGAAGGCAGCAAAAGGGCTTTTAAAGGTGCCTGGAGGAGCAGTTGGTGTTGATGAGGCCGATAAATTCTTCCCCCTCCTCCCAAAACCTCCTGCCGAGAGTCACTGGGCAGTCCAGGCCTCGAATCTTGGGCTTCGTCCAAGAGCCGCACAGCGGCCGTGCGGGACCGACGTCTTTGACCTTTGCCCCCTACTCTGCTCAGCCTACTTGGCGGACTTGAGGAGCACCTCGACCTTGTCTGTCAATCAAGAGTCACCATCTGTTTGGGAAGCCAGCGTGGGAGCAGCTTCAATGCAAGCGTGCCGCACGTTCATCTCAAAGTGCGGGCTGATGGCAGAAAGAAAGATTAGGGCAAAAAAAATTTGCACTACATTAGAATAATGAATTTTATAACACACAAGCCTGCTGCTGGTCACGAGCTCAGCCATACAGAACAACATACCGACTCCCAGCAGGTGAAAACAGCATTCGTATTCAAAGTCAGTGAGCCTTCAGTGCAATGTACAAAATTTCAAACTGTAATTATCATGTGCAATAAAAGCAACATGTTTAAGAGTCCATTACAATGCCGTTTAATTATATCTTCTTTCATTTCAAATCAGCAAAACTGCGACATCTGCAACAGCTGATTGTTGGCTACAGGCACCTTAAGCGTATACACCGTGTTTAATAACAGTTTCATCAGTTTGTACCTCCCTCCTCCTCTACTTTTTCTCGGCAGCTCTCAACTGTTAAATGATTCTGGGATTTTTGCCTGCCCTGAAGTTCATTCAGTGAGTCGATTCTCCTTTCGATGAATGACTTCCTGACATCAGTCCTTAAATTTGGCTTTCGCTCGCTTGAACTTGTGCTCCCCTTGTCCTCCTGTCAGGGTTTAATTTGATAATTGAGAATGATGATGTCCACTCTGTGCAAAGAGTGCAGCTGCTAGAGCTCCTTTTTACCAATAAAATGACTCTTTGACATGGCGCTGAAAGGAGATCATCATCTTCTCTCAGGCAGATTCAAACTTTGATCTGTAACAATAAAAGTGAGGACCCAAAACCTCCAACAGGTTCTAGGTAACCCAATTAAACTCCGAGAAATGGTCTGCCCACGTTCCCCCAGATCGCTGAAACTCCAGAGTGTTGCGTGGAGCAGTCCCGTGCAAGAAGGTTTTAAGTAGGTTCATGGACTCCCGGGCCGCCTGAAATTTCTGCGGCCTGGCGGAGTCTGTGTTCCATGTATACGTTGCGTGTGAGAGGTTGCAGCCCCCGTTCTATTATTTGAAGGGGCTGCTCCTCAATTTTTGGCTGCACTTCAGTCCCACACTCCTGATCTTTGGTCACCCAATGCAGAGGGGAACAGGCAGATCGGAGGACCTCGCCATAGGACTGCTCCTGGGCCTGGCCAAGGCGGCCATTAACAGGTCCAGGAAGCGCCCAGTCGAGGTGGTCGCTCGGCCCGACTGCCTGCCTCTCTTCCGCGGTTATGCTCGCTTGAGGCATTCCGCAACTGGTGGGCACTGGAGGGCTTCATGACCCCAGCCTCCTAACAATTTTAATTTAATTTGTTTTTAACTTTAAATTTGAACTAATTTACAGTTTATTGATTATGCCCCTTTATAAGGGGCATTTGCTTCCTTTTCATTGGTGATGGCACCAGCCGTCAATCATTGAAATCAACCAATAAGAGGTGAAACTCCAGAATATTAACCTTAAACATATGAGTACAGCAGTGTAGAGGTTATGTTACTGGGCTAGTAATCCAGAGGCCTGGACTAATAATCTAGAGAACGTGAACTAAAATCCCACCATGACAGTTTGAGAATTTGAATTAAGTTTAAAAATAAATAAAAATGGTATCTGAAAAAGGGACCATAAAACTGTCAGATTATTGGAAAAAATCCAACTGGTTCACTAATGTCCTTTAGGGAAGGAACCCTAACATCTTTACCTGGTGTAATTCCAGTCCCACACCAATGTGGTTGACTCTTAACTCCCCTCTGAAGTTGCCTAGTGATGCGCTATCAACAATACCAAAGACTACGAGATGGACTTAAATGAAGTAGGCTTTTATTGACTAAGAACTAGAGCATGCCTCTGCTAGTGAATCCATCCTAAGAGCTCTCGGGGGAAGGGTGGTGAGTCACCTTTATACCCGGGCTTAGGGGTGGAGCCAGGGGCTGAGACATGCCTGGACTTGTACAGAGTTAACAGTGGTTTACCACACAGACATGTACAGGTTAACAGTGGTTTACCACATTCACCCCTCGTTTAAAAAAGAGTCCGGCGGGGTGAAGTGTTTCAAAAGTTCGTATACGAAAGTCTCTCCGGGGGTCTTGTCTGCCGTAATGATCTTCGTGGTGCCGGTTGCGGCAGTTCTTTGCCCGCGGCCGCTTCTCGCGTGGGACGGAGCACTGGCGTGTCGTCCTCTCGGGGTAGGGATGGCACCGGCATGTCGTCAGTTCGTGGTAGACACCCCGGTGGTGCATCATGGGTAGTGGTGGTGGGTGGAGGTAGTGGATGGTGATCGATGGCGTTTCGGGTGGTACCGGAGGGTGCGAGGTCTTGAATTGAGACTGTGTCCTCCCGCCCGTCAGGATACGCCACGTAGGCGTACTGTGGGTTGGCGTGGAGGAGGTGAACCTTTTCGACCAGGGGGTCCGTCTTATGGCTCCTCACGTGTTTCCTGAGCAGGACGGGTCCCGGAGACGTCAGCCATGGCGGTAGTGATGTCCCCGAGGTGGATTTCCTGGGGAAGACGAACATCTTCTCGTGAGGGGTGGCGTTTGTGGCAGTACAGAGCAGTGATCGTATGGAGTGGAGCGCATCGGGGAGGACACATTGCCAGCGGGAGATTGGGAGGCCCTTGGATTTTAGGGCGAGCATGGCGGTCTTCCACACCGTTGCGTTCTCCCTCTCTACCTGTCCGTTACCCCGGGGGTTGTAGCTGGTAGTCCTGCTCGTGGCTATGCCCTTCTCGAGCAGGTACTGGCGCAGCTCGTCGCTCATGAACGACGAGCCCCTGTCGCTGTGGATGTAATTGGGGAAGCCAAATATGGCGAACAGGTCGTGGAGGCACCTGATGACTGTGGCGCTGGTCATGTCCGGGCAGGGGATGGCGAAGGGGAAACGGGAGTACTTGTCAATAATATTGAGGAAGTACGTGTTGCAGTCAGAGGAGGGAAGGAGCCCCTTGAAATCGACGCTGAGACGTTCGAAGGGGCGGGTGGCTTTAATCAGGTGTGCCCTGTCTGGCCTATAAAAATGTGGTTTGCATTCGGCGCAGACCTGGCAGTTCCTGGTCATGGTCCTGACCTCCTCGATGGAGTAAGGCAGGTTGCGAGCTTTAATAAAGTGGAAGAACCTGGTGACCCCCGGGTGGCAGAGATCATTGTGGAGAGTCCATAGCCTATCGACTTGTGCATTGGCACATGTCCCATGGGATAGGGCGTCTGGGGGCTCATTAAGTTTCCCGGGCCGGTATAAGATATCGTAGTTGTAGGTGGATAACTCAATCCTCCACCGCAATATCTTATCATTTTTGATTTTCCCCCTTTGTCTGTTGTTAAACATGAATGCTACTGACCGTTGGTCAGTGAGCAGAGTGAAACGTTTACCGGCCAGGTAATGTCTCCAGTGCCGTACAGCCTCCACTATCGCCTGGGCCTCCTTCTCGACTGAGGAGTGTCGAATTTCGGGGCCCTGGAGGGTCCGTGAAAAGAAGGCCACGGGTCTCCCCGCCTGGTTAAGGGTTGCGGCTAGGGCGAAGTCGGATGCATCGCTCTCCACTTGGAAAGGGATGGACTCATCCACTGCGTGCATTGTGGCCTTCGCAATGTCCTCTTTTATGAGGGTGAAGGCCGCACGGGCCTCTGCCATCAGGGGGAAGGAGGTTGACTTGATGAGGGGCCGGGCTTTGTCCGCATAGTTGGGCACCCACTGGGTGTAGTAAGAGAAGAACCCTAGGCATCTCTTCAGGGCTTTTAGGCAGTGGGGGGGGGGGGGGTAGTTCCAGGAGGGGGCGCATTCGGTCGGGGTCAGGGCCGATGACTCCGTTTTCCACCACGCAGCCAAGAATAGCAAGGCGCGCGGTGCGGAACATACATTTTTCTCTGTTGTATGTCAGATTCAGCCGTTGGGCCGTACGGAGGAATTTTTCTAGGCGTCGTGGTCCTGCCGGTCATGGCCGCAGATGGTGACGTTGTCTAGATAGGGGAAGGTGGCCTGCAGCGCGTTCTGGTCAACCATCCGGTCCATCTCCCTTTGGAAGACCGAGACCCCGTTGGTGACACCGAAGGGGACTCGGAGGAAGTGGTAGAGGCGACCGTCAGCCTCGAAGGCCGTGTACTGGCGGTCCTCAGGCCTGATGGAGAGCTGGTGGTATGCCGACTTCAGATCAATCGTCGAGAATACCCGGTATTGTGCTATCTGGTTGACCATGTCAGATATGCGGGGAAGTGGGTATGCGTCTAATTGCGTGTATCGATTGATCGTCTGGCTGTAATCAATAACCAGGCGCTGTTTTTCGCTGGTCTTTACTACCACCACTTGGGCTCGCCATGGGCTGGTGCTGCCCTCGATAATCCCTTCCCTCAGGAGTCTTTGTACTTCTGATTTAATAAAGCTCCTATCCCCGGCACTGTACCGCCTGCTTTTAGTAGCAATTGGCTTGCAGTCTTTGGTGAGGTTAGCAAACAACGGGGGGGGGTTGACCTTCAGGGTGGACAGGCTGCATACTTTGCGCGGCGCCGTGTTTAAATTCTGCTGGCTGCAGACTGTAAGTGGGGGCAGGGGCCCGCCATATGCCATCGTGACGCTCTCCAGATGGCACTGGAAGTCTAATCCTAGCAGTACGGGAGCTGAGCTGTGGCAGGACGAGGAATTTAAACTCTCTGTACTCCACGCCGTTCACTGTCAGAGTCGCTACACAGTAGCCGCCAGCATCCGCCGTATGGGACTTTGAGGCCATAAAGACCTGGTGGCGTGTGCGCATAACCGATAGGGAGTAGCGTCGCACCGTGTCAGGGTGGATGAAGCTCTCCGTGCTTCCGCAGTCGAAAAGGCAATTTGTGGCATGGTCATTTACCTTTACGTTCATCATGGACCTGGCTAGTTGATGGGGCCTAGATTGGTCCAGGGTGATGGAGGCCATCGTCGAGGTCGGTGGGTCGCTGTAGTATTCGCCCGTGCCGAGGGCCTGGTCCCGAGATGGTGTCCAAGATGGCGGCTCCCCCTCGGCTGGTGGTGTTCAAAATGGCGGCCCGCACGGCTCACACGTGGTTGGTGGGGTCCAAAATGGTGGCCTGTACGGTTCACACGTGGCGCTGCTGGAATTGGGGGTCGATTTCGCCTTGCACACGCTCGCGTAGTGGCCTTTCTTGCCGCATTTGGAGCAGGTCGCGTCCTTTGCTGGGCATTGCTGTCTGGGGTGCTTGGCCTGGCCGCAGAAGTAGCATTTCTGGCCTCTGGTCATTGCAGCTGTAGTTGGGCTGCTGGCGGCTTGTGGCCTTACAGGGTCCCAAGATGGCTGCTCCCGTGGCATCCACGTGGCCATCCGGTCAGGGGGGTAGGCGTCCATGTTCTGGAGGGCCACGTCTAATGAGTTAGCGAGGGCCACCGTCTTCTGCAGGTCGAGCCCCCTCTGTTCCAGCAGCCTCTGCCGAGTATAGTTGGGCCTGATGCTGGCTACGTAGGCGTCTCGGATCAGGTCTTCCGTGCATTCCTTGGCCGTCACCACTTTGCAATTACAGTCCCGGCCGAGGACTCTCAGTGTCAGTAAATATTCAGCGCCCGATTCCCCGGGGCGCTGTTTTCGGGTAGCCAGGAGGTGTCTGGCGTAGACCTCGTTAACAGGCCTCACGTATTGTTCCTTTAGCGTCACGATGGCGGCCGCGTAAGTAGTGGCGTCTCGGATGATCGAGTAGACTCGGTGGCTCACCTGTGAGTTCAAGACAAGCCGTTTTGCGTCATCTGTAGTGACAGTAGTGCTGGAGGCCTCCAGGAAGGCTTCGAAACAGCTCAGCCAGTGTTCAAAGTTATTGGCTGCATCTGCTGCTTGAGGATCCAGGTCTAAACGTTCCGGCTTCAAGATTTGCTCCATGTTGAAAATTAGTCAATAAAATTGATGCGCTATCAACAATACCAAAGACTACGAGATGGACTTAAATGAAGTAGGCTTTTATTGACTAAGAACTAGAGCATGCCTCTGCTAGTGAATCCATCCTAAGAGCTCTCGGGGGAAGGGTGGTGAGTCACCTTTATACCCGGGCTTAGGGGTGGAGCCAGGGGCTGAGACATGCCTGGACTTGTACAGAGTTAACAGTGGTTTACCACACAGACATGTACAGGTTAACAGTGGTTTACCACACCTAGCAAGCCACTCAGTTGTTTCAAACTAAAGGCAAATAGGGATGGGCGATTAATGCTGGCCTTACCAGTGATGCCCACATCCTATGAAGGAATTTTGTAAAAATTGTGTAAGCCCTGCTTTGCTTGACATGAGTTCCAAGAGTCCACCTATCCTTGACCTCCTCACTGCCTATTGTTAAATCGAGGATCACTCTATTAGAAAAGACAATAGAACTGTCCAGACTCATAGCGCACAGAAGGAGGCCTTCTGGCCCACCTTACCTCTTTGAAAGAGCTATCCAATTCGACCCACTCCCCCGCTCTTTCCCATAGCCCTGCAACTTTTTCCTTCTCAAGTATTTATCCAATTCCCTTTTGAAAGTTATTATTGAATCTGCTTCCACCACCCTTTCGGGTAGTCCACCCAGACCATAACAATGCACAACAATAAGCAGGATAGGACTCTGGCAAAGATCCAATCACCGCTTTCCTGTCACATAGGCCGTGAGGACTATAGATGGAAGCTATGAAGGTCTTTCTCAAAAACGTTGGCATTTCAGTGTCATCAGGAATAATATTGAAATGTCCCAGTGTTAGGTTTCCCATTTTGAAATGTTTCCAATTGCAAACTGATACAGTGCACTATGCATTTTGTTCCTTCCTTTCCTGTAGGTGCCGGATCATGTTGCGGGACAGCGCCAGAGGGGTTGCCGGTCTTCAAGTATCTTTCCCAAGTGAACGTTTTTAATGTGCGAGCCCAGAAAGTGAATGGCAGTGTGCTTTTCCATGACAGAGTCCATCACAACCGTTATCTCAGGCTTTCCGCTATCCCACCTAGACAAAGGTACTGGTTGGGAACACTTGGATATCAATGAAGGACACCTGGCTTACCTCCACTGCTTCTCCGAAATTGTGAGTTGACTGTACTACATCAGGTGGCTGAAGTGCACTAAGACATCCAGGGAAAATCAGCAGGGGAATTCGCCTCAACGCTCAAACAATGGGCTGGAATAGAGCATCAAGGAGGGGCGTTCACGCCTGTCGGAATGGAGGACGCCTGACCAAGCCGGATTTTTAGGGGATACACCCATTTACAAACTTATTGAACCTTCCCAGCGTGAATAACACATTAGGAGCTTGCTCTTTGGGGGGATGGCGAGGGGTGTGGTGGGGGAGCTGGGGCTGCTGCAGGGAATGAAGGGCCTGCATCAATAATTTAAAGGAGAGGGCATTTTTGAAGGGAATTATTTTTAGTGCAGTGAGGAAAATGGAGCGGAGGGTTAGCGCAGTTGATTAGAAGAGGTGGAGCTGGAGGAGGTGTGACAGAGGAGGTTCGATTTTGCACAAGCCACACAAGCGAGCTACACAGAGTGCATGGGAGGAGGTGGCACTGCACGAAAATGTTGTCTCAACCACACAGGGGGATGTGCCTGCTCAGATAAAATTCAGAGATTTCACCTGGTCACTTAAGGTAAGTGTACCTCCCATTATCTTATATTAAGTGGTTGAGCAAAGTTTGCATGCCACAAAGCATTTCCTCCCCCTCACACTATCTAACAATGCATAACTTTTCTGCCAGAAAACACCCTTTACAACAGAAAAAAACCTCTCCCTCTCAACCTTGCTGCATGATGGCATGTATACGTAATCACACCCACATATATTGGCAATCCTTCGATAAGCAAGACTTTTTTTATATGCTGAGGAACAGAGTTTTGAGTTTTAAGATTGGCCACATCTTTGGTGAGGTTGCAGGGTGGTCTATGCTCCAGACACTTCCAACTTCTCAACACTGCTTGAAGGCCAAGGTATCATACAACAGAAGAAAGCAGATGTGGGACATTGGAAGCCATTGTGACATCAAGCCCCTTGAGTGCAGCTGAATACGTCACCTCGTTCAACCCTCATTCAACTACAGCGGCACGTGACACCAACTATTCTCATGCTATCAATATTCAGAAGAGTGTTGAGGAGCCGGAATTTTGCATAGGTTCCCCTTGGCATTTTCTCAGTGTGCCAAAGGAATCAGGGCCAGGTCCCAGTGGCTCACAAGAAGACAACTCTGCACAGCACCAGAGTCACCCATTCCTTCTGGTGTAAACAGAGGTACTGGAGAGTGTACCAGTTAATACACAGAGGAAGAATGAAGAGGAGCAGTCAGTGGAGGAGCTCGAACCTGCTAGCCAGAGGGCAAGTTTCTGAGCCTTTGGGTGCAAACCTCACAGGCCCTGAAATAAACAGAATATAATCAGAATATTCCTGTTTTCTGGAGTTATCGGAGATGTGCCAAGCACCCTCATGGTGATGCCACAAGTTGCCTCTCCCATTCCCCACCCTCAAATGGCAGACGTGGAAGAAAACAGGCAAGACCAGATAGCCACCGTTAAAGCAGACACAGTGTTATTGCGTGTTATCACAACACATCATAGCCAGTTACAGGGCTGTACTCCATCTCTGGGGATAGGTTATCGACCAATATTCACTACAAGCCCACTGACTCCCACAGCTACCTGGACTACACTTCCTCCCACCCCGCCTCCTGTAAGGGCTCTATTCCATTCTCCTAGTTTCTCCATCTCCGCCGTATCTGCTCCGACGATGCCACCTTCCACACCAGTGCTTCCGACATGTCTTCCTTTTTCCGCAACCGAGGATTCCCCTCTACCGTGGTCGACACGGCCCTCGACCGTGTCCGTTCTATCTCCCGCACTTCTGCCCTCACCCCTGCCCCTCCCTCCCGGAACCACGATAGGGTTCCCCTTATCCTCACCTTTCACTCCACCAGCCTCCACATTCAACGGATCATTCTCCGCCATTTCCGCTACCTCCAAAGTGATCCCACCACCAAACACATCTTCCCCTCCCCTCCCCTTTCAGCATTCTGTAGGGACCGCTCCCTCCGAGACACCCTAGTCCACTCCTCTATCACCCCAAACAGCCCTTCCCCTTCGCCTGGCACCTTCCCGTGCAAGCGCAGGAGATGTAACACCTGCCCCTATACCTCCCCCCTTCCCACTGTCCAGGGCCCCAAACACCCCTTCCTGGTGAAACAGCAATTTACTTGTACTTCTTGCAATCTAGTATACTGTATTCGCTGCTCACGATGCGGTCTCCTCTACATTGAGGAGACCAAACGCAGATTGGGTGACCGCTTTGCAGAACACCTCCGTTCAGTCCGTAAGGGTGACCCCGAGCTTCCGGTCGCCTGTCATTTTAATTCACCGCTCCATTCCCACTCGGACCTCACCGTCCTTGGCCTCTTGTATTGTTCCACGGAAGCTCAACGTAAACTCGAGGAACAGCAACTCATCTTCCGATTAGGCACTTTGCAGCCTTCCGGACTCCATATCGAGTTCAACAATTTCAGATCATAACCTCGGCCCCTATTACGTTTTTACTTATAATTTTTTCCACCCCTTTGTTTTGGGTCCTCCATTCCCCCTTTCCCCCCCCCCTCCTTTCCTTTTGTTTCTCTCTCTCACCTGGCAGCTGTCTCTTACCTGCCAGTACACTTCACACCTAATCTCAGCTGCCTTTTGTCTCCACGGGCCTATTACCATCTCGTCTGGCTTCGAATACCTTTTATTGTCTCTTTTTCTTCTTTTGTTCGATCGCAGCCTTGCCTTCGATCTATTTTCTTTTCTTTCCAGTTTTGAAGAAGGGTTTCGACCCGAAACGTCAACTCAAATTTCTCTCCATGGATGTTGCCTGACCTGAGTTTTTCCAGCATTTTCTGTTGTTATTTCACAGAGGCTGAGCGCCACCTCAATCGCAACGGCCTCCCACTGAGGACCAGCAAGCAAACACGTCACTTATCCCAGACACTGGGGAAGCAGTTGAAGGAACTCCAGATCAGGAACCAGAGTATGTAAACATACACTAAGACAAAGTGGAAGAACTAAGAGGGCACAAAATTAGTTTCAATTTATTTTGACTGTTTCCAGAAGCTATGGTGGCTCAGTTCGCACAAAAGGCAGTATTAGGGATGGTGTATTTGGCCACTACAAGGTGCAGACGTGGAAAAGACCGTTAATCTATTGGGGTATTTTGGTGAAGGTTTTGATTATGAGAGTCTGCCATGTGGCTCTAGCTACTTGTCAATGAAACTAGTTCCACAGAAATCTCTTCTGGCTCATCATCATCTTGTTTGGCTCCTGGTGCAGATTGGTGTCTTCCTCCTCTACCTACTCCATGGTTATGCCACATTGGATGGCATAAGTTACGTGGCATACAATAAAGACCCTGGTAGGACTGTACGTTAAGATGCTCCCGGATCTTTCAGGGAATCTGAAGCACTGCCTCTAGAAACCCATTGTGTATTCAGTGATAATACTGGTGCTGCACGGGCCTCATTGTACTTGTGCTCTGCTGCTGTTCATAGGTGCTTAAGGCGTATCATGATCCCTTGCTCAAGAGGGAAGCCTTGGTGTCCTAGATGCCAGACATCCACTCCTCTTTGCAGCTCGTATAACCCATCGTGTTCAAGTACCAAGAAGTGTGGATACAACAAACCAACTTATTAATGTGCAGCACCCTCTCCTGATGGGAGGAAAAGACCTCACTGCAAGTCCAAACAAGAGTACTACCACCTCAACTGACCCGCCATCTTTGTTTTTATCATGGCCCATTCAGGAAGCTCTTAGGAACCTTCCAGAATTGGAGAAAGACTTGCATTTATATAGCACCTTTCACGACCACCAGATGTCCCAAAGCGCTTTACAGCCAATGAAGTACTTTTGAAGTGTAGGCACTGTTGTAATGTAGGAATATGACCGTTGGGTGAAAGGTGAGAGGGCAAATGTAATAACCCTATTTAAGAAAGGAGGGAGACAGAAAGCAGGAAACTATAGATCAGTTAGCCTAACGTCTGTCGTTGGGAAAATGCTGGAGTCCTTCATTAAGGAAGCAGTAGCAGGGCATTTGGAAAATCATAATGCAGTCAAGCAGAGTTAGCGTGGTTTTATGACAGGGAAATCATGTTTAACAAATTTGCTGGAGTTCTTTGAGGATGTAATGAGCAGGGTGGACAAAAGTGAGCCAGTGGATGTGGTGTATTTGAATTTCCAGAAGGCATTCGATAAGGAGCTACATAAAAGGTTACTGCATAAGATAAGAGCTCACGGAATTGGGGGTAATATATTAGCATGGATAGAGAATTGGCTAACTAACAGAAAGCAGAGAGTCGGGATAAACGGGTCATTTTCCGGTTGGCAAACGGTAACTAGTGGGGTGCCACAGGGGTCGGTGCTGGGGCCCCAACTATTTACAATCTACATTAATGACTTGGATGAAGGGACCGAGTGTAATGTAGCCAAGTTTGTGGATGATACAAAGATGGGTGGGAAAGCAAGTTGTGCAGAGGACTCAAAGAATCTGCAAAGGGATATAGACAGGCTAAGTGAGTGGGCAAACATTTGGCAGATGGAGTATAATGTGGGAAAGTGCGAGGTTATGCACTTTGGCAGGAAAAATAAAAAA
Organism: Somniosus microcephalus; assembly: GCF_052327205.1. Classification (NCBI taxonomy): domain Eukaryota; kingdom Metazoa; phylum Chordata; class Chondrichthyes; order Squaliformes; family Somniosidae; genus Somniosus; species Somniosus microcephalus. Next base: position 21,887,585 of record NC_141002.1, on the reverse strand, counting down.
GCAAAATGGAGATTATAAAATGCTACAGTTCAGAGGGACCTGGGGGTCCTTGTGCATGAAACACAAAAAGTTAGCATGCAGGTACAGCAAGTAATCAAAAAAGTAAATGGAATGTTGGCCTTTATTTCAAGGGGGTTGGAGTATAAAAGCAGGGAAGTCCTGCTACAACTGTACAGGGTATTGGTGAGACCACACCTTGAGTACTGCATACAGTTTTGGTCTCCTTATTTAAGGAAGGATATACTTGCATTGAAGGCAGTTCAGAGACGATTCACATGGTTAATTCCAGAGATGAGGGGTTGACTTATGAGGAAAGGTTGAGCAGGCTGGGCCTATACTCATTGGAATTTAGAAGAATGAGAGGTGATCTTTTTGAAACATACAAAATACTGAGGGGGCTTGACAAGGTAGATGCAAACAGGATGTTTCCCCTCGTGGGGAAATCTAGAACTCGGAGGCATAGTTTCAGAATAAAGACTCGCCTGTTTAGAACTGAGGTGAGGAGGAATTTCTTATCTCAGAGGGTTGTAAATCTGTGGAATTCTCTGCCCCAGAGTGCCTTGGAGGCTGGGTCATTAAATACATTTAAGGTAGTGATAGACAGATTTTTACAAGACAAGGGAGTGACGGGCAATGGGGAGCGGGCAGGGAAGTGGCTTTGAGCCCAAGATTAGCCATGATCTTATTGAATGGCGGAGCAGGCTCGAGGGGCCAAGTGGCCTATTCCTGCTCCAAGTTCTTATTAGAAGGGGAGGGAAAAACAATTTTCTTCGGCCTCTCTTCCCCGAGGTCCCAAGAAGAAAAAAAACACAGCATCAAATAAAGCTTAGCCAGAAAGACCAAAACACTCTCCCCTCTTCCCATCCTCTCACCAAATGCAGCAAGAAGCACTGAAGTCAAACCTATTGGGCCGGATTTTCCCCTCAGCCGTTGATTACACTTGCACTTGCCCAGCCATTCTATAGGGTTCTGCACTGGAACTTACTGTAAAGAGAGCCAAACAGCGCAGCGCCCTCTACAGGGTATTTTTGACCTGTATGAACAGGGTAAGCAACTGTGGATCTCCTTAACCAATCAGATTGAAGAATCGTTAATAAGCAGCGCAGAGTCTGAACCAGGAAGTGTCAGTTAGGATAGTGACTGCAATGTCAAATCAGGTACAGAAAGCAAAATAAAGAGAGGGAAAGAAAGATTGGATTATGAGAGAGAGAAATACAAGGCAGAACTCTGGGGAGTTTAGTCCTAGCTATCAGGTAAGCACAGCAACCTCACGCCGTTCAATGTATCTGACTAGGGAGCCGGACGATTGTCGCACAGCTTGTGGAGGAGCAGGGCATCTCGGGCAGCAGCCTCCTGATTTCTGCGTTTAACTGCGCATGTGCTGTCGCCGGAAGCTGTTATTTCTACTGCAAAGTCCAGCCCTTTCCTTTTAACATAAAATACACTTTGTAGCATGGCACCACATAAGACAATACTGAGACACTAATCAGTTGCTCTATGATCTATGATGATGGCCACACAGACAATTCATTAAAGTAGCAACCAAGCATAATTACAATAACAAAACGTAAACGTCTCAAAGGACAGGAACCATGAGGATTGGGTATTACATTAGCGAAATCGTAAGAAACAATTAAGGCAATTATCACTGAACATAAAACATGCATCTAAATTAAAGTTAAAGTTAAAGGGATCTGCTTAGGCATTCAGAGTGCAACCAGCCGCAATCTGTCTGGTGCCATGGAGCAATCAGAGGAATTAAACAATTAAGTGCATCACTTAGAGCACGGCTTCTGCAATCCAGACTTATCTTATAGTCTTGCCGTAGGGCGTGAGCCAGAGCTTCATCATTGGCCATCAGTGATACTTGCTCAGGGAAAGGTGTGATTGCTCTTCAGTGATACTTGCTCAGGGAAAGGTGTGATTGCTCTTCAGTTGGTGATGAGATAGCTACCAGGCTGGGGAAATACTAGTAAAGGGTTCTCGCGAGGCGAAGAAGGAATGAAGAGTTGACACGAACTCAGGTGAAGACAGTGCGAGGCAGAAGAATGTTATATTATATCATCAGATCTCCTGTGACACTGAAGGATTGGGATTTGAACCAGTTGAATGTTGCAGTCGAGCGACACAGCATGACAACCTAGTTTCAGCCGAGACTAGTTTAAAAACACAATGGACTGAACTACAAAAGTGATTAAGCATATGGAGATATGAGAAGCTGATTAACCTTTGAGCCATGTCCAATCACGAGTCACTGATCGGCCGAAGCCACAATGAAGTAAGAAAGGACCCTGCTGTCCAGATAACTGGACAAACTTAGATAAAAGACAGAACTAAAAGAAGGGGCTTAGCTAACGATGTAAAGTTATAATTAGGTTGTTTTTGAAGGAATATAATTGGGGAGGGGGGCGGCTGTTGCCACGAAGCCAGACTGGCCAAGGAATAAGTAATGTAATCAAGGCTATCGATGTGCTCCAGTCTTGTACTGTATATAAGCTTGTGAATTTTGTTGATCTGGGAGAAGGTGCTCGCACAGACCGCGGGTCTGAGACGCTTCTCCCAGAGCTCTGTTTTCAATAAACTGCACCTTTTACTTTACCACAGATTAGATGTGAATTTATTTTCACCCAACAGACACTGTTCACCGTAAATGAGCTGTTTTACAAGGAGTATTACACCATTTAATTCCATTTTTAAAATGTTGCTGTGGTGCAGCACAAGTATAGTTACACAAACACAGGCTCAGGTCAATCACATTTCAGCTGTTTGTCAAAGAACTCTACAAAGTGTCATGTGCTCATCCACTTCACGCTGCACCCATATAACTTTGCCAACCAAAGTGGCAGAACACAATTTTTAATATTTTATGCACAATCCTCCGGCTTGGGGAAGCCTTTCTGCTCACCAAACGGTATCGCCTCCCACCAGAAAAGGTGTTTCATTTTGCCCTCGAGGCTGAAGGTATCTGCACTGTCCCCTCAGAGGTGAACATTGCTGGCGTCAAAACTTATGTCTCATTTGTGGCCGGCGCCAGCGGACAGCATGCCAGATTGCCTCAAAATTGAATAAAGGCGCAACCACCTTTAGCTCAATGTCCTAGGTCCCGCTTTGTTCCTGTTATTATATATAGTTATATAAAAGAGGCTAGGAAAAGCTTCAGAGAGACAAGTACAGGTCTGCCCTATTGATGGCAAGATGAACGGAAAGCGTAGAATCTTTTGGCACAGATGGAGGCCTTTCAGCCCATATTGCCGATACCGGCTCTATGAAGGAGCTATCCAATTAGTCCCACTCACCCGCTCTCTCCCCTTAGCCCTGCAAATGTTTCCTTTTTAAGAGTTACAGAAAGTTACGACTGACATGAACCTTAACTGAGACTGTGCAGCTATTTTAAGGAACGTAGACAAAGTAGGGCTGACTGTGCTCCTAGCGGGGCGCGGGGGGGGTAGAGAGTGCGTTGTGGGAAATTGCAGGGGCACAGCCAAGACCTGCTACCCAATAACTCTAACAGGCAGAAAATCACAGGCACACATTCCGCAGTTCCCCACAATGCGCTCTCTGTGATCGCGACAGCAGCAAATTGGCCCTAGTGTGTCATGGAAAAAAACCCCCAAAGGTTTTACAAGCGGTAATAAGGATGGTATTGGATGCCAACAAGGGTGAAGGGGCTCCAGTCACGTGAACATGTCAGTCAGCGATGTCATCGAAATCTTGGTTCTCTCCAAAAGATTGTTTTACCCTGCACATGCAGTAGACATGGAAAATGTCCAACAATGTAACAAAGGGGGCTAACTCTGAGTGCAGCTCGACAGGAATCAGTCAATAGTAACGCTGTTTAGAGGAGCCATCTTTTGCCAAGTCTAAAACCAGGCAAGGGGCGATGTGAGGCACCGAGGTCTGAGATTTGCTCTGTTCATGATGAAAATTCATCAAGGACCGTAATAACCACACAGGTTAATGCCTGCATATCACAGGAGTGACAGAACTAAGTGGGAAAAACTGACTTGTATTGCGAAAAGAAACTTTGTAGGGCGTTTTGCATTTTTAAAAAAAATGTCCATAGCTCCCACTCAAAAACCGGGCTGTCCACATCAAAACAGGCAATCTGGCATATCTAAAACTGAAAAAAAAATCCAGAGTAACAGTGGGATGATTCATCAGTGGTTACCACATACTACAGAGCATTTAAAACTGTAGCTCAGTATTTAGGACTGACGTCATTGAACTGCACGAGGACAAGACGCAAAATTAAATCCAACTTGCAACGAGAGGACAATGAATAAACTTACATAGCGCCTTTCATGACCTCAGGATGTCCTAAAGCACTTTACAGCCAAAGAAGTACCATTGAGGTATAGTCACTATGCAGACTCGTGTTCTCCTCACAGCTTACTGTCCCACCTAACTTTGCATCAGCAAACTTGGATACATTACACTTGGTCCCTTCATCTAGGTCATTAATATAGATTGTGAACAGCTGAGGCCCCAACACTGATCCTTGCGGTACCCCACTTGTTACAGCCTGCCAACCTGAAAAAGACCACTTTATCCCTACTCTCTGTTTGACAGGAGACACTGGCAGCATAGATACAAAATTGGGTAAGGAGAGAGTAGTGAGGAGTATAGAAAGTGCAGGGGGGCACTTAAAGAAATTAGGAGAGCGAAGAGGGGGCATGAAAAAACACTGGTGGGCAAAATAAAGGAAAATCCCAAGGTGTTTTATAAGTATATTAAGGGCAAGAGGGTAACCAGGGAAAGAGTAGGGCCATTTAGGGATCAAAGTGGCAATGTGTGTAGAGCCGGAAGATGTAGGTGAGGTTTTAAATGAATATTTTGCATCTGTGTTCACTATGGAGAAGGACGATGTAGGCATAGAAATGAGGCAGGCGATTGTGGTATACTTGAACAAATTAGTATTGAGAGGGAGGAGGTACTAGCAGTTTTAGCGGGCTTAAAAGTGGATAAATCCCCAGGCCCTGACGGGATGTATCCCAGGGAGGAGATTGCAGGGGCCCTGACACAAATTTTCAGAACCTATCTGGCCACAGGGGAGGTGCCAGAGGACTGGAGAACAGCTAACGTAGTACCATTGTTCAAGAAGGTTAGTAGGGATAAACCAGGGAATTACAGGCCAGTGAGCCTAACATCAGTGGTAGGGAAATTATTGGAAAAAATTCTGAGGGACAGAATTAGTCTCCACTTGGAGAGGCAAGGATTAATCAAGGATAGTCAGCATGGCTTTGTCAGGGGGAGATCATGTCTAACCAATTTGATTGAATTTTTCGAGGGGGTGACTAGGTGTGTGGATGAGGGTAGTGCAGTTGATGTAGTCTACATGGACTTCAGTAAGGCTTTTGACAAAGTCCCACATGGGAGACTGGTCAAGAAGGTAAGAGCCCATGGGATCCAGGGCAATTTGGCACATTGGATCCAAAATTGGTTTAGTGGCAGGAGGCAGAGGGTGATGGTCGAAGGTTGTTTTTGTGACTGGAGGCCTGTGTCCAGTGGTGTACCGCAGGGATCGGTGCTGGGTCCTTTGCTGTTTGTGGTGTACATTAATGATTTAGACATGAATGTAGAAGGTATGATCAGTAAGTTCACAGATGACACAAAAATTGGTGGAGTGGTAAATAGCGAGGAGGGAATCCTCAGGCTACAGGACGATATAGACGGGTTGGTTAGATGGGCAGAACAGTGGCAAATGGAATTTAACCCTGAAAAGTGTGAGGTGATGCATTCTGGGAGGACTAACAAGGCAAGGGAATACACAATGAATGGTAGGACCCTAGGAAGGACAGAGGATCAGAGGCACCTTGGTGTGTATGTACATAGATCCCTGAAGGCAGCAAGACAGGTAGATAAGGTGGTTAAAAAGGCATGTGGGATACTTGCCTTCATTAGCCGAGGCATAGAATATAAGAGCAGGGAGGTTATGATGGAGCTGTACAAAACGTTTGTTCGGCCACAGCAGGAACACTGTGTGCAGTTCTGGTCGCCACACAATAGGAGGGATGTGATTGCAATGGAGAGGGTGCAGAGGAGATTCACCAGGATGTTACCCGAGCTGGAGTGCTTCAGCTATGAAGAGAGACTGGACAGGCTGGGGTTGTTTTCCTTGGAGCAGAGAAGGCTGAGGGGGGACTTGATTGAGGCGTACAAAATTATGAGTGGTATAGATAGGGTAGATAGAAAGGAACTTTTCCCCTTAGTAGAGGGGTCAATAACCAGGGGGCATAGTTTCAAGGTAAGGGGCAGGAAATTTAGAGGGGATTTGAGGAAAATCTTTTTCACCCAGAGGGTGGTTGGAATCTGGAACTCACTGCCTGAAAGGGTGGTAAAGGCAGGAACCCTCACAACATTCAAGAAGCATTTAGATGAGCACTTGAAACGCCATAGCATACAAGGCTACGGACCAAGTGCTGGAAAATGGGATTAGAATAGACAGGGCTTGATGGCCAGTGCGGACACGATGGGCCGAAGGGCCTCTTTCTGTGCTGTATTACTCTATGACTCTGTCTATGACTATTGTAATGTAAGAAATGTGGCAGCCAATTTGCGCACAGCAAGGTCCCACAAACAGCGATAAAATATTGACCAGATAATCGTTTTTGTGATGTTCGTTGAAGGGATAAACATTGGCCAGGACACCGGGCAGGATTCCCTTGCTCTTCTTCAAATAGTGCTGTGGGATCTTCTGTATCCACCCGAGAGGGCAGACAGGACCTCGGTTCAACGTCTGATCTGAGACACGTACTGTTGGTCTGAAATAACTAGGACTTCCTGACTGACGCATTAAATGAAGTATTCTTAGCAAAATAATAATTCCAATGAATTATAAAAATTAAGAATACATTTCATACTTCAGGTGTTTGAAGTAAAATTGTCGAGGGCAGCTAATTAACCGCAAACGGCGGCAGTTTGCCTGTTGTATTCTCAGGTGCACAAGCAGGGGCATAACTGGGCGCACCGTACAACTTGTCAATTGTTATTTTCTGCAGATTACACAATGCTAGTCAGGCAATTTAAATCAGCTTAGCAACCAAGACTAGGCATCATGGGAAAGAGGGGCTTTGTGTATGTGTGTGGGGGGCCGGAGGAGTGGAAATGAAGATGAAAGACATGATAATGAGGATTGTACACGGATCCAACAATTCCAGTTCTCTGTCCAGCAGCTGTTTGCAGAAGCCTAGGTTCAGATTATTTGGCCAAACTCTCCTCTTGGCAACAGTGCATGACACGGTGACTGAAAACTAGGGATGCCGTTCATGTGACGTAAAGAGGGAAGACTGAAGCAGAAGTTGAAGTCCACCCTTCAATGGAGCGGACAACACGTTTACTTAAATTAAAATCAAACGTTGTCAGTTGAAGTGGAAAAGTTTGCAGGGCTCTGGGGAAAGAGCAGGGGAGTGAGACTGATTAGATAGCTCTTTCAAAGAGCCGGCACAGGCATGATGGGCTAAATGGCCTCCTTCTGTGCTTTTTGATCCTATGATTCTATCAATGAATCCTACCTTGAATGCATTTGTCCCCAAAAAAATTGGGAGAGGGGGAAGGGGATAGTAACTTTCACAAGGGAATTGGATATATACTGGGAAAGGAAACATTTGCGGGACTGTGAGGAAAGAGCGGAGGACTGGGACTAATTGGATAGTTCTTTGAAAGAGCCAGTATGGGTATGATAGGCCAAATGACCTCCTTTTGTGTAGTAAAATTCTATGAGAGAGAGAGAGAAAGAAATATTCTGGATCCAAGCTGTCCAACTTGATGCTTATGGTCACCTGGATGAAATTGGGTGCAGCTATATCTGGCCCCTTGGAATATGTACATTGGCTATGCAAGAATAACAACAACAACTTGCATTTATATAGCACCTTTAACGTAGTAAAACGTCCCAAGGCGCTTCACAGGAGTGTTATCAGACAAAATTTGACACCGAACCACATAGAGATATTAAGACAGATGATCAAAAGCTTGGACAAAGAGATAGGTATTAAGGAGCGTCTTAAAGGAGGAAAGAGAGGTAGAGAGGCGGAGAGGATTAGGCAGGGAATTCCAGAGCTTAGGGCCTAGGCAGCTGAAGGCACGGCCAATGGTGGAGCGATTAAAATCAGGAATGCACGAGAGGCCAGACTTGGAGGAGCGCAGATATTTTGGAGGCTTGTGGGGCTGGAGGAGGCTACAGAGTTAGAGAGGGGCGAGGCCATGGAGGGATTTGAAAACAAGGATGAGAATTTTAAAACTGAAGTGTTGCCGGACCGGGAGCCAATGTAGGTCAGCGAGCACAGGGGTGATGGTTGAACGGGACTTGGTGCGAGTTAGGATACTGGCAGCAGAATTTTGGATAAGCTCAAGTTTATGTAGGATGGAAGATGGGCGGCCAGCCAGGAGAGAATTGGAATAGTCAAGTCTAGAGGTACCAAAGACATTGATGCGGGTTTCAGCAGTAGATAGGCTGAGGCAGGGGCAGAGACGGGAGATGTTACTGAGGTGGATGTCGATGGTCTTGGTGATTGAGCGGATATGTGGTCGGAAGCATCATCTCGGGGTCAAATACGACACCAAGGTTGTGAGTGGTCTGGTTCATCCTCAGACAGTTGCTAGGGAGAGGGATGGAGTTGGTGGCTAGGGAACGGAGTTTGTGCCAGGGACCAAAGACAATGGCTTTGGTCTTCCCACTATTTAGCTGGAGAAAATTACAGCTCACCCAGTACTGGAGGTCGGACAAGTCGTGTCACAAATCAAATACACATCGTGGGTCCAAACACACCCATCTATACGGGCAAAAATGCAGATATAGGCACAGTGCAAAATGAATCAATACGCCTGCAGACAATGAAAGCAGTGATTATCCCAGATATGCCAATTCCCCACACCTTATTGTTTCAGATTTCACTGCCCTATACAAGCCTCAGACACTAAAAGCCCAACATGCTCTTAATGGGGCATCGTCCCTTATGGGTAGCTTTCCAGCAGCTAGGCTCTAGAAACTCCTAGTAATTCACTACATTACAACAGTGACTACAATTTAAAAAGTACTTGGCTGTAAAGCACTTTGGGATATGCTGAGGCCGTGTAACGCATTATATAAATGCAAGTTCTTTTTATAACAGGGGCAAATTCCAAGATCTGAGAGATCCTTTATATCCAGCAGTTCAAACCATTTTCAATTTGTTCTAATCATATTCGTGCAACTACAAGTCTTTTTTTTTTAGTATCAGTGCTATCGTGTCACTGATCAGATCACTGCGCAGCTCTTGGTGAAAGGTCTTATGCCAGCTCCCTCCACAGCCCCTGTGAAGAGTCTGGACTTGATGCCCTGATCTTGGCTGTAATTCTAGATGTCAGACATGGCAAAATGATCCCTACTTTCATGAGGTTTATCACAAAATATTAATAGCACCATAAGAACATAAGAAATAGGAGCAGGTATAGGTGACTTGGCCCCTCCAGTCTGCTCCGCCATTCAATAAGATCATGGCTGATCTAGGGCTCAAAACCACTTCCCCACCCACTCCCCATAACCCTTCACTCCCTTGTCTTGTAAAAATCTGTCTATCTCCACCTTAAATGTGTTTAATGACCCAGCCTCCACGGCTCTCTGGGGCAGAGAATACCACAGATTTACGACCCTCAGAGAAGAAATTCCTCCTCATCTCAGTTCTAAAAGGGCGACCCTTTATTCTGAGACTGTGCCCCCGAGTTCTAGATTCCCCCACGAGGGGAAACATCCTCTCTGCATCTACCCTGTCGAGCCCCCTCAGTATCTTATATGTTTCAATAAAATCACCTCTCATTCTTCTAAATTCCAATGAGTATAGGCCCAAGCGTTGGTTAAATAAGACACCGCCATCACAACACAGGCATTGCCATTTGCAGAAGTTGCCTCACTTGAAAAAAAGACAAATTATTTGTATTTGTAACCCAAAATTAGCTTGTGAGCCGCAATACAGTCCTGGGTGCTTTTATTAGGCTCGGCTCTGGCCACAGTCTGGTTTTAGGGTTTATATTTTGTTCTTACATCCCACCTGCTCGGCGCTGCCTCGGTGTCCTTTTCCTCTGCTGACCTTGGGGCGGGCAATCACCCTGTGTGCAGGCACATCCTACAGCACAATGCATACAGCGTCCACACACTTGCAGTAAACACGGCGCGAATCACAGAGAACAGAGGAGACTCGCCAACAGAAAGTCCACTCTTTCAGGATCTTCTTCGCTTTCACGCATTTCTGGAGGGCGAGCTCTGGAACGCCAGCAAATGGGAGCACAAACACTTGTAAAAATAATTTAATTCAACCGGGTTCGGACCGAACACGGAGCCTGTTCCACCCCGCAAGTTCACGTGCAGCATTCCTTAGCTAAAAGGCATGAGACCAAGAGATACTGGGCTGCCGGACAATAGCAATCTTGCAGTTAGAATGCATTAACCCTACCGTTGCCTCTGCTGTTGGACTCCCCTCCGGCAGCTTGGGGACTGGATCGCAGTGCAGAGCCCAATAAATCCACCACAAAAGCCCTTGTAAAGACTGCTTTCGGATCCGAGAGTACACTGCTTAATGTGATTGGAATTTGTGAGCAGCTCGTTGACATTCAGTGCACCATTCCGCCGATTGCAGAGCATATAGCGGAGGAATGTTCCAGGCACAGATTACATGCTTTTGTCAAGGTGGAGAAAGAACTTCGATCAACAGCGGAATTCTCTCATTCTAGTCCGCAACAAGCTCAGTGACATTATTGGGCGTTTCATCTCAAGATTCATCTCCGAAGCACTATGGAAATTAGGGTAGAATTGGCTGTTTTTTGAGTCAATAAATCATTAATATTTAAACCCTAAGCGGAAGAGAAATGCTGCTGAAAAATGCCTGGTCAGTCAGACTAGAAAATGATTGAATGCTACACCTTTATAGCTTACCTGCTGCAGACAATGGCTCGCTATCATATGGAAAGGAAGGTTGAGATTTTACACTTGGGAGTGCGACCGACTGTGCTTTGGCGCTAACTTTTCTCTGCAAGAATTCCTCGACGCCGTATTTGCGACGCACATTTCCAGCTGTCGGGTGGGAAATGCACTTCTTTACAGAAGGACACCTCGCCCCCAAGCACAGTCACACAATGCTGAATGTGAAAATGCACTCAAGAGCTGGGATCACTGCCCAGTTAATGCAATGTAAATAGCGCGGTGATTATTGCCGCTTTCGACACCGGATTCAATGAGGCTGGCTACCTGGGGACTCGGTGAAACCTGCATCCATGGTTCTTTGAAAGGGGGGCTAAAGCAAACAGGAATGAATGCAAAAGAAATAGTGCCCGCTGAATAAAGCGCATCGTGATAGACATTTGTCAGATTGTCATTTGTTGCGCATCAGTTAAGAATCGGATGCGGTTTTGATTCAATTACTGTTCGACTGCAAAGTACATCGTTCTTCGATCCTGAAATAGAAATTGCATTACACTCAACAATCGGGTACCAGCCCCCGCATTAAATCTTGGACTTCTCCCCCCCACCTCCTTTTATTGTTAACGCAGATAAATAAGGCAGAGTGGGATGAACAACACGTAAATAGGACAGGAGACCGGTGGCTGCGGTCACACACACAGTACCAGCAACAGGGAAGCAGCGATTCTTACACAAGATTACAAAACAAATGATCTGACTTTGCATTCGGGAGTCGATGTTGCCTCCCATCTCAGCGCAACACGGAAACCCTGCCTCAGCAAAATCTCCTTTCCCAAGCCAAGCAGAGGCTGCAATCTCATGAAATTTGCTCAACAGAAAATGCAGATTAGACCTACCGCCGATGTTTCTGGTCCTCCCTTTGGCTGTGCGGCTCTTAGACAATCCACTACCTTTACAAGCAAATATCGCAGCGGGAAATCTTCCACTGTGCTACAGTGCAAATGTACTCGTGCTGCGGCCGACAAATATAAAAAATTTTTTTAAAAGGGGCGCACTGGCTCCAATCTGACACCAAAACAGTGCTGGGTCTGAAGTCCCCCCACCCCCTGCAAACGGAGCGACCAGGCTTGGCCGGCAGCGAAGGGCGACTCGCGGTGGCAGCTCTGCTGTCAAATCAGACCTTCGGGACGCGGAGACAGCTCTGGGATTTATTTATCTTTCCTTGAAGGAGCCATCCCAATTAGAGCCACGCGCCCCCCCCCCCCCCGTGCAAAGCCTCCGTCCCTCTCCCGCAGCCACTTTCCACTTTCCAGCCAATGGGTCCCCTCCCCGAGGCAGGCGGGCTCCCGCTGCAAACAGCACAATGCATAATTCATGCCTCAAATCTGTGCACTTCCTCTGTTCCCTGGCAGGGCAGCGTAATGGTCTATCGATCCCTCATTTACTAAAACTACTTTGATTCCCCTCCCCACCCCACCAGTCATTCGGTTTTATTCCAGCAAAACAGTACATGAATCAAAATGCAGCATCTGAGATTCTTCCCCGGCAGCGTTTTCATTTCCACATAATCTAGAGATGCCACTCAAGCTGCAGGCTGCTTATCTCAAGTTTGTGCCTTTACCTAACCCCGCGGGAGGTGCCCCCTTTCCATCAGTACAGTATTGGTGCAGTGTTATGGCGAGCCCCCCTCCTGACAGCCATCGATCAGGCTTAAAGTGATCAGAAATAGCTTGTTGCAAATCTTAATGTCCAAACAGCATCTGCTAAAAGTGCACGATTATTTAAAAAAAATACAGAGCGTGACTCAGCTGGCGAGGCTGTCCGCATCTGTCACATTATTATTCACCCCGCTGTATGTGCGCGGCCGTTCCCAGTCCCAATACTGGCGCTAGTCTCCGGCTCTGGAGCAGGGGTTGCCTGCACTCAATTCAATTTCAATTCAATTCAATTCAAATGCTTTATTGGCATGAAAGTTTACAGGGAACCATATTGCCAAAGCTTACATAACAAAAAGTACAGTTTTCCAACATTCTGTAGGTGTCAAACAATTTTGACCTTCGTAATAAACAATATTAATTTAAACAGTCGTTGTCTGTACATCATTGGGTACATTCAGTATTAATTTTAAACAGTCCTCAGGTTGTGACATGTTGTTACATATTTGGCACCAAGGTATGGTCTGTCTCCTTCTCCCAGGACTAATCTTAATTTTGACAGGTCATCCAATTCCTTGAAATCTGGGGTTGTTTGGCTGAGCTTGTCAAATAATATGTTTCTTGATGTGTTGAATTTTTCGCATTTTAGGAGGAAATGCATCTCTGTCTCAACCTCGCCGGCCAGACATTGATCACATATTCTATTCTCTCTAGGCTGCCAGGATTTCTTGTATCTTCCTTTTTCAATTGCTAGTTGGTGGTCGCTTAGTCTGTACCTGGTGAGGGTCTGTCTCTGTTTTGTGTCTCTGATGGTCGAGAGATAGTCTGCCAGTTTATATTCTCTTTTTAAGGCCCGGTAACATTCTAATCTGCTTTGGCTTTTGGTTATTTTGTTCCAATGTTCCAGGTAGGTTTCTTTGCATTGTTTAATGATTTGGTTCACTCGGATTGGTGTTTGGATGGCAGTGTTGGTCTGGGACTGGTCAGGGTCCGGCTGAGTAGGAGTACTTAGTTTCAGTAGCAGCTGACTCAGGGGACTCTTTTCTGGGTTTAGCTCTTGGGTCTGGAAGGCTTTAAAATGAAGGGTGTCTGGGGAGCTAGATTTGAGGTGATTTAGGAAGTTTAGTGCTCGTTTTTGGATGTTTATTATCAGAGGGTATCTGCCTAGTTCGGCTCTGCATGCATTTGTTGGTGTTTTCCTTTGGGTGCGAAGGATGCTTCGGCAAAATTCTGCATGTAGGGCTTCTATTGTGTGTTTTTCCCATTTAGTGTAGCTATGGTGATTGAGCGGGCCCCATACTTCACTACCGTACAGCGCAATGGGCAGGATTATGCTGTCAAATATTTTGAGCCAGATTTTGATTGGGATTTGGATGTTGTAGAATTTTCTTTTTATTGCATATAGGGCTCTTCGGGCTTTTTCTTTTAGTGCATTCACTGCTATGCTGAAGCTCCCTGATGCTGTAATGGTTAGACCAAGGTAAGTGTAGCTCATAGTGTGTCCTATGATGGTATCACTGAGAGTAAACTGGTATTTGTTTTCCTGACACCTGGGCCTTTTTTGAAAAATCATGATGTTGGTTTTCTTTAGATTTACTGTTAGGGCCCAATTTTGGCAGTATTTGTCGAGTAGGTCTAGTTGTTGCTGTAATCCCTGTTCTGTGGGAGACAGCAGAACCAGGTCGTCCGCATAGAACAGGGATTTCACTTCTCCAGCCAGGAGACAGAGACCCGGTGACTCGCTTTGCTCCAGCATGTCTGCTAATTCATTTATGTATATGTTGAACAGGGTCGGGCTCAAATTGCAGCCCTGCCGGACACCTCTTCTCTGGGAGAAGAAACCGGTGCGTTTGTCTCCAATTTTGACACCGCATTTATTTTTCAGATACATCGATTTAATAAGGTCATAGACTTTGCCCCCTATTCCACACTGAAGAAGTTTATAATAGAGCCCTTCGTGCCAGATAGAGTCAAAGGCTTTCTTGAAGTCAATGAAACAAGTGAATATTTTCCCATTTTTTGTTTGGTGTATATGTTTTTCAATGAGAGTGTGAAGGGTATAGATATGGTCGGTGGTGCGGTGTTTTGGAAGAAAGCCTATTTGATTTTTTCTAAGCATATTATGTTTGTTAAGAAAATCCAGTAATCTACTATTTAGAATACTGCAGAATAACTTCCCTAGACAACTGTTGACACAGATGCCGCGGTAGTTATTTGGGTCTGATTTGTTTCCACTTTTATATATGGGAGAGATGAGTCCTTGGCACCAGATATCGGGAAAACAGCCTGAACGTAATATGATGTTGAATAACTTGAGTACCGCACCCTGCATCTCCAGATTGCTGAACTTGAGCATTTCATTTTTGATGTTGTCTGGACCACAGGCTTTCTTTAGGTGGAGAGATTTTGTTTTTGTGGCCAGTTCTTTCCATGTGATTGGGGAGTCTAGAAGGTTTTGGTTGTCTTTAATTGTTGCTTCTAATGTGTGGAGTTTTTCCTGTGACATGATGTTGACTTGGGTTTGTTTCGTTTATTGGAATGTCTTTGTAGAGGTTTTCAAAATGTGTTCTCCAGATGTCGCCATCTTGGATTGGTAATGCTTGCAATTGTGTTGTACTCAGGTTATTCCACATATCCCAGAATTGATTTGGATTAATGGAGTTTTCAATTTCTTCAAGTATTTTGTGGGTATAATTTTGTGTTTTGTTCCTAATGGTGTGTTTATATCTTTTGAGGGTCTCATTGTATCTAATACGTAGGTCTGGATTGTTTGGTTGGCGATGCTTTTGGTTTGATATTGTAGACAAAGCAGATAAATATTTGCGGCAAAAAATCTCCAGAGTACCACCGCCATGTCCCAATCTGCCAGGAAAGCATTCGCAAGGCTGACAACTGTTACTTGACTGACAGCATCCGTTCAACAAGACTACAGTGCAGGCAGTTAGAAAGAAAGACTTGCATTTATATAGCGCCTTTCACGACCACCGGACGTCTCAAAGCGCTTTACAGCCAGTGAAGTACTTTTGAAGTGTAGTCACTTTGCGCACAGCAAGCTCCCACAAACAGCAATGTGATAATGACCAGATAATCTGTTTTTGTTATGCTGGTTGAGGGATAAATATTGGCTAGGACACCGGGGATAACTCCCCGGCTCTTCTTCGAAATAGTGTCTTGGGATCTTTTATGTCCACCTGCGAGAGAGTTTAACGTCTCATCCGAAAGAGGGCACCTCCGACAGTACAGCACTCCCTCAGCACTGCACTGCAGTGTCAGCCTAGCTTTATGTGCTCAAGTCCCTGGAGTGGGACGTGAACCCACAATCTTCTGACTCAGAGGGGAGTGTGCTACCCCCTGAGGCACAGGTGACACTTAGTTACCTTAACTCTGAGCAGCCCAAAGCAAAAAATAGAAATCACACAGCGCTGAAGGAGAGAGCGGGAAAGTGGTGTTGAGGCCAAGATTGAATCCGCCATGATCTTATTGAATGGCACAGCAGGCTCGAGGGGCTAATTGGCCTACTCCTGCTCCTGTTTCTTATGTTCTTAGATGGTTTGGGTACAGTCGAGGTACATTCCCACGAGGGGGAAAGGTAGGGCAACTAAAGCCAGAGTTCCTTGGATGATGAAAGAGATAGAGAGTAAGATGAAGCAGAAAAAGAGCACGTATGACAGATGTCAGGTTGAGAATACAAGTGAGAAACAGGCTGAATATAGAAAGTTCAGAGGGGAAGTGAAAAAGAAAATAAGAGGGGCAAAGAGAGAGTATGAGAATGGAATGGCAACTAACATAAAAGGGAATTCAAAAGTCTTCTATAGGCATATAAATAATAAACAGGTAGTCAGAGGAGGGGTGGGGCTGATTAGGGACCAAAAAGGAGACCTACGCATGGAGGCAGAGGGCATGGCTGATGTACTAAATGAGTACTTTGCATCTGTCTTCACCAAGGAAGAAGATGCTGCCAAAATCACACCGAAAGATGAGGTAGTGGAGATACTGGATCAGATAAGAATTGAAAAAGGAGGTACTGGAAAGGCTGTCTGAACTAAAAGTTGATAAGTCACCAGGGCCGGATGGGATGCATCCTAGGATGCTGAGGGAGGTGAAGGAGGAAATTGCAGAGGTACTCGCCATAATCTTCCAATCCTCCTTAGATATGGGGGTGGTGCCAGAGGACTGGAGAATTGCAAATGTTACACCCTTGTTCAAAGAAAGTGTAAGGATAAGCCCAGCAACTACAGGCCAGTCAGTTTAACATTGGTAGTGGGGAAGCTTTTGGAAACGATAATCAGGGACAAAGTTAACAGTCACTTGGACAAGTGTGGATTAATTAAGGAAAGCCAGCACGGATTTGTTAAAGGCAAATTGTGTCTAACTAACTTGATCGAGTCTTTTGATGAGGTAACAGAGAGGGTTGATAAGGGCAATGCGGTTGACATGGTGTACATGGATTTCCAAAAGGCATTTGATAGAGTGCCACATAATAGGTTTGCCAGCAAAGTTGAAGCCCATAGAATAAAAAGGACAGTGGCAGCATGGATACGGAATTGGCTAAGTGACAGGAAACAGAGAGTAGTGATGAACGGTTGTTTTTCGGACTGGAGGAAGGTATACAGTGGTGTTCCCCAGGGGTCGGTACTAGGACCACTGCTTTTCTTGATATATATTAATGACTTGGACTGGGGAGTACAGGGTAAAATTTCAAAATTTGCAGATGACACAAAATTTGGAAGTATAGTGAACAGTGAGGAGGATAGTGATAGACTACAAGAAGACATAGACAGGTGCATGAACAGAGAGGCCTGTGGGTATATGTGCATAGATTGATGAAGGTAGCAGGGCAGGTTTAGAAAGTGGTTAAAAAAGCATACGGGATACTGGGCTTCATAAATAGAGGCATAGAGTACAAAAGCAAGGAAGTTATGAACCACCTTTATAAACACTGGTTCAGTCTCAACTGGAGTATTGTGTCCAATTCTGGGCACCGCACTGTAGGAAGGATGTGAAGGCTTTAGAGAGGGTGCAGAAAAGATTTACAAGAATGGTTCCAGGAATGAGGGACTTGAGGGACTTCAGTTAAGTGGATAGACTTGAGAAGCTGGGGTTGTCCTCCTTACAGCAGAGAAGGTTGAGAAGAGATTTGATAGAGGTGTTCAAAATGATGAGGGGCCTGGACAGAGTAGAGAGAGAGAAACTGTTCCCATTGGTGGAAGGGTCGAGAACCAGAGGACACAAGTTCAAGGTGATTGGCAAAAGAACCAAAGGTGGCATGAGGAAACACTTTTTTACGCAGCGGGGGTAGTGCAGTTGATGTAGTCTACATGGACTTCAGTAAGGCTTTTGACAAAGTCCCGTATGGGAGGCTGGTCAAGGTAGTAAGAGCCCATGGGATCCAGGGCAATTTGGTATGTTGGATCCAAAATTGGCTTAGTGGCAGGAGGCAGAGGGTGATGGTCGAAGGTTGTTTTTGTGACTGAAAGCCTGTGTCCAGTGGTGTACCGCAGGGATCGGTGCTGGGTCCCTTGCTGTTTGTAGTGTACATTAATGATTTAGATATGAATGTAGGAGGTATGATCAGTAAGTTCTCAGATGACACGAAAATTGGTGGAGTGGTAAATAGCAAGGAGGGAAGCCTCAGGCTACAGGATGATATAGATGGGTTGGTCAGATGGGCAGAACAGTGGCAAATGGAATTTAACCCTGAAAAGTGTGAGGTGATGCATTTTGGGAGGACCAACAAGACAAGGGAATACACAATGAATGGTAGGACCCTAAGAAGGACAGAGGATCAGAGGGACCTTGGTGTGCATGTACTTAGATCCCTGAAGGCAACAGGACAGGTTGATAAGGTGGTTAAAAAGACATATGGGATACTTACCTTCATTAGCCGAGGCATAGAATATAAGAGCTGGGAGGTTATGATGGAGCTGTACAAAACGCTAGTTAGGCCACAGCAGGAATACTGTGTGCGGTTCTGGTCGCCGCACTATAGGAAGGATGTAATTGCATTGGAGAGGATGCAAAGGAGATTTACCAGGATGTTACCTGGGCTGGAGCGCTTCAGCTATGAAGAGAGACTAGACAGGCTGGGGTTGTTTTCCTTAGAGCAGAGAAGGCTGAGGGGGGACCTGATTGAGATGTACAAAATTATGAGGGGCATAGATAGGATAGATAGAATCTTTTCCCCTTAGTAGAGGGGTCAATAACCAGGGAGCATAGTTTCAAGGTAAGGGGCAGGAGGTTTAGAGGGGATTTGAGGAAAATCTTTTCACCCAGAGGGTGGTTGGAATCTGGAACTCACTGCCTGAAAGGGTGGTAAAGGCAGGAACTCTCACAACATTAAAGAAGCATTTAGATGAGCACTTGAAACGCCATAGCATACAAGGCTATGGACCAAGTGCTGGAAAATGGGATTAGAATAGACAGGGCTTGATTGCCGGCGCGGACACAATGGGCCGAAGGGCCTCTTTCTGTGCTGTAAAGCTCTATGACTCTATGAGTGGTTAGGATCTGGAATGCACTGCCTGAAAGGGTGGTGGAGGCAGATTCAATCATGGCTTTCAAAAGGGAATTGGATAAGTACCTGAAGGAAAAAAAAATTCAGGGCTACGGGGAAAGGGCGGGGGAGTGGGACTAGCTGAAGTGCTCTTGCAGAGAGCCAGCACGGGCTCGACGGGCCGAATGGCCTCCTTCTGTGCTGTAAATGTAAAATAAAATAATTTATGCTGTTATTACATAACATTTGATGGTATAACATTCCAGTTGTTGAGAATTAGAGTAGCCTTTGGCTCAATGAACAACGCCACGGGAGAAACACTAGCATGCTAGAATAACTGGTAAGTGTAACATAGAAACATAGAAGATAGGAGCAGGAGTAGGCCATTCGGCCCCTCGAGCCTGCTCCGCCATTTAATGAGATCATGGCTGATCATCCAAATTCAGTACCCTGTCCCTGCTTTCTCCCCATATCCCTTGATCCCTTTAGCTTTAAGAAATATATCTAACTCCTTCTTGAATATATTTAATGAATTGGCCTCCACTGCCTTCTGTGGTAGAGAATTCCACAGGTTCACCACTCTCTGGGTGAAGAAATTCCTCCTCATCTCAGTCCTAAATGGCTTACCCCTTATCCTTAGACTGTGACCCCTGGTTCTAGACTCCGCCACCATCGGGAACATCCTTCCTGCATCGAGTCTGTCTAATCCTGTTAGAATTTTATAAGTTTCAATGAGATCCCCTCTCATTCTTCTAAACTCCAGCGAATATAAGCCCAATCGACCCAATCTCTCTTCTTACGTCATTCCTGCCATCCCAGGTATCAGTCTGGTGAATCTTCGCTGCACTCCCTCCATGTCAAGAACATCCTTCCTCAGATAAGGTGATCAAAACTGCACACAATACTCAAGGTGTGGTCTCAGCAAGGCCCTGTACAACTGCAGCAAGACATCCTTGTTCCTGTACTCGAATCCTCTCGCTAAGAAAGCCAACATACCATTTGCCTTCTGAACCGCCTGCTGCACCTGCATGCTTACCTTCAGCGACTGGTGCACAAGGACACCCAGGTCTCGTTGCACTTCCCCTTCTCCCAATCTATTGCTGTTCAGATAATAATCTGCCTTCCTGTTTTTGCCACTAAAGTGGATAACCTCGCATTTATCCACATTATACTGCATCTGCCATGCATCTGCCCAATCACCTAACCTGTCCAACTCATACTGGAGTTTCCCTGCACCCTCCTGACAGCACACACGCCCACCCAGCTTTGTGTCGTCTGCAAACTTGGAGATATTACATCTAGTTCCCTCGTCTAGATCATTAATATATATTGTGAATAGCTGGGGTCCAAGCACCGATCCCTGCGGTACCCTACTAGTCACTGCCTGCCACTGGGAAAAAGACACATTTATTCCAACTATTTGCTTCCTGTCTGCCAACTAGTTCTCTATCCAAGACAGTACCTTACCCCCAATCCCATGTGCTTTAACTTTGGACGCTAATCTCTTATGCGAGACCTTATCGAAAGCCTTCTGAAAGTCCAAATACACCACATCCACTGGTTCTCCCTTATCTATTCTACCAGTTACATCCTCAAAAAATTCGAGTAGATTAGTCAAGCACGATTTACCTTGTGTAAATCCATGTTGACTTTGTCCGATCCTCTCACTATTTTCCAAGTGCTCTGCTATTACATCTTTTATAACGGACTCTAGTATTTTCCCCACTACCGATGTCAGGCTTTCCGGTCTATAATTCCCCGTTTTCTCTCTACCACCTTTTTTGAATAGTGGGGTTATATTAGCTACCCTCCAATCCATGGGAACTGTTCCAGAGTCTATAGAATTTTGGAAGCTGATCAGCAATGCATCTACTATTTCTAGGGCCACTTCCTTAAGTAACGTCCCCCAATCCATCCTAGCCAACTCGCGCCTCATACCATCGTAGTTTCTTTATTTAAATTCAGGACCCTAGTCTCTGAGTTAACTACTTCACGCTCCATCTTAATGAAGGATTCTATCATATTATGATCGCTCCACCCCAAGGGGCCTCGCACAAGATTGCTAATTAATCCTTTCTCATTACATAAGAACATAAGAAATAGGAGCAGGAGTAGGCCAATCGGCCCCTCGACCCATTCAATAAGATCATGGCTGATCTGA
This sequence comes from Somniosus microcephalus, assembly GCF_052327205.1. Classification (NCBI taxonomy): domain Eukaryota; kingdom Metazoa; phylum Chordata; class Chondrichthyes; order Squaliformes; family Somniosidae; genus Somniosus; species Somniosus microcephalus. The sequence goes on along the minus strand of NC_141002.1, from coordinate 21,866,385 downwards.
TCCTAACCGCCAATCCACTATCACAGAACCATCTCCTGAATCTGACAGAATTAGACACACGAAATAGGAGCAGGATCAGGCTACACGGCCCCTGGGCCTACTCCGCTACCCACAGGGCCATGACCGATCTGAACCTCGACTCATGTCCAAATTCCTGCCCGCTCCCCGTAACCCTTAATTCCCTTTACTTCTAGGAAACTGTCTATTTCTGTTTTAAATTTATGTAATGATGTAGCTTCTACAGCTTTTTGGGGCAGCATATTCCATGGACCTACCACCCTCTGAGTGAAGTAGTTCCTCCTCATCTCAGTTTTGAAAGAGCAGCCCCTTATTCTAAGACTATGCCCCCTAGTTCTAGTTTCACCCATCATCGGAAACATCTTCCCCACATGCACCCGATCCAACCCCTTCACAATCTTATATGTTTCAATAAGATCGCCTCTCATTCTTCTGAACTCCAATGAGTAGAGTCCCAATCTACTCAACCTCTCCTCATATGTCCATCCCCTCTCATCCCCGGGATTAACCAAGTGAACCTTCTTTGTGCTGACTCGAGAGAAAGTATGTCCTTTCTTAATTATGGACACCAAAACTGTATGCAGTATTCCAGGTGCGGTCTCACCAATACCTTGTATAACTGCAGCAATACCTCCCTGTTTTTATATTCTATCCCCTAGCAATAAAAGCCAACATTCCATTGGCCTTCTTGATCACTTGCTGCACCTGCATACTAACTTTTTGAGTTTCGTGCACCAGGACCCCCAGATCCCTTTGTACTACAGTACTTTCCAGTTTCTTGCCATTAAGATAATAACTTGCTCTATGATTTTTCCTGCCAAAGTGCATAACCTCACACTTTCCAGTATTGTATTCCATCTGCCAAATCTCTGCCCACTTACTTAGCCTGTCTATGTCACTTTGCAGGTTTTTTATGTCCTCCTCACTCACTACTTTCCCTCCCATCTTTGTATCATCTGCAAACTTTGATATGTTACACTCGATCCCCTCCTCCAAATCGTTAATATAGATTGTAAAGAGTTGGGGACCCAGCACTGACCCCTGCGGAACACCACTAGTTACTGATTGCCAGTCTGAGAATGAACCATTTATCCCAACTCTCTGCTTTCTGTTAAGAGAGCCAATTCTCCACCCACGCCAGAATATTACCCCCAATCCCGTGATTTTTTATCTTGAGCAATAATCTTTTGTGTGGCACCTTGTCAAATGCCTTTTGGAAGTCTAAATACACTACGTCCACTGGTTCTCCTTTATCCACCCTGTATGTTACTTCCTCAAAGAACTCAAGCAAATTTGTCAAACATGACTTCCTGATGCGCCATCAATAACTCCAGAAGACTAAGAGTTAAACTTATAACAAGTAGGCTTTTATTAACATAAGAATACGAGCATGCCTCTGCTGGTAGACCGATCCTTAAAGCCAGGGGGACTGGAGGTCAATCACCTTTATACCTGGGCTTAGGGGTGGAGCCAGGGGCGGAGCCAGCTGAGGCATGCCCAGACATGTTCTGTACAGGCAGATTAGTGGTTTACCACACTTCCCCTTCATGAAACCATGCTGAGTTTGTCCGAATAAATTATGTTTATCCAAATGTCCCGTTACTGTCTCCTTAATAATGGACTCTAACATTTTACCAACCACAGATGTTAGGCTAACAGGTCTATAGATTCCAGCCTTCTGCCTACTACCCTTTTTAAATAAGGGTGTTACATTAGCAGTTTTCCAGTCTGCCGGGACCTTTGCTGAGTCCAGGGAGTTTTGGAAAATTACCAATGCATCCACAATCCCTACCGCCACTTCCCTCAAGACCCTAGGATGTAAGCCATCAGGTCCAGGGGATTTATCCGGCTTAAGTCCCATTATTTTACCAAGTACCACTTCCTTAGTGATTTTAATCGTATTTAGCTCCTCTCCCCCTAGAGCCCCCTGTTTGTCCAGTGTTGGGATATTCTTAGTGTCCTCTACCGTAAAGACTGATACAAAATATTTGTTCAGCGTTATTGCCATCTCCATGTTTCCCACCATTAATTTCCCAGTCTCATCCTCTAAGGGACCAACATTTACTTTAGCCACCCTTTTTCTTTTTATATATCTATAGAAACTTTTGCTATCCCTTTTTATATTTTTTGCTAATTTACTTTCATAATCTATCTTCCCTTTCTTAATCAATCTTTCAGTTATTTTTTGCTGTCTTTTAAAGACTTCCCAATCTTCTATCCTCCCACTAGGTTTGGCTACCTTATATGCCCTTGTTTTTAGTCGGATACTATCCTTAATTACTTTACTTAGCCACGGATGGCTATCTTTTCTTTTACACCCTTTTTTCCTCAGTGGAATATATATTTTTTGGAAGTTGTAAAATAACTCCTTAAATGTACACCACTGATCATGTACCGTCTTACCCTTTAATCTATTTTCCCAGTCCACTTTACTCAATTCCGCTCTCATACCTTCATAGTCTCCTTTATTCAAGCTCAGCATGCTTGTTTGAGATCCAACCTTCTCACCCTCTACTTGAATATGGAATTCAACCATGTTATGGTCACTCATTCCAAGGGGATCCTTTACTAGGACATTTTTAATTAATCCTGTCTCATTACACAGGACCAAATCTAAGGTTGCTTGCCCCCTGGTCGGTTCAGTTACATACTGCTCAAGAAACCCATCCCTAATACACTCAATGAACTCATCCTCAAGGCTGCTCTGCCCAATTTGATTTGTCCAGTTAATATGATAGTTAAAATCCCCCATAATTATAGCTGTTCCCTTATTACAAGCCTCAACTATTTCCTGATTAATACTCCGTCCAACAGTGTTGCAACTGTTCGGAGGCCTATAGACTACGCCCACTAGTGTTTTTTTCCCCTTATTATTCCTTATCTCTACCCAAACTGTTTCACTAACCTGCTCCTTTGACCAATATCATTTCTCTGTATTATAGTGATTCCTTCCTTTATTAACATAGCCACCCCACCTCCTCACCCTTCCTGCCTGTCCTTCCTGATTGTTAAATAACCTGGTATGTTTAATTCCCAGTCATGGTCACCCTGCAGCCATGTTTCTGTAATGGCCACAAGATCATACCCATATGTAGTTATTTGTGCCGTTAACTCATTCATTTTGTTACGAATGCTATGTGCATTCAGATAAAGAACTTTCAAATATGTTTTGTGACACTTAGTTCCTGTTTTTTCCCCTTTTACTACTTTACCTTTTACTCCATACCTTCTGTCCCTTCCTGACACGTTCTGTTTTTTAATTTCCCCACTGCTACCTAAGTCTATGACCTTCACCATTGTCATTTCTGTTATTTGCTCTCTAGAAACCTCCCCCCCCCACTAATTAGTTTAAAGCCCTCTCTACAGCCCTATTTATATGATTCGCCAGGACTCTAGTCCCAGCACTGGCCAAGTGGAGTCCGTCCCAATGGAAGAGCTCCCTCCTGTCCCAGTACTGGTGCCAGTGTCCCAAGAAGCAAAACCCATTTCTCCCACACCAGTCTTTGAGCCACGCATTTAACTCTTTAATTTTATTTATCCTAGCCAAATTCGCTCGTGGCTCAGGTAATAACCCAGAGATTATTACCCTTGAGGTTCTGTTTTTTAATTTGACCCCTAGCTGCTCATACTCCTTGAACAGAACCTTCTTCCTTGTCCTATCTACGTCATTTGTACCAACATGGACCACGACAACTGGATCCTCCCCCTCCCACTCCAAGTTTCTAAATCATATCCGTTTACATCTATTTGCGCAGCTAATTCATCCACCTTATTACGAATACTCCTCGCATTAAGACACAAAGCCTTCAGGCTTGTTTTTTTAACACTTTTAAACCTATTAGAATTATTATTTACTGTGGCCATGTTTGATTTAAACCGTTGATTTCTCTGACTGCCACTTTTGTTTTTCTTCTTCCTGTCTTTTGTTTCTATCCTTGCTTCCCTTTCCTCTGTCTCCCTGCACAGGTTCCCAACCCCCTGCCATTTTAGTTTAAACCCTCCCCAACAGCACTAGCAAACACTCCCCCTAGAACATTGGTGTAATACCTTGTATTGGTTTAAACAGTGGGTACATTGTCTTTTCCATCCAACATACCCACCATTTGCAAGATCTAAATTCTAAGATGTCAGCCATGGCTCAGTGGAAGCACCTCTGTGTCACCAGGTCCTGGGTTCAAATCCCACTCTAGGGACATGCACATGTCATCTGGGCTGACACCTCAGTGCAGTACAGAGGGAGCGCTGCACTATCGGATGTGCCATACTTTGGATGTGATGTTAAACCAAGTCTGCCCTCTCAAGTGAACGCAAAAGATCTCATGGCATATTCCAAGAAGAAGGGGCATTCTCCCAGAATCCCGGCAACTTGTAAGTGAAACTCTGTTGTCCGTTGTACACCCCTCCCCCCTCCTAATCCTTCTTTGGTTTGGTACCCATTTCCCAAAAACTACAGGGGCAGAGTTCCAGGAACTGTTCCACACACTGAGAATTGTCTGGATTCAATTAACAATGAAAATAGAATAAAATGTGCTAAAAATGTTGACACAAAGTATTTGCTCAGAAGTAGATATCTGAAAACTCGTTGCATTCAGTTGTCATTTGTAAGCTTAGACAGACCATTGACTAGTGATATTGCCAGTTTAAAGAAAAGGTAGTATTTGAATTTATATAGCACCTTTCATGACCTCAGGGCGTCCCAAGGCACTTCAGTCAAAGTGCTTTTGAAGTGTAGTCACTGTGATTCTCCCAGAATCCTGGCCAATACTTATCCCTCAGCCAACAATTATCCAATTTGTGAGACCATTGGCGGCCACATTGTCTACATTATCACAGTGACTACACTTCAAAAGTACTTTCACTGAAGTGCCTTGGGACGCCCTGAGGTCATGAAAGGTGCTATATAAATTCAAATACTACCTTTTCTTTAAACTGGCAATATCACTAGTCAATGGTCTGTCTAAGCTTACAAATGACAACTGAATGCAACGAGTTTTCAGATATCTACTTCTGAGCAAATACTTTGTGTCAACATTTTTAGCACATTTTATTCTATTTTCATTGAGAATTGTCTGGATTCAATTAACAGTGTGTGGAACAGTTCCTGGAACTCTGTCCCTGTAGTTTTTGGAAAATGGGTACCAAGCCAAAGAAGGATTAGGAGGGGGGAGGGGTGTACAACAGAGTTTCACTTACAAGTTGCCGTGAGTCCCCACCCCCCCCCGTAGTTCAGCCATACCGACCAGAACAATTCCATCCATAATCTGTACCAAATTAGCTAAACTCAGACAGGGTGGCAATAGGGTGCTACAACTGGTCTTAGCACTGTGGGATCAGCATGGGTGGGAAAAATAAATAATTGACCAGGATTCCTGCTCCGGATTGCCCGCCAGCAACCCCGCTTGGTACTGCGTACACAGCCGATTAAGAATTCTGGGGGCCTTGGGCTTCCCTCCACACTCCTAGCCTCCCCCCCTTACCCCCGCAACCCCAATCCATTAAAACACAAATATGTAATAAAATACATAGAGATAGGCCTGTAGAATATTTACACACTGCATTAACACAGGAACATAGGAACAGAAGTAGGCCATTTAGCCCCTCAAGTCTTTTCCGCCATTCAGTGAGATCATGGCTGATCTGTATCCTAACGCCACATACCGCCTTTGCCCCATATCCCTTAATACCTTTGGTTAACAAAAATCTATCAATCTTAGATTTAAAATTAACAATTGATCTAGCATCAACTGCAGTTTGCGGAAAGGAGTTCCAAACTGCTACCACCCTTTGCTTGTAGAAGTGTTTCCTAATTTCACTCCTGAAAGATCTGGCTCTAATTTTTAGGTTATATTCGCCCTAGTCCTAGAATCCCCAACCAGCAAAAATAGTTTCTCTCTATCTACCCTATCAGTTCCCCCTAATACCTTGAAAACTTCGATAAAATCACCTTAATCTTCTAAACTCCAGGGAATACGACCCGAGTTTGTGTAATCTCTCCATGTAATTTAACCCTTGGAGTCCAGGTATAATTCTGGTAAATTTACGTTGCACTCCCTCCAAATCCAATGTATCCTTCCTAAGGTGTGGTGCCTAGAACTGAAGATAGGACTCCAGGCGTGGTCTAACCAGGGCTTTGTATTAATAATAATAAATCACAATATACTACGCTTAAACAAAATATATTTACAGGGGGCTTTTAGAAGGTGCCCCTGGGCATGGGCTCCATAGCCTCGTGCATTAGCTCACCCCTGAACGTGAATGTGCATATGCCAGTTGAAAGACAGGTTTGGGCTCAGTTGTGATGCTCCCTGCGGTCAAACAGTCCAATGACAGTCACATATAATTGAGTCCCACTTGGGCAAGGTGACAGAAGGCAACCGAGACTCGTGAAGCCATACCCCACACCTCTGGGATCGCTCATCGAACCATAGCACAGCAAGGGATATCACCCTCAGAAGAGGAGTGGCATAAAAGGCAGAAAAATTGAGGGGAAAGAGTGATTCACGGTCTTATCCAGATAGCAATTGTCCATTCATGACAACAGATGGCTGGCACTGCGTGAGATCTGAAACTTGGCATTGGCCTTTGGTGCTACACCTATTTCTGGCTAACCACATGGACGTCAATCTGATACTGCAGCAGATGCAATCAATTGTTACTGAAACACCAGGTTTTAAGCTGAGGTTTTACAATGCACTGATCAGAGCAGACTTACACTATTGGGTTCAAGTTTTGATCATCGTGCCACAAAATGAAAGAGATAAACTGGCATCGTAAAGGGTACAGAAATGAGCAATCAGACGGATCCCAAGTGTAATGGTGAACAGCTGCATGGGAAAAATTAGAGGAGCTTAAGCTCACAGTCAAAAAATAGAGGACCCATCGTGTTATCTAAACTATTAAATGGTGCAGCATGACGGTAAACCCAGATTATTATTTCAAGGTAAATTGTGAAAGTAGAGCCAGGGGACAGTAATGGAATTTAGTATAAAATAAACAGATAACACAAGAGACATCTTTAACCAAAGAGTGATACGTGTTTGGAGTTTTTTCCCCAAGCAAGTAATTAAGGCAAAAAGACTGGAGCATTCAAAATACAATTAGAAGGCAGGATGGAAAGTTAATGTACCAGAGGGATGGGCTTTGACGGGCCAAGTGACCTTTGTTCATCCCTGCTTTTTTGTACAGCAACTGCTGATGATCCATCTCCTGGAATAATTCCAACAATTTCACAGTGATCGTTCAGTCCAATAATTGAGCCCTTGCTTCAACAGTATCTGTGCTTGTACATAGGCTCATTCGCAACACGCTCTTGAAGGAGAATTTGCCGGTTTATGGGAACAGGTCAGATCAGAAGTTGCTGCTCAATTACCAATAACTTACTTTGCCCTTTTGGTAACATTTTTTCTTACTTTTCTTTTGTCTTTTTTTCTCTCTCTCTCTCTCTCTCTCTTAACCCAATCTTTCTTTCCCTCTCTTTATTTCTCTTGCTGTAAATGATTTGTCATTAGATTCTCCCACTCTAATTCACCCTCCTTCTAAGTCCTTCCTGTCTTTATTTCCCAATCCTTAAATCTCATTAATTCAGGAGATATTCTGTTGCTTGCCCTGTTCATTCAGGTCCCAGATGCCCCGTTTCCCTCACTGCGACGTTATCAGCTCGCACTTTCAGCAACTTTATGGGCCATAATGTTTTGAGCTGAAGAGTGCTGGGGCAAGTCTAACTAATGGCAGACGCCGTTAGATGCCCCGCTGCACCAAATTCTGGCCTATTGTAGTATAGCTTCCTTGTTCCATACTCCACTCCCTGGGCAAGGGGGCCGGTAGACAGCTATTTCCAAGGCCTCCACAAACCCTGCATACACCCCAACAGCTAGAGTGCCCCAAGGTGGCTTGTCCTCTGATCTGTCACATCTCCGTCCCTCCATATTGGAACGAGGCCAGTGATCACTTCACACCCACCCATCGCACCCATCGCACCACTCCACATTGTAGCCGCCCCTTCAACTCGTCACACTGTACACTTCAGCCACCAGTCCTGACCCAAAAGGAAACAAGAAAAGAAAGGGACAAAGAAAGAGAAGCAAAGAAAAAAGAAGAGGAAAGGACATAATCAGTACAGGAGGCAGCAAGAGAAACATCAACATGCAAAAGGCAGAGACAGGTAAGAGGGACACCTTATCTGAATGACCATGTGTAAAAGTCAAGGAGAGCCATGAGTAAGATATTAAAAAGTCTTACAAATCATTCGCACTTCCTGTACCTATCACACTTACTTCCTGTAACACTTTCCCCATCACATTTCATTCATTTGACAAAGCAGAATTTGAAATATTCAGGCACTATAAATCAGTCATCCTGATAACAGCTTATGCGTTACCTGATGTAACATCCCGTTATCAAACAGTGTATACTCCAATTCAACGGGACAATGCCATGGGTGATCAGCTCATCGTTCAGTAATTCTGTGACTCTTAGCAATAATGTGATTACTACTTCTTCCAGAAACGTATGAAGTGTAGTTCAAAGTAACCTTGTTTTATCATACAACAGGTTCAGTCACAGGGAGCTCAATACATCAGGTTTACATCCAGTTCTCGTGCAATATGGATCTTCAGTTAGCAATCAGTTTGACAATGTCTGGCTTTTTACTCTTTGAGGCCAGGCTGCCAATCAGAATCAGATAGAGGGACTAAATAATGATAAGCTTCTCGTGCTTTTAACTAGAACCAGTTCAGAGTGAGGCTCAATTCAGCCACCTTCATGCCCTCCCTTTCCAACCCAATGGGACTGCAGTTCTTTGCTCTGAATTCCTTGCAATTGACATAGTGCTGCTGCTAAGTCTGCCAGATACAGATCTCAAGTACATAATCTATGATGACACACCCATGCAGTACTGAGGGCGTGCTCTATTGTCAATGGTGCCATTCTTCAGACAAGATGCTCAACTAAGCCTGCCTGATCCGATGGATGTTAAGATCCCATAGCACCAGACTGGAAGAAAAACAGGCAGTTACATCCTAATCACAAATACACCCTCGACATACAGGACCAAAAACAGATTCACTGGCCATTCAGCTCATTGCTGTTTGTGAGATCTTGCTGTGCACAAATTGGCTGCCAGATTTGCCATTATTACAGCAGGTACTGCACCTAAGCAGAATCGACTGTGTAGTGCTTTAAGATGTTGCTGAGGAATGGGATCAGGGGCTGTATAATTGCAAACTTTTCTTTCTTCAGAATCAAGTATTTCTTACACACAATATTGCATTAACTCAGTCACCAGAACCTGTCGAGCATCACAATAACTGCGGCTGTTGTTACCAACGTGCAACAGCAGTATGTGGCACAGAATTGAAAATGTTAACTTTTTTAATGTAGCAATCCAAAGGCCGATACATTCTGTAATAACACTATAGATCATTTTTCTGCTCCTTATCCTTGCTTTGGTGGATATCCTAAGAGTCTTAGGGGGAGAAATTCAGTATCGCCCCGTTTGGGGCGCATTTATCGGCCGGGCGCAAAGTTTAGCGCCCAGCGCTAATTATCGCCTCTGACTGCAAACTTGGCTTTTATCGCCCCTGGAGGTGATTGGAGCGCTAAATCAGGCGCTGCACACCTGTCTTAAGGCGCAAAGGCCGAGGAGCGAGGCGCTACCCCAGAGCACTGGCGAAGCGCAGGTGATGTCAGTTAGCGATGGAACAGACACACTGGTGCCGGCCAGTTTTTAAAGGGGAGGGTTGATCTTGCTCTCCATCCACACCCTGCTCATTGCAGCCTTGAATCTTGGCCTGGAGAGACCTGGGACTACATTTTCCAACCAAGGACTATGGAGAGGGTGAGAAAACGAGCTCAGCGCTTCAGCGAGCGGGCCTTGGAGGCTCTGGTTGGCGCGCAGAAGATCTATACTCTACCTTGAGAGTGGCAGGAGGCCTTTGCCGCACGACTACAGAAGAGTGTGGAGGGAGGTGGCTCAGCACGTCTCCTCCAGGAGCATGGTGCCCAGGATCCATACTCAATGTCGCAAAAAGTTCAACGACCTCACTCGGGTCGTCAGGGTGAGTGGCTGTTTTTCAATACCTCTCCATCCCTCCATCTCAACCTCACTCTATGGCCAGAGGGTCTTAAAACCCCAATGCCCAACACTCATCCAACACCTATGGCACTCTCATGATACACACACGCACCTTGCATACAGGAAGGGCTAGTCAACTATGGGAGGCACGTCAGGCAAGATCATGGCTGTATATTTACTTTCTCTTGCAGGCCAAGCTATCTCATAACAGGAGACAGCAGCAATGGACAGGTGGAGGGCGGCCTCAGCTGCAACCCCTCAGCGATCTTGAGGCGCGCGTCCACAGGATTGTGGCAAGCCAGGTGATCGGTCCCGTCGCCTCTGGAGAGGCTGACCCCATTCGGGACAGCAATGGTAAGGTCATAAGCTTTCTCTCCTCTCTCATTCCACTTGTCCCTCACAACACCAGCCTTCGACACTTTCAATCCAGCTTACTAAATCGCTCCACTCCTTCCTCCCTTACTGCCACCTTGTCCTCACGCTAAAGCCACTCTTGTACCTCCCTGCTTTCAGATGGTGATTCACCAGCTGAGGAGACGGGCCCTCAAGCTGCCAGTGGGAGTGAAGCTGCAGGTGAGGAGGAAGAGGAAGCCGGAGCATCAGCGCCACCCTCTCCCGAGGAAGCCCATGCCCACACTGGGAACATGTCTTCCCTGGAGGGGAGCAGGGGGGAAGGGTCTGATGAGGGTGAAGCTCCGGGACCCAGCGGGCTGCAGCAATGTGATGGTGGTAGAGAAGCTCGGGGGCCTTCTCCCCGGAGGGAGAGTATGCCAGCGAGTCCTGCTGCCTGGACGCAGAGGAGGAGCGGCTGATCGCTGAAATGAACACCCAGGCGGTGGACATGCACACTCAGCTCATGGGTGCAGTGGGAAGGGTGCCCGAATGCATTGATGCACTGGCAAGGAGTGTGGAGCATTTCGCTGTAGCACAGGCGGATGCCACGCTAAAGCTTAGTGCTTCAATTCAGTCACTGGCTGCCGTGATCCAATCTCAGACTGGTCTCATGCAGACTTTGATTGAGGCCACGCAAGCACTGACTGCTGCCATTGTCGCTGGTTCAGACACATTTCCCCGGGGCTCTCACCACGCTGCAGCAGGCCAGCAATCTGTGCTCCAGCAGATTGCTCCGGATGCTGAGGTGCTGCCCCGTGGAAGTGCCAGTGTTGGTTGAGCAGGGAGTTGCTATCCTCTCTCAAGGTGACAGCATTCCTGCTGCCACCACTGTCACTTCCCCATTGCACTTGCCACTGCCTGCAGCCCAGACTGCTGCCGCCCATGCAGAGTTGGTGCAATCTGCAGCCGGGCCCTTCAGGCCTAGAGCTGGTCGAGGCTGTCCTTCAAAGGCACCTGTAGTCTCAGGTTCTGACAATCAGCAGCCTTCCACCAGCCTTGCTGCAGTCACTGGGGCCCCATTACGGAGGAGCAGTAGGGTGGGAAGGGGGGAAGTGCGTAAGGGAAGATCACCCTCGAATGGCAAAAAGTAGGAGGTGTGACGAAATGTTGGGAATTTTTTTTATTAAAGGCCGAGGTTCGTGTTCAAACTTTTGTTTAGTGTTTTGGACATTATCTCCAGGTTGTGAGAACCAGTCATGTTAATTAATGATTTTTTGTGTTTGTTTCTATTCGTTTGTCATGAATAAATGCCACACACAGAGTTTGTAAAATATAAAAGTTGTATTCAAAATGTACATGTTTGGCCTTTGGAATCATTGCTGCCTTGGCCGGCTATAGGGGTTGCGGGTTGGTTTCATTCATGTTCTCCATGCCAGAAGCCATTTCCTGAGTAGGGGCCTAGAAGCGGCTTGTTATCAGTTGTTGACGGACGGCCCTTGCAGTTTCAACATTGTGGGCCTCCCTCCCGCCTTGGTGCTGCTGATCATCCTCCTCCTCCAGTGGTGCTCCAAGGCCTGGTGATTGCCAGGTTATGAAGAATGCAGCACACAACTATGAAGAGGCAGACTCGCTCAGGCGAGTACTGCAGGGCTCTTCCTGAGTGGTCGAGACAGCAGAACCGTTGCTTGAGCACGCCGATCGTCTGCTTAATGATGTTCCTGGTGGTGAGATGGCTCTCATTGTACCGCAAGGATGTTGGGGTTACGGAGCGGTGTCATCAGCCAGGTGCAGAGTGGATAACCCTGTCCCCGAGGAGCCAACCATTTGGCTGATGCGGTGCCTGGAAAAGTTCTGGCACACCAGTCTGGCACAGGATGAAAGCATCGTGGCTGCCACCAGGACAGCGGGCATTGACAGCGAGCATCAGCTGTCTGTGGTCACAGACCAACTGGACGTTTAAGGAGTGGAACCCCTTGCGGTTTCGGAAAACCTCTGCATTCTCATGCGGTGTCCGCAATGCCACATGCGTGCAGTCAATGGCCCCCTGCACCATGGGGAAGCCCGCTATCCTCGCAAATCCCAATGCGCGTTCATGCTGTTTGGCCCGGGTCATCGGGAAAGAGATGTGCTGGCATCTCCTTTTATAGAGGGCATTTGTGACCTGACGGATGCAGCAATGGACCGCGAACTGGGAGATATTGGCGATGTCCCCAGTAGCTGCTTGAAAGGAGCCGGTGCCATAAAAATTCAGAGCTACTGTGACCTTCACTGCCACCGACAGAGACGTCCTGGTCCTCAGTTGAGGCTGCAGATCTGGCTGCAGCAGGTGGTAGAGCTCAGTGACCATCTCCTTGCTGAAGCGCAGCCTGCGCATACACTGCTCCTCAGACAAATTAATGTAGGAGAATTGATCCTGGAATACCCTGGGAGGGTAAGGTCTCCTGTACAGAGGCCTGTTGGCCCTCCTCCGTCTGGCCATGATTGCCACTCTCTCTCTGCGTCTCTGTTGCCTCCGATTCTGCAGGCGCAGGACGACGCCCCGAATCAGTGCAGCCCCCATAGTCTCTTGGCAATTGAAGTAATGAATGTCAAATCCAAAAGTACCTGCAAAGTGATGCTCAGTAGCCAAAACTACTTCACACAGTGTTGACTCTATGCAGAAGTCTCTCCTTCTCTCTCTCAGAATCTCTCTCTCTCTGTCAGAATGAGTGGTGCAAAAATGTCAACCACAGAAAAAGCCAGGAAGAGGCCACCTTTAAATAGCGCCCCCCCAGCCCCACACCGACTGGGAAATGTTCCAGTCTCCCTGTCGTTGCTTGCGCCAGGCGGAAAGGAGGGGGGCGCCACTCAATATCCGGTCCGGGGCGCCACCAGGGCGTTGCATGCTTGACTGACGTCACGATCTGCGGGCGCAGGAGATCGAGGTGCTAAACTTTTGCGCCGCCGCAAAAACTCGTTAATTTCGCTAGTTGCTTTGCGCCCCATTAGCACCCTCTTCTAACCAACCAAATTTTCCCCCCTTAAGCTTCCTCAAGTGTTCACTGATGTCGCATTACTGGGCCCTCACAGGACCTATAGGGAGCCCAGTCAGGCTTAGCTTGACAGATGGCATCAAATGGAACACCCCACAACTCAGGGGCAACATCAAGCAGCAGGAGGAGTGTCTTAGGCAGTGCTTATGGACCTAGACATAACACCACCAGCAAAAACCTCACTGTGAAAACAGTGGGAAAGCAATAGGAAATATCACAAGGTGCCATTTGTTTGCAATGGTATCCCCAATGCCAGCATTTCATCACCTTGCAATGCTGTATCAGTTGGTGAATTGTGGTCACCTGACAGGGTTGAAACTGCAAGAGACTGTGCTCAATGATTTCAAAAGATGCCATTAGCACAGAGTGAAAATAACCAGTTTTAAAGGACCTGATATTACACATTATGGTCTTTTCAGGAAGACCAATGTAATGTGACGAAGGTTAAAGCTTGTTCAAAAAGAAAAAGAATCAAACAGCAAATGGAAGTCAAGGTTGCTTGGTCTGCACACTGTCCATTCAAACAACTGAACCTTCAGCAGTCAGGCACAGAATACAACAAACCTTAACTAACATTCTTATCTTCACTGTCACTTCTGCTTTCATATCCGTCGACAAAATATTACTGTAGCCTAAATGGAACACACAGATGAAAGACTATCCCAACCTGTTATTATCTGTGAAATGTTCTGAGAGGAAGCTGAAGCATCACATTAATTTGAGAAAAAACACAATAAAAGAGCTTTTGACTAAATCTGCAATATTTGATTGTCAGACAAAGAAGATGTTTTTTTCAAAAAGAAAATGGTTATTAATCTGTCTTATTTGTCAACACACGTGGTCTTATTTATCAATGCACACCACTCTCTTTCAATTCTTGTCAAAACTATTTGACATATTAAACTATAAGAATGATTTCTGATACAGAACACGTACTTTCCAGTAAATGTGGGATCTGAGTGATTACTTAGACACACAATGGCCATTCCGTGTTGTGCTAGATTCCGAAGCAATTCAGTATTTGGAGCATGAAAGCTTGACCAAATGGATGTAAAATCTCTGACTTATGACTTCCCCCTCCCCTTATATTTTGACAAACAGCTTTTTATAGGGTTTGTTTATGCCTTCTGATCGCATGACTACCAGTCATCTCAAACAAGATCCAGGCACCTTGGTCTCAGACCAGCAGCATTTGATCACGGCCTACCTACCATGACCACTCCTCTCCCCCTGCAGCCACCATCTTCAGACACAAACACCACAGATTGGGCAAAGGCTTTTCAAAACAATATACATCAACCGTTTCTTCAGTCATCTCTTCACATGTATTTCTGGGCTGAGACTTTTTCCCTAGGTGTCACATTTGAGAAGATAAATGGGTGGAAATTCCTTTAGGCACGTTTTCGGGCTTGAAATGGACGACATGCATGCCCCAACCAGGAAATTGGGCCCCAAGCCTCATTAACATTATTTGGGGACTCTTGCATCGACATGCAGCGGTCCCGAGGTCAGTTACGGGGGTTGGGGGGGGAGGAGGCAGGAGTGGAGCGTCATCGGTGGGGGTGAGCAAACGCAAGTACTGTGGGTTCGAGGGAGCATTCCTGTTCCTTCCGGGTCCACAGGAAGATTGACCAGAATGTTGAAGAATGCCAAGCGGAGGCTCCTGCGAAGTCCAATTTGGTAGATGGGGACTAAAACAGGGGTTGGGCCCCTCAGTTACATATGTAAGCAGCCCATCGCCTGTTTCAGACGGTTGCCAGGAACGCCTGAAAAATGGACCAACCCAATCCCAGGTCGGAGGTCTTTCAGGTTCCCTTTGGTGCTCAAAATTGGCCCTTGTTGAGCCTGGTCGAAAACTGGAAATCCGAAATACAAGCACAAAATGCTGCAAAGGTACAGCGGATCTGTCGATAGCTGCCAAGAGGCCATAGTGTTATATCCGTGTATCTTAATGTTGTGTCCTTCAATAATCAGACAACAGACTGCAGGGAACGATCAACAGGTGTTTACTGAATGAGGGTTACTCTAGAACTAACTATACAGATCACTACTCAGGGTTTATATACAGGTGTGGTCACTGCCGGTACTACAGTATACAGGAGCTGTAAAAAGTAGTTCTCTCCCTTAAAGGTACATACATTACAATTCCTCCCCTTTTAGACTAACAGTACCATAACACTCATTAAACAATTAAATATCAAACTAATTACAATTAACACTTTTAACATGCAACATTAGCTGAAAATAGTCTATTTATAAATTCAGTCTTTGGGGAGGCTTCCTGATTCTTTCTGGGTAACGCCTTTCCCGAGTGTCTTGCTCTTGGTGCGGAGGCAATTCTAGCACCCTGTCATCAGTTGATTCATCAGCTTCCAATGCTATTGTTTGAGGTAAATGCGACCTGTACGTCGGGTTCCTCACCAGGTACGTATGGCCGAGACATGGGGTTGACTCGTTCCTGTGACTCTAGGATCTGGTCAGCATGGCATCTCACAATGTGCTCCCCAACATCCACTGTGTACATTAGTGGCCCCTGCCGTGTGCATATCGTTCCTGGTTGCCATTTCTCTGTTCGGCAGTCGCGGGCCAAGACTGGTTGCCCTACATTGAAGCACCTTGTCAGCTTCTCATTGATGTGCTGGAATTGCTTACTCTCAACATCTCTTCGTACATTTGGTCTGAGCAAATCCAGACGAGATCTCAACCTTCGGTTAAAGATCATGGCCGGGGCCTGGTTGGTGACTGCATGTGTCGCATTTCTGTAGGCTAACAGGAAATTGTCCACCTTATGCTGCAGTGGAATGTCGTCATCGCACATGGCCTTTACTGCTTTTTTAAAGGTTTGTACGAACCTCTCAGCCAATCCATTTGTGGCTGGATGATACGGGGCGGATGTGTAATGCCTTACCCCATTCCTTTTCATAAATCTTCGAAACTCTTCGGACACAAACTGTGGTCCGTTATCAGAGCAAATCTGCTCTGGCAAGCTGTTCCTGGCAAAAATGGTCCGTAGGACTGCAATAGCTTTCTCCGTGGTGGTGGAGGACATTTTGATCACCTCAGGCCATTTTGAGTGCGCATCCATGGCTATTAAAAACATTGAGTCCATGAATGGACCAGCAAAATCAATATGCACCCGTTGCCATGGAGATGAGGGCCACTCCCATGGGTGTAGAGGGGCATGTGGTGCTGCATTTTGGACCTTCTGGCATCCTGAGCAGCTCTTTGTCAGGTCCTCGATTTGCTGATCGATCCCCGGCCACCACACATAAGCCCTAGCAAGGCTTTTCATTTTCACCCCTCCCAGATGGCCTTCGTGAAGCTCATTGAGCACTCTCTCCCTTAACTTGGGTGGAATTACCACTCGGGATCCACACATCAAGGTCCCCTGGCATACTGACAGCTGTTCTCTTCTGGATGAGAATGCTGGCAACAGTGAGTCGCCATGTGCTGGCCATCCCTTCACCGTCAAATCATATACCCGAGACAGTGTCGGCTCATTTTGGGTCTCTTTCTCTATACCAGCGTTAGTTACTGGCAAGCATTCAATTATAGTCGAATGAAATATTGACAGGATCCACTGCTGGTGCTTCCTCCGCAGTAGGCAGTGGCAGGTGTGATAGCCCATCAGCGTTTCCATGCTGTTTCGTGCCCTTATACTCGATTTCATATTGGTGCGCCCATGGGAAAAGGGACCATCTTTGTAGCCGTTGTGCAGTCATCACCGGAACGCCCTTCTTTGGATTAAAGATGGAGACAAGTGGTTGGTGGTCAGTCAGCAAGGTGAACTTCTGCCCGTGCAGATAGTGATTGAACTTTTTCACTCCCCACACTAGGCTGAGGGCCTCCCTGTCAATCTGGGCGTACTTACGCTCGGCTGAGGTTAGTGACCGAGACGCAAAGGCTAGTGGCCTCTCCAAGCCGTCCAGGAATTTGTGCGACGGCACCGCTCCAATGCCATAGGGTGATGCATCACACGCCAACCGAATTGGTAGTGCTGGGTTGAAATGAGCCAACACCTCTTTTGATGTGATCAATGCTTTGCTCTTCTGGAAAGCTCGTTTATATTCGTCACTCCACTTCCATGGTACCCCCGTTTGCAGTAGGGTGTTCAGTGGGTGTGGTACGGTAGACAATTTCGGCAAGAACTTATGGTAGTAGTTCACCAGCCCGAGGAACGACCTCAGTTGTGACACATTTTCCGGTGCTGGAGCCTTGACTACTGCCTCAATCTTTTCAGTGGACTTATGTAACCCCTCTTCATCAATAACGTGGCCACAATACGAGATCTGCTTCAGGAAAAACTCGCATTTCTGGCGATTAGCTCGGAGCCCATATTCCTTCAATCTAGTGAGCACCTGCTCCAGGTTGGCGAGGTGATCACTATCATTTTCGCCCGTGACCAGGATGTCGTCCAAATAACACTGGGTCCCTGGAATCCCTTGCAGGACTTGTTCCATTGCCCTTTGCCAAATAGCCGGAGCTGATGCTACCCCGAACACCAGCCGGTTGTATTGGTAGAGACCTTTATGGGTGTTGATCGTGAGGTACTGTTTCGAGGCTTCTTCTACCTCCATTTGCAGGTACGCCTGGGCCAGATCAATCTTAGTGAAGCGTTTCCCTCCAGATAGCGAGGCGAAAATATCTTCAATCCACGGAAGCGGATATTGTACAGTGTGAAGGACTGGGTTCACTGTCACCTTAAAGTCCCCACAGATGCGAACCTTCTTTGGTTCCCCAGGCGTATTACTCAACGACCTCTTCATTACAGGAACGATGGGTGTAGCCCACTCGCTCCAGTCCACTTTGTACAGTACTCCTGAACGTTCCAAACCTTCCAGCTCTGCTTCGACGGCTGGGCGGATCGCATAAGGTACCGGTCTGGCCTTAAAAAACTTTGAGCTTGCATTTTCCTCTATTTTGATCGTCGCTGTTATGCCTTTTAGTGTTCCGAGTCCTTGCTGGAACACTTCTTGTGCGTCAGTTAGCATTTTTGACAGTCGTCCAGGTGTGACGTCGTCATCCTTTTTGGCATCTACAGTCAGTGCTTCTATGGAATGCCAATCTAGCTGTATCTCCGGATCCATTCACGTCCTAGTAGTGGTGGTCCTCCATCTGGCAATACATATAGGTCCATTTTTGGTGTTTCCTTGCCGTTATATATAACGTTCACCCTTATTTTTCCTTTGGGGTAGACTTTTTGCCCCGTGTACGTCTTCAAGACAATCTTTGTATCTCTCAAGGGTATATGTGAGAATAGCCGCTTGTAGTCCCTTCGGTTTATGACTGTTAGGGCCGATCCTGTGTCCAATTCCATTTTCACTTGGACTCCGGCTATCTTCAGCGTGACCCAGATAGTTTGGTGATCCTCCGTTTTGATCACATTATGTAGTTTCAGACAACCCAGCTCCTTGCTTCCGGAGTCTGTATCACTTTTCTGTTCGTCTGAACTACTCTCCGTCACCTTATGTACCTTCTTGTACTTCTCCTGTGGAGATTTCTTGCTGCTGGTTTTCTTTCCCGACCTGCAGACTCTTGCTATCTGTCCTACTTTTCCACACTGTCTGCACACTTGGTCCTTGAACCAGCAATCACTATGGTCGTGTGTTGTTCTGCCGCAGCGATAACACTTCCCTGCTCCATATGACATTTCATTGGTGCCATATTCTTGCGGTCTCCGTTGTATCTCTGCAGCGCCCCGTGCTGCTGCTTCGTGTGAAACTGCAATGCTGAAAGCCTTGTCCAGCGTAAGATCCTTTTCTGATAGAAGCCGTTTCTGGGTTCCTTCGCTTTGAAGCCCACACACAAACTTGTCCCTTAAAGTATCTGCTAGTCCCGTTCCAAACTGGCAGTGTTTCGATAGCTTGCGCAGTTCTGTTGCATACTCAGCATTACTTTCATCTTTATGCTGGTTCCTTTTGTGAAACTTAAATCTTTCTGCTATCAGCAGCGGTGTGGGGTTTAAGTGGTCCTGTAGGATTGACACTATGTTTTCAAAATCCTTTTCTACTGGCTTCTCTGGGGTTACTAGGTTTCGTAGTAAGCCATAGGTTTTTGCACCCATTGAATTCAACAATACCAGCGCTTTCTTCGTCATCTGGCACTTCATTCGCCTTGCAGTATACTTCTGTGCGTTCGACATATGTCGTCCAATCTTCGGCTTCATTGTCGAACGCTGTGATACTGCCACTCTTCGGCATTTTTGGGTGTGGTTAGACTGGCTCAAAATGGCGTCTCCCGCGCTCTCCCTTCTTCTCCGCTGCGGCTCAAAATGGCGTCTCCCGTGCTTTCCTTTCTTCCCCGCTGCGGCTTAAAATGGCGTCTCCCGCGCTTTCCTTTCATCCCCGCTGCGACTTAAAATGGCGTCTCCCGCGCTGCTGCCAACGCCGCTCTCGGCGGTCCTCGTGGCAAATGGCGACGCCCTGTGGGTTTCGTGCACTGCTCCTGCGCTGTTGCCAATGCCGCTCTCTGCGGTCCTCATGGCAATGGCAGTGCCTCGCGTTTTCCTGCGCGCCTCTCGCCCCCATTGACGCTGCTCGGCCCTTGGCCACCGGCTGCGCTCTGCTCTCTCTCGTCTCTCTCCCCGTTGATGCCGCTCGGTCCTGAACACCGGCTGCGCCCTGTGCGCTCTGCCCTCTCTCTCTCCCCCGTCGACGCTGCTCGGCCTTTTTCTGTGCCGCTCGGTCCGGGCTCTAGCCGCCGCTGTCCGGGAAGGATCTGCGCAGTACCTGTTGCCAGCCCGTTTCGCTGGACCACCGTGACTGGAAAGCCAAGCCTGGCTCTCGACAGCCTCCCCTGCGATGCTCAAATCTCCGCTGGATGACTGGGCGGTTGCCCGTGGTCGACGCCCATGCTTCTGGGCTCGACCTCCTTCCACTGTTCTCCAGGAGCGAATCCCTGGGAGGTGATGCAGAGTTGCAGGTAGGTTCGAATCGGCGTCGTCGCCAATGTTATATCCGTGTATCTTAATGTTGTGTCCTTCAATAATCAGACAACAGACTGCAGGGAACGATCAACAGGTGTTTACTGAATGAGGGTTACTCTAGAACTAAATGTACAGATCCCTACTCAGGGTTTATATACAGGTGTGGTCACTGCCGGTACTACAGTATACAGGAGCTGTAAAAAGTAGTTCTCTCCCTTAAAGGTACATACATTACACATAGGAACAGGAGTAGGCCATTCAGCCCCTCGAGCCTGTTGTGCCACTCAATTAGATCATGCCTGATCTGTATCTTAACTCCATCTACCCACCTTGGTTCCGTAACCCTTAATACCCTTGCCTAACAAAAATCTACCAATCTCAGTTTTGACATTTTCAACTGACCCCCAGTCGCAACAGCTTTTTGAGGGAGAGTTTTCCAGATTTCCACTACCTTTTGTGTGAAGAAATACTTCCTGACTTTACTCCTGAATGACCTAGCTCTAATTTTAAGGTTATGCCCCATTGTTCTGGACTCTTCCACCAGAGGAAGTAGTTTCTCTCTATCTACCCAATCAAATCCTTTGATCATCTTAAACTCCAAATTTAGATCACTCCCTTAATCTTCTACAGTCAAGGGAATACAAGCCTAGTCTATGCAACCTGCATAATTTAATGCTCTCCACCCGAAACGTTAACCTATTTTTTCCCCTTTTAAGATGCTGATAAGCCTGCTGTGCATTTCCAGCAACTTCTACTTTTATCCCTTGCATTTGATTTTCTTCACCATCAGGGGGTTGTGTTCCTACTTAAAAGAAAATATTTCTGAGAGAATGCAAACTGTGCTTAATATGGAGAAGGAAAGGCAAAAGTAATTATCGCTTGTTGTTGACAGATTTTTTTTTCCTATTTCAAATTTGTCTCTCTCATTACTGTAGTGTATGTACTTTGAAGAAGGAACTATATTCTGCAGCCCCTGTATACTGCAGTACCAGTAGTGACCACCCCAGTATATAAGCCTGTGTAGTAACTTTGTATAGTAGTTCCAGTTTTGTCTCCATTCAGTAAACACCTGTTATAACCAACTCCTGCAGTCCGTGTCTCAATTACACACGGACGTTACAATTACGATTAAAATCTTAAACATTAATATGTTGAAATTACCCCAGGCAATATATGCAAACCCTAAATGCGATTGTAGGGCATTCTTTTATCCTCAATTTCAATCTTGTATTTTAAATGGGTTAACAAGCCTGTCGAAAGGAACATTGTGCAAGCACGTTAAGCACTTGTTTCGTTATATTGTTGCCAATGGTCCTTAAGCATCTCTACAGGGATGGACAATTGGTAAAAGATAGCTAGAAGCTAAAATATTCACCTCTATCTGTATGGAGTAAGGTATGAAAAGACTTAGGTTCGCTCACTTTTACTTAATAGTAGACACCGTTCTTTGTTTATCAAGGTATGGACACTTTACGCCAAGATAGTGGTGGCTATTTAAGTCTACAGGTATTTTGTAGCAGTTGTCCATCCCAATACAGATTTTGTACAGATCAGAAATGCGTTTTTGACTTAATTATCCTACATCAGTTTACTCCAGTAGACCGACTGTCTACTAAAGCAAGATGGGCATATATCCAGTCAGATAGGGTGCTAATTCCAAGAATGGCGGTCGTGCAGACACTACTTCTGGGAGGGTTATATTCAAGGTATTACGCATCAAAAGCATGGACTCAATTAACCTCAAGATGAAAGAGCAGCTAATTTATTAGCAACCAGCTTGTTACTTATCACTGTTAGCAGTCAGGTTTTTGAATGGGATGTCTAGAAATTTCCTAATATAAATCTGACTTTGAAAGTTTGGTTTTTGAAGTAAAAGTTAACTTTTGCCCACAAAAGTGTGCAGGGGCAAAGGGACCTGGGGGTTCACGTGCATAGATCTTTGAAGGTGGCAGGATATATTGCAGAGAGTAGTTAGCAAAGCATATGGAATCTTGGGCTTTGTAATAGAGGTATTGAGTACAAAAGCAGGAAAGTTATGTTGAACCTATAAAAAGCCCTGGTTAGGCCACAACTAGAGTATTATGTCCAGTTCTGGTCACCACACTTTAGGAAGGATGTGAAGGTCCTTGAGAGGGTGCAGAGGAGATTTACCAGAATGGTTCCAGGGATGAAGGATTTTAGCTACAAGGTTAGGTTGGAGAAGCTGGGGTTGTTCTCCTTGGAGCAAAGGAGGTTGAGGGGAGATTTGATAGAGGTGTACAAGATTATGACAGGTTTGGATAAGGTAGACAGAGAAAGGCTGTTCCCATTAGCTGATGGTACAAGGACTAGGGGACACAGATTTAAGGTTTTGGGCAAGAGATACAGGGGCGATGTGAGGAAGAACTTTTTGTTTTTTTTTGTTGTTTTTTTTTTAGCAGCGAGTGGTAATGACCTGGAATTCGCTGCCGACGGAAGTGGTGGAAGTGGAGACAATCAATGTTTTCAAGGGGAGACTGGATAGGCACTTGAGGGAAATAAACTTGCAGGGCTACAGGGATAGAGCGGGGGAATGGGACTGACTGGATTGCTCTACAGAGAGCCGGCACGGACTCGATGGCCTCCTTCTGTGCCATAGTGACTTATGCCTGTATCTCACAATGTGGAGGCATTATTGATCAAGGTTATTAATATTCGCAATTAATTTTGATCATCAACAAAGCAAATTATGAAAACTCGAATCTTCGCCCTCCCTCTTGCATTGTTACCCATGTCCAGCTTTTGCCTACCTAGTTTCATCAGATGGCATCCATGTCAGAAAATGCTGCGATGCAACAGCACAGGTAGAATTTATCTTCAGACAAGAGGAGATTGTCTCGGAAAAATTCAACAGCTCCACGTGAATGCTGGCTGCTAAATAAGCAACAGGAAAACAAACAAAAAAAACCCCAGATGTTCCTCCATACACGGAGTCACTGAGGGGGTGAATGACACAGGGCTGTGATCTGGAGTCTTGTATTTCCCTTAATGTGCCACATCTCTTGGCGATTTGTTCCGTCACTTTCTTAAAAGCCGTGAGGAATCAGATGTGATTAATTGGCCCGTTCTTCGCAGTGGTTACAAAATTGCAGAAAGAGACCCTTGAAAAATAATTAAGAAAGCTGATAACACAATTTATAACCCCAGGGTCAATTGTGGAATTATAACCTTGTACATGAAGCTTAATTATTTGGAGTTCTTCAATTCACACTGTGATTGTATATTAAGATGATTAAAATTAGACACCATTTGTATCAAGATAAATAAAATATGGGTCACGTAATCAGATGAAACTTCTAAACAAAAGGAAAATAAATACTTGCATCTATAAAGCACTATATCATAGAGCCTAACTGCCTTCCCTTGACATTCAATGGCATTACCATCACCAAAACCCCACGATCAACATCCTAGGGGGTCACCATTGACCAGAAACTTAACTGGACTAGCCACATAGATGCCGTGGCTACTAGAGCAAGTCAGAGGCTGAATATTCTGCCAAAGACTCCACCACCTACATGGCACAAGTCAGGAGTGTGATGAAATACTCTCCACTTGCTTGGATGAGTGCAGCTCCAACAACACTCAAGAAGCTCGACATCATCCAGGACAAAGCAGTCCGCTTGATTGGCACTCCATCCACCACCTTAAACATTTATTCCCTCCACCACCAGCGTACCGTGACCTCCCAAACCTGCGGCCTCCACTGCCTTGAAGGACAAGGTGCATGGGAGCACCATCATCTCCAAGTTCCCCTCCAAGTCACAGACCATCTGGACTTGGATTTATTTGACATTCCTTCAGCGTCGTTGGGTCAAAATCCTGGAACGCCCTAGCTAACAGCACTGTGGGAGTACCCTCGCCACATGGCTTGCAGCAGTTTAAGGCGGCCAACCACGACCTTCTCAAGGGATACTAGGGATGGGTAATAAATGCTGGTCTATATCTCGAGAATGAATTAATACATCATCAAATGTCTTCACACAGTGAAGTATTTTTGGAGCGCAGTGACTGTTGCCATGAAGGTGAACACAGCTGCCATTTTGCATTGGAACAAACGATGAGAGATATGATCAAGTTAATCTGCGCTGATGTTGATTGAGGGGGTAGATGTTGGACAGGACAGAGAAAACTCCCTGCCTCCCCTCCCCGCAAATAGTGTCATGGAATCTTTAACATCCAACTGAACAAAGACATCTCAGCCTAAGCACAGTACCTCAGACAATGCAGTACTTCCTCAGAGAGTGTTGGCAGCGACGATAAATCATAAAGACCGGACGTGGGGCTCAAATCCACAACCTTCTGACCCCGAAGCGACAAGGCAACCAACTGACCCAAAGTGCCATTTTATATAATAATTGACATTGGTTGATGGAATCTGAACAGGGGTCATATGAATTGACAATGTAATTACTCATCGCATTTAATAACTTGTTTTGCCTTAACAAAATTCACTTCAGTAAAAACGTATATTTTGACCTTTCTGGTCATCGGTGTTTCTTCTTTTCAATGTTCTGGATGCTTTTTAAAATGTTCACCAAATCTGCTGTTTTATCAGTCCTTTCATTTAAAAATAGTTAAAATCTGAAAAGAAAACTCGAGGCCAAACCTCCTCGCTGATGAATGTACTGATGTGATAGTGCAGGCAAGGGTGACTTGATTCAAAAATCAGACAGCTGAGCAATGGCTAGCTCACGATGTCAAGACACTGCTGAAATATAGTTGTAGAACTCTTGCCCGAGTCAGAAGGTTGTGGGTTCAAGACCCACTCCAGAGACTTGAGCACAAAATCCAGGCTGAAACTTCAGTGCAGTACTGAGGGAGCGCTGCACTGTCAGAAGTGTCGTCAAACCGAGGCCCTGTCTTCCCAATCAGGTGAATGTCAAAGATCCCATGGCACTATTTCGAAGAGGAGCAGGGGAGTTCTCCCCGCTGTCCTGACCAATATTTATCCCTCAACCAACATCACAAGATAATGTGGTCATTATTACATTGCTTGCAGGAGCTTGCTGAGTGCAAATTGGCTGCTGCTTTGCTACATTACAACAGTGACTACACTTCAAAAAGTACTTCACTGGTTGTAAAGCACTTTGGGATGCCCTAGGGTTGTGAAAGGCGCTATATAAATGCAAGTCTTTCTTTACTTAAAAAAATGTTGTTTCTCTCTCGGAGAGTAATTATCACGCACTTTTCCTGCTGATCTGGGCTCCGATGTGAAATAGAGATTCAACAGCTTCAATGAGGTGCGGGTACGGAGAACCAGCTCCCTGCACTTAGTGTGCTGGAACAGGAGACCTGCTAACTGATGGCAAATTCGTAGGCCCCACCATTTTGTGGATTCACAATGCCGACAGGTCCCTGTAGGCCCAGCTGTTTATCATTTCTTACAAGCAACGTTTCCTCTAAGCTGCGCAGCTGTCTGCCGGCCTCGCACAGCCCGGGATCGGCTTTTCCAATGTTAAATTTCGTGCAGGCACAAAACCGTGACTGGGCCGCGCAGCCCATTAAAGGGGCTGCGCACCCCCCAAAAAATTTGGGGAACATTGCTTACGAGTACAGGTAACAAGGGGTAAACTGCACATCTGCAGTCAACTTAGGTTGGAAAAGTAAGGACTGCTCTCCTTGGAAAAGAGAAGGTTAAGAAGTGACCTAATAGAGATTTTCAAGATGATGAGAGGTTTTGATACAGTAGGTAGAGAAAAATTATTCCCTCTGGCGAGTGGGTCAATAACCAGAGGTCATAGATTTAATATCATTGGCAAAAGATTCAGAGGGGAGATGAGGAGAAATGTTTTCACTCAGAGAGTTGTCAGGATCTGGAACGCTCTACCTGAAAAGGCAGTGGAAGCTGATTCCATAAATAATTTTAAAAGGGAGTTGGACAGATATTTGAGGATGAGGAACTTACAGGGTTACGGACAAAAAGCGAGGAAGTAGGACGAAGCATGACTGCTCTTCAAAGAGCCAGCACAGGCACGACGGGCCGAATGGCCTCCTTCTGTGCTGTAAGATTCTATGAACCGCATCACATTGTGCAGTAAAGGGTAAATGTGATACTCCTATTATGTATTTATTATTCACTGTTTAACTAGCGCCACGAGTACATAAAACCCCCTAATTTATCCCAGCACTGCAATTAAGGTTAGAGACAATGGGACCCAGAATACAATAGGTCCCGAGAGTTCAAATTGTCTTGAGTGTGCCTTCAATGTAAAAATGCTACAAATTGACACGGAAGGTGTAATGTATATACCTTTAAGGGGGGAACTACTTTTTACAGCTCATGTATACTGTAGTACCGGCAGTGACCACACCTGTATATAGCACTGAGTAGTAATCTGCACAGTCAGTTCCAGAGTGAGCCACGTTGAGTAAACACCTGTTGTACCGTTCTCCTGCAGTCTGTGTCTTACTACTGACGGACACAACAGAAGGAGGTTGGATTTGCCATCCTGTACAAACCCTACTGTGAGATTGTCTCTAAATGAGCCGACTTCCAAGATATGTGCTTATTCTGACTGTAATCATGGCACCAATCCATCTTTAAGCCTCTGTAAAGCAGCGGAGCCTTTTCAAACATAAAAATGACATTTTCCGACAAAATTAAATGCCTGCAGCTTACAAGAGGATGTCTTAAAATGGATAATCCACACAAATATTAACTGCTTCATAAAGCAACCCATTGCCCAGGTTTGAGGTTAAATTCTCAGTGCATGTGTTGATTGAATTTAACCGTACTATTCCTACAGTTCAGCTCAAGGTATTAATTCTCACCATTCCTTATTCCAGTCAGATCTACCGGAGCTTTGCTGCAGATAAGCCTTGGTTTGTTCCAGTTAGGCTGCCTCCATGGTTAACATCCGCAGTATTTTGCTATCGTACTAGTGTTTGGTTCACTGCCACACCTCTTCTAGGAATGCCTACCTTGAAGAAGTTCTGCTCTTCTCTTCGACGGGATCTCCGTTTGGCTCTTCAACCTTGTTCATCTTCATTACTTTACCTTTTATTGTCTCTTTTTTACTTCTTTTGTTTCTTTTATTCTTTTGTCCGATCGCAGCCCTGCCTCCGATCTATCTTTTCTTTCCAGTTTTGAAGAAGGGTTCGACCCGAAACGTCAACTCAAATTTCTGTCCACGGATGTTGCCCAACCTGCCGAGCTTTTCCAGCATTTTCTGTTGTTATTTCGGATTTCCAACATCCGCAGTATTTTGCTATCATCCATGGTTATATGTTTTGAGCAGGATAAATGCATTTCAAGGCACTTTAGAATAGGAACAGGGAGTTGGTCATTCAGATCCAAGAGTAGTACCAACTAAGTCAATCTGACAAGTAAATGTGGGAGGGCGGGGAGTAAAACAGAGCTTTTCAATTGGAAGCTTGACCGGAATTGGGACGGTATGACAATCGTGCCCATCTGACACAAGCACACTGACCCCGCCCTGATTTCTGGGATTGGCTCATAGAAACATAGAAGATAGGAGCAGGAGTAGGCCATTCGGCCCCTCGAGCCTGCTCCGCCATTCCATGCGATCATGGCTGATCATCCAAATTCAGTACCCTTGATCCCTTTAGCCTTAAGGAATATCCAACTCCTTCTTGAATATATTTAATGAATTGGCCTCTACTGCCTTCTGTGGTAGAGAATTCCACAGGTTCACCACTCTCTGGGTGAAGAAATTCCTCCTCATTTCTGTCCTAAATGGCTTACCCCTTATCCTTAGACTGTGACCCCTGGTTCTGGACTCCCCGACCATCGGGAACATCCTTCCTGCATCTAGTCTCTCCAGTCCTGTCAGAATTTTATAAGTTTCAATGAGATCCCCTCTCATTCTTCTAAACTCCAGCGAGTACAAGCCCAATCGACCCAATCTCTCCTCACACGTCATTCCTGCCATCCCAGGTATCAGCCTGGTGAATCTTCGCTGAACTCCTTCCATGGCAAGAACATCCTTCCTCAGATAAGGCGACCAAAACTGCACACAATACTCAAGTTGTGGTCTCACCAAGGCCCTGTACAACTGCAGCAAGACATCCTTGTTCCTGTACTCGAACCCTCTTGCTACGAAGGCCAACATGCCATTTGCCTTCTTAACCGCCTGCTGCACCTGCATGCTTACCTTCAGCGACTGGTGCACAAGGACACCCAGGTCTCGTTGCACTTCCCCTTCTCCCAATCTATTGCCATTCAGATAATAATCTGCCTTCCTGTTTTTGCCACCAAAGTGGATAACCTCACATTTATCCACGTTATATTGCATCTGCCATGCTTCTGCCCAATCACCCAACCTGTCCAAATCATCCTGGATTTTCTCGACATCCTCCTCACAGCACACACGCCCACCCAGCTTTGTGTCATCTGCAAATTTGGAGATACTACATCTAGTTCCCTTGTCTAGATCGTTAATATATATTGTGAATAGCTGGGGCCCATGGACCGATCCCTGCAGTACCCAACTAGTCACTGCTTGCCACTCGGAAAAAGACCCGTTTATTCCAACTCTTTGCTTTCTGTCTGCCAACCAGTTCTCTATCCAAGTCAATACCTTGCCCCCAATCCCATGTGCCTTAACTTTACACGCTAATCTCTTATGTGGGACCTTATCAAAAGCCTTCTGAAAGTCCAAATACACCACATCCACTGGTTCTCCCTTATCTACTTTACCAGTTACATCCTCAAAAAATCTCAGTAGATTAGTCAAGCACGATTTCTCTTTTGTAAATCCATGTTGACTTTGTCCGATCCTGTCACTGTTTTCCCAAGTGCTCTGCTATTACATCTTTTATAATGGACTCTAGCATTTTCCCCACTACCGATGTCAGGCTTACCAGTCTGTAATTCCCCGTTTTCTCTCTACCACCCTTTTTGAAATAGTGGGGTAACATTAGCTATCCTCCAATCCATGGGTACGGTTCCAGATTCCATCGAATGCTGGAAGATGATCTGCAAAGCATCAACTATTTCTAGGGCCACTTCCTTAAGTACCCTAGGATGTAGATTATCAGGCCCTGGGGATTTATCGGCCTTCAATCCAGTCAATTTCCCTAACACCATTTCCCTACAAATACTGATTTCTTTCTGTTCCTCCCTTTCATCAGACCACATGTTCCCCGACATCTCTGGGAGGTTATTTGTGTCCTCCTTTGTGAAGACAGAACCAAAGTATGTATTTAGTTGGTCTGCCATTTCTTTGTTCCCCATTATAAATTCCCCTGATTCTGACTGCAAGGGACCTACCCTTGGCTTCACCAATCTTTTTCTCTTCACATATCTATAAAAGCTTTTACAGTCAGTTTTTATGTTCCCTGCAAGCTTACTCTCATGTTCTGTTTTCCCTTTCTTAATTAATCCCTTTGTCCTCCTTTGTTGAATCCTAAATGCTCCCAATCTTCAGGTTTACTGCTTTTTCTGGCCAATTTATATGTCCTCTACTTGGATCTTATGCTATCCCTAATTTCCCTTGTTAGCCACAGTTGAGTCAACTTTTTTGTTTTATTTTTATGCCAAACTGGGATGAACAAATTCTGTAGTTCATCCATGCGGTCTTTGAATGTTTGCCATTGCCTATCCACCGTCAACCCTTTGAGTGCCATTCCCCAATCAATCCTACCCAACTTGCGCCTCAGACCATCGTAGTTTCCTTTATTTAAATTTAGCACCCTAGTCTCTGAGTCAACTACTTCATTCTCCATCTTAATGAAGAATTCGATCATATTATGATTGCTCCAACCCAAGGGGCCTCGTACAATAAGATTGCTAATTAATCCTTTCTCGTTACATAATACCCAGTCTAAGATGGCCTGCTCTCTGGTTGGTTCCTCGACATATTGGTCGAGGAAGCCATCCCTTAAACACTCCAGGAATTCCTCCTCCACAGTATTGTTACTAATTTGGTTAGCCCAATCTATATGTAGATTAAATCACCCATGATGACTGCTGTGCCCTTATTGCACGCTTCTCTCATATCCCTTTTAATACCATCCCTAACCTCAGCATTACTGTTTGGAGGTCTATATACCACTCCCACTAACGTTTTCTGCCCCTTGGTATTTCTCAGTTCTACCCATACAGATTCCACATCATCAAAGCTAATATCCTTCCTTACAATTGTGTTAATCCCTTCTTTAGCCAGCAATGCTACCCCACCTCCCTTTCCTTTTTGCCTATCTTTCCTGAATATTGAATACCCCTGGATGTTGAGTTCCCAGCCTTGGCCACCCTGGAGCCATGTTTCCGTAATCCCAATCAAATCATATTTGTTTACCTCTATTTGCGCAGCTAATTCATCCACCTTATTACGAATGCTCCTTGCATTAAGACACAAAGCCTTCAGGCTTGTTTTTTTAATGCTTTTAGACCTATTAGAATTATTATTTACTCTGGCCATGTTTGATTTAAACCGCTGATTTCTCTGACTGCCACTTTTGTTTTTCTCCTTCCTATCTTTTGCTTTTATCCTTGTTTCCCTTTCCTCTATCCCCCTGCTCAGGTTCCCAAACCCCTGCCATTTTAGTTTAACCCCTCCCCCAGAGCACAAGCAAACACTCCCCCTAGGACATCGGTCCCAGCCCTGCCCAGGTGCAAACCGTCCGGTTTGAACTGGTCCTACCTTCCCCAGAACCGGTTCCAATGTCCCAGGAATTTGAATCCCTCCCCCTCGCACCATTCCTCTAGCCACGTATTCATCTGAAATATCCTTCTATTTCTACCACGTGGCACTGGTAATCCTGAGATTACTACCTTTGAGGTCCTATTTTTTAATTTACCTCCTAACTCCCTTTATTCAGCTTTTAGGACCTCATCCCGTTTTTTACCTATATCGTTGGTACCTATATGCACCACGACAACTGGCTGTTCACCCTCCCCTTCCAAACTGTTCTGCAGCCGCTCCGAGACATCCTTGACCCCTGCACCAGGGAGGCAACACACCATCCTGGAGTCTCGTTTGCGGCCGCAGAAACACCTATCTATTCCCCTTACAATAGAATCCCCTATTACTATAGCTCTACCCCTCTTTTTCCTCCCGTCCTGTGCAGCAGAGCCATCCCTGGTGCCAGGAAGTTGGCTGCTGCTGCCTTCCTGTTAAGCCATCCCCCCCCCCAACAGTACTCAAAGTGGTGTATCTGTTTGAGAGGGGGATGTCCACAGGGGATCCCTGCACTACCTGCCTGCGTCTAGTACTCTGTCTGTTGGTCACCCCTTCCCTTTCTGCCTGTCCAACCTTTGCCTGCGGTGTGACCAACTGATTAAACGTGCTATTCACGACGTCCTCAGCATTGCGAATGGTCCAGTGTGCCTCCAATCGCAGCTCCAGCGCTGCAATGCGGTCTGCCAGTAGCTGCAGCTGGATACACTTCCTGCACACATAGTTGTCAGGGACACAGGAAGTGTCCCCGAGTTCCCACATATCGCAGGAGGAGCATACCACATGGCCGGGCTGTACTGCCATGACTTACCCTTAAATTAATTGAAATTAAATTAAATCAAATCAATCCCACCAATTACACTACAGTTAAATGGTATATTTATGGGCCCTGGTTTACCAACAGTCCCCACTACACCACAGAGAGCTTAGAAAGTATAAACCAGAGAGTTAAAGTTTAAAAAGAGAGAAATACTCACAAACCAATCACTTACTTGCTTTCTGGTGACGTCACAATTCGATTACTTTTTACTTCTCTCCCTCCCTCGGAGATTGGAGATTAGTACGCTGTGAGGCCAACCTGGACTCTTGGAGCCTCGACTCTGGTTTAAATAACCACCGATTCTCCCGCAGGTCCGCCGCTCTGAGGCTCAATTTAGATCCTATGGGTGAGGTACACGTGTAACAAACGGCAGCAAGAGCACCCATTGGCGGGTGTAGAACGGTGTTCTGCTGCTGGATTGGCGGCATGTTTCATCGGGGCAGTGAACAGAACATTGCAGAGTAGCAGGGAAGTTGTAAGGAACTGCAACTGAAGGCAGACTTGTGGAGGGCATGGGGAAGCTGCAGACAAGGCTGTTCATGAAGTGGTCACATTTCCAAGTTAAGAGGATTTTATATGGTAGGTAATGTAAACAGTGCTATACCAGCGCAAGATCTGCAAAATACCACAATGTCCTAACGGTCTTTTGGCCTCCTTTACATGTATCTCCACCACAAACAGCAGGTGCTTCTCGAGCCCATTGATTGGGGCAAGTGTAATGATCTGCACCTCGATTTTACGATCTGTAGGGCCCATCTTACACCCCTGAAAACTGGGCCACTGCTGATTGGAACTGGCATCCAGTTTGCATTTTAGAAACTTCCAGTCAGTTCACTCAAATGGGGTAGCAACCCTAGTAAATGATGATTCTGTGACACCATTCTGTCACTGATCATGCCAAGTATTACAAATTACATTACGCTGTAGTGTCAGTAAACAACGAGATGAAAAATGCGTGCGTCTTCCCCTTATTGAGGCATCTACTTCAGTGGGGGGACAAAATGGTTGCTCTACAGCAGAGAGGTGAAAGAGAGAGAGGGAAGCTGTTTCCAGACCTAAGCCCGCTCAATACCTCCCCAAAGAGTAATATTGCTCCTTAAATGGAAAAGCACGATTCCCAGCATTTCCAAATAATGTTTTACATTAGATTCCTGGTGTTACTTGATAGCAATTTAAGCACACAATAAGCTTTCTGGAGACTTTTTGCTTAGATTGATTGGTAACAAGACATGCATTACAAGGTCAAAAGTAGGATGAAACCAAACTGATGTTTCGAGTGCTGTTCCTTCCGGCCTCCTCTATTAACCGGGTTCGATTACAGAACTGACTTCCAGTGACAAAACCACAGACAAACAACCAGACACGTACAAACACAGTTGGATTTATTCACCCATTCGTGCCACGAACTGTTTTCACCCTGTCGTACTGCGGGCTGGATTCGACGTAACTGAAAATACTGCCTATAAGCGAGTGGGAAGGAGTGAGGATGGGGGTGAAAGGAAGGTGGGTGGGGGGAAAGTAAGGGGAAGGGAGTGAGGGGAGGTGGGTTGGGTGGGAGTAAGGGGAGGTGCGGGCAGTAAGAGTCATGGGAGTGGGAGGGAGGATGGGGAGAGAAGTAAGGGAAGGCGAGTGAGGGGGAGCAAGGGGAGGTGGGAATTTTCAAATCAGTAATTGAACCAATTGCACTCTATGGCAGTGAGGTGTGGGGACCGCTAACACAACAAGAATTTGCAAAATAGGACAAACACCCAATTGAGATCCTACATGCAGAATTCTGTAAAAGTATCCTCCGGCCTCAAAGGAAAACCGTAAACAATGCATGCAGGGCAGAACTAGGCCAATATCCATTAATAATCACTATCCAAAAAAGAGCCACCAAATTTTGGAAACACCTAGAAATGAGCAACCCCCAATGCTATCATTACGAAGCCCTGAAATGCCAAGAGAGGACCATAAAGAAGAATACCCTCAGTCATCTAGTCCTGGGACTCAGTGAAGTAACTACTAACACTACTAACAATAACCAGCCCCAGGACAGTGACAGCGTAACACAAAGAATTCGACCCAACACAATCGTCGCTAAGCAAAAGGAAAAATATCTGTCATATTGGGCAGAAACAACAAAAGCCCAAAGCAAACTCAATTGCTACTTGGCCCTAAACAGACAATACAACATGGCTGATTACCTGACCATGGTAAAGGATAACAAAATGAGAAAAACCTTGACAATGTACAGACTTAGTGAACATAGCCTGGCGATCGAAAAAGGTAGACACAGGCAGACCCGGCTACCAAGAGAGGACAGGATATGCTCTCACTGTAGTCAGGGAGTGGTGGAGACAGAGATGCACTTCCTCACAGCTTGTAGAAAATATCAGGGCATAAGGGAGAATTTCTACCCAAAATTCACAAACATATGCCCGGAATTCAGAAATTTGAATGACGACCAAAAACTCCCATACCTACTAGGGGAAGAGAGAAATTGTGTAACACTAGCAGCACACTATGTTACAGCTTGCCATAAACAGAGGGACAACCACTAAATATAAGAAAAGAGTATATATAAAATATATGAATGTATATTTATACACTCAGGGATATATCTGTTTATACACTACTAGCTGGGGAGCCCCGCGTTGCGAGGGCAATTTTGGGGCACGAGGGCAATTTTGGGGCGCTTGGTCTCCCTGCCCCTGTGTGTCCCCCCTCTCCCTGTCCTATCCCTCCCTCCCCTCCCCTCCTCTCCCTCCCCTCGCCTCCCCCGCTCCCCTCTGTCCCTCTCTCCGGCCCCTCCCCCTGCCTAGCGCCTGAGGTCCGGAGTGGAGGTCCCCCGCGTATCGCGCGGCTGATGGATGGCCGCTGTGGGCGGGCGGGCGGCGCATGCGCGGTCAGTGCGGGCGGCGCGAGCGCCCCGCGATTTCCCGAGGCTCGCCCCCCCCCCGCGATTTCCCGAGGCTCTTCCCCCCCCGCGATTTCCCGAGGCTCTCCCCCCCCGCGATTTCCCGAGGCTCTCCCCCCCCCCGTGATTTCCCGAGGCTCTCCCCCCCCCCCGTGA
Source organism: Somniosus microcephalus (assembly GCF_052327205.1). Lineage (NCBI taxonomy): Eukaryota > Metazoa > Chordata > Chondrichthyes > Squaliformes > Somniosidae > Somniosus > Somniosus microcephalus. The sequence goes on along the minus strand of NC_141002.1, from coordinate 21,831,469 downwards.
TTTCCCGAGGCTCTCCCCCCCCCGTGATTTCCCGAGGCTCTCCCCCCCCCCCGCGATTTCCCGAGGCTCTCCCCCCCCCCCCTGCGATTTCCCGAGGCTCTCCCCCCCCCCTGCGATTTCCCGAGGCTCTCCCCCCCCCCACGATTTCCCGAGGCTCTCCCCCCCCCCTGCGATTTCCCGAGGCTCTCCCCCCCCCGCGATTTCCCGAGGCTCTCCCCCCCCCGCGATTTCCCGAGGCTCTCCCCCCCCCCGCGATTTCCCGAGGCTCTCCCCCCCCCATTAAATTGTTATTTAATTCCCTAACACATCATTAAAATATTTACCTTAGTTCCCTAACACACAGAAAGTGTGGGGGAAAAAATTGTGAAAAATCAAGATGGCGGCCACTCACCTCGGTTCAGAAGGATAAGGCCCGCCCACACATGCACCGATTGGTCGACCGGTCAGGTCACCGAAGCGTAGGATTGGTCAATCGTCGAGTCACTCGACACTCAACTGTAGGAAGGAACCCGCCGTCCGATTGGTGGACCTCGCCGTCACACGGTCGCTAATGAGATGCTAATGAGCGGAACGCTGAACGTTTTTGGGATACCGCGGGCGGGATTTTTGTCCGGCCGAAACGTAAATACGCCTATGACCGGTCCGGAATCGCAAGCTTTCTTTTGAGGCGACGCGCGCGTCGGTACGCTCTGTAGCTTTCAAACGTATAGAGAACGGACGGACAGACAGACAGACATCGGGACAGACAGACAGAAGAGCTCTTTTATATATATAGATATGGATAGATCTGTATTTTTATGTACAAACATGAATGTTTTTCGATGCTTTGGCAACATAAGATGTAACTTGTCATGCCAATAAAGCGATTTGAATTGAATTGAATTGAATTGGGTGGGGGGGTAGTAAGGGGATGGTGCAGGGAGTAAGGGTCGAGGGAGTGGGGGGTGTAAGGGGAGGTGGGTGGGGGGTGGGGAAGAGTGCCATGTTATCAACACTCGGGCTTCAGAAATAAAAAGTAAATTTGCCTCAGGCTGCCTGGGGAGCATTTCAGTTAAAGGCCAGTTGAAACTGGGCGGTGCCCCCTCCACCTAATAAGGTCCCTGGTGCCAATTACAAGCAGATCTGCAGTGAACAAAAGTATGAATTCAGCAATACCAAGCCCAGTTCTTAGAGAACTCCTCCCACTGAAAGTGGAGAACGGGGCACAAGTTTATGTTCTTCTGCATCACAGGTGAGCATCTGACAGCAAGGGCCCTGTTTTCATTCTATTACCACCCCATATTAGATAGGACCCCCCACTTACCTGGAACTGAGTGCGTCATTGCGCCATGGAAATGTGGGTCTGTGAATGTGCTGTCAGGTTAAGGCTGCCAATTCCTGTATAGTATGTGCAGGGTGCTAGTCCCATACATTTGCACATATTAGCAATTGGGTCTCCACGTTCAACAGTGAAATCCAGCTCAATCAGCACCCAAGACAAGTAAAAGGGCAAGAGCAACACATAGGGGTCGATTTTAACTCAGGTGCGGGCAATTGTCGGGTTCCCCGAATTTCGTGATTCCCACACGAACCTAAATGGATGTGTGAGATTGATGCAATTTTAACTCAATTGGCCAATTGATTTCCAACGTGTGGGAAGCCTTTGCAAATGGGTTTTTCATGACTGAAAGTCCCCTCTGATGACGTCATCATTGCTGCTGCATTTAAGGTCCACAGCAAGCCTTGCTTCCTCTGCAGGCTTCCAAGCTTTCCCCTTATGATGGCACAGGAGCCTACAGGAACAATGGCCAGCAGGAGGGCAAGAGCTGCACCTAAATTTGATGAGGCATCACTGCAGGCATTGTTGGATGGGGCTAGGGCCCACAGGGAGGTCCTGTTCCCTTCTTCAGGGAGGAAGAGGCCTCCCAGTCAGACCAAGGCTGTGTGGCTACAGGTGGCTCACGAAGTCAACTCCTTGGGGCTCACACGGCGCACCTGGATGCTGTGCAGGAAGAGATTCCATTATCTTCATCGCACTGGAAAAGTAAGTATGAAGTTTCCATCACCCCCAATCTGATCTCCATTGCCTTTCCTCACCCGCACTCAGCTTTAGCAATCTCTTCCTCCACATCCATGCACCCTTAGCCATTCCCTCTCTCTATGCTCACATTCACCTAACTATTCGACCATGCAGCCCTCACACTTCCTCTCACTCTGATGCTTTGAACACAATTGACAACACAAGGGAGGGCCCTTGGTCTTACAGCCTCACTCCATCTTTGTCTCCTTCTAAGTATCTATGCTACGCAATCTCTACACTCACTCCTTCATTCTCACTCAACCTCCACTTGTCTCCCTCACTGCAGGAGAAGAGAGCTCACAACAGGAGAGAGTGAGACAGGACAGGAGGAGGGCCACCCTCATTAGCCCAGCTCACCCCCTGGGAGGAAGCCGTCCTGGAGATTGTCGAGGCTGATACAGATGCGGAAGTTGGGAAGGACAGACAGGTGCATCCCCGCAAGCTGGTGACAGAATAGTTTTCCATCTCTCTCACTGACATTGCATGAGTCGCTGATAATGAATCTGAAGCTACATTATATGGACTTATGATCATCTGCAAAATGCAATGTGCATGTAACCTTGGCATCACATCTCTAACTTTTTCCTTGACTCCCCCACAGGACCATCGAGAGCCCCTGTCCCCACTGTGCAGGAGGAAGAGCCTGAGATTCTAGACTCCTCAGAGGAATCTGCAACCTCTGAGGGCGCAGCGTCAGCAGAAATAAGCGCACCCAGCACCAGCGCAGACACTCACACCTCGGTGGGACCTTCGGGACATAGAGTAGAGTTGTCACCTGGTGTATCACAGCTCACAAGTGAGCATCAGCAGATTGTGGAGACAAGGACAGCAGTGGAGAATCCTCGTCGGAGGGCGCAGAACTATGCCAGCTCGGCTCAGCTGGATGTCGACCCTCTGCCTTTGGGTCCATCCATAAGATCAGAGGTGATGGAACTCCAGGCACAGATGCAGGAGTCTCTGGCAGGTTTTGTCTCCAGGGTCGCTGCGAGTGTGGAGCAAATGGAGGGGTCCATAGCGAACATGAGCAGAGCCTTTGTGGAGTCAGTGGCGCATGAACACATCAACACGGAAAGGATGGCTACCTACGTGGAAATGATTGCTGCCTCCGTGGTAAGGCTGGCTATGGTAGAGGAGAGGAGGGCTACGGCCATGGAGGAGGTTAATTGCCAGGGTATGGAAAACATGGTGAGTGTTCAGAATAGAATGACATCTCTTGAGGAGCGATGGGCATCTATTGAACAGAGAAACCAGACCTTCATGGAAGTCCTTGAGTAGGACTGCCATTGCAGATATGGGTCCCCATGGCCCCCCTGATGTGCAGCAAGGTGCTCTCAAGCCACTTACAGGCGCAGAGGGGGAGCTAACCCATGAGAGGGAGGGTGGTGGCAGGCCTCAAGGAAGTGGGGGTTCCTCTCCAAGCGCTCACACTTCCATGCCACTGCAGAGCCCTCGGTCAGAGCCCCACCAGAGTCCACACCCAAGTGAGATAGACGTCTCAACCCCTGCACAGCCACAGGAGCAGCAGACTGCTGACGAGCCCTCACAGGCTCGCCACCCCAGAGGACGCCCGCCAAAGGTGTCGAGACAGGAGCAGCAGGAAAGTGAGCAAGGGGCCTCCACATCTGCTGAAGCCACAGGGGAACTACTACGTAGGAGCACGCGTAAGAGGAAAATAAAGTACAAGTAGTCACAAGGGTAGCCACTTGGGTGAAATGTTGTGTATATTGTAAAAATGCCATCAGTTGGTTCTTGTGCATAAAAATTCTGATGGCAACTGCTGCAGTTCTGGCGTGTGTCATTTCGCGAATAGGGCTTTCACATTGAGGGCTTAGGGTTACTTGCAGTTGTCAGGATGCTGGTCAAATAGCTAGGAATCCGCAGGGTTTGGACATTGTCGATGCTCAGGTAAGAAGCTGTGAGGCAAGAGAGTTTGATTTACTAGGCTAAGCAAATCTGGCCCGGATGAGTGCGTTCCTTGCATCCCGGCCAGCAATGTTCTCGCGTAATGCTGCCGCTGGTTGATGGGCCTCTGCAGGATGCTCGTTTTCCCCCTCCCCCTCCTCCTCATCATCTGAGGAGGGTATGTGAGGAGCCACTTGGTCCTCAGGAATCTACAAGCCACGACGCTGTGCCATGTTGTGGAGTGCACAGCAAACCACGACAATTCTGGAGACCCTGGCTGCTGAGTACTGCAGGGCTCCACCTGATCTATCCAGGCATCTGAAGCGCATCTTCAGCAAGACGATGGTTTGCTCGATTATGGATCTGGTGGAAATGTGGCTGGAGTTGTAGCGCTCCTCAGCTTCATTTGCTGGCCTCCTCAACGGCGTCATTAGCCAAGTCCTCAGGGGATAGCCCTTGTCTCCAAGTAGCCATCCGTGAAGTTGGTCTGGTGGCCTGAATAGCACAGTATGAAGGAGTCATGGCAACTGCCAGGGTACTTGGCACAAACATGCAAAATCTCCTTCTTGTGGTCACACACGAGCTGAACGTTAAGGGAGTGGAAGCCCTTGCAGTTGACAAAAATACCTGGATTGCGATGGGGTGCCCTAAGGGCCGCATGTGTGCAGTCAATGACGCCCTGCACCCTTGGAAAGTCTGCCAGATGAGCTAATCCAACCGCTCGTGCCGTCACATTTGCGCGATCCCTGGTGAAATGGATGGGATTGTGCGCGAGGGCAAAGAGGGCATCGGTTACCTGCGTGATGCAAGTGTGTGCGGCCGCCTGGGAGATGCCGCTGATGATCCCTGGAATGAGCCTGAGGCAAAAAGGTTGAGTGCGGTGGTGACTTTGATGGCCACTGGTAAGGAGTGTCCACCTGGTCCTCTGGGCAGCAGGTCTTGCTGTATCATTGCGCAGATATCAGTCATTACCTGTCACGAAAGTCGGAGCCGCCTTTGGCACTGCTGCTCAGTCATGTTGAGGTAGCTGACCCTGTGTCTGTAGACCCTGTTTGGGGGTATCTCCTGCGCAGACGAGCTTCCAGGCGCTGGCCCCTTCTGGCCTGTGCTGCCTCAGGTGGGTGAGCAGCAGCCTGTCGCTCCTGCTGCTGCTGTTGTTCCTGGTTCTGCTGCTGTCACGCCTGGTGCTCGAGCTCCTCTAATGCCAAGAACAGGAGGAGAAAACTGGCTCCCATGCTTCTGGTATATGCCTCCGCTGAGGAAGCGCTGAGTGAGGGTGGCGAGAGGGGTTTCCCAGGAGTTCACACTGGAGATGTGTGTGAGGCTTCAACCTTCCACAGGTGTGGTTAAGCCTGGTAAAAGTTGCCCCAGGCCTGAAACAACAAAGTCCTGCCACCTGCAAATGATGACTGATCAAATCTCCTCTTTACTGGCTGACCTGCAGCTGATAGTCAGCAAGCCAATCGTGCCCACGCCAGGTTTCACAGGCGTGATCTCCACCAGGCGTGTTTTACATGGGAAAAGGGTTAAAAATGCAAGGGCCTGTTAAAATGGCATTATAAAGACCAATTATTGCTGATTAAGGGCCTTAAAGACCAGTCCCGCCTGTTGGAGGCGGGACTGATTCCGGACCATCAGACACGCCTGGGTTAAAATGGCTCGGGGTCAGGAACCAGGCGGGGGGGGGGTCCCGCCCGCCAGTTTTAGCTATTTTAACCCCCCCGCACGTCTCAAAGCCTGCCTCACGGCTCAGTTAAAATCGAGCCCATAGACTTTTCTAATCCAAATACAGGATAGTTACCTCAGTGTGCTTCTGAACCACCCGATAATAGAGATGGGTCCTTGGCTCCAATGGGGAGCGCATCACGAGTACAAAGCCCATGAGTTTCCGTCCATTCATTTTAATGGGAAGAAAACCACGGGTGCCTACATGCAGTTTCCTACCTCATGCTCCTACAAATGCCTCTCCCAGGTGGGAGCCCAGAATAAGTCCTTATACCAAACGTTGCGATGGGCCGGCTTTGCTTTTCAGTGGATCCAGACTGAAGACTAACTGTGGGACCGCAGCAAGTCCAGCTATCCATGCCACCAGGAGCAGGGCCTGTTTGTACACAGGCCTGCAGCAGCTCATAACTGAAGGCAGGGACAGATAGCAACAGCCCCTCAGAGCAGGACCAACCTGGCCTAGAAAAGCTGGGCCCATATGAGCTTTGTAAAGGCCCATTCTTTGTTGGGGGGGGTGGGGGAAGGAGGCGGGAAATGGAGGATCTAAATAACCATGACTGAGTTGATTTGCAAATGTAATATAGTATCTGCTGGAACTACGATTTTTGCTATGCCTCTGGCTTAAATTTCAGAGGTCAATACTTGGAGCCACAGCCACAAATAGGCAAGATTTGCAAGTATAATCAGTGAAATCAGAGAATCCGAAAATAGGATTACTTGTTGAAAGTGGGTTGATTAAAATCATGCAGCACATAATCTTTAGCTTTTGGTTTTAGATTTCTAGTTGTTTAGTAGATTCTAAACAGAGTCATAGTCGACTGAAACGAGCCTGGAGTGCTATATAATAGTCCTGCACTTGAAGTTACAGGACTTATGGTTTTATGAAAGGGAAATCATGTTTGACAAACTTGCTGGAGTTCTATGAGGGTGTAACGAGCAGGGTGGATAAAGGGGAACCAGTAGATGTCGTGTATTTGGATTTCCAGAAGGCATTCGATAAGGTGCCACATAAAAGGTTACTGTACAAGATAAGAGCTCACGGGATTGGGGGTAATGTATTAGCATGGATAGAGGATTGGCTAACTAACGGAAAACAGAGAGTCGGGATAAATGGGTCATTTTCAGGTTGGCAAACTGTAACTAGTGGGGTGCCGCAGGGATCAGTGCTGGGGCCTCAACCATTTACAATCTATATTAATGACTTGGATGAAAGGACCGAGTGTAATGTAGCCAAATTTGCTCATGATACAAAGATAGGTGGGAAAGCAAATTGTGTGGAGGACAGAAAGAATCTCCAAAGGGATATAGATAGACTAAGTGAGTGGGCAAAAATCTGGCAGATGGAGTATAATGTGGGAAAATGCGAGGTTATCCACTTTGGTAGGAAGAATAAAAAAGCAAATTATTATTTAAATGGAGAGAGATTACAAAATGCTAAGGTACAGAGGGATCTGGGGGTCCTTGTACATGAATCACAAAAAGTTAACATGCAAGTACAGCAAGTAATTAGGAAGGCAAATGGAGTGTTGGCCTTTATTGCAAGGGGGATGGAGTATAAAAGTAGGGAAGTCCTGTTACAACTGTACAGGGCGTTGGTGAGACCACACCTGGAGTGCTGCGTACAGTTTTGGTCTCCTTATTTAAGGAAGGATATACTTGCATTGGAGGCAGTTCAGAGAAGGTTCACGAGGTTGATTCCGGAGATGAGGGGGTTGTTTTATGAAGAAAGGTTGAGTAGGTTGGGCCTATACTCATTGGAGTTTAGAAGAGTGGAGTTTAGAAGAATGAGAGGGGATCTTATTGAAACATATAAAGATTCTGAAGGGGCTTGACAGGGTAGATGCAGAGAGGATGTTTCCCCTCGTGGGGGAATCTAGAACTGGGGGGCATAGTTTCAGAATAAGGGGGCACCCATTTAAAATGGAAATGAGGAGGTATTTCTTCTCTCAGAGGGTCGTGAATCTTTGAAATTCTCTTCTCCAGAGAGCTGTGGAGGCGGAGTCACTGAATATATTTAAGGTGGAGATAGACAGATTTTTGAACGGTAAGAGAGTCAAGGGTTATGGGGAGCGGGCAAGGAAGTGGATTTGAGGCCAAGATCAGACCAGCCATGATCTTACTGAATGGCAGAGCAGCCTCGAGGGGTCAAGTGACCTACTTCTGCTCCTACGTCTTATGTTATGTTCAATGCACACATTTACCAATCTTCTCGCTTCATGCACAAGTCGCGGCACATCTATTCATCTGTGAAATACACGCCTAGGAACAAAATCAAACATCACCATTCCACCCAGTGCAAGCGCAGTCTGACCAAGAAACCTGGATGTGCCAAAGTACATCTCCCACCAACACTGTGCAATCAAAAGGGACAATAGCATCATAAACAGGTATGGGAAAGTACACTTTCATAAAATAAATGCTTGACTGCATACGTTAACATATAATGGCCTCAAAATATGTATAGGTGAAAGTATATCTACATATACAATAGCTGCATAAAACATGTATGTGAATGTACTTTTTCTTTGTTCAGTCTAATTCCCATCATTAACTCCATTTTTGACAATGATTTCTTGAAAATGGAAGATTGCTCAAATCTGGCAAGCATTTTGATGAACACCTTGAACTCTCACTCCCCGACATGTGCAACAAGTCACTCATATGGTGACTCATGTCAGCAGCCATGAAATGTCATCTCGTGCATAATGGTATCGTTACCCATTCTTAATATAACACTTCAAATTCATCTCTTTGCTCTCCCACAGGTCCATCAAGTGCCCCCCCCCCCCCGCCACACTGTCCAGCCAGAGGAGGAAGGCGACTCCTCAGGGAGGAACCTCCAGCCTCTGAGGGTGCAGAGTCAGCAGACCCAAGCGCACCCAGCACCGATACGCACACCTCGGTGGGTCCAATGCGAGATAGAGTAGTGTTGTCACCTGATGTCTCACACATCACAAGTGAGCAAGAGCAGGTGGTGTTGACAGGGACAGCAGTGGCGACTCCTCGCCAGAGGGCGCAGGACGCTCCAAGCTCTGCTCAGCTGTATGCACACGCTGAGCCTCGGGGGCCATTGAGAAAGAGGGCGATCTTGGAGGGGCAGCAACAATTGCAGAAGGCTCTGGCAGCTTTTGGACCCGCGATGTCTGCAAATGTTCAGAGAATGGAGGAGTCCATCTCCAACATGAGAACCGCCATCTCGCAGGCGATGGCGATGATGTGCTGCTCCATGGAAAGGATGGCCACCTGCATGGAGCAGCAAATGCGCTAAGTTCAACGAGAACATGCTTGCTGTGGACAACAGTTGGCAGACGCTCATAGACCTCATCTTGAGGAGGGATATAAATGTAGACTTGGACCTTCATCGCCCCACTGATGTGCAGCACGGTGCTCTCCAGCTCCTTACTAGCAGAGAAATGCAGGTGGCCCATGAGAGGGATGATGGCGAGAGGGGTCATGGAAGTGGGGGCTCTTCTCAAAGCGCCCCCACCTCTCCCCCGTTGCCTCCCCCTCAGTCAGAGCCCCACATGCTGCCTCAGATTCCGATGGCCGAGTCTGCCCCTGCACAGCCACAGGAGGAGCAGTCTCTGGCGGGGCCCTCATATCCAAAACCCAGAGGATATCCACCAAAAGTGTGTAAGCAGTCGCAGCAGGGAAGTGAGCAGCCTGCCTCTACCTCTGCTGAATCCACAGGGGTTGCACCCCATTGAAGCACTCAGAAATCGTAGATGCAGAAGAGTATGCATATGGGTGTATGAACAAATGTAAGTGATAAGTTTCAGTTATATTTATGACAGATAAATTTATTTCTTTGCATCACTTTCCGATCTTGTCTATTTTTGCCTGCTAACTGGGAAGTGGCTTTGTCACTTGGAGTGAATGGTGAGACATTACTTAACCTCGAGCAATGGGGGTTTGGGTGAGAGGAATGGCTTGGTCATTGTAGGGCTGCTTTATGGTATTGTTGGGGGTGGGCGGATTTACTACAGCATGTGGCAGCCATATGGGTGCACTGGAGCAAGTTAAGTAAATCTGGCCATGATGAGGCCATCCCGGGCAGCAATGTGCGCCACTGTTGGTGCCATCTCCACCTCAGATTCCTCCTCCTCTTGCTCGTCCTGTAGCTCCAATCCGTGCTGCTGTGCTATTTTGTGCAGCACACAGCAAACGACGATGATTCTGGAGACCGTGGCTGGTGCATACTGAAGGGCTCCTCCAGATCTGTCAAGGCATCTGGAGCGCATCTTCAGCATGCCTATTGCTTGCTCTATGACACATCTGGTGGACATGTGGCTCTCATTATAACATTCCTCAGTACTTGGACTCCTCAAGGGTGTCATAAGCCACATCTTCAGTGGATAGCCCTCATCTCCAAGCAGCCAGCCAGTAAGTTTGTTTGGAGGTGCGAAGAGCTGAGGGAGGGTGGACTGGCACAGCAGGAAAGAGTCATGACAGCTGCCTGGGCATCTGGCACACACATGCCTGATGATCTTTTTGTGGTTGCAGACAAGCTGCACATTGAGGGAGCGGAAGCCCTTGTGGTTTGTAAACATTCTTGGGTGATGATGTGGGGGTGCTTTCATGGCCAGATGTGTGCAGTCGATGACATCCTACACCCATGGGAAGCCAGCCAGAGCCGCAAAGCCGAGCGCCCACTCAGTAACACTGGCATCATCGGAGGCAAAGTCGACATAATTAGCTGACTTGTCAAACATGGCATCGGTGACTGGTGTGATGCAAGTGTGGGCGGCCGACTGCGAGATCCTGCAAATGTCTGCTGCAGATCCCTGGAAGGAGCCCGAGGCGAAGAAGTTGAGGGCGGTGGTGACTTTGACAGCCACTGGTAAGGTGTGACCACCAGGTCTTCTGGGCAGTAGGTCTTGTTCCAGCAAGCTGCAAATGTCTGCGATGACCTGGCGCGATAGCCTGAGCCGCCTGAAGCACTGCTGCTCAGTCATGTCCAGGAAGCTCATCCTCTGCCTGTATACCTTGTGTTGGGGGTATCGCCTCCGGCGCTGTGCAGCCCTGCGGTGACCCCCTCTCTCCTGTGGAGCATCAGGTCGTTGAAGAGAAGGCTGCTGTGGTGGTTGTTGTTGGTGCTGGGGCTCATCTTGGTCCGATTCTAAGGTCCAAGGTGAGACAGCATAAGCGGCAACTATGCTGATGTAAAAGATGGCAGGTTAAGTGGAGATCAGAGGCCCAATCCCTCAATGTTGTGACAGTGACTAGCAATGTGGTGAGAGTGGCTTCCGAGGTTGCAGAAATGACCGGCAAACTGCTGACAGCTAAATCTCTGCACAAAATGGAGTCAGCAAGAGCCTTTCCACTCGACAAAGTAATAGGTGTAATGTGGGAGCATGTGTGTGTTCTACCCAGCTCTCAATTAATGCACTCGCACAATGGCCACTGAGTTTCCACCTCCCCTTCACAGGCAAGGTTCCCGAGGTGTGTGAATCCCTTGCTCCTGAAGTTAAAGCCAATGATGGTGTTAAAAAGCCTTTTAAAGGGTCTCTCAACAAGCATTTAAGTACTTCAATGAGGTGGCCCGCCTCTGCCGAGTGGGTCCGTAGCGCACTGGGAAACGCGCCAGAGTTAAGTGCGGAAGTCGTTGGTGTAACATTTGCATATTGAATTATCATTGGCCCGCAGGCATCTGTAAGGAATACCTATTATATTCACCTGATCACATGCTGAGTTGTCATTGGCCTGCAGGCATCTGTAAGGACTACTATTATTTTGAAGACCCAGGATAGGGGTCCGAATGCCAGGCTTTCCCCATGGTGCTGTTATGAGTAAGATCACAGACCTAATGCTTAATAAAAGAGTTAAACTGTAATACTCCGTTGTCCTGCAATTTATTATTTTTGTACAAAGTGTGCAAAACAAGACATGGTGTTAGAACTGGGATTTCAAATGGACATCGTTGGAGCTCCCTTGCCTCGAATGGATTGGGAATCTTTGAACTTACCTGGAGAATGGCACAAGTTCAAGCAACACATGGAGTTGATGTTCTCGGGTCCGCTGAAAAGCAAAGGGGAGGAAGAAAGATGCAGCTACCTACTCCTGTGGATCGGAGAAAAAGGGAGAGACATTTTTAACACATGGTCTCTCACCGTGGATGAAGTAAAGGTACTGAAAAGTTACTTTGACCGTTTTGAATCATATGTGATGCCCAAGACATGTACCTAGCGAATATCATATAAGTTTCAGGAGAAAGTACAAGGAGCTAGTGAGTCGTTTGAACAGTTCGTGACTGAGTTAAAACTGCTGGTAAAAGACTGTGAATATGCAGATAAAGACGAGATGGTCAAGAGACCGCATCGTGTTTGGAATACATTCAGCTAAAGTGAGAGAGAAACTTTTGAATGTTGGGTCCGGGCTAATGCTGGACAAAGCTATGGACATAGCTAGATCGCACGAGATAGCCCAAGCACAGTTGAAAACCATAACTGGCGCCATGAGCAGCTCGCGTGAACAGACAGTGCACGCAGTTAATAGACACACACCAAAAAACACCGCCCAGAGAGCATGTTTCAGAACAGAAAGAGTTCTAAAAATGAGCGACACAGACATAAAACGCTTCAACAACTGTGGATATTGTGGAAACAAGGTGCATGGGGAAAAGGAGCACTGCCCTGCTAAAGAAAGGCAATGTGCTAAATGTGGTAAACGGAACCACTTTGCTAAAGTCTGCAGGACTGTTTTTGGAAGAGCAGTACACACAGTGAGTGACAGCCAAATGCCAGATAGAGAGCCAAATGCAGAGGAACTGTTTATTGATTCTGTGTCACAGAAAAAACAGATTTCAGAGACTGAGCAAGCCTTTGCAGATATTGAGATAGGAAAACAGGGCAAAGAGCTTAAGTTTAAACTAGACACTGGAGCTCAGGTTAATGTAATTCCTCTGAGTGAGTATCACAGCTTGAAGGATGAGTGTGAGCTACAGCCCACCTCACGCAGACTGACCAGCTATGGGGGTGAGCAGCTCATTGTAAAAGGCACATGCGTGATGAAATGCAAGTACAAAGAAAGCGACATGATGTTGGACTTTTACATTGTTGACACTCGAGCACCTCCAGTGCTAGGTCTAAAGGCATGTTCAGACATGGACCTCGTCAAGCTAGTGCCATCATTGACAGCACCAGTTGAGAAGCAGACAGTCGTGGAGGAGTTTGCTGACGTTGTCAAAGGAATCGGACTATTCCCAGGTGAATGCACTATTCACCTTGACCCAGCAGCAACCCCTGTGGTTTGCCCACCGAGAAGGATACCCCTTGCTCTACGTAGTCGCCTGAAGGAGGAGCTGCAGAGCATGGAGAATACAGAAATCATCGTCCAGGAAACAGAACCGACAGAGTGGGTCAACGCGTTAGTAGTGGTAGAGACTGTCTCGATCCCAGAGATTTGAACAAGGCTATCAAACGCCCTCACTACCCTCTACCAACGCTAGATGACATCACACCCAAGCTAGTGGGAGCACGTTACTTCAGTGTAATGGACGCACGATCAGGATACTGGACTATCAAGCTCATGGAAGAGTCATCTAAGCTAACAACGTTCAACACACCATTTGGACGCTACCGATTTCTGCGTTTACCATTTGGTCTTATCTCAGCTCAGGATGAATTCCAGCGGAAGATCGACGAAACCTATGAAGGCCTCGACGGAGTAGTCGCAATCGTAGACGACATCCTCTTCTACGGCAGGAATAGAGAGGAACATGACAGGAACCTCCGTGCGATGCTACAAAGATCACGGGAGAAAGGTATCCGGTTCAACCCCAAGGAAAGCATAATCGGATCCACCGAGATCAGTTATTTTGGGCATCGCCTCTCAACTGATGGCATTAAGCCGGATCCAGAGAAAATCTCCGCCATCAAGAAGGTGGAGCCGCCGAAGAACCGCGCAGAGCTAGAGACAGTACTAGGCATGGTTAACTACTTAGCCAAGTTTGCCCCGAGCCTCTCCGAAATCAACGCACCCATGCGTCAGTTGCTCAAACAATCCAATGATTTCCTGTGGGACAAACAAGATGACACAGCATTTCAGAAAATGAAAGACCTAATCACCAGAGAACCAGGACCAGTTCTTGCCTACTTCGACCCCAACAAAGAGCTCAGACTACAAGTGGACGCATCAAAGTACGGACTAGGCGCAGTATTACTGCAAGAAGGAAAGCCCATCGGCTACGCTTCCAGATCTCTCTCAGACAGTGAAATCAACTATGCTCAAATCGAGAAAGAGCTATATGCAATTCTGTTTGGATGTAAGTGTTTCTACCAGTACGTCTATGGCCGACAAGTCATTGTAGAATCCGACCACAAGCCCCTCGAGTCAATCATGAGGAAACCACTAGCCGCAGCCCCACCAAGGCTACAGAAAATGATCCTTCAGCTACAGAAGTACGACTTCACAATCATTTACCGTCCAGGCAGACATTCCTGTCGCAGACACTCTCTCCAGAGAGTCTCTTAGCTACCAGGACAGCAGCCTCAGTGAAGGCATGGATGTGCAGGTGCACATGGTGTACAACAGCTTACCTGTGAGTGACTCAAAACTGATCCGAGCACGAACAGCGAAAGATGCACAACTCACACTGCTGAGCAAAGTCATACATGAAGGATGGCCTGAGGAAAGGAGGAAATGCCCTCAGAGCATATCTGAATTCTGGAACCACAGAGACAAACTGTCACAAATCAACAGAATCATCTTCAAAGGGGAGAAAATCATCATTCCTACCAGTCTCCAAGAGATGTTGACAAAAATTCATGCTGGACATATGGGCATGGAAAAATGCAAACAAAGAGCACGTGACATTGTGTTTTGGCCCGGAATGTGCAAACACATTGAGGACATTGTCGGAAAATGTTCCATTTGTCTAGAACCCCACCCATCAAATGTCAAAGAGCCCATGATACCTCACCGTATCCCAGACAGGCCCTGGCAGGTCGCGGCAACGGATCTGTTCACATGGAACGACGAGGACTACATAGTGACTGTTGATTACTACAGCAGATTTTTTGAACTGGACAAGCTTCACAGCACCACAGCTGCAGCTGTGATCCACAAGCTAAAGGCAGCCTTTGACAGGCATGGCATGGTAGAGACTTTAGTCTCAGACAATGGCCCCCAATACAAATCAAGAGTTCGAGTCGTTTGCCAAGGCATGGGATTTCACACGTCACATCAAGCTCACATTACCCTCAAAGTAATGGCCTTGCGGAAAAAACTGTCCAGATTGCAAAAACACTCATGGACAAAGCCAAAGCGGACAAAAGAGACCCCTACATCAGTCTCCTTGAGTACCGCAACACTCCGGTTGACAACTTCAAGTCACCAGCACAGCTGTTGATGAGCCGCAGACTTCGCTCAATCCTTCCAAGCACCAACCAGCAGCTGCAGCCAGAGATCGTCAGCTGCAAGCAAGTGCATGCAAAACATGTACAGAGACAGCAACACCAAAAGAGATACTATGACAGGTCAGCTAGACTACTGCCGCCACTGCACAATGGAGAATCTGTCAGAATCCAGGAGCATGACTACTGGAAGCCAGCAGTCGTCATCCAGCCAGCTGACACTGAGCGATCGTATCACGTACGCATCCCAGGACAGGTGTACCGCCGCAATCGCAGGCACCTCCTGAACACCAAGGAACAACACCGTCATTCCGACGAGAGGATCAGTTCAGAGTGTAATGAACAGAGCAATACACAAAACACATCATACTTACCTGAACCTAAACCTGAATTGTTGACCGATTCAGGAGCATGCTCAGTTTCATACCACACAAGGTCGGGACGAGAGGTGAAGCTTAGAGTTATCCTTGACTTGTGAACTGTCAAAGAGTGTAGGCGGATCGCTGCCCTAAAAAAAACTGTACGCGTTATTGAAACGTTGCGATGTTTTCAGTGCTAGTTAAATGCTGAGTTTACTTATATGTTTATGCTACCGAGAACATTATGTAGAAGAAAGGTTTAAAAGTAATGCATAACATTTTTCTTTTAAAAGGGGATGTAGCATTTGCATATTGAATTATCATTGGCCCGCAGGCATCTGTAAGGAATACCTATTATATTCACGTGATCACATGCTGAGTTGTCATTGGCCTGCAGGCATCTGTAAGGACTACTATTGTTTTGAAGACCCAGGCTAGGGGTCCTAATTGCCATGCTTTTCCCCACTGGTGCTGCTATGAGTAAGATCACAGACCTAATGCTTAATAAAAGAGATAAACTGTAATACTCCATTGTCCTGCAATTTATTATTTTTGTGCAAAGTGTGCAAAACAAGACAGTTGGGTTCCCGACGCACTGGCAAAAATCAGCGATTTTTACTGCTGACTCGCCCCCCAAACCTGCACGCTCGGGTCCAGGAAATTTCCAGCCAAAGTGTCGAGTAAAGACAATGACAGGACCAGGGAGGTCTGGTTTCATTTTCTAGTTCATGCACATGTACTGAAGAACAAGGTAGAACCTTTAATCGAAAACAGTATCTGCATCAATAAAAAGTAACACAATCCTCCAAATTATGGTGTGTGAATATTACTATACAAATACTTACTGTGTTTCCATGGAATTCCTCTGTTCATTATTTTAAAAGAGGTGTTAACCTGCCAAACTAGGGAACAAAGATACTTCATTTGGATGTGTTAAGATAATATGCACACAAGATCATTTCAAGGTCATTTAGTAGAGACACCAATATCACCTTCTTCAGCAAATTTAGAAGACTCCATTGGGAATTCTGCTGAGTTTTTACAATTCGGTTCCAATGAAGAGACAAAAAAAATATTGTTTATAGTTCAGCTGTGATTTGCTATGCAAAGGCAGCCATTTGACACTGCTAAGGAAGCTGGAAAACAACATTTTCAGTGCATTTCCTCCTGCTCTAGTCTCCAGCGATTATAATCCATGCAGTGCAGTACATCCATTATTCATCATTATAGTCAATATCTTCCACTGTGGATTCACGCCAAGATTACAAACTGATGCGTCTTTTTATTGGACTGAGCAAAGGAGTGCATCTTTGATGCAATGGTTGAGGAATGATAGGCTGATGTGTACAGTGTCCCTTGTTGCTTTCGGACAAATGCAGCATACATCGGCAAACATCACAAAATTAACTGCTCGCTATGGGCTACTCATCTTCATTAACAGACGATAATTCAAATTATCGGATCGTTCAATTTTTATTTTAGCACCAACTTCCCATTAGTTTTTTTCAAATTTATTCTCTGGGTGTGGACTTTGTTGGCAAGGCCGACATTTACTGCCGTCCCTAGTTACCCTGAGAAGGTGGTGGTGGGCCACCTTCTTGAACCGCTGGTAGTGGTTTTGATACAACCGAGTGGTTTGCTAGGCCCCTTCAGAGGACAGTGAAGAGTCAACCACGTAGGTGTGGGACTGGAGTCACGTATAGGCCAGACCGGGAAAAGGTGGCAGGTTTCCTTCCCTAAAGGCCATGTTATTTATATGACTTAACGCAAATTTATGAATAATTCAAATTTTTAAGTTAGAAAACAATTGTGAATCATGAGGCATAGACTATACATGGCAATGAACTGAGTATACAACAATCTTTTCCACACTTCTGTTTGAGAGAGTTCAAGCAGTGTAAGTTTCAAATACGAGCTTCCACTCAAGGCAAAACATGCTCCTTTTTTCTTGTCCTGAAGACACCAGCTGCCTCAGCAGGGGTTCAGTCCCACAGGTAAAGATTGGCGTCCTCTGCCCCATCTCAGATACTCATGTGAACCGAGCATCATAAAACTATTCGGCAACAGGAAACTTTCAGGGCACAGGCCCAATTCCTGATTGCCATCGCGTGACTCAATCAGGCGCAGGGACGGACTCCACTCCAGCTCAGTCTATGAATATCAACCATTAATGGGATAATTTTTTAAGCGTCCATCTGAGTTCTACTGTGGACGGAAACAATTTTCAGTATTTTGCACAATTGAGCACAAAAGGGACCAACCATTGAGTGAAGCCCGCTCTACCGTTCTCTACAGCAATATGCCTCAACTGCAACCACTGAAGAACATGGCCTTCTGCAGCAGTGGGACATTTCGGTTTTGAACGGGGATTTATCCTTGTCCTGTCTCCGAGGGCAGTTGCCAACTTGGTGCTGAATAACAGACGAGTTTGTGCTGTGGACTCGCATCAACTGCAAACTTGGTCGAGAATGTCCATATTCATTCCGCTTCAATCCCTGACAGCAGGCAGAAAGGGCAGATTTTCATCCCATCAATCTGGCCATAATTAAAATCCAGGCCCGTAGATGCAAGGCCAGTGATCCCATGCACGGTGCGGCCCAGTTCCCTAATAATTTCACACATTAAATGTAATCAGCTTCACCAATAGCAAGTCCCTGGTGAATCACTACATCCATCAGAAGAGGCGTAACATTATGGGCACTTTTAGTGGTAGATCAACTCGCCCTGATTAATGTGCAGTTCTTGCCTCCTGAAATAACCTCAGTGTCTGTGATCTGCACTGTGCCTGACACTTGCAATATAATTGATAATGTGATGGATAGTCATTCGCCCTCTCCAAATGTCCCAGAGGCCACAAAACCAAGCTTACCTACCAGATGCTGCAGCATGCACTGAGAACGCTCTTCATAGAGCCGCCTGCACAACTTTTAAGAGTATTTTTTAAACATTATCTATTTATCGTTTAGCAGTCTTGGGCTCATCTGTATAGAAGCCAGCCCAATGGCTACAAATGTTGACCTCTGACACAGATGATCCATTTTGTACTAACTCGTACAAAATGGACGATCTGTGGTTGACATCTTTGCTAAGATAACGACTCGACGCTTGATACCAAAATAGGAGACAAGGCAAATAATGAGGAGCAATGTAAACAGATTGTAGCTCTATTGCGTATTTGAGCCAAGAGATGGCAGCTACAAAGTGCATAAGTGTAAAACAAATGGTAATGGAAGAAAGGAAGTGATGGAGGGAATATTTGGTCCAGTTGTACAGATGCCAATCAGGAAAGGGACTGTGGTGGGAAAAAACTATGAAAGGGTCACCGTAATGCTTACTTGCAGTAAACCAAGCAAATAAGGTGCTTGGGGTGCAAAATTGGGGCGCTAACTTCACCGGGGCGCTACTTTTAGTGCCCTGAGAAAGTTAGCGCCCCCACACCCGAAATTCACTGGTAACGCCCCAAGAGGGAGGCGGGATGCTACGAGAAGCGCCCCGCCGCCCTCTTGGGGTGCTGCGAGTGAATATCGCGGCGCTATGTGTTGCAGCGCCACGCTCTGCGGCATGTCACGCTGCGGTACTGCAAGCCTTCCTCCCCTTCTTAAAGGGGAGGGGCCTAGCGCAGCGTGACTCGGGGCCCAGCTGGGCCACCAGGGATCGGAGTGCCGTCAGAAGAGCCCGGCACTCAAGAGAAGTGCCAGGCTCATGGAGTGCAACCAGCAGCCCGTGGGGGGGCGCTAAACAGGAGGCTGGGGATGGCAACGGGGGCAGGTGCTGGCAGGCGGCCAGCAACAAAAATGGCTGTCCGGCACCTCCCCTTTAATTTGCGCCACTCCTGCCGCAGGTAGGCCTCCTTCACCCTGTCGGACATAGCGTTCGGCAGTAAGTCAGGGGGCGCTACAGAAGATCGCGGCTGGGGCGCAAGCAGGGCACTGCGCACGGCGATGACATCATCGCCGGAGGCGCAGTCAGTTACTGCCACCGCTAACCTCCCGCTGAATTTTGCAGGAGGCGTTAGGGGCGCTGCGCCCAGGCGCTAGTTGCTTTGCGCCCCATTAGCACCTTCTTAGGGTGCTAATGGGAGGTGCAAATCAACCGAATTTTTTCCCCCTTGGTTGCAGGAGAAGGAGAAGCACAAATCTGAAGAGGTTGAACTGTTGTAGGATTCATCGATCATACTCTATATGGTACACTTTGCAGTTCTGGCCACGCAAGAGAGGATGCATATTACTGCCATTGAGAGAACAGAGAGGAGCACAATAATGATTCCGGGAATTGGGAATTTAAGTTATGAGGAGAAATTGAACAGTTTGTGTTTGTCTTCATTGGAAAGGATCATCGAGTCTGTGCGAAAGCTGAGCATTGCCAAAGCTGGCCCCATGAGGGCTCCTTGACAACTCTGTTCCATGTTACAGCAATCCTCAACATAATGCATGTGTCCTAATTCCAGAAAAACAGATTGTGAAGACCAACTGTTCTTCAGATGGGTTCAGCTGCTTTTCTTATAGAACTTACAAAGAATCTCAGCTCACCCTCACTCCAATCTTGTTAGCATGCTCTAGTAACTGTGACAGGATTGATACAAGAAGCTAGCTGTAACAAAATAAGCAGCTACCAAACATACAGATTAAAGGTTTTTACGCTTTACCTTTCAAGTGATTTAAAAAAAAATTCTGTAAGCTGCATCAAATAACATGCAGGATTACACTAAATAATAAATATTCTATTTTGAACAGCTTCGACCGTGGGTTCCAATGACAGACAGACAGACAATAGGCCCATACTAACGGCAATACTTATTCCAAATATATAAAATGGCAGAAGCAAACAAAATACTGCCAAATCCTTTCCCTCTCCATGACACACACACACATCTAAATCCTTTCAGATCTTGCTCAACAGACAAGAATTTAGAGTAATAAAAACAGAAAATGTTGGAAATACTCAGCAGGACAGGCAGCATCTGTGGACAGAGAAACAGAGGTAACATTTCGGGTCAATGACCTTTCGTCAGACCTGAAACGTTAACTCTGTTTCTCTCTCCACAGATACTGCCTGACCTGCTGAGTATTTCGAACATTTTCTGTTTTTATTTCAGATTTCCAGCATCCACAGTATTTTACTTTTGTGTAAGAATTTATAGTAATTCACCAAGTGAGACCAGACACTCTGAATTTTAACTCAAGGGTGGGTGGTGGTTGTTATTTTCATAACTTTAATTAAGTTGAGTCTGTTTTCAAGTTGCAGATGGCTGCATTACGAGTTGTTACTGTCGGAGCTGCTGGCTCTGTTGTTAACACACGGGCAGCACCCACAGATGCCGTCACTGCAGCAAAAGGATGGCTACGCCAAGAGGCATGCAGCCTTCAGCAGGCCTGGAAAGCTTATTCAAGCGAGCCTGCTTTCCCACAGTAACTCCTGACAGTGCAAACACTGAGGGATGGCATTACTGCTGGCAATCCTATTGCTGCAGGCCCAATAGCAGAGTCTGTTATAAATCTCATCAAGAAACTACTTATGAAATAACGCTGGATGGCCAGCTGGTGGCGCCGTCCAAGGAGTATAAATACTCGGGCGTTGGCCCCAGCTTTCCAGGGACATTTTGTAAGACAAGGAGCTAGTGGAATACAACTAGACTTCCATGTTCTGAAACAAGTTGATTAAAGCCTTGCTTTATGCTCAAATCAAGTGCGTAGTGAGTTTTATTATGTCAGAGTCCAAGAGCGACTCCCACTGCTGCTCATCAAAATTTCTGTGGAGATTCTGTTTCTAACCGCCAGTTATATTTTCCTGGTTTTCAAGCTTTCAACTACAAGAAGCTATGAAGTCTTGTGATTTTATTTGCTATGTCAGATAATATCCCTCACTGTGCCCCAGATATGCTGGTGCTGTAATAAGCACACAATTTGCAAGCAAGCAAAACAAATTCTTGTTTCATCAGACCAAGTCTACTTTCACAAAGGAAAGAAAATGATTCCTCTGAGGAACTAACCTCCAACCGTCTGTGACGATCAGGCATGGAGGGAGCATTAATACAAAAGCAAAATACTGCGGGTGCTGGAAATCTGAAATAAAAACAGAAAATGCTGGAAATACGCAGCAGGTCAGGCAGCATCTGTGGAGAGAGAAACAGAGTTAACGTTTCAGGTCGATGACCCTTCATCAGAACAGTTCTGACAAAGGGTCATTGACCTGAAACGTTAACTCTGTTTCTTCTCTCCACAGATGCTGCCTGACCTGCTGAGTATTTCCAGCATTTTCTGTGTTTGCTTATGGAGGGAGCATTCCTGCGACCTGGGAGAGTGAGCTATCTCACCGTGGATAAAGGTTTAAAGAAAATCTATTCTAACCTATTCCTGAAGAAATTGCAACTGTAATTCCAGCTAATTCCAAGTCAAGTTTGGCATAATTAATGCATCTTTTTTTCCAACAAGTGCAATCAAGAGAGAGAACATGCGAGAAGAAATTATTCCATCTGTAATTGCTTTAGCACTCTTCAGAAAACTGTGCCTTTACACCAATGTTTCCGTTCTTTTTCCCCCACCGTGTGGTCCCACCATTTCACCCCCCTCATCCCTTGAGTAAGAAGTCACACAAAACCAGGTTATAGTCCAACAGCTTTATTTGAAATCACAAGCTTTCGGAGCGCTGCTCCTTCTTCAGGTGAAGTGGAGAAATGCATAAAGGCACAGCTTATATAGTCAGAGAATCATGTTTTCCTGACTGATCTGTTTGGACACCATTCACACCTTTGATTGCTGTGATTATCTCTCTGCCGAGGTGTGATAAATGGCAGTTGGAAAGATTACCTGTAAACATCTGACATGATTCTCTGACTATATAAGCTGTGTCTTTATGCATTTCTCCACTTCACCTGAAAAAGGAGCAGCGCTCCGAAAGCTTGTGATTTCAAATAAAGCTGTTGGACTATAACCTGGTGTTGTGTGACTTCTTACATTTGTCCACCCCAGTCCAACTCCGGCATCTCCACACCTCATCCCTTGAGGGCACTGACTGGCTCTGATACTTCCATATCTAAAATGAAGCTTGGCTTCATTGACAGGCAATTTGATCAGAGCCGAGCCCGATCCTGTCCTTATCTGGAATGCGCCTCCCCTTGACAGATTGTTCCCCTTCCCAGTCCCGAGGCATTAAAGCTCCAAAGCTGCCCTGGGGGAATCCAGCGAATTCAACACATACTGGGAGCCAGGGGACCGTCACTGCTGCACAAGGCGACCAGGGAAGTTGGTCTCCATTCCTTTCATATAAAGAAAGACAATCCCTGGAACTACTGAAACCATCCAATAGTCCTGTAGTGGATTGGTCCCATTATAGAATTATAGAACCTGCAATACTGAAGGAAGCCATTCAGTACCATCAGGCTGGTTCTTCAAATGCAACAATCTATTTGAGTCCCACATACACTTCTTATGCTATTTTTCACATGTATATCCAATTACCTCTTAAATGATGTTACAGTCTTTGCCTCAATAGCCTCTTTTCATGTTCTAATAACCCTATGTGTGTGGGGGGGGGGGGGGAAATCGAACTTCCTCCTTCATTCTTTGTGATAATTCTGAGACAAGCCTCCTTGTTGCTGACTCACCGGCTTCTGCAAATAAACTTTGACCTTCGAAAACATTCACAGTTTTGATCATCATTGAAATCTTCCCCCCCCACCCCCCCAAAAACCTTGACTGTTCCAGTAAAAAAAAAAGCCTTTCTTCAAGCTGCAATAAACTGCATCTGCCACCTATCTGCCCACATTACCAGCCCATCTATGTCCTCCTGCGATTTCCAGCTTTGTTGCTCACACTTTGCCATTTTTGTGGAATTATAGAAATATTTTATGGGTCAAAAAAAGCAGAAAATAGCCTTGGAAGCATTCAAAAACATCCAAAATGGACAGAAACAATCATGGATGCTGTTAAAATGAGCAAATTTAAGAGATCAAATTGTTGGAATTGGAAGCATCTAAAATTAATTTATGGAACCACATCAAGAACATGATGGAATGGATGACACGATGGAATGGAGAGAGTTGATACAATCCACTGGTGCAGAGACTAGAAAGTATGGGATACCATGGTTACCAACTTCCAGAACAGACATGCAAGAGAGACTACAATCATTTTAACTGACATCTGACTGGGACATCAAATGATGGACCTCTGGGTCACAAAGTCCGAAATATCATCAGTAATGTCCACCTGGCAAGCAAGGGTAATGCCGATTAAAGATGCAACTGGCTCATGTAATCATTATCACGACACTAATCTACATTAGCTGAAACACCCCAGAATCCAGATGAAATTGATTTTGTTTAATCACGTCTTTGCTGTATCTAAATGATTCGGGTTAAAGCTCTGTTACTATTACAAGGCAGGTCAGATACTTGTTCAATATATCTTGATATTGATACTGCAGATTGTCATACAGCTGACAAGGCAATTTACCTTAATTAATGACGTGTATAACTGATATCAGACGTTCATTTAGCTCAAGGCAGAGCCTGAAGTAAAAGGCCTTCGATTTGTGGAGCAAACATTGTCAACTCCCAAGTGCAAAATTCAGATGAAGAAAGCCATTTAGCCCATCTCCTTCATAGAAACCTATGGGCTGGTTACCCTTAGAGTGTCAGCTGTGGCTCAGTGGGTAGCACTCTCGCCTCCGAGTCAGAAGGTTATGGGTTCAAGTCCCACTCTTGTGCACAAAATCTAGACTGACACTCCAGTGCAGTGCTGAGGGAGTGCTGCACTGTTGGAGGTGCCGTCTTTCAAATGAGATGTTAAACCGAGGCTCAGTCTGCTCTCTCAGGTGGACGTAAAAGATCCCACGGCGCTGTTGAAGAAGAGCAGGGGAATTATCCCCAGTGTCCTGGACAAGATTTATCCTTCAATCAACATAACAAAAACAGATTATTTGGTCATTATCAAACTGCTGTTTGTGGGAGCTTGCTGTGCGTAAATTGGCTGTCATGATTCCTACATTACAACAGTGACTACTCTTCAAAACTACTTGATTGGCCATAAAGCGCTTTGGGATGTCCTAAGGTCGTGAAAGGCGCTATATAGATGCATGTCTTCCTTTTATTTTACTTTGTCCCTGTGGCTGGGGCAACTGGGAGCAGCAATACAGGAAAATGGGGTGGGGAGAAGCTGTGGAATAAGTTAACCAAGACAGGCCCACGAAGCAGATGGTATCAGAGAAAATTGGGTGTTTTTCTAGAGAGATGGGATTGTGGGGGGGGGGGGGGGGGGGAAGGTGGATATTTAGAATTAGTCTATCAAAAAACACACTGGTTTGTTGGGCTTAATCACCTTTCTCAAGTCCAAAAATCTCTTGTGCTTTTACCAGTCCAAAGCAGGGTTATTACGTCTTCATCAAGTAAATGGTATATAAAGGGAATAAATTCCAAGTAGCAGGAAATATACTGACTTGGCAGCTATGAACGTACCGTAGTATGATTTGTCAGATATACAACCGCTACTTTTAATTGCATTTAATTTCAATAATACATTACAGATGATTACAATCAATGTAAAAAGTAATTACTATGCAAATTTCAATCTGGGGAGTCCTGTTTCAATTTACAGAGGTAAGACAGTGGAAAAAAAAAGGTAGGAACACATTAAATACTTGAACGAAGTCGGCTGAATTACAACTGAAGCACATTTTATGCTCCTGCCAGTCGTGGAAAACGCAGCTGTGGAACCAAGAGCTCTGGCAGGCACCTTCCAGTGAGTTGTGATAGGACCTCAGGGGCTTTTTGCATTAGAAAAGTGCAACCACCAGCAAACACACAATTCTCTCACCATTGGGCGGCTGACCTGCCTTACTTTGGGAGAAGAGGAGCCCCACTTCATCATCAGCCATGCAAATTGCCTCTGGATTTGTCAGCTCCACTTCTGCCCACTACTCGATGGGGAGTGGCGCTGGTAGAAATGTAAACGGGGAGTGCAGTGTCAGGAGGCTGCTGCAGTTTGCCCTCTCAGATCCAGCATTGCAACATAAAATGCTTTGTATGAGTGACACAGTGAGTACGATCCCTCCCCAGCTCCTAAGATAAGTCAGGGATAGGTCCCACTCTTCTTAAGGGATCATTTCTTTCGCTACTAGTCCCACGACACACATAATCAAGAGCATTCTAAAGGAACAGCACCCTTGCCACCATTTCATAATCACACTGATACACTTTAACAATAAGGACCAGATTGTCATTCTCTGGGTGAAAAAAAATACAAAGAGCCGGAATTTCCTGAGATTCATCCTTAGATCCTTGGCTTCACGCTTTCAATTCCTGAAAATCCGGTTTATGTGCAGGTTTTGAAAAGTCTGAATTTACCAACTGACTGCAACAAAATTTTCACCCAGAGTAATCATAGAATGGTTACAGCACAGACGGAGGCCATTCAGCCCGTCGAGCCCGTGCCAGCTCTCTGCAAGAGCACTTCAGCTAGTCCCACTCCCCCGCCCTTTCCCCATAGCCCTGCAAAATAAATTTACTTCAGGTACATATCAGATTCCCTTTTGAAAGCCACAATTGGATCTGCCTCCACCACCCTTTTACAGGAAATGCATTCCTAACCACTCGCTGTGTAAAAAAGTTTTTCCTCATATCGCTTTTGGTTCGTCTACTAATCACTTTAAATCTGTGTCCTCTGGTTCTCGACCATTCCGCCAATGGGAACAGTTTCTCTCTATCTACTGTCTAAACCCCTCATGATTTTGAACACCTCTAAACCTTCTCTGCTGTAAGGAGAACAACCCCAGCTTCTCCAGTCTATCCAGGTAACTGAAGTCCCTCATCCCTGGAACCATTCTTGTAAATCTTTTCTGCACCCTCTCTAAGGCCTTCACATTCTTCCTAAAGTGCGGATGCCAGAATTGGGCACAATACTCCAGTCGAGGCCGAACCAGCTTCTTAAAAGGGTTCATCATAACTTCCTTACTTTTGGACTCTATGCCTCTATTTATAAAGCCCAGGATCCCATATGCTTTTTTAACCGCTTTCAAAACCTGCCCTACCACCTTCAATGATTTGTGCACATATACCCCCAGGTGTCTCTGTTCATGCACCCCCATTAGAATTGCACCCTTTAGTTTATATTCCCTTTCCTTGTCCTTCCTATCAAAATGTATCACTTGACACTTTTTGGCATTAATTTTCTTCTGCCACTTGTCTGCCCATTCCACCAGCCTGTCTATGTCTATGAGGTGGCATGCTCCTCCTACACTATGTGGGAAATCAGGGACACTTCCTGTGTCCCTGATGACCATGTGTGCAGGAAGTGTATCCAGCTGCAGCTACTGGCAGACTGCATTGCGGCGCTGGAGCTGCAAATGGATACATACCGGAGCATTCGCAATGCTGAGGACGTCGTGGATATCACGCTTAATCAGTTGGTCACACCGCAGGTAAAGGCTGCACAGGCAGGAAGGGAATGGGTGACCGCCAGGCAGAGTAGTAGGCGCAGGCAGGTAGAGCAGGGGTCCCCTGTGGCCATCTCAAACAGATATACCGCTTTGGATATTGTTGGGGAGGATGGCTTATCGGGGGGAAGGCAGCAGCAACCAACTTCCTGGCACCATGGGTGGTTCTGCTGCACGGGACGGGAGGAAAAAGAGCGAGAGAGCTAGAGTGATAGGGGATTCTATTGTAAGGGGAATAGATAGGCGTTTCTGCGGCTGCAAACGAGATTCCAGGGTGGTATGTTGCCTCCCTGGTGCAAGGGTCAAGGATGTCTTGGAGCGGCTGCAGGGCATTCTGGAGGGGGAGGGTGAACAGCCACTTGTCGTGGTGCATATAGGTACCAACGATATAGGTAAAAAGCAGGCGGAGGTCCTAAAAGCTGAACATAGGGTGTTAGGAGGTAAATTTAAAAAATAGGACCTCAAAAAGGTAGTAATCTCAGGATTGCTACCAGTGCCACGTGCTAGTCAGAGTAGAAATAGAAGGATATTTCAGATGAATACGTGGCTAGAAGAATGGTGCAAGGGGGAGGGATTCAAATTCCTGTGACATTGGAACCGGTTCTGGGGGAGCTGGGACCAGTACAAACTGGGTGGTTTGCACCTGGGCAGGACCGGGACCGATGTCCTAGGGGGAGTTTTTGCTAGTGCTGTTGGGGAGGGTTTAAACTAAAATGGCAGGGGGTTCGGAACCTGTGCAGGGAGACAGAGGAAAGGGAAGCGAGGATAGAAGCAAAAGACAGGAAGGAGAAAAGCAAAAGTGGAAGTCAGAGAAATCAAGGGTGTACTTCAAACATGGCCGCAGTAAACAATAATTCTAAAAGGTCTAAGAGTGTTAAAAAAATAAGCCTGAAGGCTTTGTGTCTTAATGCGAGGAGCATTCGTAATAAGGTGCATGAATTAGCTGCGCAAATAAAGGTAAACGGATATGATATAATTGGGATTACGAAGTCATGGCTCCAGGGTAACCAAGGCTGGGAATTCAACATCCAAGGGTATTCAATATTCAGGAACGACAGGCAAAAAGGAAAAGGCGGTGGGGTAGCATTGCTGGTTAAAGAGGAGGTTAACACAATAGTAAGGAAGGATATTAGCTCTGATGTGGAATCTGTATGGGTAGGGCTGAGAAATACCAAGGGGCAGAAAACGTTAGTGGGTGTTGTATACAGACCTCCAAACAGTAATGCTGAGGTTGGGGATGGCATTAAATGGGAAATTAGAGATGCATGCAATAAGGGCACAGCAGTTATCATGGGTGACTTTAATCTACATATAGATTGGTCTAATCAAATTAGTAACAATACTATGGAAGAGGAATTCCTAGAGTGTATACGGGATGGTTTCTTGGACCAATATGTTGAGGAACCAACTAGAGATCAGGCCATCTTAGACTGGGTATTATGTAATGAGAAAGGATTAATTAGCAATCTTGTTGTGCGAGGCCCCTTGGGGAGGAGCAATCATAATATGATCGAATTCTTCATTAAGACGGAGAGTGAAGTAGTTCATTCAGAGACTTGGGTACTGAATTTAAATAAAGGAAACTACGATGGTGTGGTGTATGTGCCTTTAAGAGCCCCTGTATACTGTAATGCCGGTAATGGCCACTCGGGCTATATAAGCCTGTATAGTGTCTTGTATCTGTTAGTTCACCTCCAGACTTTGTTCAGTAAACACCTGTGAAACCTACTCCTGTATTCCGTGTCTCCATTAACACACGGATACAACAGTGGCGACGAATTGGAAATTGACTTACCTGCAATTCGGCAGCACCGCAAGGAGATCGATTCCTCAGACGAAAGTCGAAGAAAAACAAGAAAGAAAAGAGAAAAGGCTGTGGTTTCACCGGCTGGCCGAGCTGGTGGCAGGTACTGCAGTGGTCCTTCCTGGATGGCGGGCTAGGGCTCCATCGGCTGGCTCTGCAGCGGAGCCGAGCAGCGAAGGCGGAGGTAAACAGAGACAGAGGGGGGGGTGGGGAGCACTCGGGAGACGGCCGGCGCTGCAAAGCAGGTCGGCGTTCGGACCAAGCAGAGGGAGAGAAAAGTCCCAGAGAGTCCGGCGGGAACGAGTCTCCACCGATTGAAAAAAAAACCTATGTAAATAAAAACCGCGGAGAACAGCGTTGTCAGCAGCAGCGGGAAAGCGCCATTTTTTTTCCGCAGGGAAGAAAGGAAAGCGCGGGAGGTGCCATTTTTTTTCAGGATGCCTAATGCTGGCAATATTAATGCTTTCGATAGCGATATAGAGGATTGGACCACATATGTGGAAAGAATGGAGGTATATTGCACAGCAAATGAAATAGAAGATAATAAAAAGGCATCAGTACTTCTAAATCTAATGGGCGCAAGGACATACGAGCTGTTACGAAACTTAATCACTTCAGCCAAACCAAAGGACAAGAATTTTAAGGAGATTGCTGATACCCTACAAGAGCACTTAAACCCAACACCGCTGCTGATAGCGGAACGATTCAAATTCTTCAAGAGGAATCAGCACAAGAATGAAAGTAGCGCTGATTACCTCACCGAATTAAGGAAGCTGTCAAAGCACTGCCAATTCGGGCCAGGACTGGCAGATTCTCTTCGAGACAAATTTGTCTGCGGTCTCCTAAGTGAAGGAACACAGAAAAGGCTACTTTCTGAGAAAGATTTGACACTGGACAAGGCTTTCAGTATGGCTGTATCATACGAAGCAGCCGCAAGAGGAGCTGCAGAGATACAGCAAAAGCCACAGGACTTCGGCACCCATGAAATGACACAGGGTTTCGAGAGAGGTTATCGCTGCGGCAGATCCACCCATGACCAGAGGCACTGCTGGTTCAAGGACAAAGCATGCAGGCAATGCGGAAAGATTGGACACATTGCACGTGTATGCCGATCTGGACACAAAAAATCCACGGACAGGAAAAAAATCAATAAGGAAAAGTACAGAAAGGTACAAATGACGGACAGTAGCTCCGAAGACCAGAAGAGCGATAGCGACTCCGGAAACAAGAGACTAAGCTGTCTCAAATTACATAATGTAATTGCCAAAGAAGATTATCAGACCATTTGGGTTACCCTCACGATAGCAGGGTCCCCAGTTAAAATGGAGCTAGATACAGGATCAGCTCTGACCGTCATAAGTTGACGGGATTACGAGCGGCTATTTCCGCATATACCTTTGAAAGACACATCCATTATCTTGAAAACATATATGGGGCAGAAAGTATACCCCAAAGGGAAAATAAAGGTGCCTGTTGTATACCACGGCAAGGAAATACAGAAGTTGTATTTATACGTTCTGCAAGATGGTGGTCCACCGCTGTTGGGACGTGAATGGATCAGGAAGATACGTTTAGACTGGCACTCCATTCAGGCACTGACGGTGACCAGTAAGAAAAAAATGATGACGACGTCACACCTGAACGATTAAAAGACATCTTGGCCAACGCCAAGGAAGTGTTTCAACAGGAACTAGGAACCTTGAAAGGCGTCACCACCTCAATAAAAGTGGAAGATGCGGCAATTCCCAAGTTTTTTAAGGCAAGGCCAGTGCCATACGCAATTCGTCCAGCAGTCGAGGCAGAGCTGGAGAATTTGGAAAAGGCAGGCGTATTATCCAAGATAGATTGGAGCGAGTGGGCAACACCCATTGTCCCGATCATGAAGAAAACGTTGAATAATGATAAATCTGAAGAACAGAGAAAAATTCGCATCTGTGGGGACTTCAAGGTGACTGTAAACCCGGTCCTTCACACGGTACAGTATCCTCTTCCGAGGATAGAAGATATTTTCGCCTCACTATCCGGAGGAAAACGTTTCACCAAAATTGACTTGGCTCAGGCATATCTACAGATGGAGGTTGAAGAGGCCTCTAAAAAGTATCTCACGATAAATACACACAAAGGCCTGTACCAGTACAATCGACTGGTTTTCGGAGTAGCATCAGCTCCAGCTATCTGGCAAAGAGCTATGGAGCAAGTCCCCCAAGGGATTCCGGGGACTCAATGCTACCTAGACGACATCCTTGTAATAGGAAAAAAACGACAATGAGCACCTTGCCAATTTGGAGCAGGTGCTCACTAGGTTGAGAGAACGTGGCCTACGAGCAAATCGCCCCAACTGCAAATTTTTCCAGAAACAAATATCATATTGTGCCACATAATTAACGAGGAAGGGTTGCATAAGTCACCTGAAAAAATTGAAGCGGTCATAAAAGCCCCAGCACCTGAAAATGTCTCACAATTAAGGTCGTTCCTGGGATTGATAAATTACTATCATAAATTTTTACCAAACTTGTCAACTCTTCTGCACCCTCTTAACGAATTGCTACAAACGGGAGTAATTTGGAAATGGAGCGAAGACTGTAAACGTGCCTTCCATAAATGCAAAGGCTTGATCACGTCCAAGGAAGTTTTGGCTCATTACAACCCATCACTGCCAATCAGACTGGCATGCGATGCATCCCCTTACGGCGTAGGAGCGGTATTATCGCATAGATTCCCTGATGGCTCGGAGCGGCCGATAGCTTTTGCGTCACGCTCATTGAACTCAGCTGAGCGTAACTATGCCCAGATCGACAGGGAAGCACTTAGCCTGGTATGGGGAGTGAAGAAATTCAACCATTACCTACACGGACAAAAATTTACCTTGTTGACTGACCATCAACCCCTCGTCTCCATATTCAACCCTAAAAAGGGTGTTCCCATTATGACAGCGCAAAGGCTACAGAGGTGGTCCCTTTTCCTAGGGGCACGCCAATATGACATAGAATACAAAGGATCAAAACAGCATGGGAATGCTGACGGTTTATCGCGCCTACCGTTGCCAACGGTAGAAGAGGCACCTACAGTGGACCCAGTGGAGATGTTCCACTCAACCATAGTGGAATGTCTACCAGTAACAAATTCTGCCATTGAAAAGGAAACGAGGAATGACCCGACTCTCTCACGAGTCTACGATTTAACGGTGAAGGGATGGCCAGCACATGGCGAACCACTGTTGCCAGCATTCTCGCAAAGAAGAGAACAGCTGTCAGTGTGCCGAGGAACCTTGATGTGTGGATCCAGAGTGGTGATTCCACCCAAACTCCAGGATAAAGTGCTAAAGGAGCTTCACGAGGGGCATCTGGGTGGAGTGAAAATGAAGAACCTAGCCAGAGCGTTTGTGTGGTGGCCAGGTATTGATGGAGACATCGAAGAAATGACCAAGAGCTGCCTAGGATGCCAGAAGGTCCAAAACGCCCCACCACAAGCCCCTCTACATCCATGGGAGTGGCCCTCATCTCCATGGCAAAGTTTACACATCGACTTTGCTGGTCTATTTATGGACTCAATGTTCTTAATCGCGGTTGATGCACACTCCAAGTGGCTGGAGGTAATAAAGATGTCCTCCACCACCATGGAAAAAACCATCACAGTATTAAGGACCATATTTGCCAGGAATGGGCTGCCTGAACAGATCTGTTCTGATAATGGACCGCAATTTGTGTCCGAAGAATTCAGGAAGTTCTTAAAAAAACAATGGGGTTAAGCACTACACGTCCGCCCCATACCATCCCGCCACCAATGGATTGGCTGAAAGGTTTGTCCAGACCTTCAAGGCAGCCATAAAGGCCATGGGTAATGAAGACATAAAACTTCAGCATAAGGTAGATAACTTCTTGTTTGCATACAGGAATGCAACACATGTGGTTACAAACCAAACTCCCGCCATGATGTTCTTCAATAGAAGACTAAGATGCCGGCTGGATTTGATCAAGCCAAACATCAGAAGGGACGTGGAGAACCAGCAATTTCAAGGCATGAATGAAAGGCCAACTAGAACCTTCCAGATAGGTCAACAAGTTTTGGCCCGGGACTACCGTGCTGAGAAATGGCAGCCTGGAACTATTTGCACACGACTAGGACCGCTGATGTATACCGTGGACATTGGAGAAAGCATAATAAGGCGCCATGCTGACCAGATCATAGAGTCCTCCGAAAAGGGACAACCTACACAACTCTATACGCCTAATGATGAAGCAGAGATACCCATAGTATCTACCTCCGATCCGGTGATACTGGAACCAGATGAACCCGACACTGGCATTCAAGCCGAATCGACCTTGCCAAAAGAACCTACTACACCACCAAAACCTACTACACCACCGAGGCGTTATCCGGACCGAGTCAGGAAGCCTCCAGAGAGACTGACTTTTAATTGATTAACTGCAGCAAATGTGTAGATTATTCTTCTTGTAATATGTTAATTAATGATTACTTAAAATGTTATGTACTGGTTGTCTAAAAGGGGAGGAATTGTGGTGTATGTGCCTTTAAGAGCCCCTGTATACTGTAATGCCGGTAATGGCCACTCGGGCTATATAAGCCTGTATAGTGTCTTGTATCTGTTAGTTCACCTCCAGACTTTGTTCAGTAAACACCTGTGAAACCTACTCCTGCATTCCGTGTCTCCATTAACACATGGATACAACAGATGGTATGAGGGGCGAGTTGGCTAGGATGGATTAGGGAATATTACTTAAAGGGCTTACGGTGAATAGGCAATGGCAAACATTTAAAGATCGCATGGATGAACTACAGAATTTGTTCATCCCCGTTTGGCATAAAAATAAAACCAAAAAGGTGACTCAACATTGACTAATAAGGGAAATTAGGGATAGCATAAAATCCAAGGAGAGGGCATATAAATTGGCCAGAAAAAGCAGCAAACCTGTGGATTGGGAGCAGTTTAGGATTCAGCAAAGGAGGACAAAGGGATTAATTAAGAGGGGGGAAATAGAGTAGGAGAGTAAACCACCAGGGAACATAAAAACTGACTGTAAAAGCTTTTATTGATATGTCAAGAGAAAAAGATTGGTGAAGTCAAGCGTAGGTCCCTTGCAGTCAGAATCAGGGGACTTTATAATGGGGAACAAAGACATGGCAGACCAATTAAATACATACTTTGGTTCTGTCTTCACAAAGGAGAATACAAATAAACTCCCAGAGATGTCAGGGAACATAGGTTCTAGTGAGAGGGAGGAACTGAATGAATTAGTATTTGTAGGGAAATGGTGTTTGGGAAATGGATGGGATTGAAGGCCGATAAATCCCCAGGGCCTGATAATCTACATCCTAGGGTACTTAAGGAAGTGGCCCGATAAATAGTAGATGCATTGCTGGTCATCTTCCAAAATTCTATAGACTCTGGAACAGTTACCATGGATTGGAGGGTAGCTAATGTAACCCCACTATTTAAAAAAGGTGGTAGAGAAAAAACGGGGAATTATAGACCGGTAAGCCTGACATCGGTGGTGGGGAAAATGCTAGAGTCGATTATAAAAGATGTAATAGCAGAGCACTTGGAAAACAGCGACAGGATCGGAAAAAGTCAACATGGATTTACAAAAGGTAAATCATGCTTGACTAATCTACTGGAATTTTTTGAGGATGTAACTGGTAGAATAGATAAGGGAGAACCAGTGGATGTGGTGTATTTGGACTTTCAGAAGGCTTTCGATAAGGTCCCGCATAAGAGACTAGCATGCAAAGTTAAAGCACATGCGATTGGGGGTAAGGTACTGATTTGGATAGAAAACTGGTTGACAGACAGGAAGCAAAGAGTTGGAATAAACGGGACTTTTTCCGCGTGGAAGGCAGTGACTAGTGGGGTACCGCAAAGATCGGTGCTGGGACCCCAGTTTTTCACAATATATACTAATGATCTAGACGTGGGAACTAGATGTAATATCTCCACGTTTGCAGACGACACAAAGCTGGGTGGGCGTGTGTGCTGTGAGGAGGATGCAGAGAAACTCCAATACGATTTGGACAGGTTGGGCGATTGGGCAGATGCATGGCAGATGCAGTATAATGTGGATAAATGCAAGTTTATCCACTTTGGTGGCAAATACAGGAAGGCAGATTATTATCTGAATGGCAATAGATTGGGAAAAGGGGAAGTGCAACGAGACCTGGGTGTCCTTGTGGACCAGTCGCTGAAGGTAAGCATGCAGGTGCAGCAGGCGATTAAGAAGGCAAATGGTATGTTGGCCTTCATAGCGAGAGGTTTCGAGTACAGGGGCAAGGATGTCTTGCTGCAGTTGTACAGGGC
This sequence comes from Somniosus microcephalus, assembly GCF_052327205.1. Lineage (NCBI taxonomy): Eukaryota > Metazoa > Chordata > Chondrichthyes > Squaliformes > Somniosidae > Somniosus > Somniosus microcephalus. The sequence continues at coordinate 21,796,524 of NC_141002.1, read as the reverse complement.
CTGGGTGAGACCACACCTTGAGTATTGTGTGCAGTTTTAGTCGCCTTATCTGAGGAAGAATGTTCTTGCCATGGAGGGAGTGCAGCGAAGATTCACCAGATTGATACCTGGGATGGCAGGAATTATGTATGAAGAGAGATTGGGTCGATTAGGCTTATATTCGCTAGAGTTTAGAAGAATGAGAGGGGATCTCATTGAAACTTATAAAATTCTAACAGGACTAGACAGACTAGATGCAGGAAGGATGTTCCCAATGGTGGGGGAGTCCAGAACCAGGGGTCACAGTCTAAAGATAAGGAGTAAGCCATTTAGGACTGAGATGAGGAGGAATTTCTTCACCCAGAGAGTGGTGAACCTGTGGAATTCTTTACCACAGAAGACACTTGAGGCCAATTCATTAAATATATTCAAGAAGGAGTTAGATATATTTCTTAAGGCTAAGGGGATCAAGGGATATGGGAGAAAGCAGGGACAGGGTACTGAATTTTGATGATCAGCCATGATCACATTGAATGGTGGAGCAGGCTCGAGGGGCCGAATGGCCTACTCCTGCTCATATCTTCTATGTTTCTATGTCCTCTTGAAGTCTATCACTGTCCTCCTCACTGTTCACTATACTTCCAAGTTGTGTGTCATCTGCAAATTTTAAAATTGTGCCCTGTGCACCCAGGTCCAAGTCATTAATATATATCAAGTAAAGCAGTGGTCCTAGTACCGACCCCTGGGGAACACCACTGTATACCTTCCTCCAGTCCAAAAACAACCGTTCACCACTACTCTGTGTTTCCTATCACTTAGCCAATTTCATATCCATGCTGCCATTGTTCCTTTTATCAAATTGGGCATGGCAGCCTTGAGGAAGAGTTCATTGAGTGTATTAGCGATGGGTTCCTTGAGCAATATGTAACTGAACCAACCAGGGGGCAGGCAATCTTAGATCTGGTCCTGTGTAATGAGACAGGATTAATAAAACATGTCCTAGTAAAGGATCCCCTTGGAATGAGTGACCATAATATGGTTGAATTCCAAATTCAGTTTGAGGATGAGAGAGTTGGATCTCAAACCAGCGTACTGAGCTTAAATAAAAGGAGACTATGAAGGTATGAGAGTAGAATTGACTAAAGTGGACTGGGAAAACAGATGTGTAAGATGGTACAAGAGCAGTGGTCTACATTCAAGGAGATATTTCACATCTTTCAAGATAAACATATTCCGCTGAGGAAAAAGTGGAATAAAAGAAAAGACAGCCATCCGTGGCTTAGTAAAGTAATAAAGGATAGTATCCGACTGAAAACAAGGGCATATAAAGTAACCAAATCTAGTGGGAGGATAGAATATTGGGAAGCATTTAAAAGCCAGCAAACAATAACTAAAAGATTAATTAAGAAAGGGAAGATAGATTATGAAAGTAAAGTAGCAAAAAATATAAAAACAGATAGCAAGAGTTTCTACAGCTATATAAAAAGAAAAAGGGTGGCTAAAGTGAACGTTGGTCCCTTAGAGGATGGGACCGGGAAACTAGTGGTGGGGAACATAGAGATGGCAAAGACGCTGAACAAATATTTTGTATCAGTCTTTACAGTAGAGGACACTAAAAATATCCCAACACTGGACAAACAGGGGGCAATGGGGGGGGGGGGGAAGGAGCTAAACATGATTAAAATCACTAAGGAGATGGTACTCAGTAAAATAATGGGACTTAAGGAGGATAAATCCCCCGGACCTGATGGCCTACATCCTAGGGTCTTGAGAGAAGTGGCGGTAGGGATTGTGGATGCATTGGTGATTATTTTCCAGAACTCCCTGGACTCAGGAAAGGTCCCGGCAGATTGGAAAACTGCTAATGTAACACCCTTATTTAAGAAGGGAAGTAGACAAAAAGCTGGAAACTATAGACCAGTTAGCCTAACATCTGTGGTTGGCAGAATGTTGGAGTCCATTATTAAGAAAACAGTAACAGAGCATTTGGATAAACATAATTTAATAGGACAGAGTCAGCATGGTTTTATGAAGGGGAAGTCATGTTTGACAAATTTGCTCGAATTCTTTGAGGATGTAACATACAGGGTGGATAAAGGGGAACCAGTGGATGTAGTGTATTTGGACTTCCAAAAGGCATTTGACAAGGTGCCACACAAAAGATTACTGATCAAGATAAGAAATCACGGGATTGGGGGTAATATACTGGCATGGGTGGAAGATTGGCTATCTAACAGAAAACAAAGAGTTGGGATAAATGGTTCGTTCTCGGGCTGGCAATCAGTAACTAGTGGTGTTCTGCAGGGGTCAGTGCTGGGACCCCAACTCTTTACAATCTATATTAACGATTTGGAGGAAGGGACCGAATGCAACATATCCAAGTTTGCCGACGATACAAAGATGGGAGGGAAAGCAGTGAGTGAGGAGGACATAAAAAACCTGCAAAAGGACATAGACAGGCTAAGTGAGTGGGCAGAGATTTGGCAGATGCAATATAATGTTGGAAAATGTGAGGTTATGCACTTTGGCAGATAAAAATCAAAGAGCAAGTTATTATCTAAATGGAGAGAAACTGCAAAGTGTTACAGTACAAAGGGATCTGGGGGTCCTGGTGCATGAAACACAAAAAGTTAGTATGCAGGTGATCAGGAAGGCCAATGGAATCTTGGCTTTTATTGCGAGGGGGATGGAGTATAAAAACAGGGAAATCTTGCTGCAGTTATACAGGGTACTGGTGAGGCCACACCTGGAATACTGCGTGCAGTTTTGGTTTCCATATTTAAGAAAAGATATACTTGCTCTCGAGGCGGTTCAGAGAAGGTTCACTCGGTTGATTCCAGAGATGAGGGGGTTGACGTATGAGGAAAGGTTGAGTAGGTTGGGACTCTACTCATTGGAGTTCAGAAGAATGAGAGGCGATCTTATCGAAACATATAAGATTGTGAGGGGGCTTGATCGGGTGGATGCGGTGAGGATGTTTCCACTGATGGGTGAGACTAGAACTAGGGGGCATAATCTAAGAATAAGGGGCTGCCCTTTCAAAACTGAGATGAGGAGAAACTTCTTCACTCAGAGGGTAGTAAATCTATGGAATTTGCTACCCCAGAGGGCTGCGGAAGCTGCAACATTAAATAAATTTAAAATGGAGATAGACAGTTTCCTAGCAGATAAGGGAATTAGGGGTTACGGGGAGAGGGCAGGGAAGTGGACATGAGTCTAGATTTGGATCAGCCACGATCCTATTGAATGGCGGAGCAGGCCCGAGGGGCCGTATGGCCTACTCCTGCTTCTTATGTTCTTATGTTCTTATGTACATGGGCTTCAACTTTGCTGGCAAGCCTATTATGTGGCACTTTATGAAATGCCTTTTGGAAGTCCACGTACACCACATCAACCACATTGCCCTCATCAACCCTCTCTATTACCTCATCAACAACTCGGTCTAGTTAGTTACACACGATTTGCCTTTGACAAATCCGAGCTGGCTTTCCTTAATTAATCCACACTTGTCCAAGTGATTGTTAATTTTGTCCCAGATTATCGTTACTAAAACTTCCCCACTACCGAGGTTAAACTGACTGGTCTGTAGTTGCTAGGTTTATCCTTATACCCTTTTTTGAACAAGGGTGTAACATTTGCAATTCTCCAGTCCTGTAGCACCACCCCCGTATCTAAGGAGGATTGGAAGATTATGGCCAGTACCTCCACAATTTCCACCTTTACTTCCCTCAGCATCCTAGGATGCATCCCATCCGGTCCTGGAGACTTATCTACTTTAAGTACAGCCAGCCTTTCTAGTACCTCCTCTTTATCAATTTTTAGCCCATCCAATATCTCAACTACCTCCTCTTTCACTATGACTTTGGCAGCATCCTCTTCCTCAGTGAAGACAGATGCAAAATACTCATTTTGTACCTCAGCCATGCCTTCTACCTTCATGCGTAGGTCTCCTTTTTGGTTCCTAGTCGGCCCCACCCCTCCTCTTACTACCTGTTTATTATTTATATGCCTATAGAAGACTTTTGGATTCCCTTTTATGTTAGCTGCCAGTCTATTCTCATACTCTCTTTGCCCCCGTTTATTTCTTTTTTCACATCCCCTTTGAACTTTCTATGTTCAGCCTGGTTCTCAGTTGTATTCTCAACCTCACATCTGTCATACGTTCCCTTTTTCTGCTTCATCTTACTCTATCTCTTTCGTCATCCAGTGAGCTCTGACTTTGATTGCCCTACCTTTCCCCCTCATGAGAATGTACCTTGACTGCACCTGAACCATTTCCTCTTTAAAGGCAGCCCATTGTTTGATTACAGTTTTGCCTGCCAATCTTTGATTCCAATTTATCCCGGCCAGATCCGTTCTCAACCCACCGAAATTGGCCTTCCTCCAATTAAGTATTTTTACTCTAGATTGCTCTTTGTCCTTTTTCATAGCGAATCCAAACCTTATGATACTATGATCACTGTTCCCTAAATGTTCCCCTACTGACACTTGCTCCACTTGACCCACCTCATTCCCCAAAACCAGATCCAGCAATTCCTCCTTCCTCAGTGGGCTGGAAACATACTGATCAAGAAAGTTCTCCTGAACACACTTCAGAAATTCTTCCCCCTATCTGCCCTTTACACTATTACTATCCCAGTTTATATTAGGATAATTGAAGTCCTGTAGGAATGTCTAGTTCCTATCCAAAGACTGAGGTCCACTCAGGCGATCAAACAAAACGAAGTTTAATGGAAACACATCGAGTGTAGGTCTGCTCAGTTCGGAGGCTCCACGAGGACTGCTCGGGCGGTCCCGTGGTTGACGTCATGACGTTCTTCCCGCCACTGGGGAATCACGTGATGAACGGCGTGACGTCATCGCGTTTACCCACGCTGTTAAAGTAATCACGCTCTGTACAAGTAAAGAGTATAAATAAAGATACAGACTCAGGCTGTAGCTAACATGTTGTTAAAGGGAATTATATATAAACGATCTGAGTCCTTTAGTGGCTCCGCCACAGCCCCCCCATTAGCACTACTCTAGTTCTTTCACCTCTCAGTAATTTCCCTGAAAATTTGCTCCTCTAGATCCTTCCCACTAGTTGATGGTCTACAGAATACACCTAGTGTATTCACACATTACAACAGTGACTCCACTTCAAAAGTACTTCATTGGCTGTAAAGCACTTGGAGGGGTCTGGTGGTCGTGAAAGTCGCTATATAAATGCAAGTCTTTCTTTCTTTCTTTCTTTCGTGTAATGGCACCTCTATTGTTTCTTAACTCTAACCAAATAGATTCTGTCCTTGACTCCTCCAGGACATCCTCTCTCTTCAGTTCTGTAATATTCTCCTTAAATCAATACTACCAGCCCACCTCCTTTCTTTCCTTCCCTGACTTTCCCAAACTCCTTATATCTAGGAATATTTAATACCCAATCCTGCCATTTTTTGAGCCAGGTCTCCATTATCGCCAGGACATCATATTCCCATGTGTCTATTTGTGCCTGCAGCTCACCAACCTTATTTACCACACTTTGTGTGTTTACACACATGCACTGTAAACCTCTTAGACTTTCTTGTATTCTCTCTTCGTCTGACCACACCCAATACAGCAATATTTCTTACTCTAGTGCTATCTGTTTCTCCCAATTCTTTGTGCACCGTGTTTCTCCTTTCTAATGCTGGTGCTCATCCCTCTGCCAAATTAGTTTAAACCCTCCCAACAGCACTAGCAACGCCCCCCCCCCCCACCCCCACCCCCCCACAGCAACGAGGACATTGGTCCCAGCTCTGTTGAGATGTAACCCATCCGGCCTGTATAGGTCCCAACTCCCCCAGAAACGGTCCCAATAATCTAATGCCCTCCCTCCTGTACCATGTCTCCAGCCACGCATTCATCTGCTCTATCTTCCTATTTCTATACTCACTAGCTCGTGGCACCGGGAGTAATCCAGAGATTACTATCTTTGAGGTCCTGTTTTTTAATCTCTTTCCTAGCTCCCTAAAATCTGCCTGCAGGACCTCATCCCTCTTTCTACCGGTCATTGATAGCGATATGGACCACAACCTCTGGCTGTTCACCCTCGCCCCTCAGAATGTCCTGCAGCTGCTCAGTGACATCCTTGACCCTGGCACCAGGGAGAAAACATACCATCCTGGAGTCACGTCTGCGGCTGCAGAATCGCCCGTCTGTTCCCCTAACTATTGAATCTCCTATCATTATTGCTTTCCCCCCCTTGTACAGCTGATCCCCCCGTGGTGCCATGGAGTTGGCGCTGGCTGTACTCCCCAGAGGAACCATCACCCTCACCTAAATACCGGTTAGAGAGTGAGATCCACTCAGGGGACTTCTGCATTACCAGCCTGGCCCTCCTTGTCTGTCTAGCCATCACTGATTCCCTCTCTGCCTGCACACTCTAACGCTGCAGGGTGAACATCTCCTGAAACGTGCTATCCATGAAGCTCTCAGCCTCGCGGATGCACCGCTGTGACGCCAGCTGCTGTTCAAGCTCCGAAACTTGGAGCTTGAGCTCCTCCAGCTGACGACACTTCTTGCACATGTGGTTGTGCAGGACACGGGAATCATCCTGGCGTTCCCACATGGCACAAGCTGTACATTACATGGGACTGAGGTGCCCTGCCATGCCTCTACTTAATAGACTATTAACTAACTTAACAGAAATAAACTCAAGAGAATCACCAGCTACTCACCAATTTTTTTTTCTTTTCAGCTCCTTCCCTTGTGCTGATGTCACTTACCTTAATGGAAGGCTCTGCATGCAAATGATCAGGGTCGGTGTACAAAAATATTAATTTCAGCTATAAAATCTGTCTGGGAATACAACATTAAATGTAGCAGCAAATGGCATCACTGAACTAAATGCCAACACTGTGCATTTAAACTAAAGCCATCTTAAAATTGTAATTCTTCTGTGCTAGCATTAGTTATTTTTTCAATAACTTGACTTGATTTTTAAATACAATTATTTTTCTTCATTTGTCAAATGCATATTTCAATATACTGAGTTTTATACAAGAGGATTTAGGGGCAATCGGCAGTTGGGTAAGTGGGGAGTGTCCCTGTGGAAATAAAATGTGTACTCTACATTAGGCAAAGGGACATGTTAGAAGTTTTGGGTCTGCTTCAGATATTCTCTCGGGTACAGCAGTGCTGATTGCTACTACAAGTAGTCCAATCATCTTATGTTCTGGAGTGTGCCCATACTGCCCAATATCAAACGATACAACAACATAACCTGAGAATATAATAATAAGACTGTCTTGTGATCTGAACCAGATATTTATTTTTGGACACGTGTTTGTCCAATCTTTTCAAAAAAAAGAGAAAAATTCAGTATCGCCCCGTTTTGGGCGCCATTATCGGCCATGCGCAAAGTTTAATGCCTAGCGCTAATTATTGCCTCTGACAGCAAACTTGGCTTTTATCGCCCCTGGAGGTGATTGGAGCGCTAAATCAGGCGCTTCACATCTGTCTTAAGGCGCAAAGGCCGAGGAGCGAGGCGCTGCCGAGGAGCGAGGCGCTACCTCAGAGCGCTGGCGAAGCAAGGAAGGGCAAATCAAAATAAACCTGCAAGTGCTGCTCAGTACTCACAACTCCTTCACACAGCGTTGAATCTCTCCAGAAGTGTCTCTCTCACTCTCTCCGAATGCGTGGTGCAAAAATGTCACCGACAAAAAAAGGCAGGAAGCGGTCGCCTTTAAATAGCACTCCCCTAGTCCCTTTCTGACAGCATAACGCTCCCCTCAACCTGTTGTTGCTAGCGGCAGGCGGTAAGGCAGGGGGCGCCACTCAATATCTGGTCCGGGGCCCTAACGGGGCGTTGCGCACTCGACTGACGTCACAATCTACCGGCGCAGGAGATTGTGACGGTAGTGTTTATCGCCGCCGCAAAATGTCTAGTTAATTTTGCGAGCAGCGCAAACAGCCGTGCCCGGGCGCGAGTTGCTTTGCGGCACATTAGCGCCCTCTTAAGGCGCAAACAACTGAATTTTTCCCCCTAACACTTTAGTGAGACAAGGCCAGATATGAATTGCTTTATATTACAGACAGCAACTGAACATCGAGTAACAGTTAGAGTCAAATCTCACTTTGATTCACCCAATTATAGAGCCTTCCTTGAGAATGAGAAAGCTAATTTTAAAACAATGCACCACACTATCTCCATCAATGGGCTTGCTTACCTTTTCCTCATCAGCTCTGGGTTTGAGATATGGGGGTCTCCACACACGAGGTCAGGCTTCCTCCCCAGGCCTAGCTGGCTGACTAATTGGCTGTGTCCTCTTATCCTTTTCTCTTTGTGTGTCCAGCAAATGTTTCACCAATAAAACGAATGGCCTCTTCCTTCTTTGGGGTGTGAGTCTCAAGATAACATTTTCTCAAAATGAATCAGGGCCATCCTGGTTCACTGGGCCTGGGATCAGTCAATTAACCCTCAGAAGCAGATGGCTTTAATACACAACTTTACTGTCTGCAGGTTTTGTTAAAAACCTGTACCAATTAATTTCATTTTAAAACACAACTCATCCCCAAATCCTTTCCAAGAAGAAAAATTATTAAAAATCATGGCCCAATTTTGCAGTAGTAATACAGCGTTCGCCGGCATTACTCCTCCTAAAGTGACGGCAACTTCTGGAGTCAGTGCATACAGAGATAACCGCGGAAATCCAGAAGTTGCTGTCCATCATTCCCTGATCCTCCACAGGTTGCGCTGTGGCACTCCCCAGAGCCGGAAATCAATTCAAATCACACAGGATGAAAATTTCCCCAATTACACTGGAATATCGCTGTTAAACCCCCACCCCCACCCCCTGAAAAAGTTAAGCCTTGTTGAAAGAGGTGTAACTGGGTTTTTAAATGACATATGGACAGCTGAACAACCTATCTGGTCTGGAAAAACTAATTTTATATTTGTGGAATGTCAAATTTTTCCATTAATAAGAATCACGTGGTTTTTAATATAATAACTTTTTTTAAGTTTGTTTACAATATTTCAGCTTCTACCTTAATTCCAAGTGTATTTCCCAATTTTTATTATGCTCTCTGCAAAATTAACAAAAGATAAATTATAATCTGTGCATTTTACTTCCTGGTTTGCTATCTGTGAGAATTCTTCAATGTGATTTAATGTGTATTCTTCAATGTGTATTTTGGCATAAAAATAAAACAAAAAAGGTGACTCAACCATGGCTAACAAGGGAAATTAGGGATAGCATAAGATCCAAGGAGAGGACATGTAAATTGGCCAGAAAAAGCAATAATCCTGAGGATTGGGAGCAGTTTAGGATTCAACAAAGGAGGACAAAGGGATTAATTAAGATGGGGAAAATAAATTAGGAGAGTAAGCTTTCAGGGAACATAAAAACTGACTCTAAAAGCTTTTATAGATATGTGAAGAGAAAAAGATTGGTGAAGTCAAGCATAGGTCCCTTGCAGTCAGAATCAGGGGAATTTATAACGGGGAACAAAGAAATGGTAGACCAACTAAATACATATTTTGGTTCTGTCTTCACAAAGGAGGACACAAATAAACTCCCAGAGATGCTGCGGAACATCGGGTCTGATGAAAGGGTGGAACTGAAAGAAATCAGTATTTGTAGGGAAATGGTGTCAGGAAAATTGATGGCACTGAAGGCCGATAAATCCCCAGGGCCTGATAATCTACATGCTAGGGTACTTAAGGAAGTGGCCCTAGAAATAGTAGATGCATTGCTGGTCATCTTCCAGAACTCGATAGACTCTGCAACAGTACCCAAGGATTGGAGGGTAGCTAATGTTACCCCACTATTCAAAAAAGGTGGTAGAGAAAAAGCGGGGAATTATAGACCTGTTAGCCGGACATCGGTAGTGGGGGAAATGCTAGAGTCCATTATAAAAGATGTAATAGCAGAGCACTTGGAAAGCAGTGACAGGATCGGACAAAGTCAACATGGATTTACAAAAGGTAAATCGTGCTTGACTAATCTACTGGAATTTTTTGAGGATGTAACTGGTAAAATAGATAAGGGAGAACCAGTGGATGTGGTATATTTGGACTTTCAGAAGGCTTTTAATAAGGTCCCGCATAAGAGATTAACGTGCAAAATTAAGGCACATGGGATTGGGGGCAAGGTATTGACTTGGATAGAGAACTGGTTGGCGGATAGAAAGCAAAGAGTTGGAATAAACGGGTCGTTTTCCGAGTGGTAGGCAGTGACTAGTGGGGTACCGCAAGGATCGGTCCTAGGACCCCAGCTGTTCACAATATATATTAATGATCTGGACGAGGGAATTGGATGTAATATCTCCAAATTTGCAGATGACACAAAGCTGGGTGGGAGGGTATGCTGTGAGGAGGATGTCATGAAACTCCAGTACGATTTGGACAGGTTGGGTGATTGGGCAGAAACATGGCAAATGCACTATAATGTGGATAAATGTGAGGTTATCCACTTTGGTGGCAAAAACAGGAAGGCAGACTATTATTTGAATGGCAATAGATTGGGAGAAGGGGAAGTGCAGAGAGACCTGGGTGTTCTTGTGCACCAGTCGCTGAAGGTAAGCATGCAGGTGCAGCAGGCGGTTAAGAAGGCAAATGGTATGTTGGCCTTCGTAGCGAGAGGGTGTGAGTACAGGAACAAGGATGTCTTGCTGCAGTTGTACAGGGCCTTGATGAGACCACATCTTGAGTATTGTGTGCAGTTTTGGTCACCTTATCTGAGAAGGACGTTCTTGCCATGGAGGGAGTGCAGCGAAGATTCACCAGGCTGATACCTGTGATGGCAGTAATGATGTATGAAGAGAGATTGTGTCGATTGGGCTTATACTCACTGGAGTTTAGAAGATTGAGAAGGGATCTCATCGAAACCTATAAAATTTTGTCAGGCCTGGACAGACTAGATGCAGGAAGGCTGTTCCCAATGGTGGGGGAGTCCAGAACCAGGGGTCACAGTCTAAGGATAAGGGGTAAGCCATTTAGGACTGAAATGAGGAGGAATTTCTTCACCCAGAGAGTGGTGAACCTGTGGAATTCTCTGCCACAGAGGGCGGTGGAGGCCAGTTCATTAAATATATTCAAGAAGGAGTTAGATATATTTCTTAAGGCTAAAGGGATCAAGGGATATGGGGAGAAGGCAGGGACAGGGTACTGAATTTGGATGATCAGCCATGATCTCATTGAATGGCGGAGCAGGCTCGAGGGGCCGAATGGCCTACTCCTGCTCCTATCTTCTATGTTTCTATGATTGGCTGTTCAGCCTGCTTGATGACATCACTGTTGCTGGACACTGGAGATTTGCTTGATTGGGTGCAAGATTCACACCAACGTCGGTGTGTGTGTGTGATATATAGGGTACAGTAGAGTATGTGTGTGATATAGGGCACAGTCTGTGTGTGTGTGATATAGGGTACAGTAGTGTGTGTGTGTGATATAGGGTACAGTAGAGTGTGTGGGTGATATAGGGTACAGTAGTGTGTGTGTGATACAGGAAACTCTTTGGTATCTGGCACAGACGGGACCGGGATGGTGCCGGTTGATAAAAAATTCCGGATGACGGAGAGGGTTATCTACTGAGGCTATTTTTAACAAAGAGTCTGACTCCTGTTATTGAGGTGTTCGGACTTCTGACAGTGCCAAGAAGCCGAGTAGTGGCAGTTTGGAGAACTACCCCCACTGACTAACTCGGCCACAGCGGGAGACTCGGCAACATTTCCGGTTATTGAGGTGTTTTCGGAGTATGAATTTTGCCGGTTAATAGAGAATTCCAGATATTTTAGGTGCCGTTTAAATGAGATATAGGGTACAGTACAGTAGTGTGTGGGTGATATAGGATGCAGTACAGTAGTGTGTGGGTGATATAGGGTGCAGTACAGTAGCGTGTGGGAGATATAGGGTACAGTAGCGTGTGGGAGATATAGGGTACAGTATAGTGAGATATAGGATACAGTACAGTAGTGTGATATAGGGTACAGTACGTGTGTGATATAGGGTACAGTACAGTGGTGTGTGGTGATATAGGGTACAGTACGTGTGGGTGATGTAGGGTACAGTACAGTAGTGTGTGTGATATAGGGTACAGTACAGTAGTGTGTGTGTGATATAGGGTACAGTACAGTAGTGTGTGATATAGGGTACAGTACAGTAGTGTGTGTGATATAGGGTACAGTACAGTAGTGTGTGTGTGTGATATAGGGTACAGTACAGTAGTGTGTGGGTGATATAGGGTACAGTACAGTAGTGTGGGTGGGAGATATAGGGTACAGTAGTGTGGGTGGGAGATATAGGGTACAGTACAGTCGTATGACAAGAGATTGCTAGGTCTTTGGGGGCTGATTTCTTCAATGTCAGCTGCTGACCAAATTCCGGGCCCATGAAGCATGACAGGAAACTGCTTAAATTGATAACCGGGTACGGTAGCAAAGTGTTGCTGGACTAGTAATACAGAGATGTGTGTTTAAATCCCACCACAGCAGCTGGGGAATTTAAATTCAGTTAATTAAATAAATCTGGAATTAAAAAGCTAGTATCAGTAATGGTCATGACACTATTGGATTGTCGTAATAACCCATCTGGTTCACTAGGGAAGGAAAGCTGCTGTCCTTACCTGGTCCGGTCTATATGTGACTCCAGACCCACAGCAATGTGGTTAACTCTGGAACTCGCTCTCTAACAGCACTGTGGGAGTACCTTCACCACACGGACTGCAGCGGTTCAAGGCGGCAGCTTACCACCACCACCTTCCCAAGGGCAATTAGGGATGGGCAATAAATGCTGGCCTTGCCAGCGACGCCCACATCCCAGGAATGAATAAAATAAAAAATTCTGGGTAGTTTAGTTTGGGAGATTCTTAAGCATGGTGATGTGTGTCCATGTGTCTCAGATGCCTGAACAAGAAATAAGAGGATTTCATTATGCTTAGACACAGCACTTCACAGATTTACTGGTTCAATCCATCAATGTCCTCTGGTGAACCCACATGCAATGTAATTGATGTACCGTCAACGCCAACACTAAAGGATTATTCCCTTCAGGCCCACAAGCATCACACCTTACTGGAGGAGAGCAAGGTTACTACACCGCAGACAAGTAAGGAGTCAAAATTGGTGGCTTCTTTGACTAACTCCTCAAGCATCTCACCCACCCCCAACCTCGCATCTCACCCACCCCCAACCTCGCATCTCACCCACCCCCAACCTCGCATCTCACCCACCCCCAACCTCGCATCTCACCCACCCCCAACCTCGCATCTCACCCACCCCCAGCCTCGCATCTCACCCACCCCCAGCCTCGCATCTCACCCACCCCCAGCCTCGCATCTCACCCACCCCCAGCCTCGCATCTCACCCACCCCCAACCTCGCATCTCACCCACCCCCGCATCTCACCCACCCCAACCTCGCATCTCACCCACCCCCAACCTCGCATCTCACCCACCCCCAACCTCGCATCTCACCCACCCCCAACCTCGCATCTCACCCACCCCCAACCTCGCATCTCACCCACTCCCAACCTCGCATCTCACCCACCCCCAACCTCGCATCTCACCCACCCCCAACCTCGCATCGCACCCACCCCAACCTCAGACCAATTCTTTGCCACTTGTAACAAGTTCTGTTGATCCCTCTTAACTCCTACACCTCATGATGAAATGCCCCTATGGTTTGCTGAATACTGCCACCACAGAACATGAAATCTTCACACAAAGCAGGAAAAAGGAACTTGCATATATATAGCGCCTTTCATGACCTCAGGATGTCCCAAAGCGCTTTGCAGCCAATTAAGTACTTTTGAAGTGTAGTCACTGTTGTAATGTAGGAAACGCAGCAGCCAATTTGCACACAGCAAGCTCACACAAACAACAATGTGATAATGACCAGATATTCTGTTCTGATGATGTTGGCGGAGGGATAAATATTGGCCAGGATACCAGGAGAACTCTCCTGCTCATATTCGAAGAGTGGAGTGGAATCTTTTCCATCCACCTGAGGGGGCAGACGGGGCCTCAGTTTAATGTCGCCCCCAAAAGACAGCACCTCCAGCAGTGCAGCACTCCCTCAGTGCTGCACTGAAGTGTCAGCCTGGATTTTGTGTTCAAGCTTCTTGAATGGGACTTGAACCCAGGAGCATCCGGCTCAGAGGGAAGAGTGCTACCTCTGAGCCAGAGTTAACACCTAAAACACCAATGAGCTCCAAAGACCGAAAGAGAAACATTTGTTATCCTATGACTTGTAAAGCTAACGGAGACTTGAATCACCAATGCGTCTGTTTAAGTCCTATCTCTGTGGGTTCTTGATCCTCGGCTTAAAGCCTGAAACAGTCCGTGAACAAAAAACTTCAAAATCAGTTTGAAGAACAATGCAGAGAAACTTTTATAGATATTCATTTCAAAAGATCTCGTGATCCAATTCTGCTTGAACTATCCAGATCAGAACCTTCAGCAGCCACTTCAGATCCAGATCTCAATGGCAGGCTGCTCCAAGTAGCAGGAGATGCACAAAGGAATGCGAGGGCTTCTTTTCAGAAGTGATGTCTGACAAGGAGTGACTGGCTGAGGTGGCACAGTGAATGTATGCAGAGGCAGTCCTGGCACAAATGATTGGATAACACTGACAGGGCATAGAAACCAACTATTTAGTCTTTCTCTCTGAATCAGAAGGTTGTGGATTCAAGTCTCACTCCACAGACTTGAGCACTTAATCTAGGCTGACACTCCAATGCAGTACTGAGGAACTGCAGCACATTCGGAGGTGCCGTCTTTCAGATGAGGTGTTAAACCGAGGCCCCGTCTGCCCTCTCAGGTGGACGTAAAAGATTCCATGATACTACGCAAAGAAGAGCAGGGGAATTCTCCCCGGTGTCCTGACCAATATTGATCCCACAACCAACGTCACTAAAAAAGAATGTATAGTCATCATCACATTGCTGTGTGGGAGCTTGCTGTGCACAAATTGGCTGCCATGTTTCCTACATTACAACAGTGACTACACTTCAAAAGTACTTCATTGGCTGTAAAGTGCTTTGGGACATCCTGAGGCTGTGAAAGATGTTGCAATGTCCACTGAGAGTCAGGAGAGTAATAACAAAAGGTAGAGTCTGATCAGTGATCCCTTTTCACCCCTCTCCTCCGTCCTCTCTTGTTCTCTTCCACCTCCCCCAACAAGACCTCCCCCTCCCCATTGCGACCTACCAGGTTTCTCTTTATTTCATTGATATGATCAATGCCCCTCTGAATTTTGCTCTCTGGTTGCTCCTAAGCAGAAAATACATCTTGCTCCTCCTCCTCCTCCTCAGTTACTATGTCATCACACTTTAACTCATTCTTCCCCAAATCCTCAAAACTGTGGAACTCCGTGCCTCACCCTCAGGGTGCATTGACACTACAATTGCAGGGTCGGAGTGAAGCAGTTTTGCTTCGCACCAATGCTGCAGTTGTAGTGTAAATGCAGCCTGGATCAAGAGTCAGCGCCGAACCTGACACGAGCGTGAAGCAAAGTTAAACTCCCTGGAGGAGGAAGGCTCATGTTACTTTGCTTCATAGTCAACTTAAGCCAATTGCTACTCTACAAGCATAGCTTCAATGCAGTGCCAAAACCGCTATGCATCAATTCTAAACTCATCATCTCAATGTTTGAATGCCCCCCTTCTTCCTACAACCCACAGACTTTTAGAACACAAGCTTGTTAACATATAGGGGGGAATTTTTCAGGGGGGCAGCGGGCACGTTTGGGGGGCGGGTCTGGTAGAAGATTTTTTTTTGTTGACAGCGGGTAGGGGACCCGCCACGCTAGTTTCCCAGATGTCGGGTCTGTCAGCGCTGAACAGATCCGACACCAAGCGGTGGGGGAGGCAATTTAGGTGATTAAGAGCTAGTTAACAGCCTGTTAAAGAGAATTTTGATCTCACCGTAACATTTTACGAGGTAGCCCACAGGATCCACACTGCTCGGGGATCACATCACACAAGCAGGTCGGGAGTTGTGACACTATGAAATGATCTCTTTACTTGACAGCTGCAAATGTGCTATAAAAGCTTTCATCTCACAGCTGTTCACTTTCCAAGCTCAGAAGCTGTTGCTTACTGCATTTGGAAGACAGGCTTTATGCAGGTTGTAAGTGTTTGGAGCAAACTCTGTATCCAGTATCACCTCACTGGAACAACCTCTCGCACCATTGACGGATCGCTTGTCATCTCAATTTCACCTGCCATCTATTACATCAACATCAGTGCCCTTGAAACTATTTCACCTTGGTCCTCAGAATCCCACTACGATCAGCCCCAACACCAGCAGCATCAGGCACACCAGCAGCACCAACAACACCACCAACTTTCTCTGCAATCAACTGATGCTGCACAAGACATCAGCACCTAACCACATTGTTGCCTGGGATGCTAGGGATGGCCTCACCATGGCCAGATTTACTTATTGACACTGTACACCCTGGCTGCCACATGATGTGCCAGGTTGGCACTACCCCACACCAACACCATAAAGCATCCCTACAATGCCTAGGCCATTCCTTTCACACTCATCACCATTGCAGGGGGTACCGTTATGTCTCACCATTCACTGCAACTCACTAAGCCACTTCCAAAGGTGCACACAAATCTGTCCAAGAACACAAAGTGTTGAAAATAAAGATTTCAATGTTTGATAGCACATTCACAGAAACTTCAGATGAACATTGTATAAAACACCCAAGTGCCAACCCTTGTGTGTTGTTAGTTAATATGATGTACATGGCCTTCTTTGACCTCACAAAGGCCTTTGACACTGTCAACTGTGAGGGATTATGGAGTGTCCTCCTCAAATTCGGCTGCCCTCAAAAGTTTGTCACCATCCTCCGCCTGCTTCACGATGACATGCAAGCCGTGATCCTGACCAACGTTCCACCACAGACCCAATTCACGTACGGACTGGGGTCAAACAAAGCTGTGTCATCGCACCAACGCTCTTCTCGATCTTCCTTGCGGCAATGCTCCATCTCACCCTCAGTAAGCTCCCCACTGGAGTGGAGTTAAGGAGTGGAGTTAATTTACAGAACAAACGGAAAACTGTTCAACCTCCGTCACCTCCAGTCCAGATCCAAGGTCATCCCATCCTCCGTCGTCGAATTACAGTATGCAGACGACGCTTATGTCTGCGCACACTCGGAGGTCGAACTCCAAACCATCGTCAACACCTTCACCAAAGCGTACAAGAGCATGGGCCTTACATTAAACATCCGTAAGACAAAGGTCCTCTACCAACCTGCCCCCGCCACACAATACTGCCCCCCCAATTATCAAAATCCACGACAAAGCCTTGGACAACGTGGACCTCTTTCCATACCTTGGGAGCCTACTGTCAACAAGGGCAGACGTCGATGCCAAAGTCCAACACCGCCTTCAGTGTGCCAGTGCAGCCTTCGGTCGCCTGAGGAAGAGAGCGTTTGAAGACCAGGACCTCAAACCCGGCACCATGCTCATGATCTACAGTGCAGTAGTAATACCCGCCCTCCTGTATGCCTCAGAGATATGGGCCATGTACAGCAGGCACCTCAAAGCAATGGAGAGGTACCACCAGCGCTGCCTCCGTAAGATCCTGCAAATCCACGGGCAGGATAGGTGCACCAACATCAGTGTTCTCGCTCAGGCCAACATCCCCAGCATCGAAGCTTTGATCACGCGCGATCAGCTCCGATGGACAGGTCACATCGTCCGCATGCCCGGGTCACATCGTCCGCATGCCCGATACAAGACTCCCAAAACAAGCGCTCTACTCGGAGCTCCGACACGGCAAGAGAGCCCCAGGTGGGCAGAGGAAACGCTTCAAGGACACCCTCAAAGCCTCCTTGAAAAAAAGTGCAACACCCCCACCGACACCTGGGAATCCCTGGCCCAAGACCGCACAAAGTGGAGGAGAAGCATCTGGGAAGGCGCTGAATATCTTGAGTCTCTTCACCGCGAGCAAGCGGAAGCCAAGCATAAACAGCGGAAGGAGCGCACGTCAACCCAAGCACCCCACCCACCCGCCCCTTCAACCACCATCTGTCCCACCTGTGACAGAGACTGTAGGTCCCGCATTGGACTCATCAGTCACCTGAGAACTCATTTTGAATGTGGAAGCAAGTCATCCTCGGTTCCGAATGACTGCCCAAGAAGAATGATTGGGCTAGGATGAGGGTAAGTGTGAGGGATGGCTAGTGAGATAGGGAAGTGATAATGTAGAGAGAGAGGGATGGGTGGATGTGCAAGGTATGTTGGTGTGAGTAAGATGAGCAGGAGTAGGGTTGGGAAGGCAGAGTGATAGGGATGTGATGAGTGGCACAGCAGGATGAGGTTAAGTGTGGCTTTGCAGTAACGTTTCCTGATCTAGTGAGATCATTGAAAGGTTTGCGCCACTGCAGCCTGGTCCTCTTGACGACATCCCTGCTTGTGCCCTCCTGTGCAATGTGCAACCAGGCTGCGTTGGTCTCCTGGGGAGGTCTCTTCCGCCCATGAGAAGGGAAAAGAACCTCCCTTCATGCTGTGACCCCCTCCATAAGCATATGGAGGGAGTCCTTAAAGGTAACCGGCTGATGACGCGTCATCAGACCCGCTTCCTTCAATTGGCCAGGAAACGCGCTGGGTGGGCTTAACAAGCCCAATCATCATAAAATCATCTCGCAGAGCGGGCTGGAGCCAGCAGCCGGGCCGGGAGCCACCACTGACCCCGTCCGCACCGAACCTGCCGAAGTTGGGGAAATCGTGTCCATAGTTACGGCTTTTCTACTGTATTCAACCCGCACTATGGACCTTAGTCCTTCACCTAGGCTTCTCCATTTAAAAAGTTAAAGCGAGACCACACAGTAAAATAAAGACTTGAAAAGATCTGGATAAGCTTTACATCCCACATGTCATTCATACCTCAGACACCAGATGTATGTGATAAGTATGTGGTACCTACTTAAGACTTGATTTAAGTAACGCCTATCAAATGCCGCAGAAACATTGAGGCGAATGAACCGTTCTGAACGACAATGACTGTTCTGTAGCTAAATGTGGCAGCCATTTTGGACACAGCAAATCCCGTGAAGAACGAGATGAATGGCAGTTGTTCCCTTTTTGATGTTTAATGAGCATTATGCAGTTTATGAATAATGAGTCCAATAACAAAAGGAGTATAGGAGGAATTTATTCCAGTAGCAATTTGCGCACAAATGTGATCAACAGCTGCTCATTTAAATATTAAAATATTCAGAACCTACAAAAATTCTAATAACTTTTCTCCCCCAAGCAACTAATAATGTAATAACATATAGTAAGAATATATCTATAAATGTCAATCACCAACCAGAAAGCTTTAATAAAATAACCCATTTTATTACAACTCCAAGCCCTTATCTTATTTTCCATGTCTATGTTTGGTTAGATATCACTGCATTCTGTAAAAGTAGTTGATTTTTTTTTGTTGCTACCATTGGCCCAGAAATTCGGATCGGGGGCTTCCCGCAGGCGCAAGCCCCCGACCTGCACTTACCTAGCGCGCCGGCCGTTGAGCTGTGGGCCTGTGAGGGATTCCGATCCTGGGCCTCCTCCAGCTGCCGGCGCGCAGTGCTTGCGTATCCCAGGGGCGCAGTTAGTTCGATGCGTCCCCTGGGATCACGTGGGCCATGGAGAGCCAATGGTAGCAGGGAATGCTTCATTCATAAGTTTGACAGGAAGAGCTATCAAACCTATAAATATTATAAGCCCCAAAACATCAGTAAAACTTCAAATAATTTTTTTTTTTTAAATCACTTTTAAAATAACTGTAAATTACATGAAATAACTATTTTAAACAATAATTTAAATTTTTGAAAAAATTAATTACATTTTCTAACAGGGCTAAAAATAAACTTACTTTTTGTTAAAGTATTTAAAAATAATAAACCTGTGGAAAAAAATGTTTTAATTTTAATTAATTCACCACTTACCTTGTTAAAAGCAGGCCTTGCACCTGCTTTTTTAAAGTGTAACTGCTGGAGATTTACCCTCCCGGAAAAACCTGGAAAAAAAACGTAAGTTCGATGCGCACGCGCCGCCTCTCCGGTGCACGCGTTCCACCTCTCAACCCCTTCTTTCAGGGGAACGGAAGTGCCGGTTTCCCGCGCATGCACAAAACCGGCACTTCCATTGGGCCTACGGGCGAGTACCCCGTGCGTACTCACCCGTGGAGACCCGAATTTCTGGGCCATTATGATCCTCTATTCTAAAGTATCTATAGCCCATTAAAAGTTTTCTTAGCAACAGTTATAGGTTGTTACAATGAAAGCCAGTGTCCGAACAGGATAAAGCGACAGATTGTCCAATATATGCCACGAATTGGATATAGAAATCATTTTAAACTTCTCTTAAAAGGACGTTTTCTGGGAATGGGTATTGAAAACACGGTTAAATACAGAGGCAACTGGTTCAATTGTACAACTGTGCAATTCAAAGCTTTCCTACATTACAACAGTGACTACACTTCAAAAGTATTTCATTGGCTGTAAAGCTCCTTGGGACGTCCAGAGGTTGTGAAAGGCGCTATATAAATGCAAGTCTTTCTTTCTTTGTGTATGTGACGAATGGTGCCCAGAAAAACTTGAGTTTAATAAAAAAGCATCTTGAATGATTTATGCCGATGATTCAAAGACCCAGTAAATTGTTTTTTTATGGGGACTTCCATTTATCATCATCTCGAGAACAGGTAACCATTGTGCAACAGCCAGGGAAATACCCAAAGAATGCCACCTGACTAGCATTCTAATCACATGGTCCATAGGGAACAAGACACTGGTCTGTGAGTAACCAAAGAGCCACGTGTATTAAAGGTTAATATCTAGATGGGAAATGTTAATCTCAAGTGTGGATTAACCATGGGCCAGAGCTACCACTGATAACTGAAGAGGAAACCACAATAACAATACTTACATACCTGTACCCAATACATGTTATGTGTTGAAACAGCTAGCTGGAGATACACACACAAACCCTGGAGGACCTCCATGTCAAACAACTGACAAATGCACAAGTTGACTTTCTGCTCGTCTGAAATGTAGCGCAGATTCTCTGCTTCTAGGAACACGAGCGACGTGAGCAGGGGCTGGAGTTCAGCTGGCTAAAACCACACAGTTTACCAGCACAGAGCACTCGTAGGGCTTTCTGCTCCTTGTCCACAGAGGGACCACTCTACTAAGGCAGTGAATTGTGGGGTTGATCAGGTAGCAGAACACAGTTAGTTTGCTCATTTCTGCTCTCTTCACATTGCGCCCCATTGCCTTTGTCGAACTTCCAGGGCTCCTCCAGTGGTGTCTGTAAAGATGTGATACAGTCCCAGAGGTTAGGAAAGGAGGAACAGGCCGAGTCGCTTTGCTCTTGAAAAGAAGGCTGAGGGGTGACCTAATAGAGGTCTTTAAAATATAAAAAGTTTTGATCGAGTATACACGGGGGGAAATTTTCACTGGAAAAAACGGGTGGGTTGGAGGTGGGGGTGGGAAGTGAAAGTTGGAAAAATCTAAAACCCAACCCGCCTACTTTCACCTTTTACTCAGGCAGGACAGAGGGCAGGCTGGCAATTTAAATATGATAATGAGGCCTGAAGCCTGTACTTAAACCTACTGTGCTGGTTTAACTGCAGACGGCTGGAGATCCCGTGGCTCAGGATTCCCAGAGGCTTCAATGAGGTGGCCACAGCCTCGGGGAGCAATCCTTGTGGGTCGGGAGGAGGAGTGCTTCCTTCCGGCCCCCCAAGCTCCTCCACCAGCAGCCCACACTCGCCCCCCACCCTGGGTCAGGGAGCGGGTCCCCCACCCTCCGCGGACAGGGATTGGATACCCCCAAACCAGGGATTGATCTCCCCCCTCCCCTCCTGGGGGTGGGGGGAATCAGACCGCCCCCCTGGGCCTGCCCCCCACCACCACCCAAACAGGCTTTGAACTCCATCCCCCCCCCCCTCCTAACTTCACCTGGACCCAGCACTTCCCTGTTGCTGCGGTGTCCAGCCTGTGTTCCCCGCCCGACTGGAAGCCTGCCTGTCAATTAGGCTGACTTCCGGGCGGGCAACCCGCCCATTACGTCACACGCACGCTCGGAAACCCAGAACTCCGGGTTTCCCGCCGTCTACCAGGTCCCACCCGGAAATGGGAAAATCCCAGCCAGAGTAGTTCCACTTGTGTGGAAGAACAAAACTAGACACCATCAATATAAGATAGTCACCAAGAAATCAAATAGGGAATTCGGGAGAAACTTCTTTACCCAGAGAGTGGTGAGAATGTGGAACTTGCTACCACAGGGAGTAGTTGAAGCGATAGTATAGATGCATTTAAGGGAAAGCTAGATATGCATATGAGGGAGAAGGGAATAGAGGATTATGCTGATAGAGTCTGATGAGGGAGGATGGGAGGAGACTTGAGTGGAGCATAAACGCTGGCATGGAGTGGTTGGGCCGAATGGCCTGTTTCTGTGCTGTATATTCTACGTAATTAATACAGTTACCAATTTTCTTCCCTCCCTAGAGATCTGCTAAACTCCCCTCAGCTGAAAGCCCAGCCAAGATCAGCAGCTCCCCATATGATGAACTGCATCTTGTAACTCCAATGCGTATCAATTCAGTGCATGAACCGACCTTACCAAATGTATTTTTATGACTTTTAAAAAGGGTAAATTAGTAAGTTAATTGTGTTGGACTATTGGAGTTCGGGCTCCCTTTCCCCACAAATCAGCTCCCGACAAACCCAATTACCCCCAAAATCAGGCAGAGGGATTTGAACTGCTTGAATGAATTCATGAAGACACACACACACACACACACACACACACACACACAAAGTATTCTCTGAGATAGACAAGTGTTGGAAAAATACATCTCCTTCTAACTGGAAGAATCGAAGGTATCACTTAACACAAATCAATATAAATGAAAAGATAGCACATTATCCAAGTGAAAAAATGGATACAAATCAATGTTCATTTCACAATGTTACTTATTTATATGCTGACTTTACTTTGCGGAAATGGTGTTCTAATTTGGTTTACACCAATATAAAGATGTAATGGAAAACTTGATTAAGTAGGTGACCCAAAAATGAATATATTTCAGAAATACTTCACATGAATACAGGGCTCCCTTCAGTGGCGCAGTACAGAATTCCCTCGGAACCACCAGGCAGCTACTAGTCCTAATTGCTCCCAGTGATCATTCAAGGACCATACATGCGATTGGCTTGACGATGGTGTCCTGTACAAGCCTTCTGACAGTGGCTGTCTAGGCTCACAGAGGCAAGACAGCCAATTGCATTGGCAGCAAAGGGTTGACTGTGCCTGTGGAAACTGTACCGGGGGAAATCAGTGCCTTCAGAAAGGTGGGGAGAAGAGGAAGACTATCCTTAGATAAAACTCTGCATGATTCTTCATCACAGCTTCAACATTTCACTAGTTTATGTAATATCCTGTATCTTTAGACTTCAATCAAATCTCCCAAGTGCAGTCAATAAAGGAAATATGACGTGAAGTTTTACTGAGATAAAATACTTTTATTCACTCAACAGACTCCCCATTACAATTCACCAATGAAGGATCAGCATGTTACTGAGCCTCCACTATACTTCAACACCATGGAAGCTCAGCTCGATTTTACTGTATTAGGCTTGGAACATGCAGATAATTTGTTTTCACATGTTAATATATACAAGTTCTGCCGTCATCCAAATGGAAATATATGGATGGCTAGTCACAAGCCAGGAGGAGTGCAGTCACCCGACAGTGCTGGCGTACCAACAGAACTGAGGATTATTCCAAGGCCAAAATACTCTGCCTC
Source organism: Somniosus microcephalus (assembly GCF_052327205.1). NCBI lineage: Eukaryota > Metazoa > Chordata > Chondrichthyes > Squaliformes > Somniosidae > Somniosus > Somniosus microcephalus. Next base: position 21,772,772 of record NC_141002.1, on the reverse strand, counting down.
TTGTTGGGTCCCTAACATGTTATTTTTACATGCAGCCAAGCCAACAACATATAATAATTTCTCCATCAATAGTTCTCACAACAGAGCAACCCTCTCCAGTCAACAATTCCCATTGAACAAGCCAGTGAAGCAGCCGGGGTTCAGGCAGTGGGCTGGTCCATCATGGTACACTTTGCACAGGCTGGCACAGACTCTCCAAACAATCCGCTGTTGAGTTGCCAATGACAGGGGTGTCATTGTATCTTGGTTATTTATAACGCTGTAAAGAGTCCATCTCTGAAGATTGCTTTTATAAAACACTCATACTTTATAGTACACTAACTATCTTTGTACACAGCATCTGAGTCGATTTTGCACACTATCGTTAAATACTTAGCACATCTGAACTCCAAACTCTGATCTGATGCTTGCATTAAAGCTTTTCGGTTCACGGGGAGAAATGGTCCTTTCACAGCGATACTCTGGCTTTTGAGCAACGAATCCCACAGATACCGTCTTACAAACAGCAGATCAGTTGGTACAAGAGCTGTTCAGGTTCACCTACTGTAACAAAAGGCAATCGCTTTGGTCTGGTTGTCAACAGGTCTCTATCTGGAAGTTGAATTATCGGAGATCCATGTGCACACACTGGATCCCGTGTGATGAATAACTGGACATTATAAGACAACGTAGCCTTTCACACCAGTTACCTCACTTTAAGACAGTCAAAAAATAACACAAGTAAAACCCTGGATAGTTTACAGGAAAAATTTGGCTTTTTTAAAAAATAGTCCCAGTACTGCTTGTTCCAAGTCATCAAACTTCCATTTTGGCTAATCTTCCTCTATGGTTAAGTAATTGCCTACGCTCTTTCCAATTGGTACCCAGTCAGAAAACTACTCACTCTATTTAGTGATTTCAGTGCTCAATTCCCTTGACTAATCTCCATTGCGGCAAACTCTGATAAGTGGCTTCACGTCCCTACAGCTTAAACATTATGTAACTGATGCGGCCAGCAATTTGCCAACTTAACTGCATTTCTTAACTTTAGTTTGATTATGTCAAATCAGCCAGGTGCTATGTGTGTGACAAACAGTATTCCAACCCGCCCCGATCCCAGAGTCTGGCACATTTGAAGAGAGATTATTACCTGTAATCCAATGATCACAAAGTTGAATCCAATTAGCTGCAGGATTACAACCTCAGCACATCGCACAGCGTCAAGCGTTAATGCGACTTGCTGATCACTAGTGTCTTCTGTGCAATTAGTCATGTCAGGGCTCGGCTCCCACAGGCACACTGAGGCTATTGATCACTTCCAGCCTGTGCTGCTGCCTCGGCACATCACGTCCGCAGGCCCCAAGTAAATTATTGAGAGGCTGCGGCTCGAGGAAGTGTACTTACAACTTGGCCTTTAAAATGCAAACTGCCGGCAAGACTTCTGCCTCATTTGATCTCTGAAGCGAAGTCGAGCTTCAGGTAATTGCAGGCGCAAGAATAGCAATGTAAAAAAAAAAATCACAGGGGGGAAAGAAAAATAAATTGCATTTATATAGCGCATTATCGCATCCCAGAAACCTCTCAAGTGTTCCATACGCCTTGAATTACTTTGGTTTAATTGCTTAGTTTCTACCTGCAGTCGAGCCGCGTTCACAGTGCAATCAAATAAGACTTTCTGGTACTGAAATAGATGTTTCGTCCAAAAAACAATTTCCCGCTGACAGCAAACAGCTGAGCAAACACCATCTCACTGAGGAAAATTCTACCCTGCATCACTGAGTTAAAATTCAGCTCTTCCACACAATTGCGCTTACTAACTGGACCCAGCCAGTTCCACCCCCCAAATTATGTTGTCAGCTTTCAATCTTAAAAATGGCCAGGCACATTTTTTCCCCCTACAAGTCTGCTTTCCCAGCACAGACTTTCACCCGCCTCGATCCTGGGACAGGGGTCAGGGGCCACAGCACGTAGATCCATCCAATAATGGACGGAAAACAAATCTCACCGGGCCCGCTGACTTCCCGCTCAAATTCCCGATATGCAGTCCTAAAATCATACGGTGTGGAGATGCTGGAGTTGGACTGGGGTGGACAAATGTAAGAAGTCACACAACACCAGGTTATAGTCCAACAGCTTTATTTGAAATCACAAGCTTTCGGAGCGCTGCTCCTTCTTCAGGTGAAGTGGAGAAATGCATAAAGACACAGCTTATATAGTCAGAGAATCATGTCAGATGTTTACAGGTAACCTTTCCAACTGCCATTTATCGCACCTCGGCAGAGAGATAATCACAGCAGTCAAAGGTGTGAATGGTGTCCAAACAGGTCAGTCAGGGAAACATTACATCAAAGAACAATGAGGTGGGGTCAAATATTGCAGATGCTGGGGTCTGTATGAAAAACAAAAAAGACAAAAAACATTTTTTTTGGCTGGAAATCACAGCAGGTCCGGCCGCATCTGTGTAGAGAGAACAAGCCAATGTCGACTCGAGTCTGGATGACCCTGCATCAGGTGGGGTTACATGTAGCGTGACATGAACCCAAGATCTCGGTTGAGGCCGCCCTCATGAGTGCGGAACTTGGCTATCAGTTTCTGCTCGACGATTTTGCGTTGTCGTGTGTCTCGAAGGCCACCTTGGAGAATGCTTACCCGAAGATCGGAGGCTGAATGTCCTTGACTGCTGAAGTGTTCCCCGACTGGGAGGGAACACTCCTGCCTGGCGATTGTTGCGCGGTGTCCGTTCATCCGTTGTCGCAGTGTCTGCATGGTCTCGCCGATGTACCATGCTCTGGGGCATCCTTTCCTGCAACGTATGAGGTAGACAACGTTGGCCGAGTCACATGAGTATGTACCATGTACCTGGTGGGTGGTGTCCTCACGTGTGATGATGGTATCTGTGTTGATGATCTGGCATGTCTTGCAGAGGTTGCTGTGGCAGGGTTGTGTGGTGTCGTGGTCGCTGTTCTCCTGAAAGCTGGGTAATTTGCTGCGAACGATGGTCTGTTTGAGGTTAGGCGGCTGTTTGAAAGCAAGTAGTGGAGGCGTGGGGGTGGCCTTAGCGAGGTGTTCGTCGTCATCGATGACATGTTGAAGGCTGCGAAGAACATGGCGTAGTTTCTCTGCTCCGGGGAAGTACTGGACGACAAAGGGTACTCTGTTGGTTGTGTCCCGTGTTTGTCTTCTGAGGAGGTCTATGCGATTTTTCGCTGTGGCCCGTCGGAACTGTCGATCGACGAGTCGAGCGTCATATCCCGTTCTTACAAGGGCGTCTTTCAGTGTCTGTAGGTGTCCATCGCGTTCCTCCTCGTCTGAGCAGATCCTGTGTATTCGCAGGGCTTGTCCATAGGGGATGGCTTCTTTAACGTGGTTAGGGTGGAAGCTGGAGAAGTGAAGCATCGTGAGGTTGTCCGTGGGTTTGCGGTAGAGTGAAGTGCTGAGGTGTCCGTCTTTGATGGAGATTCGTGAGCCATCTCCACACCATGGCTACTATCGACACCACAAACTGCCGGCTCAAAGTGGAGAGGATCTCCAAGAAGATCGCGCATATCGACACCGACATCAAGTTTCTACAGAGATGCAAGAAAGCAGACAAGATCCCGAAAGGACTACAGATCACGAACCCACTCAAGTCGACCTACAACACAGACTACGCTGAGAGACTCTGCCGTCGTACCTCTCGCACACTCCTCAACCATCTCGTACACCAGCTCTACAGCAGACGCCGCAACCTCGAAACCGAGATGGAGTCCATGTTCTCAGCCTGTGCTCAGGACGCAGCAGACCAGCTACGAGACACCGCCAAACAAACAAGGCAACGGAACTACGCTACCTACATGCACACCAAGAACAGGAAGCTTGAGAAACTTGGCATCACCAGCAGCAGCAACCAAGCCTCCCCCGGTACCACGGTTGAAACCACAGGGAAATCCATCGTCAACCTGTCCGACCACACCCTTCAACCAGACGAAATTGAAGTTCTCAGCCGAGGGCTCAATTTCTGCCCCACCACCAAAATGGACCCCATCGGTCTCGCGGCAGACACAGAGGAATTCATCAGGAGAATGAGGCTCCGGGAATTCTTCCACAAATCCCAAGATGTCAGCAGCGAACCCAATGAGACAATCAATGATCCGGAACAGCAGACAGAGGGATCCGCAGTGCAGCAACCGAAGAAGAAAGAGTCAAATTGGACCCCTCCGGAGGGTCGCTGCCCTAAGCTTGACATGTATGCTCAAGCTGTCAGGAGATGCATCAACGCCAGATTCATCAGCCGCACTCACAAGACAGTCCAGAATGTCACCCGAGCACAACGCAACGCCATCCACGCTCTCAAGACCAACCGCAACATCGTCATCAAACCAGCAGACAAAGGAGGTGCCATCGTCATACAGAACAGAACGGACTATTGCAAAGAAGTATACCGACAACTGGACAACCAGGAACACTACAGACAGTTACCCGCAGATCCGACCAAAGAACACACCCGCCAACTCAACAGACTGATCAAAACCTTCGATCCAGACCTTCAAAGCATCCTACATGCTCTCATCCCACGTACTCCCCGCGTGGGAGACTTCTACTGCCTCCCAAAGATACACAAAGCCAACACACCTGGACGTCCTACCGCATCAGGCAGCGGAACCTTGTGTGAGAACCTCTCTGGATATGTCGAGGGCATCCTGAAACCCATCGTACAGGGAACCCCCAGCTTCTGTCGCGACACTACAGACTTCTTACAGAAGCTCAGCACCCACGGACCAGTTGAACCAGGAACACTCCTCGCCACGATGGACGTCTCGGCACTCTACACCAGTATCCCCCACAATGACGGCATCGCTGCGACAGCCTCAGTACTCAACACCAACAACAGCCAATCTCCAGACGCCATCCTACAACTCATCCGCCATCCTACAACTCATCCGCTTCATCCTTGACCACAATGTCTTCACCTTCGACAACCAGTTCTTTACCCAAACACACAGAACAGCCATGGGGACCAAATTCGCACCCCAACACGCAAACATCTTCATGCACAAGTTCGAGCAAGACTTCTTCGCTGCACAGGATCTCCAACCAACGCTATACACCAGATACATCAACGACATTTTCTTCCTATGGACCCACGGCGAAGAATCACTGAAAAGACTACACGATAACATCAACAAGTTCCATCCCACCATCAAACTCACCATGGACTACTCCTCAGAATCAGTCTCATTCCTGGACACACGAATCTCCATCAAAGACGGACACCTCAGCACTTCACTCTACCGCAAGCCCACGGACAACCTCACGATGCTTCACTTCTCCAGCTTCCACCCTAACCACGTTAAAGAAGCCATCCCCTATGGACAAGCCCTGCGAATACACAGGATCTGCTCAGACGAGGAGGAACGCGATGGACACCTACAGACACTGAAAGACGCCCTTGTAAGAACGGGATATGACGCTCGACTCGTCGATCGACAGTTCCGACGGGCCACAGCGAAAAATCGCATAGACCTCCTCAGAAGACAAACACGGGACACAACCAACAGAGTACCCTTTGTCGTCCAGTACTTCCCCGGAGCGGAGAAACTACGCCATGTTCTTCGCAGCCTTCAACATGTCATCGATGACGACGAACACCTCGCTAAGGCCACCCCCACGCCTCCACTACTTGCTTTCAAACAGCCGCCTAACCTCAAACAGACCATCGTTCGCAGCAAATTACCCAGCTTTCAGGAGAACAGCGACCACGACACCACACAACCCTGCCACAGCAACCTCTGCAAGACATGCCAGATCATCAACACAGATACCATCATCACACGTGAGGACACCACCCACCAGGTACATGGTACATACTCATGTGACTCGGCCAACGTTGTCTACCTCATACGTTGCAGGAAAGGATGCCCCAGAGCATGGTACATCGGCGAGACCATGCAGACACTGCGACAACGGATGAACGGACACCGCGCAACAATCGCCAGGCAGGAGTGTTCCCTCCCAGTCGGGGAACACTTCAGCAGTCAAGGACATTCAGCCTCCGATCTTCGGGTAAGCATTCTCCAAGGTGGCCTTCGAGACACACGACAACGCAAAATCGTCGAGCAGAAACTGATAGCCAAGTTCCGCACTCATGAGGGCGGCCTCAACCGAGATCTTGGGTTCATGTCACGCTACATGTAACCCCACCTGATGCAGGGTCATCCAGACTCGAGTCGACATTGGCTTGTTCTCTCTACACAGATGCGGCCGGACCTGCTGTGATTTCCAGCCAAAAAAAATGTTTTTTGTCTTTTTTGTTTTTCATACAGACCCCAGCATCTGCAATATTTGACCCCACCTCATTGTTCTTTGATGTAATGTTTCCCTGACTGACCTGTTTGGACACCATTCACACCTTTGACTGCTGTGATTATCTCTCTGCCGAGGTGCGATAAATGGCAGTTGGAAAGGTTACCTGTAAACATCTGACATGATTCTCTGACTATATAAGCTGTGTCTTTATGCATTTCTCCACTTCACCTGAAGAAGGAGCAGCGCTCCGAAAGCTTGTGATTTCAAATAAAGCTGTTGGACTATAACCTGGTGTTGTGTGACTTCTTACACTAAAATCATACAGCATAGAAGGAGCCCATCGTGCCTGTGCGCTGTTTGAAAGAGCTATCCAATTAGTCCCACTGCCCCTGCTCTTCCTCCATTGCCTTGCAAAAGTTTTCCTTCTCAAATATATACCAATTCCTGCCGGATGAACTTGTAAAACATATCCCATTATTTTATTTTTTACAACAACCACCTTTAACGTAGTAAAACGTCCCAAGGCACTGCACAGGAGTATTTTAAGACAAAAAATTTGACACTGAGCCACATAAGTATAAATTAGGGCAGGTGACCAAAAGCTTGGTCAAAGAGGTAGGTTTTAAGATACATCTTAAAGGAGGAAAGAGAGGCGGAGAGGTTTAGGCCGGGAATTCCAGAGCTTAGGGCCTAGGCAACAGAAGGCACGGCCACCAAAGGTTGAGCAATTTATAATCAGGGATGCTCAAGAGGGCAGAATTAGAAGAGCGCAGATATCTCGGGGGGGGGGGGGGGGGTTGTGGAGCTGGAGGAGATTACAGAGATAGGGAGGGGCGAGGCCATGGAGGGATTTGAAAACAAGGATGAGAATTTTGAAATCGAGGCGCTGCTTAACCAGGAGCCAATGTAGCTCAGCGAGCACAGGGGTGATGGGTGAATGAGACTCGGTGCGAGTTAGGACACGGGCAGCCGAGTTTTGGATGACCTCAAGTTTACGTAGGGTGGAATGTGGGAGGCCAGCCAGGAGTGCGTTGGAATAGTCAAGTCTGGAGATAACAAAGGCATGGATGAGGGTTTCAGCAGCTGAGGCAAGGGCGGAGATGGGCGATGTTACGGAGGTGGAAGTAGTGTTTACAAAGTATCGTGACTTCATTCATGGCTGGATTCTAAAGCCTATTGGTCAAGAAAAATAGGACCGCCTCATTTTTTCATTGGTTTTATTTTAAAAATGAGTAGAGGAGATTAAGTTTGAAGTAATTTCAATTTTCAAACTGATGTATTCTATCTCTTCTAAATCTTCCAGAATCAGCTTTATCATATCATTCCTATTAATGGAAAGCTGACCGTGAGAAATTACATTTTCTCCAGTGTGTCATGTCTCAGTTCCTTATCATTAAACCTGACACTATATCTTACCCTGACATTTCTGACTGAATTTTCTTAAGGAGAACTTGATAAGTATTCCATTAGGGTGAATGTTTTAGAATCACCTGTCATTCTTAAATAAGACCTTAATGCAGTGTAATATTGTTTTCCATTTTATGGAGCATGCACCGACACTGCAGCTGAGACAGGACGGAAATGAAGCAGAGAGCTACCCTCTTCCGCTGCCCCCCATTAAAGTTTAAATGTTGAGAGCGCACAGCCCACAGTGTAGCCCTCGTCACCTCCGAGTAAGTGACATCTTGTACATCAAGGCTGCGACTGAAGACAAACTAGTGTCTGCCGACCTCTGAAATCCAGGGTTTGTGCCGAAAAGGAAGAATTCTCTGCGCCGTGATTCCTTTAATAGTCCCACGACCATTCCAGGAAAAACAAAATGGTGAAAATCGTTGATGTGGGCTGATGGCAAGAACGCCCGTTGAGCTCAAGAGCATCTTACGCAGTAGTGTCCAGACGTGACGCTGCACTGATTGTGGCTCAGGGTACACTTGTTCCATCTGACTGCCAATTGTGCGCCAAAGCCTAAACAATATTTCAGCATGAGCATTGAACCACAATGGGTCAGCAGTTTCCTGTGGTACAAGATCCAAGCACCAAGATTGACCAACCAACTTAAAAAAAAATACTGCATTTCTCACTTCCCCCTCTCCCCCCACCAAGCGTCTTGGTTCATTCCCAGGGTACAACTCTGATGACGTGCCCGTGTAGCCCTGCCTTATGTGCGATGGTAGATTGGCCATTGAACCACGGAGGGCAGCACACCTGAGCCTGATGGAGCCCTCATCTGACATGCACACATGTGTGCTTCCCAACAGAAGTAACTGGATGGCGATCGGGGGGGAGGGGGGGCATTGGGCTGATGTTCCTCTCCCTGTCCCAGAGCCACTAAATCCAATTGCAGCCCGACAACTGGCACTGTGGCAGAGACCAGCTAACTCAGCACAGAGCAGGAATCAAACCTTGGGCCCCCTGGTGCGTGTACTTCAGCGGCTGAGCTTCGGGGGAGTGACTACATCTGCCAGTTTTGATGGCAAGTTAGTGAACGGAGTTTTCCAGCCCCACCACCACCAACCCCACCTCCATTTCTTTCACTGGAATCAACTGTTCATGATAGTCGCACACAGTGAGCTGCCCTGCCGAGGAGTCAAGACACAACAGGGCATTGACTGCAGCAAACACTGCTAACCTCCAGACAAAGTACTGCACTTGTTATAATGGGGAATAACAGAAATAGCGAATTGTGATAAGTCAAGTAGCCATACGGATTAGTAGAAAGTAGATCAAAGCACTCTGTATATAATGTAATTCTTTATTTCATGATAAACACAGTATTGTTAAAGTCCTTAACTCCTCATTCCTCGACAGCCTGGAAATTAGATCCCACCCAAATGCAGGCCGTGAATTTGGTCCGCCAGCCTCATTGGTTTATCACCGGCGAACTGCGGGTGGGGAGGGAAAGGGTGAGGTACTGCTGCTCCCCCTGGCTCCAAATCCAGATAAGTATATCATCTTTACTTACCTTTTAGTGGCAGTCTCCCTTTAAGGTCGGCTGCACTGCACCCAAGAAAACAGACTGCAGCATACACGGCACATGCTGTGGTCAGTTGCCACTGAATTTGGCAAAAGGAGCCTGAATCAGGTGTTAGGCCTTTTGCCTATGCAAATCAAGGGGCCTAACCCTCTTCCAGTACTGAGCATGTGCCATATTGGATTCTCCAGCACCTGTTTCTTGCCCGAGGAATGGACACTAAGCAATCAAATTTCTAGGCCTTCAACTTTAAAAATATACATAGAGCACAGTTTAATTACACAAACACAAGCGAGGCACAAGTGTAAAGCAAACTTGCCCTGTTTAACTGGTAAAGCTAAATCACATTACTGCAGGAACAAAATTAATTCCCGGTCATTTACTCCTCTCCTCTCCCCGAATGTGCCGACTCCTTTCTGGGGAACAGTTCCACACGCTCCCGCAGCTCAGAAGCAGGGAACCCTGGCCGATATTTCCCCCTCCCCGGTCCAGGGGTGTGGAGGCCAGCTGTAGCCCCTGCTAACTCAGCACAGGTCAGAAAACCAACCCGCGACCTTGTAAAGTCTTTGTGACTATATGGGTTCTTCATCTTCAAAACAATTACTGTTCACACGGTTGCTGTAACGCAATTTTCTGCAGTGGCTTTGTCACTCTGGATGGTCCAAAGCTAACTGCAAGGCTCCATATGGTCATCAGTTGCAAGGAATTCCGTCATCCAGACAGATTCAAACCTATCCAAAGAGATAGATGGATAACAGCAGCGCACAATTGAGCACCATCCCGCCCGGGCCGCACTCCCGCCCTCCAGCCAGGGCCGCACTCCCGCCCTCCAGCCAGGGCCGCACTCCCGCCCTCCAGCCAGGGCCGCACTCCCGCCCTCCAGCCAGGATCGCCCTCCGGCCAGGGCCGCACTCCCGCCCTCCGGCCAGGGCCGCACTCCCGCCCTCCGGCCAGGGCCGCACTCCCGCCCTCCGGCCAGGACCACCCTCCAGCCAGGACCACACTCCCACTCTCCAGCCAGGGCCACACTCCCACCCTCCAGCCAGGGCCACACTCCCACCATCCAGCCAGGGCCACACTCCCACCATCCAGCCAGGGCCGCACTCCCACCCTCCAGCCAGGGCCGCACTCCCACCCTCCAGCCAGGGCCGCACTCCCACCCTCCAGCCAGGGCCGCACTCCCACCATCCAGCCAGGGCCGCACTCCCACCATCCAGCCAGGGCCGCACTCCCACCATCCAGCCAGGGCCGCACTCCCACCATCCAGCCAGGGCCGCACTCCCACCATCCAGCCAGGGCCGCACTCCCACCATCCAGCCAGGGCCGCACTCCCACCATCCAGCCAGGGCCGCACTCCCAGTCAGTTGTCGCTTGATGCGAATTACTTAGAAGTATTCAATGAAATCTTGCTTCAACATTAAAACACCCAATGGGTGTACTTACACTGTAGCCGATGGCCTGATGCCGATAGTTCGTGTCCCAGCCATTGCTTGGCTTTTGGCTGCAATCTTAATTATTCCTATTTATAAGCCATGCTGGTAACACATATGGACAGAGCTTTCGCCCAACAATTCAAAACGTTCATGGGGCTGGAATGGGAGAATCTCTGCTCTCTATACATTTAGGTCAGGGAGATTTACAACACGTCCAGGAGTCCGGCAGATCCTGAACACTTCCCAAACAAGGTTCAATATTTTCATTCCATATGATGTCGAAGTGCGGAATCCCCCATTCCAAGTCGTCGCAATCCACTTTGCTCCAGAGCCATGTCGGGCCCTTAGCGTTACTTAGCACCTCTACAAGAAGAAAAATTGCTAAACTTGCTGAGCAAGTGCACTCAACCCACGCTGTGCTATTGTGAAAATAGTTGGAAGATTGCAGGAGAAAATTAGACAAATGAACTAACAAATCTGTAATAAAAAAGTGAAAATGCGCAGCCAGGCAGTCAGATCTGCAGGAGAAACCAAATGGATCTGTTCCACCTACTGCGAGTTCCACTCAAAATTGGTCTTTTTTCTTGCAGTTGCTGCCTGTCACTGTCTTTTTATTTCAGAATTTTTAAAAATTCATTCCTGAAATGTGGGTGTCGCTGGCAAGGCCATCATTTATTGCCCATCCCTAGTTGCCCTTGAGAGGTGGTGGTGGTGAGCCACCGTCTTGAACTGCTGCAGTCCATGTGGTGAAGGTACTCCCACCGTGCTGTTAGGTAGGGAGTTCCAGGATTTCGACCCAGCGACGATGAAAGATCGGCGATAGACTTCTAAGTCAGGATGGTGTGTGACTTGGAGGGGAACTTGGAGGTGGTGGGGTTCCCATGCGCCTGCTGCCCTTGTCCTTCTAGGTGGAAGAGGTCGCGGGTTTGGGAGGCGCTGCCGAAGAAGCCTTATTGAGTTGGTGCAGTGCATCTTGTAGATGGTGCTCACTGCAGTCACGGTGCGCCGGTGGTGGAGGGAGTGAATGTTGGGGATGGGGTGCCAATCAAAGGGCTGCTTTGCCCTGGATGGTGTCGAGCTTCTTGAGTGTTGTTGGAGCTGCACTCATCCAGGCAAGTGGAGAGTATTCCATCACACTCCTACTTGTGACTTGTAGATGGTGGAAAGGCTTTGGGGAGTCAGGAGGTGAGACACTCGCCGCAGAATACCTGGCTTCTGACCTGCGCTTGTTGCCACAGTATTTATGTGGCTGGTCCAGTTAAGTTTCTGGTCAATGATGGCCCCCAGGATGTTGATGGTGGGGGATTCGGCGATGGTAATGCCGTTGAATGTCAAGGGGAGGTGGTTAGACTCTCGTTTGTTGGAGATAGTCATTGCCTGGCACTTCTGTAGCATGAATGTTACCTGCCACTTATCAGCCCAAGCCTGAACATCGTCCAGGTCTTGTTGCATGAGGGCATGGACTGCTTCATTATCTGAGGAGTTGTGAATGGTGCTGAACACTGTGCAGTCATCAGTGAACATCCCCATTTCTGACCTTATGTTGGAGGGAAGGTCATTGATGAAGCAGCTGATGATGGTTGGGCCTAGGACACTGCCCTGAGGAACTCCTGCAGCAATGTCCTGGGGCTGTGATGATTGACATTCAACCACCACAACCATCTTCCTTTGTGCTAGGTATGACTCCAGCCAGTGGAGTGTTTTTCCCCTGATTCCCATTGACTTCAATTTTACTAGGGCTCCTTGATGCCACACTCGGTCAAATGCTGTCTTGATATCAAGGGCAGTCACTCTCACCTCACCTCTTGAATTCAGCTCCTTTGTCCATGTTTGGACCAAGGCTGTAATGAGGTGGGGAGCCGAGTGGTCTTGGCAGATTCCAAACTGGTCATCAGTGAGCAGGTTATTGATGAGTAAGTGCCGCTTGATAGTACTGTCGATGACACCTTCCATCACTTTGCTGGTGATTGAGAGTAGACTGATGGGGTGGTAATTGGCCGGGTTGGAATTGTCCTGCTTTTTGTGGACAGGACATACCTGTGCAATTTTCCACATTGTCGGACAGATGCCAGTGTCGTAGCTGTACTGGAACAGCTTGGCTAGAGGCGCGGCTAGTTCTGAAGCACAAACTTTCAGCACGATAGCCGGGATGTTTTCGGGGCCCATAGCCTTTGCTGTATCCAATGTGCTCAGCCATTTCTTGATATCATGTGGAGTGAATCGAATTGGCTGAAAACTGGCTTCTGTGATGGTGGGAACCTCAGGAGTAGGCCGATATGGATCATCCACTCGGCACTTCTGGCTGAAGATGGTTGCAAACGCTTCAGCCTTGTCTTTTGCACTCACGTGCTGGGCTCCACCATCATTGAGGATGGGGATATTCATGGAGCCTCCTCCTCCCGTTAGTTGTTTAATGGTCCACCACCATTCACGACTAGATGTGGCAGGACTGCAGAGCTTTGATCTGATCCGTTGATTGTGGGATCGCTTAGCCCTGTCTATAGCATGCTGCTTCCACTTTTTAGCATGCATGTAATCCTGTGTGGCAGCTTCCCCAGGGTGGTACCTCATTTTTAGGTACGCCTGGTGCTGCTCCTGGCATGCTCTTCTACACTCCTTATTGAACCAGGGTTGGTTCCCTGGCTTGATGGTAATGGTAGAGTGAGGTATATGCCAGGCCATGAGGTTACAGATTGTGGTGGAATACAATTCTGCTGCTGCTGATGGCCCACAGCGCCTCATGGATGCCCAGTTCTGAATCTATTCCATTTAGTAGTGGTAGTGCCACACAACACGATGGAGGGTGTCCTCAGTGTGAAGACGGGACTTCGTCTCCACAATGACTATGCGGTGGTCACTGCTACCAATGCTGTCATGGACAGATGCATCTGCGACAGGTAGATTGGTGAGGATGAGGTCAAGTAGGTTTTTCCCTCATGTTGGTTCTCTCACCACCTGTCGCAGGCCCAGACTGGCAGTTATGTCCTTCAGGACTCAGCCAGCTCGGTCAGTAGTGGTGCTACCGAGCCACTCTTGGTGATGGACATTGAAGTCCCCCACCCAGAGTACATTCTGTGCCCTTGCTACTCTCAGTGCTTCTTCCAAGTGGTGTTCAACATGGCGGAGCACTGATTCATCAGCTGAGGGAGGGTGGTAGGTGGTAATCAGCAGGAGGTTTCCTTGCCCATGCTTGACCTGAAGGCATGAGATTTCATGGGATCCAGAGTCAATGTTGACGACTCCCAGGGCCACTCCTTCCCGACTGTATACCACTGTGCCACCACCCCTGGTGGGTCTGTCCTGCCAGTGGGACAGGACATACCCAGGGATGGTGATGGAGGAATCTGGGGCATTGGCTGAAAGGTATGATTCTGTAAGTATAACTATGTCAGGCTGTTGCTTGACTAGTCTGTGGGACAACTCTCCCAATTTTGGCACAAGTCCCCAGATGCTGGTGAGGAGGACTTTGCAGAGTTGATTGGGCTGGGTGTGCCGTTGCCGTGTCTGTAGCCAGTGCCGAGGTCGATGCCGGGTGGTCCGTCCGGTTTCATTTGTATTATTGTGTTTCGTAACAGTTTGTTACAACTGGGTGGCTAGCTCGGCCATTTCAGAGGGCAGTTAAGAGTCAACCACATTGCTTTTCTCTTCCCTTACCCTGGATTGTGCTTCTGAAATAAATGAACTGAAAATCCATCCAACTATTAACCTCATCAAAGCAGGTTGAAAACACTCGCACAAAACAAGGATTTTACATGACTCTACATGTTGCCGTGCCTAGGTGTAAGAAGGCATTTTCTGCAAAGAGCCATTTTGGAAAAAAACAGCCCGTTGTTCCCTTGACCCTTTCACAAAGGTGTCTGATAAATAGGGGTGGGGGGGGGGGGTGTTGGGGGAAGAGAGGGAAATGCTAAGTACCTCATCATATTATGAAAATGTCTCAAAGCACTCCACACACTGAACTACCTCTGGAGTGCAGGGACCCTCATGTAGACAAAGCTAGAGCAGAACTGTCCATAAAGCGCAGAGACGGGGTGAGGGATGAGCATGATTTGTCAGAGAACTGTCATTTAAAGATAGAAACAGTTCTTTGTGGTTGCACTCTATGCTGGCAGTAATTGGAGCTCTTAAATACAGCACATGGCATTCAATTATACGAGTTCAGCAACATAATTGGGATATGTCAGACTGAGCACTTGCATTTCAGATACTTGGCCCCGGGTCATTTTAAAATAAGAGGCAAATGCCCATTGGAACAAAAGAGAGCAAGACACTTGATGATTATATTTGTCGAAGCCGGTCTCACTGTGATGTACTGTTTGAGTGTAATAATCAGTTCACTTTGTATACAAAATCTACAGGGGTTCCATCACCACCTTACCACATTGGTGCCTGGCTGGTCACAAGATTACAAGACAATTATGGATGAGGAAGGCCATTCGGCCCATCTTAATTCACCCATCTAGAAAAACTGCATACCAAGCCCTTAATCCACATCACAGCATCCAATTGTTTCTTAAAATGGTTTCAAGGTTTTTGCATCTACTGTTTATTCCATGTAGTGACCACTCTGCGTATGAAGAAGGCTTTACTGATATCCATCCTAAATTTGCCTTTTTACTAGTTTGAATCTGTGTCCCTTTGCCCTCTCGCAAATGAATTTATATTAATTTTCCAGATTATTCTTTTCCATACTGTTTATCATCTTGTCTATCTCTGTAAGATTTCTGCTCATTCCCTTCCTTTCAAGGCTGAGATGCAAAAGCTTGCCCAGTCTTTCTTCACAACTTAGACCTCCAGCACCAGGGCTCTGTATTGTGGTTCCTCTCTGCACTCCCTCCAGCACTGAAATGTCCCCTTTGTTCTTGTTGACCAGAACTGGACACAGTACTCAAAATGCGGTCTGGGTGAAGAACTGCGCAGTTGCAAAATGACTCCCTCTAACTTGTATTCTACTCTGCAGTTCAGTATTCTGTTGATTTGCTGGGTCTGCATTGGCTGGACACGTTGAGCGTTGAGTTTACTAAGACCAAGGTCTCTTTCACCTTCATCATTAGCTATTTCAACAACATTCAAGGAGTACACGTGTCACCATTTTTTCCTGGGGCGACATAACTCAATTGAAAGATTCTGAAATTTTAGGAAAGCATCTTTGCAATGTTATCGTCTCTACATATCACAGTATTATAAGAAATGGAAGGCTCCCACTCTCCCTCACCATCAATGCAAGCGGAAATGTGCAACAGGAATTCTGGCTTGCTTCGTTTTTTTGAATGATTTGTAACTAGCTGGAGTTTTAAAAAGCTATTTTAGGTAAATTATCACATTTGAACTATTGTTTAGTGCTTATTTTTTTTTACTGTAGAGATATCGAGAGAGGCCCAAGTTTTCCAACCAAAGTTAAAGTAACACTGAACTTTACAATAACACTGATAGGAAATTATGGGCTAGACGCGCACACACGCGCACAGAAAGAAGCACAGATAGGTGAATATAACCTTTAAAAGCCATTTTAAAACCCGTCTTTTCAACCAGTCTTTCGGTCACCTCTCATAATTGTTCCCTCCACGCCTCCGAGTTTGTTTGATGTATAATTCTATCTGTGAATTGCCTTGTGTAAGGCACAGAGTTTTTGGTAAAAGTTAGCATGGCCACTTCGCAACATGGGGCTTGTTGACTTAAACAGCCTGCAAGTTGTTAAACAAACATTTTGTCAGTTAATTGGAAACAGCAGACTTTTAGTCTGCTGCTAAAAAAAAGGAAACAGATGTAGAACAGAAAAAGTGGGCACTGAATCCGCAAAAATGACAGCGAAGACCCCCTATTATGGTGATCGGAAGCCATAAGACCAAAACCAAGACAAACAATATTGCCTCAAAACTGCATAAAATGGAGAACAGACTGCGAACGTCAAGAGAGGCAAAAGATCTTTCAGTAGTGTAACCACTGAAAGTGTTGAGATCTACACGCAACAAGAAGAAGACAAGGAAGAATCAATTCAGTCGACACTCCTTCCCTCCCAGAACAAGTGGTCTGTCTGGTCAACCCTGTTCTGAACTGTATACCACAGTTGTGAGTATTGCTTAGAGCTGTTGGTTATTGTTGTTCGTCAATCGAATAAAGTGCTCAGTGATCTTAGTTCCAGTTTCTGTGGTTGTTGTTTCTGCTCAAGGTTAGAACTAGTACAGTAATAAAGTTATTTCCCTAAACATCGAGGCAAACCATAATAATAATCCTACACTTGGGGTACTTATTTTAATATATAATAAAGGCGATACCAAACTGCAAGTTGTTGTAAGGCAGCAACTGACTGGTCATGGGAAAAGCAGTGGGGTTGCCTGATGCCCAAAAAGGAAGAAAGAGGTGGATGATAGGTGGGAATGTGACTTGAGCGGGTTGGGGGGGTGTCTGAGGGACTAAAAGCGACTCAAGCCCCATTCTCCTGACCCCCCTCTTTCCCCACAAGGCTATCAAGGCCTGCAATCCCAATACTGCCAGACCCCATCAACCCTCCAGTACTGCCAAACCCTGTCTCCCCAATTTGCCTAGACCTCCCCTTTGCCCTAGATCCCAGGACCCTCCAGCCCAGAACTTTCCACTCACTCCAAGAACCGCCCCCCTGATCCCAAAACTTCCCCCAGTGGGCCCAGGTCCCAGGATCCCTCTCCTAGTGATCCTAAATCACAGGACCTAACCCAATGCGCCAAACAAAACTTGGTATAACATATATGATTTAATAACCTCTGGCTCGTGATTAGCAGCACTGGGGTACGCGAGTCTGTATTACATTAAGCTTTGAAACATGGCACACTTCAAGTGTCACTTGTACAAATTTATGTCACACTTTAACTCCTTGGGAGTACCCACGGATTTACGAGCACCCGCCAACCTACAAAGACACATCCCAAGCACAGTAAATACCCACTAATTGGCCTCAGCATCTCTGTAATAACACTTAGCCTCCACATTACTTCAGGATACATGTTTACAGCAATTAGATCACGTGGCCTGAATATGACACACCTAATGATACAATTCCACCTCAATAGCAGAAAAACACACCTCAATAGCAGAAAAACACAATGGGAGTTTCACGATATAAAGCTCCTGACTTTATAAAACCGCACATCCTCTAATTACCACAAGCAATGTCTCGAGAACCCACTAGCGCTTGGAAACAATATAGAGACATAGGCTTGGAATTGAAGAAGAACATCTCAGATAGGTTATAGTATCATAGAAATTTATGGCAGAGAAGGAGGCCATTCGGCCCATCATGTCTGTGCGGGCTGAAAAGAGCTATCCAACCTAATCCCACTTTCCAGTTCTTGGTCTGTAGCCTTGTAGGTTACGACACTTCAAGTGCATATCCAAGTACTTTTTAAATGCGGTGAGGGTTTCTGCCTCTACCACCCTTTCAGGCAGTGAGTTCCAGGCCTCCACCACCCTCTGGGTAAAAAGATTTCTCCTCAAATCCCCTCTAATCCTTCTATCAATTACTTTAAATCCATGCCCCCTGGTTATTGACCTCTCTGCTAAGGGAAATAGGTCCTTCCTATTGTTGTGGAATATTTTAAACTAACGCTCGACACAAGGTTTTAGATTGATAATCAAGTCGTCTTTATTACACCAGTGGGGAGACAGCCTACTCTGTCTTAGCCAGACTTCTCCAAATTGTTACAACAAACACTACATTTTTATACATTACAATACATCTGTCCAGCTCATGCAAAATTCATTCCTGCCACCTGATTGGACCTTGGCCCGCATGCATCTTCACTGATTGGTTGCCCATGCCGTGTTACATTAAAGTACCGCATTTATTATCGGAAAAGTATATGTCCATTATCCCACAAGCTGCTGTTGCACCTATGACCTTTGTTTATGCCAGCTTGGGGTCTCACCAACATTGTACTTCTGACTCATTGTCCTCCTTTCCTGGGCCTCTTTACTTCCAACCCATTGTTTTACTTTCCTGCCAGAACAGAACTTACATCCTCTAGGCCTCTTATGGTTCCACGTTATACAGTTTGCAGTCATCAGTCATTCAAAATTGACATGGGTTATCTCAACTGCCAGTTCAGCAATTTAGAAAAAGCTTACTACTGCAAAGGCCTATTAGATTATTGTCTTTATTACACCATTCAGTGAAACTGCCAGCGATGTCAGTTTAACTCTTTCCCCACTGCACTATCCACTCTATCTAAGCCCCTCATAATATACACCTCAATTAAATCTCCCCTCAGCCTCCTCTTTCTAAAGAAAACAACCCTATTAAGCAGTGAATAAAAATTGAGTGAGCTCAATCTCCCCTTATGAAGAGGAAAGAAAGGGCACTATCTATCCCATGCACTGTGTGTATTGCTGGTGTTTGGAAGTAACTCAGTTGTCAACTCTCAGTGACAATGCATCTTCTGGGTGGTTCTTCCCCTCAGTCTGTGTGATTGGAAGACTGAGTCATCTCATGGGCCTAGACAAAGGGGAGAGGGACAAGGGTACGCAGTAGCAGATGAGTGGCAACGCAATGCACCACCAGGTTGTCATTTTGAGTGTGTAACTGAGTGAAAAAGTTAGGTAGAAAGAAAGGGCCTGGAGAAGGGGGTGATTCAAGTTTGTAAATCATGTGGAAAATAGCCAGATGGATTTTTGTAAACTACTCTATGCAAAGCAAGGGGGTGGGAGGGATGACTGATGGCAATAATAGTCCAAATAAACCTCAAACTGAATTTCAGTAATAACTGGGCTTCTAGCCCAGTTGATGTACTCACAGATGGAACTCACAGGCTCAGGAATGGATTCCCAAGGATTGAAGCTTGGCTCCAAAGCAAGAAGGGGAAAGGAAGTCTAAGAAGTGTTTTGAGAGTTTGGAACCAGTATCAATATGATTGGCCAAGTTGGACGAGCTGAAGGCCTTTGAGATTGATTAATTAACTTACTGTTCCCATACCCGGCGAAGTAAGAGATTAAAATTGAGCGTAACAGGGCATGTTTAGTAGAACTCAATCGCAGCCACAGAATGTTTAAAGATGAAGTGTACTAATTATTTGTATGTTTAATTGCAGAAATTACCCTACCAGTTTAGAGAGGTGAAACTTACAAAAGGAGATACTGGCCTAACCCTTTTCTGGAGAAACTAAACTTAGTAGGGGCCAGAAGGGGAATGACTCGTTTCCCAGAAGTCACATGCCCTGGGTGACTCATTTCCAAGAAATCAGAGGGTCTGCATGCCCCCTTCAGTGGAAAATGAAACTTATCTTATAGGTTATTTTGTATGAGTTAGACATCCTAGCTAGTGATTAATGTATAGACTTTTAAATCGATTGGATCTCTGAAGAGGGAGGGCTTGCAAAATGTGTATAACTGTGTAGATCTTGAGAGGTTCAGTGGAGTTGGAGCCTTGTGTAGGGACACAAGAGAAATATCTCCCCAGGCCTGAATAAACCGTTTTGACTTCAATTATTGGGTCTGTCTTTCTTACAACAAGCCAGTGATGTCGACTTTGTATATCACTTAGTCCGCACTTTGGGGGCTTACATCACCGGTCTGCAATTAACTCGACTGGGAAAGGCCAGCCAATTGTCCCTTTTACGTAAATTTTACCTTGAATAAGGTCACTTGGAATTTGGGTTGCAAATAAATGGAGTTATTACATCAGTGGTGTGCACTGGACACCAGTGTGCAGAAATGGATTCAAATCAGTACTATACCTGATAGGCTCAAGATGACTGCACTGAGAATGGAAATGTCATGCTGCTGGATCAGGAGTCATCTAATTGAAGGTTAAAGAAAAAGATCGCGGTGGAAGGAAATACTTTTGCTGTGAAGTATTACTTGCCTCTTCTGTCAGTACCATTTTTTTTTTAAGTGCCTCCCACCTTTGTTTACTAATCTCTAGTGAAGGTGCAACATAGTTCAAGAAAAACACTTGCCTCAGTGTGGAGGAGGAATCATCATGATAAATTTTGCTAAGCTTGGTCTAGTTAATCCAGTTGAAAAGTGCCTGAACATGTACAGAGTAATCTTACTTTTGAATTCACTAAAGTCAATGTCATTCGTCAGGGACTGTTCAAGGTAAAGATGGCTCCTGGCTCGTGTACAAAAAGACCAGCGATGGAGCTAGTCAGTGGCAGTGACCAGATGCTTTCTGAAGGAACCTTCTGCCCCATTTAAACAGTGCACATCTTCACGGAGGAAATGTCTACCTCCTTGGCTCTACGGAGGAGCCCCTCATGGAAGGATTACTGAACAACAGTAGGAAACTGTTGTGTCTGTACCTTTAAGGGAATAACTGGTCTTAGACTGCAGTACCGGCAGTGACCACCCCTGTATAAAAGGCCCTAGCAGGCTTCTGTAGTTTCAGTTTCAAGCTGCCTCTTGTTCAGTAAAGTACCTGTTAAACTGTTCTCCCGAAGTCCGTGTATTATTGAGGCGCGGACTTTATAGTGGCGACGAGTAAGTTCGAACTCACCTGCAGTGTGGCATCATCCCACGGGGATCTCGCCTGAAAGGAAGGTCCTGGAAGGTCGTAGTCTGAGCAACGGGCGTCAACCGAGGGCAACCGCCCAAAGAATCCATCGGTGTTTGGAGAATTGCGGGAGAGACTGTGGTTCCAGCGAATCGTGCTGGTAGCAGGTAGCGCGCTGACCCTTCCGGACTGCTGCGGGCTCAAGCTCGATCGAGCGGCTCTACAAATCGGGTCGCGCAGCGTCGCCGGGAAAAGAAAACAAGAGAGGGTGGCGCGCACAGGGCACGGTCAGTGCTCGAGAACAGGACAGCGGAGAGAAACTAAACGGGGGGGGGGGAAGGAAAGCGAGACGCGCCAAAGCTGCAGGTCGCCGCTATTACCCCGTAGAACGCTAGGAGCAGCGTGGCAGTAAGGGGAAGAAGCAAAAGCGTGGGAGGCGCCATTTTATCCCGTTGGGGAAGAAGCAAAAGCGCGGGAGGCGCCATTTTATTCCATTGGGGAAGAAGCAAAAGCACGGGAGGCGCCATTTTAAATCGCCCAAGATGCCGAAAAGTGGCAGTATCACTGCTTACGACAACGAGGTAGAAGACTGGACCACGTATGTGGAAAGAATTGAAGTGTACTGCAAGGCAAATGAGGTGGCTGATGGAAAGACGGCGTCGGTATTATTAAATCTGATGGGTGCGAGTACGTACGGCCTATTGCGGAATTTAATTACCCCAGCTAAACCAATGGAGAAAAGTTTTGAGGAGATTGTTCATATCTTACAGGAACATCTAAGCCCTGCACCACTGCTGATAGCAGAAAGATTCAAGTTCCATAAAAGAATCCAGCACAAAGATGAGAGCAATGCTGACTATCTTACGGAACTACGCAAGTTATCGAAGCACTGCCAGTTCAGAGCAGGACTGGCAGACACCTTACGGGATAAGTTTGTCTGCGGGCTCCAGAGTGAAGGAACCCAGAAACGACTACTTTCAAAAAAGGACCTCACGCTAGAACAGGCTTTCAGCGTGGCAGTATCCTACGAAGCAGCAGCACGGGGAGCTGCAGAAATACAACAGAAACCACAAGAATACAGCGCTAACGAAATGGCGTATGGAGCCGAAAAGTGCTATCGCTGCGGCAGAACAACCCATGAGCAGAAGGACCGCTGGTTTAAAGACAAAATATGCAGGCAATGCGGGAAGATGGAACATATAGCAAGAGTCTGCAGGTCGGGAAAGAAGACCAACACGACAAGAACTACTAAGGAACAGTACAGGAAAGTAAAGAAACTGACAGATAGTAGTTCAGAAGATCAGGAGAGTGATAAGGACTCCGGGAGCAGGCGACTAAGTTGTTTAAAGTTACACAACGTGATCGCAAAAGAAGATCACCGAACCATTTGGGTCACCCTCATGATAGCAGGGTCCCCAGTGAAGATGGAATTGGACACAGGATCAGCCTTAACTGTCATGAATCGACGAGACTATGAGCGGCTATTCTCACACATACCCTTAAAGGACACGTCCATTGTATTGAAGACATACACGGGGTAAAAGGTCTACCCCAGAGGAAAAATAAGGGTGCCAGTTGAATATAACGGAAAGGAAACACAGAAACTATACATGTATATACTACGAGATGGAGGACCACCATTATTGAGACGTGAATGGATCCGAAGACTACAATTGGATTGGCATTCCATTCTGGCACTAACTGTGACTGACAAAAAAGATGATGACGTCGCAACTGGACGTCTGTCATAAATTCTATCTGACGCAGAAGAGGTGTTCCAACAAGGACTTGGGACTCTAAAAGGAGTAAAGGCAACCATAAAGATTGAGGATAACGCAATCCCAAAATTTTTCAAGACCAGACCGGTGCCATACGCGATACGCCCAGCTGTGGAAGCTGAACTGGAGAGTCTGGAGCGTTCGGGGGTGCTGTCTAAGGTGGACTGGAGCGAGTGGGCCACACCCATCGTTCCTGTAATGAAGAAAGCATTGAGCAGCACGCCTGGGGAGTCAAGGAAGGTTCGCATCTGTGGGGACTTCAAGGTGACTGTGAACCCAGTCCTGTACACAGTACAGTATCCGCTTCCGCGGATAGAAGATATTTTTGCCTCACTATCTGGAGGGAAACGTTTTACAAAGATTGACCTGGCTCAAGCGTATCTACAAATGGAGGTGGAAGAAGCATCTAGGAAATACCTCACGATAAACACTCACAAAGGCCTTTACCAGTACAATCGACTGGTATTTGGGGTAGCATCGGCCCCGGCTATGTGGCAGAGGGCAATGGAACAAGTCCTGCAAGGGATCCCGGGGACCCAGTGTTATTTGGACGACATCCTGGTTACGGGCGAAAATGACAATGAACACCTTGCCAAACTGGAACAGGTGCTCACGAGATTGCAGGAATATGGGCTACGAGCCAACCGTCCCAAATGCGAGTTCTTCAGGAGACAAATCTCATATTGTGGCCACATGATTGATGAGGAAGGGTTGCATAAGTCGCCGGACAAGATTGAGGCTGTAGTCAAGGCTCCAGCACCAGAAAATGTGTCGCAACTGAGGTCGTTCCTCGGGTTGGTGAACTACTACCATAAGTTCTTGCCGAATTTATCTACAATTCTGCACCCACTGAACGTCCTCCTTCAAACTGGTGTAACATGGAAATGGAGTGATGAGTGTAAGCATGCCTTTCAGGAATGTAAATGCCAAATCACTTCAAAAGAAGTATTGGCCCACTACAACTCAACACTACCGATTCGGTTGGCATGTGACGCGTCACTTTACGGCATTGGAGCGGTGCTGTCACACAAATTCTGTGACGGTTCAGAGAGGCCAATAGCCTTTGCATCGCACTCGCTAACCTCAGCCGAGCGTAACTACGCCCAGATTGACAGGGAGGCCCTCAGCCTGGTGTGGGGGGTGAAGAAGTTCAATCTCTATCTGCACGGGCAGAAATTCACCCTACTGACTGATCATCAACCCCTGGTCTCAATTTTTAACCCAAAGAAGGGCGTTCCGGTGATGACGGCGCAACGGCTGCAAAGATGGTCACTTTTTCTAGGGGCACATCAGTATGACATAGAGTACAAAGGTACAAAACAACATGGAAACGCTGATGGGCTGTCGCGCCTACGGCGGAAGAAGCACCTGCAGTGGACCCTGTGGAGATGTTCCATGCGACCATAGTCGAATGTTTGCCTGTTACAAACACAAGTATTGAGAAGGAAACCCGAAATGACCCGACACTCTCTCGGGTCTATGATTTGACGGTGAAGGGATGGCCAGCATATGGCGACTCACTGTTGCCAGCATTCTCGCCAAGGAGGGAACAGCTGTCAGTGTGCCGGGGAACCTTGATGTGTGGATCCCGAGTGGTAATTCCAACCAAGTTGAGAGATAGAGTACTCAATGAGCTTCATGAGGGTCATCTGGGAGGGGTAAAAATGAAGAGCCTAGCCAGGGCGTTTGTGTGGTGGCCGGGAATCGATAAAGAAATCGAGGATATGACCAAGAGATGCACAGGATGCCAGAAGATCCAAAACGCTCCACCACAGGCCCCGCTACATCCATGGGAGTGGCCCTCATCTCCATGGCAACGGGTACACATTGATTTCGCTGGTCCATTTATGGACTCAATGTTTCTAATTGCTGTGGACACCCATTCGAAATGGCCAGAGGTCATTAAAATGTCCTCCACCACCACGGAGAAAACTATTGCAGTCCTAAGAACCATCTTCGCCAGGAATGGGTTGCCAGAATAGATCTGTTCCGACAATGGCCCACAGTTTATGTCTGAGGATTTCCGGAGGTTCCTGAAGAATAATGGGGTGAAACATTACACATCTGCCCCATATCATCCAGCCACAAATGGATTGGCTGAGAGGTTTGTTCAGACCTTTAAAAAGGCCATAAAGGCAATGTATAATGACGACATACCACTGCAACACAAGGTGGATAACTTCCTGTTTGCTTACCGGAATGCGACACATGCAGTAACCAACCAAACTCTAGCCGTACTGTTTTTTAACCGGAGACTAAGATGTCGCTTGGATTTGCTCAAACCAAACATAAGACGAGATGTTGAGGATAAGCAGTTCCAGCACATAAATGAGAAGCCAACCAGGAGCTTCAAGATAGGGCAACCAGTCTTGGCCCGCGACTACCGAACAGAAAAATGGCAGCCAGGCACGATATGCACACAGCAGGGACCACTAATGTACACAGTGGACGTTGGAGAGAGCATCGTGAGATGCCATGCTGACCAGATTCTAGAGTCACAGGAACAAGCCAAACCTGTACCACAAGCATGTGCGCCTGGTAATGAGCCCGAAGTACAGATTGCGTCTACCTCAGAAGCAGGGGAATTGGAAGCTGACGAACCAACCAATGACAATGAGCCAGAATTGACTCCACCGCCAGAACAGGATACTCGAGAAAGGCACTATCCAGTCCGGATCAGGAAGCCTCCTCAAAGACTGAACTTATAAATGACTATTTCAGTTGATGTATATATTACTGAGAAAATTGTAATTGTAATTAGTTATTATTTAGTTGTTAAATGAATGTTATGTAATGTTTATCTAAAAGGGGAGGAATTGTTGTGTCTGTACCTTTAAGGGAATAACTGGTCTTAGACTGCAGTACCGGCAGTGACCACCCCTGTATAAAAGGCCCGAGCAGGCTTCTGTAGTTTCAGTTTCAAGCTGCCTCTTTTTCAGTAAAGTACCTGTTAAACTGTTCTCCCGAAGTCCGTGTATTATTGAGGCGCGGACTTTACAGAAACATTTACAAAATTAAGACAGCAAGCAATTCACTTCAGACTTCACATCAAAAATAATTTCCCTTCCCTGTACACACAACAATCAGGATATGATGAGTGAGAGTTTGGTCATATTCCAAATCAAAAGAAACATCTCTATGTCAGAGGAAGATCACGTCAGAGAAAGAGAAAAATAAAATAAAGTAAGGATAACAGAGAGAAGAATATATAAATGTCAATTGGCCATTCACTGAGATCCCAGTGACAGATGCAGCCTGACGCATTCCTCACGCTTAGGCTTTTAGTGTCAGTGAGCGGCTCAGGCATACGGCTTGTGACACACTCAGTTTCCTAGGATTTAGACAACATTGACAACGCTGTCATGACCAACAGATTTTTAATCCCCCAAAAATGACCCAATTTACGAGATTAATAACTACAATATTGTGAACCGGACCTTCGCAGTTACAAGGGCAGGGGGCATTTTGGCCAAGAGGTTGAAAGTAGGCGCGAGAACAATTAATAGGAAATTAAAGGAGTTTATTGCCAATCTGCTTCAACAATAAATTGGCACAGCAATTTTGAAGTCTGTGCTTGCACGTACCTGGAGAAACTTATTAATAAGATTTAGAATTTTCCCACTTAATCACTGGACTGTAAGGACATGAATTTGTCTCCTACATGTGGCCTCCAAGCCCCATTGAACAGAATAGCATCTGACACAATTGAAAAAAAGGCACATAATAAATTCTAGCATTGAGTCTAAGAGCACTCAGTTTAATAATCATTAACTGCTAAATATATGAAGAACTCAAACCAGATGTTCTGACTATTTTTCAACTTGCATAATTCATCGATCATTCACACATCATAATCCATATGTACACACTTGCACATTAAATTCCATTCTTCAAATTAAAAAATCTAACATATATACACAATAGGCAATCAATAAGCTGTAGTGGAAGAGTCAATTAATGCACACTCACCATTAGGGCACCAAATACAGGAAACTTTCGATTAACCGGCACCTAAATAACCGGAAATGTCGGTTAACTGGCAAAATTCAGGAGTAGGTTCAGGTAACTTTTATTACTTGCTTTCCTCCATGTGTTGCTGTGCAAGGGTGTGGCTGCAGCTGTTGCTAAGCTACAGAGACGCTTGCAACTTGTGGCCATTGTTTTGAAGCTGTAGGGTTTGTTGCTTTATACGGAGCTCTCAGCTCCGTACCTTTTACTACAGCGTTCGGTTATCCGGAATTTTTGATGAACCGGCACCACGTCGGTCCCGTCCGTGCCGGATAAAAAAAGTTTCCTGTCGGCTTAACAGCTCCCTCTAATCAATGAAACTAATAACTATGAACATTCGAAAATGATGGGCAGGAACAGACCAGCTGGTCCATCAAGCCTGCCCCATTCACTTGGTGCCTGCAGTATCATGGCTAGACATTTCCCACCACCATCCACCGCAGCCATGTCACCCAGAACCCTAGCCTGATATGCAAGCACCCAAACTACTTATTTCCACAATTAACCTTTGCTGTAAAGATTTGAATATCTTCACAATAGATTTGTTTTGAGGACTTATGCTGAGATGTGCACTGCTACCTATTAGTCTCACTGTGACTAAGAGAGTGATGTGAATGCCTTTTGGTTAATGCTGTAATGATATGTATGCACTGACTCTGCTACTAAAATCCATTGATTGCATATTGTGTCTGTCCACCATTTAAAAATATATTGAAGTTTAAAGCACAATTATGCAAGTGTGTGTGAGTGTGAAGTAAGAGTGAGCAAGTGCAAGAAAGAATGAGAGCGAGAGTGTGAGAAAGAATGAGTGTGAAAATGTGAGAGTGAGAGAATGTGAGTGTGAAAGAGTGAGAGAATGAGAAATGAGAGTGAGTGTGAAAGATATATGAATGCTGGATTGGGGTTGCATGAGTTGAAAATCAGTCAGAACATCTAGTTTATGCTCTGCATAGTTTTCCATAGTTTTCCCAGGGAACAGTTATTAAACTGAGTGCCTGTAGAATAAACTCCAGGATTTATGACTTTTTTTTGGAAGTGCGTCAAGTAGTATCAGCAGGCCATGTCCTACAATTCAAGACCGCACTGACGTTGGAAAGAGTAGAAGAGAAGATCAGATAAGCCACGATATTGCCATCACATGACACCAAACCTGGGTTTTAAAAACTACCGAGGGAGGCAAGGCGTTCGACAGGCATAGGTCTTGGGGAATGAAGAGATAGTACACGAATGCAGGGAGGAGAAAGAATTAATAAAATAGCAGAAGGCCTGCAATAAAAAAAAACTTCTTTAGCACCAACCTAGAAATGATTCGAGTGACTCTGGGGGATTTCTGCTTCTTCTTCTTCTTATCGTGTCCACGGACAGTCTATACATAGCCCAGCCAGAACTGGACACATTTTTGCGCCTTGTTGTTGAATTCGGCAAGATCTGCAACAGTGCAGGGTTCCTCTAACGATGGGCATTGCAGGAGATGTTGCATAGTCTGTGCCTCAGTTCCACATTCACAAGTTGTCGGGCTGGTTGAATATCCCCATTTGCTTAGTGACACCTTTGAGCAACCTACACCAGTCCTAAGTCTGTTAAGGCACTTCCAGGTTGCCCAGTTGCAATTAGCTCCTGGGGGAAGGCTTTCATCAAGTAAAATTTCCATTGCTGGGGGTTGTTCAAGACTGGCGAGCCGGTCTTTCCACAAGGCGATGCGGGCTTCAGATGAGGTTGATTGTAATGGAACAACACTGTTCATGAAGCTCTTTCTTGACTTTAGGCAGCTGGGTGTAGGTGTATGACAATGCAGAGGGTATCTCTCATCTGATGTTTGACGGAGTCGCTCTTTCTTGCTGGCTACCGTTCTTCTTATATCAGGGGGAGCGATACCCGCCAGGATATATAGGCTATTGGTGTTTGTTGGTTTTAAGCAACCTGTGATAAATCGACAGCTTGCATTCAGAACGGCATCCATCTTCTTGGCATGAGTAGACCTTTCCCATGCAGGGCAGGCGTATTCGGCAGTGGAATAGCAAAGAGCAAGTGCACTGGTTCGCAATGTTTTCGGGCTTGTTCCCCATCTTGTGTTAGTCAGCTTATTCAGGATGTTGTTTCGTACGCTCACTTTTGCCTTTGTCTTCTCGATGTGGTTCTTGAAGGCGAGGCATCGGTCAAGGGTGACTCCTAAGTAGATAGGGTGCTCGCAATGCGTCAGTGTTGCTCCACACCAGGTTACTTTCAGCTGGCGTTTGGCTTCACGGTTTCTGAGGTGGAATGCACAAACTTGCGTCTTTGATGGGTTTGCGCGAAGGTGGTTTTCTTCATAGTAGGAATTTAGTCCCTCCAAGGCCTCAGAAAGCGTTTTCTCCACGGCGTTAAAATCAGTGCTTTGGGCAGTGACACATAAGTCATCAGCATATATAAAACGGCGTGTAACACCGTCTATAGGTTGGTCATTCGTGTAGATGTTGTACAGCAGCGGTGCAAGCACGCTTCCCTGAGGAAGACCATTCTTCTGAATACGCCACCTGCTGCGCTTCCCACCCACTTTAACATATATATTGTCCCCTTAGGCACAGCTTCAGCTGCTTTTCAGTCGTGTTATGATGTGATGCATCTTGTTTTTCACAACAAGAGAACGAAACCGGCTGTCTCACTGATGTGGCGGAAGAAATAGTTGAGGGGTCGGCGGTTTGAAAAAATATGTCAAGAGTTAATTGCATGTCATAACTGAGCAAAGTCCAAGCAGTTAGTTTGCAAAGAAAGTAAATGTAATTGAAACATTGTAAGACCTGTCACACTTAAGTTCTTCCACTATAATATGGGACTCGCTGTTCCTGTGCTGTGGAAGCCTCTTGACAAATGTACTATGCTGAGAAATCTAAAACTGAGACTGAAAATTAATCCTTCTGCTTATTCCATTGTTAAAATATCCCACATTTCACATTCAGATGCTCAATCAATGCAATCTTTTTCTCTATAAATAGAGGCATAGAGTACAAAAGCAAAGAAGTTATGCTAAACCTTTAAAAAAACACTGGTTACGCCTCAGCTGGAATATTGTGTCCAAATCTGGGCACCACACTTTAGGAAGGATGTCAAGGCTTTGGAGAGGATGCAGAAGAGATTTACCAGATGTAATGAAATCTGTTTGTCTTGATCCTGTATTTGTTTTGCACTCATGTATATTACCCTCCCCCACTGTGTATAGTTTCACTTCCTCTTTCCCAACTAACCTGGGAGGTTCCAGGTCTTGGCTCTTGGCTCCGCCCCTGACTTCTCTTACATAAAGATCCCAGGATCTGTATGACTCATTCCTGTGAACCAGTCGGCGTGTTGAGATGTTAGCTCTGATCTTAGTGATTAAAAGCCAACTTGTTTAAGTCTATAACTTCTAGTTTTGTGGTTATTGAAGGCCCATCACCAGAATTATACCAGGGATGGGGGACTTCAGTTATCTGGAGCGACCTGAGAAGCTAGGAGTGTTTTCCATAGAACAGAGAAAGTTACAGGCAGATTTAATAAAGGTGTTCAAAATTATGAAGGGTTTAGATAGAGTAAACGAGAAACTGTTTCCACTGGCGGGAGGGTTGGTAACCAGAGGGTAATTAGCAAAAGAACAAGGCGGGAGATGAGGAGAATCTTTTTTTACACACCGAGTTGTTATGAGCTGGAATGCACTGCCTGAAAGGGTGGTGGAAGCAGATTCAATAGTAACTTTCAAAAATGAATTGGTTATGTAGAAAGGAAGAAAAAAATGAAAGAACTTTCATTTATATAGCGCCTTTCACAACCCCAGGATGTGCCAAAGTGCTTTACAGTCAATTAAGTACTTTTGGAGTGTAGTCACTGGTCTAATGTAGGAAATGCAGCAGCCAATTTGCGGACAGCAAGGTTCCACAAACAGCAATGTGATAATGACCAGATAATCTATTTTTGGTGTTTGTTGAGGGATAAATATTGTCCAGGATACCAGGGAGAACTTCCCTGTTCTTCTCCTAAATCGTGACGCGAGATCTTTTTTGTCCCCGAGAGGGCAGAAGGGGCCTCAGTTTAACTTTGCATCTGAAAGACAGCACCTCCAACAGTGCCGCATCCCCTCAGCTCTGCACTGGAGTGTCAGCCTGGATTATGTGCTCAAGTTGCTGGAGTTGAAAAGGAAAGATTTGCCGGGCTACGGGGAAAGAGCGGGGGGAGTGGGACTAATTGGACAGGTCTTTCAAAGAGTCGGCATAGGCACGATGGGCCGAATGGCCTCCTGCTGTGCTGTATGATTCTAGATCAGAAAAAATAACCATGAAATGACTGGCTTTCTTCCTCTTGTATTTCTAAGTTTGGCACTTCAGTGTGAGAAACTAGTGCCTGAGGCAATTAGTTGACCGGTGGCATTGCTCGCAGGGTCCTATCTCTAACTTCCTCCAGCCCTACAACCCTCTGAGATCACTGCGCCCCTCCAATTCTGACATCTAGTTCATCCCCGATTTCCATCGACCCACCGTGACTTCAGCTGTCTAAGCCCTAAGCTCTGGAATTCCCTCCCCAAGCCTCTCCACCACTCTCGCTCCTCCTTTGAGTCAATCCTTAAAACCTAACTCTTTGACCAAGCTTTTGGTCACCTGTCCTAATATCGCCTTACGTGGCTCGGTGTCAATTTTTGACTGATAATCGATCAGAGCATACATTATTGCCAAGAGAGTGATCCTGCGGTGTGTAAGTGATTTTTTTGGGGGGGGGGGGAAATAAGCCTCTTGCTAGGCCCGGTGGGAAATGCCAGGAACTGCCGAGACCCAGCACAACCAGGTCTCCGCCATTAACTGGAGGTGGGGTGGGGTGGGGTTACAGAGGAGAAGTGGGTGCAACCCGTGAGGTGTTTCAGCCTGGGTAATTTCAACAACCTTTAAAGCAGGCCAGCGGAAGGCAGCTGTCAGTTATGACTAGACCACAGAGGCACAGATAAAATATCCATCTGCTGGCAGTCCGCTGAAGGGTATACGTGGACACTCAAATCTCTTACAACTTGCTAACAGTATATACATTCCCCAGTTGTTGCCAGTGTCAAATAGCGCGGATAGTGAGCACTGAACCTACAAGCGTACACTGGTTTTCCTGTAGTGCTGTGTAACAATAACAATTAGACAATTTAACAAAACAAGGTGAACTGGCTATCAAGACTCAGGCAGGCTTTTCAAATATCTGTACACTGGAACAGTGAATCCTGAAGAAAACTGAACACGCGCTAGTAAAACCGTAAAACAGAAATTAAACTGCTCGACAGCAACTCTAGTCGAGCAAGAAGCAATATTTGAAAAATAATCTTCACAACTGGGAGGCTCTGACATTTCCATTCCTGTTATTACACACTGACATTTTGGAAAGATTGCTTTCTTTCCCCCTCATGTGTCACTTTTTAAAGTCACATTGAAGGCATTAATGTGTGCCAGTTACGGGCTTCGGAGCGAAATGCTTAGTGTTCCATGAATAGCTTTTAAATGAGAAGATTAGGAGATAGACAAAGGCAGCCATTTGACCCATCCTCGCTCGTCCATCCAGCATAAAAATAACATTTCCACCAACACTACGTCCAGCTGCTTCTTAAACGGTTCCAGACTTTTTAACCCACGCTCCTCTACCCGCAAGTCCTTTCCAAATAGAGATTACCTTTTATGTTAAAAAAAACCTCCTGGCATCAGTCACAAATTTTGCCTTTTGCCAGTTTAAACTTGAGCTATTTTGCCCTACGGTCATAGTTTAACGTGAGTTCAAGTCCCAGATTAACCTTTTCTATACGAACCTCTTTTGAAAGAAAGACTTGCATTTATATAGTGCCTTTCACGACCACTGGAGGTCTCAAAGTGCTTTACAGCCAATTAAGTACTTTTGGAGTATAGTCACTGTTGTAATGTGGGAAACGTGGCAGCCAATTTGCACACATCAAACTCCCACAAACAGCAATGTGATAATGACCAGATCATCTGGTTTTTTTGTTATGTTGGTTGAGGGATAAATATTGGCCAGGACACCGGGGATCACTCCCCTGCTCTTCTTCGAAATAGTGCCATGGGATCTTTTACATCCACCTGAGAGAGCAGATGGGGCCTCGGTTTAACGTCTTATCCGAAAGATGGCACTTCCCACAGTACAGCACTTGCTCAGCACTGCACTGGAGTGTCAGCCTAGCTTTATGTGTTCAAGTCCCTGGAGTGGGACCTGAACCCACAACCTTCTGACTCAGAGGCGAGTGTGCTACCCACTGTGCTGACACTAGCTGAAGAGCCCAATTTTCTCCAGTCTCCGACACTAGGGATCAGTTTGCACTGCCTCCAGGCCTTGAATGGACCTCTTGTGTCTTGCAGACTGGATTTGGGCACTATATTAGAAACACTTCATATTGTATTTAAATGGAAGCTAATTTTATCAAGTCCCTTGTAATCTAAGCAGCCAATACAATACTTCAAGTTATTGAGATTGGGGCGTTCCTGCAGTGTATTTTTTTACATTCCACCTTCATCTGTGTGGACGTGCAACACCCAACAAGGCACGTGACATGAGACACTCAAAGAACGGAGGATAAAATGAACCAAGAGGCAGGGGAATGTAGTGGAAGAATTGAAGCTGGTAACACAAAAACACGGCAACATGATTAGAAAGAAGCAAGTGCCATAGAATCTGTCAGAAAATTACTGATCCATGGACAGAATAACATGCCAGAAAGTTGAGAGGGATGGATTTGGGATTGAAGTGGAATGAGCTGAAAGCCTCATGAAAAACCAGGGAGGGCTAGTGAGAAATCAACAGTGACAGCGTTAGGGCTCCTGTGTCTTTTTGGGGGGGCTTTGTCTTTCCAGACACGCAACCACCTCTTCATCATGCTCGCATTAGCAGCGCTGCTGCCTTTGGCATGTCAAGTACTTTGATGCTGACTGACAAAGAACCTTATCTCCAACAGTGTAAAGGCTTCCTGCTGGCCAATCTTGTGTGACAGGTCAGTGAGAGAGTTCTGGCAGCACAGCGCTGTGCTCACAAGAGGCTGCACATTAGTCGTGATTCTATTTTCCTCTTTGTCTTATCTGGGGAATCAGCACTCCCCAGTAGGTGCAGTATAAAAGGGGAAAAGGACGGAGACCAGGTATGCCGGGTCTCCGGCCCGCCTTTGCGTCCCAGACCCAGCATCAGCGTTACAATGGGTTGGGAAGGGGCATCCCCAAGCCTCCTGCCTCGCTTTCCACTGCATGTGGCCAATGCTCCCCCCCAGTGCAGGGACTCGTAAAGAAATCTGGCACAAGGGCCTACAGCCCGGGATCCTCGCTGACCAGAAGATTGTAGACGAGGCTTGTAGGAACAGGCGCTGATGCTCCCTCTAAGGTGCGCGGGTGTGAGGCCGCGCAGCGACCTGTATGGCCCCGCACACTGACATTCACAGCAGTGAGCTGGAGAGGGGGGAAAGGGGCCCGATACCCATTGGCCAAAGCGCAAGCAGCTGCAAAGAGCGCGGGATAAAGTGCTGGAGTTGGGGGAGATTTCACCTGATTGTCTTTCAGCTCTTGCATCGTGCAGTCAGTGTGTCTGGGTCAGAGGTGATGACCAGGTTCTGGGTCGTGGCCGGGTAGGAGTTCTGTGCCTGTGTACGCGCAGGTTCAGAGCAAATGGCACGTCTGTGCAAATGTATAAAATGCAGACTGAAGGAAGCGAGGGAAAAGCTGGAGGTTTTTCTTATTACTGAGACCTGCTCGTGAGAACACTGCTGCCCGGACAGCAACCGCTTCAGCCAAAAAAATGCCGCCAGTAAGTCTCAACGCGAACCCAGCTCCCAATATCAGATTTTAAAATTCCATCAATTTTACAAACTATTTGTAATAGCTCCGTGGAAAAATTGTGACGCCTGGTTTAAATGTTGGGAGGGTTTCAATTGAAATCTGATTGTTTGCAGTGAGATGAAAGGATTGTTTATGAAATGCCACATTCCCAAAAAGAAACCTTAAAAAGAATTAAATACATGATTTTTTATAAAAAGAAACAGGAACAACATTTTTTACCTGGGCAGTTAGTCTCGAACTATAATCTGGGATAAATATTTATATAGCCGCCTGCGATGTGGCGCTGACTCGGATCACCTCGGGCAGTCAACGCGGCTCAATCACCCGGCTCCGCTGCACAAATTCCCAGGGATTGCGCGGATTGGATGGATTTTACTCTCAATTCCACCCTCTCTCGCTCCCCCAACCCCTCTTCCTCTATTCCTCTTCTCTCTCAGTAAGTCGGAGGCTGTTCCTCCAAAAAAAAGGGTAATTTTTTTTCAGTTTTCAGCCGCAAGATCAAATCCATGAAATGCACTGGTGTGGCGGAGCCACCAAAGGACTCAGATCGTTTGTACATAATTCCTTTAACAACATGTTAGCTACAGTCTGAGTCTGTATCTTCATTTATGCTGTTTAACTGTACAGAGTGTGGTTGCTTTAACAGCGCGGTTAAAACGCGATGACGTCACGCCGTTCATCACGTGATTCCCCACTGGCGGGAAAACGTCATGTCAGCCACAGGACTGCAGGGGCAGTCCTCGTGGAACCTCCAGAGAGAGCAGACCTACATTCGATGTTATCCTGCAGTTTCTTGTTAAAGCCTGTTTGTTTCATTAAAGTTCATTTTGTTTGATCACCTGAGTAGGACTCAGTCTTTTAGTTCGGAACCCACGTTCCTACACTGGTTAATTTAGTGTCAAACCGCCTGTTGCTACAAGCAGTGGGAGTAATGTTCAACAATGTAAAATATCTCAATCGACAGCTTTGACATTAACAAGAGAAGCGTTGTGTAGCACACGAATCATTTTCTAAATGTGCAACTTAGAATAGTTTTCTATTAATGGTGTAAAATCAATTCTAATCCTGCCAGGCTTTGTGTGGCTCCTGTAAAGTATTTGCCACCACCGTGGTGTTCCTGGAGAGTTTTGGAAACTGCTTTTGAGTATAACGTTAACTGACAAACACGGATTGAACATTGAACACCTGCAGGTAGCACGGGAGAGTTTGTCAACTCTTTGGACCTCATTGGTCTCGAAGTTAATCCTGCTCCAAAACTGCTGAAATAAAAACAGAAAATGCTGGAGAAACTCAGCAGGACAGGCAGCATCTGTGAAGAGAAAAACAGTTAACGTTTCAGGTCGATGACCTTTCGTCAGAACTGGAAAAAAGCAGGAAATGGAACAGATTTTTAAGCAAATGAAGAGGCTGGGAAAGGGGGGAGGGGATGAAAGGACAAAAGGGAAAGTCTGATAGAATGGAAGGCGGAAGAGGTTAAGAGACATTAAGAGATATTCAAGGCAAGGGGAGATGGTAATGGGACAGGTTAAGAAACAAAGGATGGCTCTAGATGAAGTGTAAATTGTGCTGGCAGAATGAAAAACAGCTGCCATGTGGGGGAGAAGAAAAAAAGACAAAGAGTGGATAAAAAAAAAATATATATATATATATATATATGATGATAGGGGCCGAGGTTATGATCTAAAATTGTTGAACTCTATGTTGAGTCCGGAAGGCTGTAAAGTGCCTAATCGAAAGATGAGGTGCTGTTTCTCGAGCTTACGCTGAGCTTCCATGGAACAATGCAAGAGGCCGAGGACAGTGAGGTCCAAGTGGGAATGGGGCGGTGAATTAAAGTGACAGGCGACCGGAAGCTCGGGTCCCCCTTACGGACTGAACAGAGGTGTTCCGCAAAGCGGTCACCCAATCTGCATTTGGTCTCCCCAATGTAGCGAAGACCACATCCTGAGCAGTGAATACAGTATACTAAATTGCAAGAAGTACAAGTAAATCGCTGTTTCACCTGGGAGGGGTGTTTGGGGCCCTGGACAGTGGGAAGGGGGGAGGTATAAGGGCACATGTTGCATCTCCTGCGCTTGCACGGGAAGGTGCCAGGCGAAGGGGAAGGGGCGTTGGGGTTGATAGAGGAGTGGACTAGGGTTTCGCGGAGGGAGCGGTCCCTACGGAATGCTGAAAGGGGAGGTGAGGGGAAGATGCGTTTGGTGGTGGGATCACGCTGGAGATGGCGGAGGATGATCCGTTGAATGTGGAGGCTGGTGGGGTGAAAGGTGAGGACAAGTGGAACTCTATCGTGGTTCCGGGAGGGAGGGGCAGGGGTGAGGGCAGAAGTGCGGGAGGTAGAACGGACACGGTCAAGGGCCATGTCAACCACTGTAGAGGGGAATCCTCGGTTGAGGAAAAAGGAAGACATTTCGGAAGCACTGGTATGGAAGGTGGCATCGTCAGAGCAGATGCGGCGGAGACGGAGAAACTGGGAGAATGGAATAGAGTCTTTACAGGAGTAAGGGGAGTTTGGGGAGACCAAACGCAGATTGTAAGGGGAGATTGGGCAGACCAAACTTAGATTTTACCTCTAAGTATGGGGAAAGGGTTTTGAGATCTGATGGTCTCGGGTAGAAAATCGAGTGAAGCTCTTCGTTTTGGGTCTGGATTTTCTGACATCTTGTGCTGCGTTTGTTACTTGAATTTGAGTTTCTGTGCTCATTTGGGATGCAATTTCTAGCAGAACTTCTCTACCGTAGGATCTTGTGGCAAACATTCTGAAGATAACATATCCCAAATCCTTATTGAAAACAAAACTCTCCACCTTTCTAATACTTCCTTCCCCCTGTCAGGGAACAGCCCCCCCACTCCCCGGTTTTCCATCCCCAGTCTTTGGGATCACTCCATGCAGCCTTCTCCTTCCTCCCCACC
Organism: Somniosus microcephalus; assembly: GCF_052327205.1. Classification (NCBI taxonomy): domain Eukaryota; kingdom Metazoa; phylum Chordata; class Chondrichthyes; order Squaliformes; family Somniosidae; genus Somniosus; species Somniosus microcephalus. The sequence goes on along the minus strand of NC_141002.1, from coordinate 21,735,144 downwards.
CCGACCAAAAATCGGCTGTTAGAAATCCTACGGTTTGAAACATCAAGACGTAACAGGACAGTGTTGTATTTTTTTTAACTACAGGGTTGGCCAGCTGGACTGAAAGTGTCTTTTCCGCTCAACAAAACTAAAAAGAGTGAATGAACATTACATATTGAAGAAGAAAAATTAACAGGGCATTGACAAGTCTAATTACAAATATATTTAAGTTGCATGCAGCATAATAAGTGGACAGACGTGGATAGACTAGAGAAGCTGGGTTTGTTCTCCTAGGAGCAGAGAAGCAAAGAGGAGATTTGATAGAGGTGTTTAAAACCATGAAGGGTTTAGATAGAGTAAATAAAGAGAAACTGTTTCCAATGGTTGAAGGGTCAATAACACGAGGGCACAAATTTAGGGTGATTGGGTAAAGAACCAGAGGCGACATGAGGAAAAACTTTTTTACCCAAGTTAACGCAACGAGTGGTTAGGATTTGGAATGCACTGCCTGATATGGTACATACTCATCCGACTCAGCCAACGTTGTCTACCTCATACGTTGCAGGAAAGGATGCCCCGGAGCATGGTACATCGGCGAGACCATGCAGACACTGCGACAACGGATGAACGGACACCGCGCAACAATCGCCAGGCAGGAGTGTTCCCTCCCAGTCGGGGAACACTTCAGCAGTCAAGGACATTCAGCCTCCGATCTTCGGGTAAGCATTCTCCAAGGCGGCCTTCGAGACACACGACAACGCAAAATTGGCGAGCAGAAACTGATAGCCAAGTTCCGCACCCATGAGGACGGCCTGAACCGGGATCTTGGGTTCATGTCACGCTACGTGTAACCCCACCTGACGTAGGGTCATCCAGACTCGAGTCGACATTGGCTTGTTCTCTCTACACAGATGCGGCCGGAACTGCTGTGATTTCCAGCAAAAAAAATGTTTTTTGTCTTTTTTTTGTTTTTCATACAGACCCTAGCATCCGCAATATTTGACCCCTTGTGACCCCATCTCATTGTTCTTTGATGTAATGTTTTCCTGACTGACCTGTTTGGACACCATTCACACCTTTGATTGCTGTGATTATCTCTCTGCCGAGGTGTGATAAATGGCAGTTGGAAACATTACCTGTAAACATCTGACATGATTCTCTGACTATATAAGCTGTGTCTTTATGCATTTCTCCACTTCACCTGACGAAGGAGCAGCGCTCCGAAAGCTTGTGATTTCAAATAAAGCTGTTGGACTATAACCTGGTGTTGTGTGACTTCTTACATTTGTCCACCCCAGTCCAACTCCGGCATCTCCACACCATGGTGGGGTTACAGATTCAATAGCAGCCTTCAAAAGGGAATTGGATAAATACTTCAAGGAGAAATAATTGCAGGGATATGGGAAAAGAGCGGGGGAGTGGGACTAACTGGACTGCGCTTCGAAAGAGCCGGCACAGACTTGATGGGCCGAATGGTCTCCTTCTGTACTGTAATATTCTATGATTTAATAGGTTGCTTTGTGGTGCAGTTGAGAGAGGATTGAGCCAGAGACTGGAGTGGCAGTTGTATCGAGGCAGAGCGGCAGTGTGCAGCAGTGTCTGTGAGTGTCTTTGCATCCTTCCCTAGCAATCACCTGGAGCTGCCGATCGCTTTGCAGCGACCTTCTGCTATCTCCTTTCTGTTAATGCAGATAAGAGCAAGGAAGGCATACATGCAGCTAAAGGTGTACGAGATCTGTATCAATTTTGACTTCAGCACGTTAGAATCAGCTGGTTTTTAGTGAGGGAGACACATTATGCGTGTAATAAAACCCAGTTTTAAGAGCAGACTGTTTCGACTGCCAAACACTTAACAATAGAAGTCATCGGTGAAGAATCATTTCATTTGGCTCAGGTGAATGAAAGCTGCTGTTGTTGTAAAATTTGTCCATGGACCAATAAACTCGTGTTCAGAGGAGTTTGTGGCCCGCTCAGTACAAATAAAAATCAGAGGCAACATTGACAGGACGAGGCCATTCAGCCCCTGGATCATGGCTGATCTGTGACCCAACTCCATTTATCCACCTTAGCTCCATATCCCTTAATACCCTTACCCAACAAAAATCGATCAATCTCAGGTTTGAAATTTTCAATTGATCCCCAGCCTCAACAGCTTTTTGGGGGAAAAGAGTGTTTTCCAGATTTCCACTACCCTTTGTGTGAAGAAATGCTTTCTGACATCACTCCTGAACGGCCCTAGCTTTAAATTTAAGGGAATGCCCACTTGTTCTGGACTCGCCCACCAGAGAAAATAGTTTCTCTATCTGCCCGATCAAATCCTTTAATCATCTTAAACACCTCAATTATATCACCCCTTAATCCTCTATACTCAAGGGAATACAAGCCTAGTCGTGTAAGTAAAGTTTCAAAAGCTTTGACAATCAAACTCCGTCCACCCCCAGATGGACTCCGGGTGCTTCTGGAAGCCACTCTTCAGTTTTCTGGCCACAATGCCCACTGGGGGGTGGTGGGTCTGCGCTGGGAGTACAGCTAGACCATGTAAATAGCCCAGGGTGGGGCGCAGTGCACGTGCTGGGTAACCAGCTGGCCTAGAGGAAAATCGGCCTGACTGTTTCAACCTTGTTTCTACTCTCTGGAATTCCTTCCCTTAACTCCTCCCTCCTTTAAACATCTGCTCAACCACGCTATAGGTCACATCTCCTAAGCTCCTTTTATGAAGAGGTGACTAAAGTACGGGGAATGTCTATGGATGTTATTTATATGGGCTTCCAGAAGGCATTTGATAAAGTCCCACATAAGAGACTGTTAACTAAGGTAGAAGCCCACGGATGCTAGGTCAGTTGTTAATTTTAAATCTGAGATTGATAGCTTTTTGTTAACCAAAGGTATTAAGGGAAATGGGCTAAAGAAAGAAAGACTTGCATTTATATAGCGCCTTTCACCACCACCACACGTCTCAAAGCACTTTACAGCCAATGAAGTACTTTTTGAAGTGTAGTCACTGTTGTAGTGTGGGAAACGTGGCAGCCAATTTGCGCACAGCAAGCTCCCACAAACAGCAATGTGATAATGACCAAATAATCTGTTTTTGTTATGTTGGTTGAGGGATAAATATTGGTTGGACACCGGGCATAACTCGCCTGCCCTTCTTTGAAATAGTGCCATGGGATCTGTTATGTCCACCTGGGAGAGCAGATGGGGCCTCGGTTTAAAGACGGCACCTCCAAAAGTGCACACTCCCTCAGCACTTTTTTTTATTCGCTTATGGGATCTGGGCGTCGCTGGCAAGGCCAGCATTTATTGCCCATCCCTAGTTGCCCTTGAAAAGGTGGTGGTGAGCCGCCTTCTTGAACTGCTGCAATCCGTGTGGTGAAGGTACGCCGACAGTGCTGTTAGGTATGGAGTTCCAGGATTTTGACCCAGCGATGAAGAAGTATCGACGATATACTTCTAAGTCAGGATGGTGTGTGACTTGGAGGGGATCTTGGAGGTGTTCCCATGCGCCTGCTGCCCTTGTCTTTCTAGGTGGAAGAAATCACGGGTTTGGAAGGTGCTGCTGAAGAAGCCTTGGCGAGTTGGTACACACTGCAGCCACGGCACGCTAGTGGTGGAGGGAGTGAATGTTTAAGGTGGTGGATGGGGTGCCAATCAAATGGGCTGCTTTGTCCTGGATGGTGTCGAGCTTCTTGAGTGTTGTTGCAGCTGCACTCATCCAGGCAAGTGGAGAGTATTCCATCACACTCCTTACTTGTGCCTTGTAGATGGTGGAAAGGCTTTGGGGAGTCAGGAGTTGAGACACTCTCCGCAGAATACCTAGCCTCTGACCTGCTCTTGTTGCTACATTATTTATGTGGCTGGTCCAGTTAGGTTTCTGGTCAATGGTGACCCCCAGGATGTTGATGGTGGGGGATTCGGTGATGGTAATGCCATTGAATGTCATGGGAAGGTGGTTAGACTCTCGCTTGTTGGAGATAGTCATTGCCTGGCACTGTGGCGTGAATGCTACCTGCCACTTATCAGCCCAAGCCTGAACGTCATCCAGGTTTTGTTGCATGCGGGCATGGATGCTTCATTATCTGAGGAGTTGTGAATGGCACTGAACACTGTGCAGTCATCGGCTAACATCCCCATTTCTGACCTTATGTTGGAGGGAAGGTCATTGATGAAGCAGCTGAAGATGGTTGGGCCTAGGACACTGCCCTGAGGAACTCCTGCAGTAATGTCCTGGGGCTGTGATGATTGACCTTCAATCACCACAACCATCTTCCTTTGTGCTAGGTATGACTCCAGCCAGTGGAGCGTTTTCCCCCCCGATTCCCATTGACTTCAGGTTTACTAGAGCTCTGCACTGGAGTGTCAGCCTAGCTTTATGTGCTCAAGTCCCTGGAGTGGGACTTGAACCCACAACCTTCTGACTAAAGGCAGGTGTATGGAATTAGGTCACAGCTCAGCCATGATCTCATTAAATGGCAGAACAGGCTTGAGGGGCTGAATGGCCTACTCCTGTTCCTATGTTCCTTTTCCAACTAAAATCATAGAATATTACAGCATAAAAGGAAGCCATTTGGCCCACGGCTGTCTGAAAGATTCATCCACTTATTCCCATTCGCCTGCCCTTTTCCCATACTCCTTAAACATTTTTTTTACAAGTATTTCTCCACTTACATTTTTTAAAAGCTATTATGGATTCTGCTTCCAATATTGTTTCTGGTGAACCATTCCATGTCCGAACAACCCCTTGTGGAAAAATTAAATTCTCCTAACCTCTCCCTTCACTCTTTTGGTGATGGGACAGCCGTTACCAATAATGTCATTATTAGAAGAGGCCAAAGTCACAGCTTCTAAGGACACTACTTCTCTCTGCAGAAGTAAACCTCTTGGCTCTACTTTCTAATGTCGCAGAAAGTAACATGATACTCCGATTTCCTCCTCTTTTCCCCCCCACCCCAACATCATTCCTCTCATACCACCCTATAGCAGGCACCAGAAAAATGTTGTATATGACTATGAAATGTTAAACAACATTTTGATATTATGTTTAATCAACTACCCAACACACACTGAACTTCTAATGCACTCTAGCTGGTTTTCAAATGGAACAAACAGGGAGGTCCCAACGTTATCAATTATTAAGGCAGAAATGCTGCAAATGAAGTCTCTTGGTCAACTTCACTAACATGTTAACTAATCTAAAGTCGGAATATTCCAAATGCAGGACCTTAACCGGGAGCTCTTCTGAAGAAACCAATAGGCTAGAAAAAAAAGGTAGGGATAAAGAAAGAACAAACTTTATTTATATAGAGCCTTTCACAAACAATATTAATAATCTTCATCATGATCTTAAAATTAGAGCCAGGCCCTTCAGCAGTGTAATAAAGGAAGCACTTATCAGCACAAAGTAGAAATTTGGAATTCTCTTCCCCCAAAAGGCTAGGGATGCTGCGTCAGTTGAAGCTTTCAAGGCTGAGATCGATAGATTTGTTATTAGGTAAGGTTATCAAGGGATATGAATCAAAGGCGGGTAAATGAAGTTGAGGTACAGATCAGCTGTGCTCCAATTGAATGGCAGTACAGGCTTGAGGGGCTGAATGGCCTACTCCTGTTCCTATGTTCCTACGACCTCAGGACAACCTAAAGCATTTTACAGCCAATGAAGTATTTTGAAGTGTAGTCACTGCTGTAATGTCGGGAAACACAGCAGCCAATTTGCACACAGCAAGGTCCCACAAACAACAATGAGATAAATGACCAGGTACTTTGTATTTAATGGTGTTGGTTAAAGGATAAATGTTGGCCGGGACACCGGAAGAACTTGTACTTTTTTTTTTAAACATAGTACTGTGGGATCTTTTACATCCACCCGAGAAGGCAGACGGGGCCTCGGTTTAATCTGAAAGATGACACCTCTGACTCGTGCAGTATTCCACTTAAGTGTCAGCTTAGATTATGTGCTTAAGTCTCTGGCATGGGGCTTGAACACAAAAACCTTTTGACTCAGAGTCGAGAGTGCTGCCACCAAGCCAAGGCGGACTTCTATTCCATTAGGACACACCACTCCCAGAACTTAATCCTTGAAGAAGGCACTCTTAATTGCAAGTTTTGAAGTCCCCTATGCATGTACCACATTTTTGTGATAGGACACCTAAGGGAGACCTTCTCCAGCTCCTGTAGGCAAGTGAGGTCAACCTCACTAACTGGCCTTCCCTTTAACTTCAGAAGGCTTATATCTAACCAGAACCACTCCATGCTGTAATTAATCAAGAAAATCCTGACACTGCAGTATCTCGAAAATGAATTGATTTGACCAAACGTTTGATGCCCATTCCCTGCCTATGATGCTACTCCAACTATTGACAGTAGCACACGCATCTCCTTAATCTTACTAGTCCTGCCATTGATGAGGCAAAGCCGAACCCATCCTAATGCTTCCACCACCGTTCGCTTTCTTCAGCAAGTCTTGCTTCCTACAATTGAAACTTCTTCCTCCTTTCAAGCGATGATGAAAGTCACAATCATTTCTGGGGAAGTCCTACTGCTTCACCAGACAGCCGCGAACCGGACAACCACGCGGGTCAAACACGTCGGGCTGGGATGGAGGGGAACTTCTCGGAGGCTCTGCGTGCTTCAGCAGGGGGGACAGTCTTGCCCGATGGAGATGATGAGGAATGGGTCAAGTGGGCATGTTAAGTACACTTCTGGATCTTCTGCGGCGGAACACATGGGCTTAAGGGGGGGGTTGGCCTCTGTGTCTGCCAGGACCCAGTGTGGGGTGGTGATGTCTCGGTGCAGGACAGTGGTGAGGCTTTAGGGCGAGGTAGGTTTGAGGTTCCTGTTGCATGAACAGCAGGGGAAGGCGAGTTGGTTTACAAAAGAAAGGAAATCAAAAAGCAAGTTAGTTATTGCTGGGAGGGGAGTACAGGGGAGAGGAGTTAAATCGCGGAGCCGAAGCTTGGGGTGAACAAGGCATTTTATTCACGGCAGCAAGCTGTAAATGGAGCGCGCTAGTGTATTCCTGGACGCATATGGCAGTTCATTTCACAGTTTTACAAGGAACACTATGATCAAATGTTTTCCCCTCAGTCAGAGACTGTGCAGCGAGCGGGAGAATCACAATCAGCCAATCAGTCATCGCAGAGTGCTGGGTCAGTGGCACTCGGGCACAGCAGCATTGTGACAATGCCACTCCAAGTGGTTGACCTGGGGTTGTACAATGAAAAGCTCCATAATTGAGGGCTACAGTTGATCACAAATGCATCAGGTGTCGCAGAAGGAAACTGCTCCGTTCCAAATTGCGCTAAAAGCCCATTGATGGCGGGAATGCACACTTAACAAAATGTTATTTTGACAAATACAGACTTTCCAAATCGGTCCCGCTGTGTCGCCAGCAAATTGCGACAGCCAGAATAGGATAGCAGAGAACACAAAACAGCTCGGCACTGCCCGGCAACACGACGGGTTCGAGTAAAGATATCAAACAAGCTGACTTTTGCTCGTCACATCTTCTGAAGATAAATACAATTTCTTGGTAGCCAAGCCAAAAATTAAAAAAATGATATTCTGAGGGCTCTGCTGCGGTGAAGGGAGGTTAAGATAATTGAAGGAAGGTTAAGATAATTGAAGGAAGGTTAAGATAATTGAAGGAAGGTTAAGATAATTGAAGGAAATGACTGGAATCTCTGCCTTGCCATCACTCACAGTAACTCAGACGTTATACAAAAGCAAAATACTGTGGAAATCTGAAATAAAAACAGAAAATGATGGAAATATTCAGCAGGTCGGGCAGCATCTGTGGAGAGAGAGAGAGTCAGAACTGGAAAAAGCTGGCGATGGAACAGATGTTTAAGCAAGTGTAGGGGCAGGGAAGGAAAGATCAAACGGGAAGGTCTGATAGGATGGAAGGCAGGAGAGATTAAGAGATGGTGCAAGGCAAAAGGAGATGGTAATGGGACAAGTTAAGAAACAAAGGATGGCTCTAGATGAAGTGTGAATGGCACTGGCAGAATGATTGACAGCTGCCATGTGGGGGAGAGAGAAAAAAATGGAAAAAAAGGACTAGGGCCGAGGTTATAGTCTGAAATTGTTGAACTTGATGTTGAGTCCAGAAGGCTGTAAAGTGCCCAATCGAAAGGTGAGGTGCTGTTCCTCGAGCTTACGCTGAGCTTATGTGGAACAATGTAAGAGACCGAGGACGGTGAGGTCTGAGTGGGAGTGGAGCGAAGAATTAAAGTGACAGGCGACCGGAAGCTCGGGGTCATCCTTACGGACTGAACGGACGTGTTCCGCAAAGCGGTCACCCAATCTGCGTTTGGTCTCCCCAGTGTAGAGGAGACCGCATCGTGAGCAGCGAATATAGTATACTAAATTGCAAGAAGTACAAGTAAATCGCTGTTTCACCTGGAAGGAGTGTTTGGGACCCTGGACAGTGGGAAGGGTGGAGGTAAAAGGGCAGGTGTTGCATCTCCTGCGCTTGCACGGGAAGGTGCCAGGCAAAGGGGAAGGGGTGTTGGGGGTGATAGAGGAGTGGACCAGGGTGTTGCGGAGGGAGCGGTCCCTTCGGAATGCTGAAAGGGGAGGTGAGGGGGAGATGTGTTTGGTGGTGGGATCACGATGGAGGTGGCGGAAAATGGCGGAGGATGATCCGTTGAATGTGGAGGCTGGTGGGGTGAAAGGTGAGGACAAGGGGAACCCTATCGTGGTTCTGGGGGGGGGAGGGGAAGGGGTGAGAGCAGAAGCGCGGGAAATAGAATGGACACGGTCAAGGGCCGTGTCAACCACAGTAGAGGGGAATCCTCGGTTGAGGAAAAAGGAAGACATGTTGGAAGCACTAGTATGGAAGGTGGCATCGTCAGAGCAGATGCAGCGGAGACGGAGAAACTGGGAGAATGGAATAGAGTTCTTACAGTAAGCGGGGTGGGAGGAAGTGTAGTCCAGGTAGCTGTGGGAGTCAGTGGGCTTGTCGTGAATGTTTGTCAATAGCCTATTCCCAGAGATGGAGACAGAGAAGTCAAGTAAGGGAAGGGAAGGGTCGGAGATGGACCATGTGAAGGTGAGGGAAGGGTGGAAATTGGAAGCAAAGTGAATGAAATTTTCTAGTTCAGGGCGAGAGCAGGAAACAGCACCGATACAGTCATCAATGTACCGGAAAAAGAGGTGAGGGAGGGGACCTGAGTAGGACTGGAACAAAGAATGTTCCACATATCCCACGAAAAGGCAGGCATAGCTGGGTCTCATGTGGGTTCCCATAGCAACACCTTTGATTTGGAAGAAATGAGTGGAGTCAAAGGAGAAGTTGTTCAATGTGAGAACAAGTTCAGCCAGACGGGGGAGGATGGTGGTGATTGGGCCTCTGTTCAAGGAAGAAGCGGAGCGCCCTCAGGCCATCCTGGTGGGGGATGGAGGTGTAGAGGGATTGGACATCCATAGTGAAAAGGAGATGGCTGGGGCCAGGAAACTGGAAACTGTTAAAGTGGCGGAGAGCGGCGGAAGAGTCACAGATGTAGGTGGGAAGAGACTGGACAAGGGGAGAAAAATAGAGTTGAGATAGGAAGAGATAAGTTCCATGGGGCAAGAACAGGCTGAAACAATGGGTCTACCAGGGCTGTCCTGTTTGTGGATCTTGGGAAGGAGGTAGAAGCTGGCTGTGTGGGGTTGGGGAACTATGAGGTTGGCAGCCGTGGAGGGAAGATCACCAGAGGAGATGAGGTCAGTGACGGTCCTGGAAATGGTAGCTTAATGTTCGGTAGCGGGGTCATGGTCCAGGGGGAGGTAGGAGGAGGTGTCGGAGAGTTGGCATTCAGCCTCCGCTAGGTAGAGGTCGGTTCGCCAAACTACAACAGCACCACCCTTGTCAGCAGGTTTAATGACAATGTACGGTTTGGATCTGCGAGAATGGAGTGCTGCAAGTTCAGAGGGAGGTAGGTTGGAGTGAGTGAGGGGAGCAGAGAAATGGAGACGGCCGATGTCACGCTGGCAGTTTGCAATGAAAAGCTTTAGAGAGGGTAAGAGGCCAAAGGGAGTGGTCCAGGTAGAATGAAAATTCTGAAAGCGGGAGAAAGGGTCAGCCATGTGGGGGAAGACTCCTGGCCAAAGAAGTGGGCACGGAGATGAAGGCAACGGAAAAAGAGCTCAGCATCATGCCGAGCTCGAAATTCATTGAGGTGGGGGCGTAAGGGGATGAAGCTCAGGCCTTTGCTAAGGACTGATTGTTCGGGGTCAGAGAGGGGAAGGTCAGAGGGGATAGTGAAAACACGGCAGGGGGTGAGATTGGAAGAAGGGATGGGGTCGGAGGAAAGTGAAGGGGAAGGAGGTTCCGGAGGGGTGTTGGTGTCCAAGCGTTGTTGAAGCGTGCGATCCTTGACACCTGAAAGGAAGAAAAAAAGTTTTTTGTTAAAGCGCCGGATGAGGCGAAGGATGAAATGGAACAGCGATTTACTTGTACTTGCAATTTAGTATATTGCATTCGCTGCTCACGATGCGGTCTCCTCTACATTGGGGAGACCAAACGCAGATTGGGTGACCGCTTTGTGGAACAGCTTCGTTCAGTCAGTAAGGGTGACCCCGAGCTTCCGGTCATGTGTCACTTTAATTCTCCGCTCCACTCCCACTCAGACCTCACTGTCCTCGGCCTCTTACACCGTTCCAGTGAAGCTCAACGTAAGCTCAAGGAACAGCACCTCATCTTTCGATTGGGCACTTTACAGCCTTCGGGACTCAACATAGAGTTCATCAGTTTCAGACCATAACCTCTGCCCCTATCCTTTTTTTTCCCCATGTATTTTTCTCTCTCCCACATGGCAGCTGTCTTTCATTCTGTCAGTGCCATTCACACTTCATCCAGAGCCATCTCTTGTTTCTTAACTTGTCCCATTACCATCTCTTTTTGTCTTGCACCATCTCTTAATCTCTCAATGTCTCCTGATCTCTCCTGCCTTCCATCCTATCACAGACCTTCCCTTTTGTTCTTTCCTCCCCTCCCCACTTTCTCTTCCACTGTACTTGCTTAAAAACCTGTTCCATCTCCAACTTTTTCCAGTTCTGACGAAGGGTCATCGACCTGAAACGTTAACTCTGTTTCTCTCTCCACAGAAGCTGCCTGACCTGCTGAGTATTTCCAGCATTTTCTGTTTTTAACTCAGACGATATGTTGTTTTCTAACAGTCGGGGTGGCCCCCCATGTATTAACCTGCTGCTAAACTGTGGCTGGGTTTCATTTGGCCAGAGTCTTTGAAGCCCAATGGCTGTGAATAGGCACATTGTGAGGTCAACTGGAAGTTGCCTTCTGCTTGATGTGGGCCATTTGAAGATCAGCAGTCGCTTATACCTATACAGCACCACACAGTACTGCCCTCCGATTATCAAAATCCACGACAAGGCCTTGGACAAGGTGGACCACTTTCCATACCTAGGGAGCCTACTGTCAACAAAGGCAGACGTCGATGACGAAGTCCAACACCGCCTTCAGTGTGCCAGTGCAGCCTTCGGTCGCCTGAGGAAGAGAGTGTTTAAAGATCAGGACCTCAAACCTGGCACCAAGCTCATGGTCTACAGAGCAGCAGTGATACCCGCCCTCCTGTATGCTTTTGTATGGACCATTTACAGCAGGCACCTCAAAGCACTGGAGAGGTACCACCAACGCTGCCTCCGCAAGATCCTGCAAATCCACGGGCAGGATAGGTGCACCAATGTCAGTGTTCTCGCTCAGGCCAACATCCCCAGCATCGAAGCTCTGACCACGCTCGATCAGCTCCGATGGACGGGCCACATCGTCCGCATGCCCGATACGAGACTCACAAAACAAGCGCTCTACTCGGAGCTCCGACACGGCAAGAGAGCCCCAGGTGAGCAGAGGAAACGCTTCAAGGACACCCTCAAATCCTCCTTGAATAAGTGCAATATCCCCACCAACACCTGGGAATCCCTGGCCCAAGACCGCACAAAGTGGAGGGAGAAGCATCCGGGGAGGCGCCGAAAACCTCGAGTCTCTTCGCCGGGAGCAAACGGAAGCCAAGCATAAACAGCAGAAGGAGCGCACGTCAACCCAAGCACCCCACCCACCCGCCCCTTCAACCACCGTCTGCCCCACCTGTGACAGAGACTTTAGGTCCCGCATTGGACTCATCAGTCACCTGAGAACTCATTTTTAGTGTGGAAGCAAGTCATCCTCGGTTCCGAGGGACTGCCTAAGAAGAAGACTGGCCTCATAAACCAGCATCAAATAACTTGTAACAAAAGCAAAATACTGCGGATGCTGGAGGTCTGAAATAAAAGCATCTTCCAGTTTGATTCAAGGTCAGCGATCTGAAACATCCTGAAATAAAAACAGAAAATGCTGGAGATACTCAGCAGGTCGGGCAGCATCTGTGGAGAGAGAAACAGTCAACGTTTCAGGTCGATGACCCTTCGTCAGAAGTTGAAACGTCCAGGAGTTGGGCATCACTGGTTGGGGAAGCACGATGGAGAGGAAAGCTGTGGTTGGGCAGAACTTGAGGGGTAGAATGTGTTCCTGGCGAGCAGGGACCTGGCAGTGCTGGGTGGGCCCCGAGTCTTGCAGCACTGCTTTGAGAGTTTCTGGGTGAATCCTGCTCCTGTACGCCAAGGGCAAGGGACACCCTTAGGTCTCAGGACTGAACTGAGCGCAAGGCAATATTTGGGTTTCTGGTTTTTGGGCGGTATTGCTCGTGTTTGCTGTAGACAGGACTTCCAGCTCGGTGCCAGATACAGAAGCACTTTGGTAGAACGCCTCACGACTTCAAAGTCAATTTGAACTTTCTTATTGACCGTCCCTTCTGTCTCACCCGAGATTACTTCCACTGGGATGGTCTGGATCAAGAGAAAACGGGTCACCACTCAGCAAACCTCAAGTTCCTCAAACCCTGGCCTTTTTTGCTTCTGGATTAACCACGACCGACCAGTGTCACATAAATTAACGAAAAAGGATAATAAGTAAAGGTTCTTTTCTGTCACATACCACTCCTTGCATTCCCCCCAAATCTGGCCACCAAAATAATTGCCAGACAAGCTTTAAAACTGTGCATCATTTACACCGGTCTGCATAGCAGTTTGTTATTTGCACTATTGCGACTGCATTAAAAAAGAGACCTGCAGAAACATTCAAGCACTTTGGATAACCAACAGTTTTGAAACTTAGTGATTGTTATGTTAGCAAACAGGCCATCCATTTTGCATATTGCAAGATCCCACAAACAGCAAATGAGATGAATGACAAGTTAATCTATCTTGATGGTGTTGGTTGGGGGGGGGGGGGGGTGGGTTGTGGGAGGGGAATAATATTGGCCAGGACAACAGGAGATCTTCCTGTTCTTTGGAAAGGACCCTAGAATCTACCTGAACAACATATGAATAACGAACAGTCCAAACGCTTCAGTCAGCCTTGATTTTCTGCTCAGCATCAACTTAACCCCGGCGTTATTTTAAATGAGTTAACGCTGGCAGTGGGAAAATATAGGCTGCTATTTAATAAGAACATAAGAAATAGGAGCTGGAGATGGCCATTTGGCCCCTCGAGCCTGCTCCGCCATTCAATAAGATCATGGCTGATCTTCTACCTCATCTCCACTTTCCTGAACTATCCCCATATCCCTCGATACTGCAAGTCAGAATCTTTGAACTGAGTCTTTAATGAAAGGAACAAGGGTGTTTCAGGATCCACGAAGCTCACCCCACTGCCACTAAGTATCTGCAGGCAGGTAAACAGCAAACTGACAACTACACATCCCAAAACCATTGTACAGAGACCCTTGTGGTTTGCTTTTGGGTGGAAGTTGGTTCTTTGAAGAATAAATCTGGAATTAAAAACTAGTATCACTAATGGTGACCATGAAACTACCGGATTGTCGTAAAAACCCGTCTGGTTCACTAATGTTCTTTGGGGAAGGAAATCTGCCGTCCTTACCTGGTCTGGCCTACATGTGACTCCAGTCCCAGAGCAATGTGGTTAACCCATAACTGCCCTCTGCGGTTCAAGGCGGCGGCTCACCACCACCTTCTCAAGGGCAGTTAGGGATGGGCAATAAATGCTGGCCTTGCCAGCGAACCCCACATCCCATGAACAAATAAAAAAAACTCCTTTCCCATGAGGCAGACAAACATCAATTCCAGCATCCAGGTAGATAGAGCATGAACAGCAGCCCCTTGGCTGGCTGTCTGCTGTGTTTTCCTGACACCTGACTTGCATATCAAATAGCTTAGTTTCAAGAACAACCTGAGATTATCTGACAGACATCTGCAAATTTTACATGGGTTTAACGTTTCAAAAGGCATAAGGGAATTTATGATGCAATCAGGCTGTGTGTATATGTAATGACTTCTGTTCTGGAAACCAATTAGCCCAGACAGCTTTTCATGGAAATGGAAATACCCTTAAATGGCAATTGCGAGTTGACCTCTCCCTACAAAAAGAAATGGAACTATTTGGTGTCATATATGAAAGTGTAGAATACAGAAGCTTTGCAAGTCAGCACACTGTGTCCATCACAAACTATATAAATACAAGTATTATAATGTAGCAGAACTATCATTTGTTGTTTTTTTTCTTTTTGGAAAGTGGACCACAATCATTTCAATTCATTTTAGAGTCTACATAGTCAGCAAGTTGAAACAACATCTGAAAATTTAATCTATGGACACGCTATGACATGTTAACATACTATTTATGCAGTTTAAACACAAAAGATAAGCACCGATTTGGAATGCTCAGTGAACCGAACTAAACCCGTTCAGACCTGCTGGTTCAAGATGCTTTAGGTTCAGCGGATCTCCCATAGCCTAGTGGGTAAACGTGCAGTGTGGGACCACGTGCGCCAGTCCAAAAAGGTGCCAGGTTCAAATTCCTGATCTGTTCGGTCATTACTAATCTCAGCCAAGGAATGAACTATGGTGTTACAATTGACACTCAAGTGTCCCTGAGCCAAGAAAGTGCAAAATAAAGACCGCCCAGGATCCCTGTTACTGATCTCTTAATAAGCAGCAACAGCATGTTGAACTACACAGGCGAAACAACACAATTTTGGGGGGTCTAGAAGTGCAGAAAACCCCCGATTTTGTTCATCTCCTTGCTGTTTGTGGGAGCTGGCTGTGTGCCAAATGGCAAGTCACTGCACTTCAAAGTCATCCAATGTATTTGTTTATTCACTTACGGGATGTGGGCATCGCTGGCAAGGCCGGCATTTATTGCCCATCCCTAATTGCCCTCGAGAAGGTGGTGGCGAGCCACCTTCTTCAACCGCTGCAGTCCGTGTGGTGAAGGTACTCCCACAGTGCTGTTAGGGAGGGAGTTCCAGGATTTTGACCCAGCGACGATGAAGGAACATCGATATATTTCCAAGTCAGGATGGTGTGTGACTTGGAGGGGAACTTGGAGGTGGTGGTGTTCCCATGCGCCTGCTGCCATTGTCTTTCTAGGTGGAAGAGGTCACGGGTTTGGGAGGTGCTGCCAAAGAAGCCTTGGCAAGTTGCTGCAGTGCATCTTGTAGATGGTACACACTGCAGCCACGGTGCGCCGGTGGTGGAGGGAGTGAATGTTTAAGGTGGTGGATGGGGTGCCAATCAAGCGGGCTGCTTTGTCCTGGATGGTGTCGAGCTTCTTGAGTGTTGTTGGAGCTGCACTCATCCAGGCAAGTGGAGAGTATGTCATCACACTCCTGACTTGTGCCTTGTAGATGGTGGAAAGGCTTTGGGGAGTTAGCAGGTGAGACACTCGCCACAGAATACCCAGCCTCTGACCTGCTCTTGTTGCCACAGTATTTAAGTTTCTGGTCAATGGTGACCCCAAGGATGTTGATGGTGGGAGATTCAGCGATGGTAATACCGTTGAATGTCAAGGTGGGGTGGTTAGACTCTCACTTGTTAGAGATAGTCATTGCCTGGCACTTCTGTGGCGCAAATATTACCTGCCACTTCTCAGCCCAAGCCTAAACGTCATCCAGGTCTTGTTGCATGCGGGCATGGACTGCTTCATTATCTGAGGAGTTGTGAATGGTGCTGAACACTGTGCAGTCATCAGTGAACATCCCTATTTCTGACTTTATGATGGAGGGAAGGTCATTGATGAAGCAGCTGAAGATGGTTGGGCCCAGGACACTGCCCTGAGGAACTCCTGCAGCGATGTCCTGGGACTGTGATGATTGACCTTCAATCACCACAACCATCTTCCTTTGTGCTAGGTGTGACTCCAGCCAGTGGAGCGTTTTCCCCCTATTCCCATTGGCTTCAGTTTTACTAGGGCTCCTTGATGCCACACTCGGTCAAATGCTGCCTTGATGTCAAGGGCAGTCACTCTCACCTCACCTCTGGAATTCAGCTCCTTTGTCCATGTTTGGACCAAGGCTGTAATGAGGCCGGGAGCCAAGTGGTCTTGGCGGAACCCAAACTGGGCATGTGAGCAGGTTATTGGCGAGTGTGCCCCTTGATAGCACTGTCGATGACACCTTCCATCACTTTGCTGATGATTGAGAGTAGACTGATGGGGCGGTAATTGGCCAGGTTGGATTTGTCCTGCTTTTTGTGGACAGGACTTACCTGGGCAGTTTTCCACATTGTCGGATAGATGCCAGTGTTATAGCTGTACTGGAACAGCTTGGCTGGAGGCGCGGCTAGTTCTGGAGCACAAGTCTCCCGAGATGTTTCTGAAAGTGCTACATGAATGCAAGTCTTTCTCGGCCATTGGGTGTGATGGCTCCACAAGCAGCTGCACTGCTATCTGTTGTAATACCCATTGTGCGCCTCACGAGGGCGCAGTATCACAACTGGCACCTGAAAGGTTCCCTTATATCGCCATCAAGTGGCTGAAATCAGGTACAACAACAGGATGCATTTGAACTCAGCGCCATCGAACGGTAGGAAGCAGGTACTACAGCAATTTGCTGGTCAGTCAAGCTTCAAGGACGAATTTTCTCTGCTTTGAAGAGATGCTGTCCTTCACAAAGGGAGACAACTGAAATAGAAATGATAAAGAAACTAAATGACAAGAAAATTAAGTCAGTAATGCCTCAAGGAAAAAGTAATGCCCGTCTAGCTTTTCTTAACTTCTGTCTGGGCCAATAACACACAAAAATAAATTGACTCTTAAGACAGAAGTGGAGTTACTGCAGAAATGTGGCAGTCAAGGCCATGGAGCACTTAACACATGAAAGCTGTGCATGAGCCAAGAATAAAACATTTCAACCTCCCCTTCCGATGGAAGTAACATATCCCAGGCCATTTATTTCCTTCAGCAGCCCTCACACTTAAAACATCAAATTGCTGGTTTCACACACATTTTCAACACTAAGAAAGGAGGCTCTCAATTTAAAAGGTCATAAACCATTTCAGAGCAGAGCACAGCAAAGCTTTTCCCATCAGTCAGAGCACAGGGGTCATTCCAGCTGAACTTGTTCGTATTGAAATGATAGCAAATGACTTCTTGGGGCTTAATTGCTCACTCCATAATTTGAGAACCAGACCCGACAGAAAAGTGTGACAAATCCCAACATTGTTTTTGCTCCCTACTCCTCTCATCTCCTCTCGACACAGACTATTGCTGACTGCCCTGGTAGCGACAGCCTTTCAGTATCTCCCCCACGCGGCCAGTGGCCATTATTTGGCCACTTGGGGGAGATCTGCAGTATTTTGCTTTTGAATTGGCCATTATTTGCTTTGTGTCAGGACAGTCAGTGTTGGTAAGCTGTTTAAACATACAGGGGATGCAAGGGACATTACTCATTCAATCTAGTCGTGACAGTAGAACAAGGAAGTACTGGCTTCATCCAGTGAAAAACAAATTTACATTGCGATCAGGAAGTTCCACTTCACAAAGAGTGATCAATACATGGAATGGACTCCGTAGGGTTGGAAGACAAAGATTTTCAAGAACCAGTTGCATGCTACAATGGGAGAGGTGTTGGTGATGGTGGTGGTGGTGGGGGGAGTGGCAGGGGAGGGGGTGGCAGGGGTGGGGTGGGAGGGGGGTGGCAGGGTGAACCGTAGGTTCTTCCGTTATGTCTGAGCTCGGATGAGCCAAATGGTCTCTCCCATCCACATCCATCTTGTGAATTAGATTCAAAGAACAAGTACGATTTGCAAACTAACTGCAACAAGCACCTGGACACAAACCCCACAGCAATGGACTGAAATAATTGGGGTGGTTGGGGGAAGAGAAGAAATTAAATATTCAGGAAGCGGGTTGTCCCTCATGAACATGTGAATTTATCATCTGTACCGACATTGTCGGAATTGAAAAACGTCAGGATGATGTTCACTCTTCAGCCAAGTAGTTTTCTAGTTTCTGGCTCTGGAAATTCAAAACTCAGAGTTCAGACTGGAAAACAATGAGGCACTGAAGGCGTTTGCATCGACGTTAAAGATGCTATATAAACTAATGCCACCAACTATCAGGAAAGACTGAACAGGCGCGGATATGTGGTCGGAAGCTCATTTCAGGGTCAAATATGACACCAAGGTTGCGAACAGTGTGGTTGAGCCTCAGACAGATGTTAGGGAAAGGGATGGAGTCGGTGGCTAGGGAATGAAGTTTGTGGTGGGGACCGAAAACAGTGCCTTCGGTCTTCCCAATATTTAATTGGAGAACATTTCTGCTCATCCAGAACTGGATGTCGGACAAGCAATCTGACAATTTAGAGACCGTGGAGGGGTCGAGAGAGGTAGTGAGGTAGAGCTGGGTGTCGTCAGTGTACATGTGGAAACTGATGCTGTGTTTTCAGATGATGTCGCCGAGGGGCAACATGTAGATAGGAAATAGGAGGGGGGAAGAGAAGCCGTTGCAGGTGATTCTCTGGCTACGATTAGAATGGAACTCCTCCAAAGGTGCAATACAAACCCATACTTAAGACTGAAAGCTGTCAGCAGGAATACAAATTGAGAGGTTTTACAATAAAGATGCACTTAATTTCAGAACATTTTAAAATCTCCTGTTTTCACAGTTCTTCACAGTGAGTCAAAGAATATGGAAACTCTCAGGTAGAAATGTTTTCAGGAAGGGTGTGTGTGGGCAGGGGAGAAGGTTTCAGATACGAAACATGATTTTTTTTTTGGATTGCCTGAAATGTTCCAAGAATCACTCCGAAAAGTACGACAGATATTTTTGTGCTAAATTTCAAGTGTGATGCGTACTATACGCACATGCTAGACCCATAACGTATTAATTAATAATAGATGAGAAATTTGCAATTCGATCTTCCTTCCACTGGCTTCTAGTTATAGATGGGAATTTCTGGCTTGCAAGCCATATTTCTGAATACCAGCTTGTGCACAGCACCTTGGGCAATCAAGACGATGGGTTTCGACCTGAAACGTTGACTCTATTTCTCTCTCCACGGATGTTGCCTGGCCTGCTGAGTTTTTCCAGCATTTTCTGTTGTTATTTCGGATTTCCAGCATCTGCAGTATTTTGCTATCGTGCAAGAAAAGGGGGCTGGGGGGAGGGGGGGGGGGGGAGAATGGAGGAAAGAAGTAGGATATACATTTTAAAAAAATACTTAACCTGTTTAGAGTCTGAAATACGGTATTTCTGTTCAATAGTAACAAATCGTTTTAAAGAAAAGCAAATGCTTTGGTCATTTTGAGCCTCAAGAGAATTTTAAAACCGAATAAGGTCTTTGTAAAGAGAGGAAAAATAGGAGTTGACTCAATACACTGGCAGTATATTACCTGGTAACCAGCAAAGCACCTGCAGTCTTTCCCGATAGGATATGAACACTTAATCAGATTCCTGAAGTTTTTATTACCACAAATCGAATACTAATTTAATTTTAGATAAAATCACTACAGACTGTGTAGCAGCAATGAAACCTCTTGTTCAGCCGTTCAGCCCCAGGTGCCTGTTAAAACTACTGCACTTCAGCACTAGGTAAAGAAAGGAAGGGTTGGGCTATGACATCAGGACCCAGCAGGCTAGCTAGAGTCAGAACTCTGCGCTCGGCCAAGTTGTGCCTGAAATTGCCCTGCGGAGCCCGACAAATCAGCCATAAAATAAGGGCCCAGCGTCCCGATAACATGCCTCACGGGGAAGCAGCTAAAAAGGTAGGAAATATTGTTGGATAATCCTCATCCTTTTAACAGCTGATTTGTGGATGCCAGAGGCAGCAATGTGTCTGACTCGAAGAACAGCATCTCATCTTCCGATTAGGCACTCTGCAGCCTTCCGGACTCAATATCGAGTTCAACAATTTCAGATCATAACCTCAGCCTCCATTACACATTTTTTCTTGTAATTTTTCCACTCCTTTTACCCCCCCCCCTTTCCTTTTGTTTCTCTCTCACACCTGGCAGCTATCTCTTGCCCTGCCAGTACACTTTACACCTAATCTCAGCCTATTACCGTCTCGTCTAGCTCTTTTGTTTCTTTCAAAACTGCCCAACGCATTACCGGCACCCGGCTACCGAACATAGAGCACATATACCAGAAACGCTGTTTACGGAGGTCACGGACCATCATCAAAGACTCTACCCACCCCAGCCACAGTCTGTTCGCCCTCCTGCCATCTGGGAGACGCTACAGATGCATTCGTACCCGAACGACCAGATTAGGAACAGCTTCTTTCCCAGGGCTGTCATCCTACTGAACTCGACAAACAAACTCTAAAGCCTGCACATCTGCCAATGCACTTTATTATGTTTATGTTAATGTATTACAAGCCAAATGAGTGTTGTATGTTTAAATGTCTCCAAATATACACTCTCGGGAGCCGCAAGCCTACGTTTCGTTGTACTGCACTTGTGCACTAACAATGACAATAAAGTTGATTATTATTATTCACTTCTTTTGTCCGATCGCAGCCCTGCCTTCGATCTAATTTCTTTTCTTTCCAGTTTTGAAGAAGGGTTCGACCCGAAACGTCAACTCAAATTTCTCTCCACAGATGTTGCCTGACCTGCTGAGTTTTTCCAGCATTTTCTGTTGTTTTTTGACAATTATCTACATTTGTTATTGTTTCAAACATTCATCTTCAGACTACATACAGAGCAGTACATGCCAGTCCTGCGTCCAGAAAACTCACGTGTAAAGGACTCCCCGGGAATCATGAGCTATTTCCTGTCCGGTGCCTCTCCTTGAAGGTGGCTGGAGTTCATAACTGAGTTTTGCTTTGTAATCCTCATTTTTGCCATTTTAGCAAACAGACATCCTCATCATTAACTAGCACATTGTCTAATTCTTGCTGAATTTTATTATCTTCCTGTTCCAATGTTATCTCATCAACCTTTGCTTCTTACCTAGCTGAACTATGACGTTACTCAGGAGTGTCATTATGATCAATAATAGGATATGCATTGCACAGTTTACATCATCTCATGTTATTTAACCATAATTCATACATTAGCTGTTCTGTCTTCGCTCCGTATTTAAAAACAACATAAAAACATATCTATATTCTTACAAATACTCCAAGTGATGACCCACAAGACACTATTCCTCCCCGTCCCACTTCCCCACCTAAGGTCTCCTCCTGACCTCTGGGCCCAACAGCTATGAGGACTCTACTGAAGAGGTCTTCTCGATCTCTAGGAAGCACTGCATCCAAGGAAGAAATGAGAAGTACCCGATCCACTCGCCCTCACCCACCCTGCCCCACCCCACCCACCGCCGCCCAACACGCCAGCCTACAGGAACAGCTGGGACTTCTACAGCTGATCCACCGCTTCCCAGCCCTTCAAAAGTACAGCCCGCCAAACAGCTGAAGGCTCCCGCACCAGCACACGCTGGGAACTGCCCAGCTGGAGATGTGAGCGCTGGCCCTCACCCCTCGAGATCCTGCCAATTACGCTGATGGTTGAACAGCAAAACTGAGCTGCCCGCCCGCCTGCCTGATGCAACAGCAGAGGCTACGCAGACTGACAGCTCGTTTGTGCCTTCTCTGCTGCTCAAGCCCAGATGAACATCTCCCCCCTCCAACGGACTACTCATTGTATTCCACATCACTGACCCAGACAGCAGCACATTCACCAGAGGACTAACCAGCATCCTCAAGCATCAGATATCCATGCCAGCAACCAATGCAAAAACAAACCATAAAATGCCCCAAAACTGCTGGGGTGGTGACCCGAGCCAAGGTTTCTATGCAGAGGGCGGTTGCAATGTGGAATTGCCCGCCACAAAACTAGCTGAAGAAGACTCTGCAATTTCTGTTAGAAGGAAATTGGCTACTTGAAAACAAGAAATGTTGGAGTTTGGGTATCAGGCAGGAGGGTGGGATTAGACAAGGTGATTCACGTGGATAAAAACGCCAGCGCAAATCTGATGGGCCGAATGGCCTGTTTCTGTGCTGTAATGTTCCATGATTCTGCTACTAGACTGAAATCTAGCCGGCCCACACTGCCCATGGCCGAGCATGGAGGTCAAAGCCTCCAAAACCACCCTCTACACTGCCCATCTTTCAAAGACTCCCAGAGAAGCCCAACAAAAGCACAGAAACACCCCACAGTAGCGACATCATCATCAGCCTCTCTGACAATCCCGCATGGTATATCTCAAAGGAGAAGTCCCAGGCACATTCCCCATGGATGAATTCTGAACTTGGCACGAGAAAGTCATCACCAGCCTTGGCTAACTTAATGTGGCCCAGATTATTTCACCTCCCCAAACATAACCAGAATCACTGCTAAGTGAAACGCTTCCTCCAGGCCTCAACACGTGCCAAAGCCTCCAGCGTAAGCCAATCCTCCACAAAAATATCTCGGGCCCCCTGCTCAATGCTAATGGCCACATCCCTCAGTAAGGTGACCACCTCCCAATTTTGAATTGAACAGTCCAGTTTTGCGGTCAGGAACAAAGGGGAGACGGTAAAAGTTTCTTTTTCGGACACGGCACTTAAAAACGCAGGACTGGATTCGTGCGCGAGTGAACCTGGTTGGTGGTCGTGCCATCTATTTTTTAAGTAAAGGTTCCCCTCCTGTCCAGTTTTAGACTGGGCATGTGCCCCAGAGGTCAGCCCTGGCACAGCTCACATGAAGTTTATTTGCCCAACACCTCCCGTCAATGTAAATCTAGCACTGGTAGAATCATCTGACCTGTAAAAGATGTGGGACTGGAGGTCAATGCGTTGCTGACGTCCCCTGATATCCTGAAAAGCAAAGAAAGAGAGACTTGCATTTATATAGCGCCTTTCACAACCTCCTGAAGTCGTAAAGCATTTTACTGTTGTAATATAGGAAATGCGGCAGCCAATTTGTACACAGCAAGCTCCCACAAACAGCAATGTGATAATGACCAGATAATCTCTTTTAGCGATGTTGGTTGAGGGATAAATATTGGCCCCAGGACACCAAGGAAACCTCTCATGATTTTCTTCTAATAGCGCCATGGGAACTTTTATATCTACTTGAGGGGACAAACGGGGACTCGGTTTAACGTCTCATCCAAAAGACAGCACCTCTGATGGTGCTGCATTTCCCTAGTACAGCACTGGAGTGTCAGCCTAGATTTTGTGCTCAAGTCTCCAGAGTTAGACTCAAACCCACATCCTTCTGACTCAGAGGCAAGAGTGCTACCAGCTGAGGCACAGATGACACCTTAGCTACATTCCTCAAGACAAGGGAGAGGTCCACTGGGCTTACAGGGTGTTTGCTAAAGTGCAGACTGACGACGTGTTGATAGCGCGATGGTCTGAGTGATAGAACACGTTTCACTAATTCCGTCATGAACCAATCCCAAGTGAACATTTGACAAGCTGAGTAGTTATTTGACAGTTCTGGAGTCTGGGGTTGATGACATCGGGAAATTAAGAGCAAATCAAAATGGAGACAAAAATACAAAGAAAAATTAAAATGATTAGGGAGCCAAAAACTGAGCATGAAGCACATTCTAGCTACGCTTTAATGAATGTCTTTTTCACACTGCACAATTAATTGAAAAATAATGTGTCAGCCTTTCAACTGACCTTTGAAAGCTTTGCATGCCCCTTGATAACAACCCAACCCCTTACAGCACGGTACAGATGGCAAGAATGATAATTCAGCGCTTCAGCACTACCTTCAAAAGAGGTTATTTATCAGGTCCCAGGGAGACACGAGCCAAGTTGCAGCACTCAAAAGAAAACTCTGTTCTACGGATCATCAGACATGGGGGAAAAATGCTGGAATATTTATGTGCACCAAGTCATTTGGAGTTTTTATACTCCATGGTATAATTTTTTTTTTCCATTTTACACCAACACTGTCTGTTCCATTAACATCAGCTGTCTTATTGACCAATATATTTGCCGAGTTAACATGCTTGGTTGGCAGACTAGCATAGCGAGGGACACTGAAGCTAAGGTTTCTGTACCTACCCCCCCACCGCGCCTCCCCCCACCCCCACCGTGGTTCAGCTCATTTATCCAGTGAGTAGCTGACCAGCAAGATTTAAACCTCACTCTGTGGCAGCGATAGAAGGCAATACAACTGGCATAAGCGTTAGAGAGGAAATTCGACCAGGGTTGCTGCGCCAGATGGCTATCCCGTGACCCTTGCTGGAAGTGTGTATGTGTGACATTGAACCAGGGCAGTATTGGGCTTTGGCTCTGAAATCATTCCATGTCAAACAACCTGACGACACTTACTGTTTGGGGGTCACACCTGGAAGAATGACCACTTAGGCAAGGTGACCACTGCCTCCAGGAGACAACCCTCTCGCTCCGTGCTTTGGGAATCCTGAATTCTTGCTAAATCACTTGTACACATGACCTTTATTTTAATAAATTATTACTATAGTAACCCCCCTCCTCCAAATTTCCCTCACTCCTTCCTCCAAAGAGGTACAAATCCACCGTGCTCCACACTCTTCCTGCTCCCTGCAAACTCACCACCTCCAACACTGACCGATTCATTCCCACAACCTCAAAACTGTGGCACTTGCACCTCCTTCAGACCCTTCATGCTCCAACAGGCTTCAGGGGGTAAAAATTGGGTAGCGCCGGGCACTACCTTCGCCATGGTGGTACTTTTAGAGCCCCGAAAAAGTTAGCGCCCCCGCAGCCAATTTTCCCAGGTAGCGCCCCGAGATGGAGGAGGGGTGCTACTGGAAGTGCCACGCGTCCCTCTTGGGGCACTGCGAGCCAATATCGCGGCACGTCACGCCGCGGTACTACAGGCCTTCCTCCCTTTATTAAAGGGGAGGAGCCTGGCGCAGCACATCCCGGCACCTCAAGAGGAGTGCCGGGCTCACAGAGAAACATAGAAACATAGAAGCTAGGAGCAGGAGTAGGCCATTCGGCCCCTCGAGCCTGCTCCGCCATTCAATGAGATCATGGCTGATCATCCAAATTCAGTACCCTGTCCCTGCTTTCTCCCCATATCCCTTGATCCCTTTAGCCTTAAGAAATATATCCAACTCCTTCTTGAATATATTTAATGAACTGGCCTCCACCGCCCTCTGTGGCAGAGAATTCCACAGGTTCACCACTCTCTGGGTGAAGAAATTCCTCCTCATTTCAGTCCTAAATGGCTTACCCCTTATCCTTAGACTATGACCCCTGGTTCTGGACTCCCCAGCCATCGGAAACATCCTTCCTGCATCTAGTCTGTCTGGGCCTGACAGAATTTTATAGGTTTCGATGAGATCCCCTCTCAATCTTCTAAACTCCAGTGAGTTTAAGCCCAATCAACACAATCTCTCCTCATACGTCATTCCTGCCATCCCAGGTATCAGCCTGGTGAATCTTCGCTGCACTCCCTCCATGGCAAGAACGTCCTTCCTCAGATAAGGCGACCAAAACTACACACAATACTCAAGGTGCGGTCTTACCAAGGCCCTGTGCAACTGCAGCAAGACATCCTTGTTCCTGTACTCGAACCCTCTTGCTACGAAGGTCAACATACCATTTGCCTTCTTAACCGCCTGCTGCACCTGCATGCTTACCTTCAGCGACTGGTGCACAAGAACACCCAGGTCTCTTTGCACTTCCCCTTCTCCCAATCTATTGCCAAATAATAATCTGCCTTCCTGTTTTTGCCACCAAAGTGGATAACCTCACATTTATCCACATTATAGTGCATTTGCCATGTTTCTGCCCAATCATCCAACCTGTCCAAATCGTACTGGAGTTTCACGACATCCTCCTCACAGCATACCCTCCCACCCAGCTTTGTGTCGTCTGCAAATTTGGAGATATTACATCCAATTCCCTCGTCCAGATCATTAATATATATTGTGAACAGCTGGGGTCCTAGGACCGATCCTTGCGGTACCCCATTAGTCACTGCTTGCCACTCGGAAAACGACCCGTTTATTCCAACTCTCTGCTTTCTATCCGCCAACCAGTTCTCTATCCAAGTCAATACCTTGCCCCCAATCCCATGTGCCTTAATTTTGCACGCTAATCTCTTATGCGGGGCCTTATCGAAAGCCTTCTGAAAGTCCAAATATACCACATCCACTGGTTCCCCCTTATCTATTTTACCAGTTACATCCTCAAAAAATTCCAGTAGATTAGTCAAGCACAATTTACCTTTTGTAAATCCATGTTGACTTTGTCCGATCCCGTCACTGTTTTCCAAGTGCTCTGCTATTACATCTTTTATAATGGACTCTAGCATTTTCCCCACTACCAATGTCAGGCTTACCGGTCTATAATTCCCTGCTTTTTCTCTACCACCTTTTTTGAATAGTGGGGTAACATTAGCTACCCTCCAATCCATGGGTACTGTTCCAGAGTCTATCGAGTTCTGGAAGATGACCACCAATGCATCTACTATTTCTAGGGCCACTTCCTTAAGTACCCTCGGATGTAGATTATCAGGCCCTGGGGATTTATCGGCCTTCAGTCCCATCAATTTTCCTAACACCATTTCCCTACAAATACTGATTTCTTTCAGTTCCACCCTTTCATTAGAACCTATGTTCCCCGGCATCTCTGGGAGGTTATTTGTGTCCTCCTTTGTGAAGACAGAACCAAAATATGTATTTAGTTGGCCTGCCATTTCTTTGTTCCCCGTTATAAATTCCCCTGAGTCTGACTGCAAGGGACCTATGCTTGACTTCACCAATCTTTTTCTCTTCACATATCTATAAAAGCTTTTACAGTCAGTTTTTATGTTCCCTGAAAGCTTACTCTCATATTCTATTTTCCCCTTCTTAATTAATACCTTTGTCGTCCTTTGTTGAATCCTAAACTGCTCCCAATCCTCAGGATTATTGCTTTTTCTGGCCAATTTATATGTCCTCTCCTTGGATCTTATGCTATCCCTAGTTTCCCTTGTTAGCCACAGTTGAGTCACCTTCTTTGTTTTATTTTTATGCCAAACTGGGATGAACAAATTCTGTAGTTCATCCATTCGGTCTTTGAATGTTTGCCATTGCCTATCCACCGTCAACCCTTTGAGTGACATTCCCCAATCAATCCTGCCCAACTCGCTCCTCAGACCATCGTAGTTTCCTTTATTTAAATTTAGGACCCTTGTCTCTGAGTCAACTACATCATTCTCCATCTTAATGAAGAATTCAATCATATTATGATCGCTCCGACCAAAGGGGCCTCGTACAACAAGATTGCTTATTAATCCTTTCTCGTTACATAATACCCAGTCTAAGATGGCCTGATCTCTGGTTGGTTCCTCGACATATTGGTCCAGGAAACTATCCCATAAACACTCCAGGAATTCCTCCTCCACAGTATTGTTACTAATTTGGTTAGCCCAATCTATATGTAGATTAAAGTCACCCATGATGACTGCTGTGCCCTTATTGCACGCTTCTTTAATTTCCCTTTTAATGCCATCCCCAACCTCCGCCTTACTGTTTGGAGGTCTATATACCACTAATGTTTCTGCCCCTTAGTATTTCTCAATTCTACCCATACAGATTCCACATCATCAGAGCTAATATCCTTCCTTACAATTGTGTTAATCCCCTCTTTAACCAGTAATGCTACCCCACCTCCCTTTCCTTTTCGCCTATCTTTCCTGAATATCGAATACCCCTGGATGTTGAGTTCCCAGCCTTGGCCATCCTTGAGCCACGTTTCCGTAATCCCAACCAAATCATATTTGTTTACCTCTATTTGCGCAGCCAATTCATCCACCTTATTACGAATGCTCCTCGCATTAAGACACAAAGCCTTCAGGCTTGTTTTTTTTAACGCTCTTAAACCTATTAGAATTATTATTTACTGTGGCCACGTAAATAGAGCAGCCGGCACCCTGGGGGGGGGGGGGGGGGGCTTCACGGGGGCCGGGGACAGCAATGGGGCAGGTGCTGACAGGCGGCCAGCAACAAAAATTGGCCGCCCGCCACTTCCCCTTTAACTAGCGCCGCCCCAGTCGCAAGTAGGTCCCCCTGACCCCGGCGGACATAGCGTCCGGCGGTAAGTCGAGGGGGGGGGGGCACCACCCAAATTATACAGCCGGGGCACTGCACACGGAGATGACATCATCGCCGGCGGCACAGAGCCGCGCGGCGCTAACGGTTAGCGCTGCCGCTAACCTCCTGCTGAATTTCGCGGGAGGCATTAGCGCCCAGGCACTAGTTGATTTGCGCCCTCTTAGGGCGCTAACGGGAGACGCAAATCAACCGAATTTAACCCCCCAGGATTTAAATCCCAAAGCAGGTTCTTACCCAACCAAGACTTCTTGATTTACCGCATCTTCTCTCCACTCTTCGAGGTGTTTTCTATATGGACCTTGGCCTTTCACCTAGATTTCCCAATGATTAAAAAAAAGGCTCCTTACTCCTTCACCCAGACCCAGAATACCCGAGAGTTTTCTGAAAACCTCTCCTCTCCTCTCCCCTCCCAAACTCTTATTTCTTGACCGAAGGGGGTAATCGGGGAATCACAGGGCAAATGCAGCTGGACTCGAGTGAGTTTGGAATTGCGTGTCAGGTCGGCTCGAGTCTCACACCACTCCAGCTTCTCAGTGGTTGAACTGGTTCTGCTAAAATTCAAGTTTGAAAAGAGCACAGAGGACCCAGGGGAACACCTTCAAGTTTCTATTATTAGAACCGAGCTGACTGCCTGTCAGCTTCCTACTAACATTAGTGCAATGAAATGTCACTTTGAACATTTAGGCTACACTTGCATTGGAACTGTACAGTCGCTGGTTATACTGTACTATTAATTCAGAGCTGGGGCCCCAACCTCATTCTGGAATGAAGCAAGAGTGAGATTGCCTACTCCAGGGAGGAACACTCCAGTTTGATCTAGAGTCCATTGCATCCTAACCCCTGATTTACACAAACAAAGCATCGATGTGGGGCTAAACATCATTGCACTGACACTACGTCTGGATGTAGTCTCAACACAATCACACGCTATATTAATTTTTCAATTAGGTTCCATCCAGACTGCAAGATGGAGTTTGTAAGCTAGCAACAGCTTCCACATCAAACTTTAATAAAACTATTCCTTGGGGTCCTTGGATTTAAGATCATCCCTGAGAGAATACAATACGAGAATACAATTCGCCAAGGCTGTGCACATACCTGTAATTACATCTACACACAGCCCTTGTATGCCCTGACAAAGGATAGGTATTAATAGCTAGTACAGGTATGTGAGTATTTTGAGACGCATGTGGCAGGTACAGCATGCTTGGGAGGAACAGGTGACTTTGGACCTGTGGTTCCCAAAGCTCTCCACCACTGGGAGTTTTCCTCACCTCATGTCTGGGTCTGTTGTAGACTAATCGATAGAGATCGATTGCTCTGATTAGTCAACAACTCCATTATTGTTGTATCCTGAGACTACCAGGATGGTAGAAGGCGAACCAGATGGACCTTGGTTTTTTTTCAGCTAGCAATCCCTATGTTCCTATTTACATAGGGATCGCTCTGCTCTCCACTCCCAGTGCTCTAGAAGTGGGTAGCAGTCCCTAACCATTATTATAGCATGACCGCAGCATAAGATAACATTTTTGAAGGTTAGGGAAAACAATCCAACCACAAAAAGATAACACAGAAAATGTACGAAGGGTCCTCGACCCGAAACGCTGACTCTGTTTCTCTCTCCTCGATGTTGCCTGACCTGCTGAGTGTTTCCAGCATTTTCAGTTGTTATTTCAGATTTCCAGCATCCGCAGTATTTTGCTATTGCACAAAAAGGTATAGTCCTGCCTCAATTATATAAAAAAAAAAATGTTGTGGTGCGCCACTGAAACCAAGACTGTATTATAAGCTCTAACAGAAAGGCAGTTTCCATTCAATCTCCTCTCCCCACCAGCATGTACCTTACAGTCGCCAGTAACTGGGTATCTGCATGTGCCCAACTGGTGAGGTGCTGAAATAAGGTCTGAAGTGGCACTCTATGATTACCCACACCTTCACACCAGCTAGGCAAGTTGCCCACATTTGGTGTTAAGTATCTTAAGTTTGAGCTAGCAATATCATCTCTTAAGGAAACATATGTACACAGAGTATCATTTAATAAAAGGATTGCAGTGTATACACAAAATAAACTAGTAATTGTTAGACAAAAAGCTTGCTTAAGTGAAATTAAAATGATTAGTTCTTACCTCAAGAGAAGGAGTCAGTGGGAGAAAATTATTCGGAACCTGAAGGTTGGCACTTCTGAAACCTGTGGGTGATGGAAGACAATCAACAGTTGAGTTATCAATAGATGGCACCTGGCCACAAGAACATGCTGTGCCAACCAGAGATGTCATGGATGGACAAACAAACTACAGTTGTCTAACTAGATTTGAAACAACACATTTAACAATTGGTAAGAGTCAGCAGACACGGAAATGACCCAAGGTGCAGGAGCAGGCAGCTGGTACTGGGTAACTGGGGCACATGGTAACCGGGGCACATGGTAACCGGGGCACATGGTCCGATTCATCAGAAGTTGCATTCTGTTCTTCTTCAGACTTCTGCATATGCCCAGATCGGAGCAGTTTGGGGGTTCATCCGAGGTAAGGGATGAGAGTGCTGGGGAAGGGAATATTATTTTTGACTTCAGTTATGCACGTCAGTATCCACTCAGCCAGGACAGGTGTAGAACAGGTTAGATAAAAGTTTGAAATTCTCCTCACTCTATGCCAGCAATACACCCTGTACTTCAACCCCAGCTTCTGAAGAGCAGTGCGACATTGGTGCACGCTTGTCATCCTAATGGTCCTCTTGGAGCAAGACTGCCAACAGTGACAACTTGCTGCCAATTTTGTATTGTAGAACCTCATCAAATAAATAACAGGTTGAGTCTGCCCAAACTTATTTCAGGTCACATGATGGAAGCTCAAGTCGAACCAAGGTTGCAGAGGTGACTGAACAACTTCTAATCCATTGCTTTACTCAAAGTACCTATTTCTGGGTATTGCATTCTGCAAAATACAGCTCCACAGGATCCACACACTCAGCCATTTGACTGTCACTTTGCTTCCTTATATTTAACTTGAAATTATCTTCCTCCAATCCCTAGTCTTTATTCCACAAAAACAGATTTAGCTCTTCCACATATAGACACTCCAGTTACCAGTCAAGGAAAAATAAAACATAATGTCAAAGGATCTCCATCTCTTTGCAATTTTTATTTTTATTCACTTCCCCACCCTCACCATCCCCCCCTCCCCCCAGAACAGTGTCAACTGTGGCTCAGTGGGTGACACTCTCGCCTCTGAGTCGGAAGGTTGTGGGTTCAAGTCCCACTCCAGACTCTTGAGCACAAAAATCTAGGCTGACACTCCAGTGCAGTGCTGAGGGAGTGCCGCATTGTCAGAGGTTCCGTCTTTCGGATGAGTCGTTAAACCGAGGCCCCGTCTGCTTTCTCAGGTGGATGTAAAAGATCCCGTGGCACTATTTCAAAGAAGAGCAGGGGAGTTCTCCCTGGTGCCCTGGCCAATATTTATCCCTTAGTCAACATAAGAAAAACAGATTATCTGGTCATTATCACATTGCTGTTTGTGGGAGCTTGCTGTGCGCAATTTGACTGCCGCGTTTCTTACATTACAACAGTGACTCCACTTTAAAAAGTTCTTCATTGGCTGTAAAGTGCTTTGGGACGTCCAGTGGTCCTGAAAGGCTTTCTTTTTACAGATCCGCAGTAGGAAGTGTCTAGTCACGATGCCTGTGGGGCAGGCTTGATAGATCAGCTGGTCTGAAAGGAAGATGATTCAAACTCTGTTCTCTAAAGGGAAGATGATTCAAACTCTGATTGACCAAAGGATGTTGAATTCTGGGTAGGGTTCTGGATTTTGTTTGATCCTTTTCTTCAATTTTAAACCAATTGCCCAGTAACGTAGGGAGTGATTTTATCAATGGGGAGCTTTTGGAGGTGGGACTCCCACTTGTCGGGTTTCAGTCCTTCCTCCACCAACTTCTGGCCAACCCATGCTATTTTCCCTTGATTGACCTTGTAAAGCCCGCCCAGCGGACTTAGCAGGCCATTTAAGGGAAAGCCAGTTACTGAGAACGTCAACGTATGACGCATCATCTGTCCAAAATTTTTGACGGATAAATTGTTATCGTTTGACAGCTCTGTGAAGCTGTCAAACAGTGACATTCTCTGTTGTTTGATGAGTTCTTGAATTCAAGACTCATCAAACCTCTTTCTTTAGCAGAAATTAGATGGTTGTTGCACTGGAGAATGCAGCGGCCATCTGTCATCTCTACCGCGGAGGTGCGAGACTCTCTGCATACCCACCGACTGAAGCCTGCAGGAAGAAACAAAGGTAAGTACACTTTTTCTAACACTTTGCACTTACCTCACATACTCACCTCTCCACACTTGCACCCATAACTTACCTTCACACCACACTTTTGGACCCCTCCAACCCCCGCAGACCCACAACTCGCCTTGGTGACCCTGGCAGGTTTTGGAGCCTTCGGGGAGCCCGCACTTGTGTGGGCAAAATGGGGATAATCCTATTTTCTGCTTGTTAACTACCTGATAACAGACAATTAAGTGGATGTAATCCCTTCCCGTCACCAAGGAGACGGGACCCGGCGCGGGATGGCTACCCGCCTCCTGGCAAGATGGCACGGAGGCGGGTTGGGCACCCGCCCCCGAATTCAGCCATTTTCCCGGCAGTCCCGCCTCCCTAGGGCTGGCAAAATCACCCCCTCAGTGTCAACAGCCACTGGTACTGGAGCTAGAGGAGTGACCACAACTAGTACTGCAGACAGAGAGGCCAGCTACATCCAGTGATTCGAATCGTTCACTGTTGAGAGAATCCCATTTACCACAAACAGGCCCAATCAGATGAATACTGATCAGCACTGACACCGCTGGCCGTGATGGAGCTATAGCTTAAAGGTAGTGAATATTGAGATCACACTCAAGATGGTATTCTAGATTTATTATGAAAGAGGGAGCAATTCCTTTCAGGAGTCCAAAGAAGAAAGAGATTGAGATTGCAGTGTCACCATGGCGATGAATCAAAGCACTGAGACCGCAACTTCTAACATCAGACTTTGCATTAATTAGAGGACATCAGTGTTATGGTGGGAGTCTAATATAGGCTCACACCCAAATCAGATCGTACGTGATCATCAGTCTGAACATGGCACGATAATAAACAAACTGAACCAACAGTAGGATTTAGATACAAAAGCAGGTAAGGTATATTCACACAAGATCAATTCCTCTTTATTTCCTTCTCCCGTGTTGGGGAAGGGGGAGAATTTAGAGTTTTTTATATGGAAACAGCTCCGATATAAAAAATGGTCGGTCGTGTGTCCTACCTACATTGACCATCAAAAACTCCATCCATCTACCATTGTTCCAGTATTATGGATGTGACTTTTCATTGGCACAATTTAGGAGTGTGATAGAATATTCTCCACTTGTCTGGATGGGTGCAGCTGCAATCACATTCAAGAAGCTTGACATCATCCAGGCCAATGCAGCCCACTTCATCAGCACTTTATCCACTAGCCTAAACACCCAATCCCTCCACCACAGGCACACCATGGTTGCAGTATCTACTAGCTACAGGATGCACTGCAGCAATTCGCCAAGGCTTCCTCTGCAGCACCTCTCATACACATGTCCTCTACTACTACAACAACAACGTGTATTTATTTTGCGCCTTTAACGTAGTAAAACGTCCCAAGGCGCTTCACAACCTAGAAGGACAAGGGCAGCAGGTGCATAGGAACACCATCACCTCCAAGTACCCCTCCAAGGCACAGACCATCCCAACTTGGAAATATATCGCTGATCCTTCAACATCGCTGGGTCAAAATCCTGGAATCCCTCCCTAACAGCACTGTGGGAGCACCTTCACCACACGGACTGCAGCGGCTCAAGAAGCTGGCCCACCACCACCTTCTCAAGGGCCATTAGGGATGGACAACAAATGCTTGCCAGCGGTGCCCACATCCCAAGATTGAATTAAAACATTATATAGATACAGAAATGAAATTAATAGATTAAGGGGAGAAATTCAGTCGCGCCCCATTTGGGACGCTAACTTTGCCGGGGCGCTACTTTTAGCGCCCCGAAAAGTTTAGCGCCGCTGTGCCGTAAATTGAGTAGTAGCGCCCCAAGCAGGAGGCAGGGTGCTACTGGAAGCGCTCCCGCTCCTTCCTGGGGCCCTACCATTCAATATCATGGCGTTACCCGCAACAACACCGCAGTATTACAGGCCTCCCTCCCTGTAAAGGGGAGGAGCCTAGCGCAGCACGCGCCAGGGCCCTGCTGGACCACTGGGGATGGGGTGCCGGGAAAACAGCCCGGCACTCAAGAGGAGTGCCGGGCTGACCGATCGCAGCCGGCACCCCGCACAAAGAAGCGGAAGGGGGCAGGTGCTGGCAGGGGGCCCAAAAAAAAGACCGCCTGGCACCTGCCCTTTAATTTGCACTGTCACAGCCGCAAAAAAGCCACCCTGACCCTGTCGGACATATCATCTGCCAGTAGGTCAGGGGCGTGACCGAAGTTTGTGACATCGCCGGAGGCACAGCGCCGCAGGGCGCTATCAGCGCCGCTAATCACCCACTAAATTTTGTGGGAGGTGTTAGCGGGGCCGCGCCCAGGCGCTAGGGGCTTTGTGCCCTGTTAAACGGGAGGCGCAAAGCAACCCAATTTC
Source organism: Somniosus microcephalus (assembly GCF_052327205.1). Classification (NCBI taxonomy): domain Eukaryota; kingdom Metazoa; phylum Chordata; class Chondrichthyes; order Squaliformes; family Somniosidae; genus Somniosus; species Somniosus microcephalus. The sequence continues at coordinate 21,700,221 of NC_141002.1, read as the reverse complement.
CCCCCCTAAGACTCCCAGCGACTGCAATATTTTGAAGTGAATAGAAAGATCATCCAAGCTTCTCACTAAGCTACACATTTGTTCTATTGACACAAATTGGACACTTTATCTGGTATTGAATGATGAGATAAACAGATTTCTGAAAGTAACTCAAGCTGGTTACTCTATTTATTCAGTCCAGTGGGTCATATTCTTCCATACTAATTGTAGAAATTAGCACCGGGAATTAGAGTTTAATTATGTGTATTTATGCAGAACCAATTTAGATTGAAGAACCACGTGCAGGAAACATATCTTCACCACCTGCTACCCCAGTGTCGAACACAGGCAGTGGTCGGGGCTGAAGCCCTCTCAGCTGTGAAACTGTTTCTCTATAATCTGACAAGTTTATTCCCTGACTAAAAAAAGTTTTAAAGAAGTTGATAAGTTGTTCTTCAGCAAACTTTAAGACCGGGGTGGAAAGGAATTAAAATTATAATTGAATATATTAAGGCTGCCATTCTGCTTTCAATACCACAAAATCCATACTAATAGAGAGGTCCCTGGATATTGCAATGTGCAGCGGCAAACCCAAGTTACACTGACGGCTGCGCCTCACACTGCGTTCCGCCACAAAGGAATGTTGGGAAGGTGAGCCGAGCTCTGCTGCCTGGGCAGCTAATTTTTCTCATTATGAAGAGCCAGGAGTGGAGTCACTTCCATTCCAACCTCAAAAAAGTTCCAATTGTATCTAAACTTCTCAGTCAGTCCAAAGTTTATTGTCTGGGAATTTTCAAATGGGGCTTCACATCAGCTGGGGTTATACTGCAGCCAGTGTGTGAAGCGAGACTAGCGGCCAACAAGGGGCAGTCTCAAGTTGCCAGATTGTTGGCCTAACTCATCAACACAAAAGTGGTAGTATAATAATTATGGTTTTGGTACTAAACCATACAGAGCTCCCCGCTGTTTGATGCCTGGCCTGTGCAGATTTAGCTACACCAGTATAATTGGCCTCAACTCTTCTGGGCTGTGAGAAAGGAGAGAGAGAAATTAAATGAGTTCCCTCCTCACTGGTAACAGCCAACCCTGGCTGGGAAGCTCACAAGTGCAGACGTTGGGCGGGAACAGGAGTGAAGTTACCAAGGAAGCCCTCTCCAGTCAAATAGCCAGCTGACATTCACTGTAAAGGCTCACCCATGAAGAATGGCCAGCTGGGCCAGGTATCAGTAGGCTTGAGGTACGTTAGTTTGGCATCACGGCGGTGGGAGGGGGCTATGTACTCTGGCACCACAGTTGAGGGAGAATTTGAGGGTTAGAGGGGGGTTCGACTGTGGAATTTGTCTTACTGATAGTTCCTTTTGGTCTGTCAGCAGTGATGGGGAGGAGAACAGCGAATGGAATGGGAAGAGAGAGGAATGGGGACGAGTGAGAGAGGCTGGCAGAAATTTGAGGGGATCCCAATTCGGGCAGCGCTCTAACAGATCTTGCAGTGAATTCAGGGCTTTGTGATTAGTTCCTGGAGTCAAATGTCTCTCTGCCTCTCGCCCTCTATCTCAGCTTTCGCTAATTAGAACACTTACATTTTCTGATGCTAATCAGAGGCTTTCTGTTTGTCTGAGAAGCCTCCCAAAATTCAACTCATTTGTTTGTTATTCATTTTGGGAAAAGAAAACAAGAACTCAAATTAGAATGATGAAAGACAGCGTCACCGGCTCTTTCTCACTCAGCTTGCTATGCTTCTGAAGTAAAAGAAGTGAACACCTTTCATTATAAAGTTGAGTTTAATACCTACTCAAATTCATTATCCAGTGTGCAATCAAAGCATTTTCAAAAAAACACAAACTGAAATTCTGTTATACACAGACACAGTTAGACTTTCCCACCGAGAAAAATAAATAAAAGGTCATAATTCAAACATAAACGAAAGCTATAATCAGTGTGCCCAAGATTTGAAGTCTCTACATGCTGGTTTCTCTATCTCAGACACACACATGCATCTGTTTAAAAAAATAATTAAAATAAACCTTATCTGAATAAAGCTTTGAAATTTCTATTCCAGCTTTTCTTCAAATACATTTTGAAAACTAGCAGGAGGCCACTGCTGGAAAGTAATAAACACTGGGGTGTTTGGGTTCACTGAGCACTGCTGACGGATCCTGGGAAATGGTGCACACTGCACATGCTCAGACCACAGGACTTACCTTCAACTACTGTGAGTCACAGCACTGGGCAAAAGTATGAAATCCAAGCCCAGGCTTTGGGAGAGGCTGAGGCCTTCTTCAATGAAGTTTAATGAGGACATTAAAAGAGAGAAAAGGCAATTCAGTGGGTAAATTTAATCATGTTGCGAAATATAGGCCTAGAAATTGGTTGACGCTACGCCCATTTTTACAGGCGTAAAACAGGCACCTAAGGCGCATCCAATATGCCGGGCGACGTGAGCAAGCACTTTCCACGTCAGAAGTGCGATGCCCGCCGAATCGGTGCGGGGACAAAAAAAGGTGACATGGAGCCATGACATGAACTCTGAGTCTCGTGGTTTTAACAATACAATGAACTCAGTGAGGCTCCACTCCTGGTGCATGGCCTTGCTATATGGCAGTGTGGGTAGCAGGATCAAGCTCTTAGCATTACAGACCTACGTCCAGTACCTCTAGTAAGGCTGAAATGATCCTGCATACAAAAATGCTCCTCTGAACTTTCCTTTCTTGTTCTTCCCATGTTATAAATATGTCAGCTGCATGCTCATTCTCCTTCTTACATCCTCACTGTGTTGAAATAAAGATTCATTGCACTGTCTCCACTTACACTCATTCATTCTCAATACTTTGATCACATTCACCTCCCTTCTCAGTCTTTTCCTCCTTCTATAATCTTCAGACTTTTAAAACCCAAGTTTTGCATCATCTAACGTACATGACCAGATTTAACTTCCTCTCCTACTTTTTCCATCCTCAGTGGTGACTTGCACTCTGGCCCTTGACCCTGGTTTGCCAATTAAAATAAATACCTGAAAGCGTGTTTAAAGCCATCACTCTGTCCCTGGTTTCAACCTATGCTCATAAGCCACTGAAGTTCTGGGTTGTTTGAACCCCTCCATAAAACTAGAACCTTCTAACTCCACTCCCACCAGAGTCTTTCTGAGAATTACAAAATTAGAATTCACTCCCAACTGTCAGGCTACACTTCAAAGATTATTCAAAATAAACAGGCCAGAAGCAAGTCCGGTATTCCTGTTCAGTCCAAAGACATCTTCTACATTTAATTAGGAGCCTGGGCACTGCAGTGCATAAATTAAAATCAATCACAATTTTAAACACAGCTTTTAAATCAGTTTTCACATCAGTAATTCCCTTTAAGAAGTCCTTCACCCACGGTAGTTTCAGGAACACTTTGAGCCTTAAGGCCAAGAGATCGCAGAACCACCCAAAGACAACAAATGAAGGCCATGGTTCTTTCAGCCAAATTAAAAGGAGTTGGCAAAAATAATTCACGCTGTAATACTGACATCTCCATTCTTTAAAATCCCATCTTAAACAGAAGGCAAAACCTTTTTTGATGTAGAAGGTCTTGAATAATAGATGTTCGATATTTCGCTTGCTGCAAAGCAGCTGCTTTAAAAACCCTTTGGAGAACAGGAGGTGTCATAAAAGTAAAGAATGATTCACTGATTCAAGCACTGACTACAGAATAAGTAATACAACAGCAATGCACTGAGTCAGACCAGACAATTGGTAGGATTAATCCCCAATCTGTCCTGAAGTAGCTGGTCTCAGCCAGGGGCATAGTCAACATTGAGAAAGAAAGACAGATAGACTTGCATTTCGATAGCACCTTTCATGAGCTCAGGATGTCCCAAAGCACGTCACAGCCAAAGAAGTACTGAAATGTAGTCACTGTTGTAATGTAGGAAACGCGGCAGCCAATTTGCGCACAGCAAGCTCCCACAAACAGCAATGTGATAATGACCAGATCATCTGTTTTAGTGATGTTGGTTGAGGGATAAATTTTGACCAGAACACCAGGAATAACTCCCCTGCTCTTCTTCAAAATAGTTGATGTAAGAAAACTACTAGGCACTTAGTCTAAGCGTTAAACAAAGCTTTAATCAACTGTTTTACAACATGGCGGTCTAGTTGTGTCCTTCACTAGTTCCTGTTAAGAATGTCCTGCGCAAGCTGGGCCCGTGCCCGAGTATTTATACTCTCCCTGGACAGCGCCACCCGCAGGCCGCTCAGTATTATTTCATAAGTCTTTCTTTCATGAATGACTGATTCGTGTCAATAGTGCCATGGGATCTTATACGTCCACCTGAGAGAGCAGATGGGGCCTCGGTTGAACGTCTCATCCGAAGTTCGGCACCTCCGACAGCGCAGCACTCCCTCAGCACTGCACTGGAGTGTCAGCCAAGGATCAGTGCACACAACAGGAAGGGCTGAGGCACTGTCACTGCACACGTGCATTTGGGCCCACACCCAGAAGTTCCATATAAAAGTACTTGACTTTGGGTGGAGCTGAGGCCGAGGCAGCAACCTGCAGGCGGTAGGGACCGGCTATTTCAGGGGTGGGCTGGGATGTGGAGCCGAGTTCGAGGCAGTGAAAGCTGGCAGGCTGAAGCCAAGGCCGAGTACGGGGAACACTTCGAGGCTAGGATTTGAACTGTTGCTGCTTGGATATGGAGCCAACTGGATCTCGGTAAGTGGCGGATATAGGAATTGCTAGACAAAAAAACGACCACGGTCCATCTAGTTCAGGACCACACAGCAGCAACACTGTGCAAGCCATGCTTTCCAGGGGCGAGCCCACTTCTCCATAGCAGACTCTTTCAGGAGCTCAGGATGTCCCAAAGCGCTTTACAGCCAATGACGAACTTGTATAATATAGTCACTGTTGTAATGGAGGAAAGGCAGCAACGTACAGCAAGATCCCACAAACAGCAATGTGATAATGACCATATAATCTGTTTTTAGTGATTTTGGCTGAGGAATAAATGTTGGCCAGGACACTGGGGAGAACTCCCCTGCTCTTCTTGAAATAATGTCATGGGATCTTTAACGTCCACCTGAGGGGGCCGATAGAGCCTCAGTTTAACGTCTCATCTGAAAGACGGCACCGCCGACAGTGTAGCACTCCCTCAGTACTGCACTGGAGTGAGAGCCTGGATTATGTGCTCAAGTCTCTGGAGTGGGACTTGGACCCACGACCTTCGGACTCAAGAGGCTACCACTGAGCCAAGGCTGACACCAGCCCAGAGCAACAGTTGGGGGGGCGGAGTACTATAATTAGCCTCAGTGTCCTTGGGCTGGGGGAGAGGAGGGGAGGAATCTGTCAGGTTTCCTGCTCCTGACTGGTCTCCAGTGATGCTTGCTGGAAAAAGTGGGTGCGTGGTTGTCAGGTGGTCTATGATTCCCTCCATAGTTCAATAGCCTGTTTCCGCTGAAGGAACAACTGTCACTTGGGCAAAGTACCCAAAGGGTAATTGGCAAAAGAACCAGAGGCGGCACGACGGGAAAACAATTTACGCAGCACGTTGCTGTGATTTGGAACGTACTGCCTGAAAGGGTGGTGGAAGCAGATTCAATAGAAAGTTTCAAAAGGGCACTGGAAAGGAAACAAAATGCAGGGCTAGGTGGAAAAGAGCGGGGGACTGGGACTAGTTGAATAGCTCTTTGAAAGAGCCAGCACGGGCATGATGGGCCGAATGGCCTCCTTCTGTGCTGTATCATTCTTTAATTCTAAGAGCTGCCAAGAGCCACCACCTCCAGGATGATGAGAAAGAGATTGGAGGGGGAAGAACAGGTTGATGAAATTGGAGAAATTAAAGTAGTGAAACAGGAAAGGAGATGTGTGTCCAAAGTGTACCTCATTCTGGAAAGCTGCAACAAATTGTTCTGACCAGAGAGCTGCGAATTGTAAATTCAGGCTTGGCTGAACTTCAACAATCACTAAGAATCAGAAATACTATGGACAGGGTGACAGCTGAAAGCTTCCAATTAAAATCCTCAATGGCTGCTGATATCAAAACAGATGAAACAAGCACACTGGTGCATAGATCTGGAATGGAAACAACTGGGGAGAGTGATAGCACAATCGGTACAAAAATAAGTAGAGCTTCTTCAAGGAGGGGTACTAGTGAAGGATAGCCTTCACTATCTTGTCCTTGTAGCCGTTCGGAATCGGTGAGCCAGGACAGTCAGGCTATTCATTCGCAGAGAGCATCACGGCCTAGCCCGATCCGGTTCTCCTGCGATGTCCATACCTACACGTACTCTCCAGCAGCATTGAATCGGCATCGGGAGGGAGCAATCTGTCCGAGTTGTCTGTCCCTAGTCCATGAATACCGAGGCCAACACTTTACACCCTCCCAGACTGAGATGAGCCCACTCAGCACTGTCCCTGCAACTTTCGCCTCTGACTTGATGCTTCACCTGTCTTTACCCAGGCCTTGTTAATCAAATTTTATATATTTGTTACTAATCTTGTTGTAACTTCTGCATATTTCTAAGGGAGATCTGGTGGTGAGACCCCCAATCGAGTGCTACACTTTGAGCCCTCAGACTCAAGGGGCTCGATTTTGCCAGCACTCAGGGGGCGGGTTTGCAGGCGGGTCAGGTGGTAAAATGGCAAAATCTGACGCCGGGTTCCGATCCCACCTCCGTGCAACTTTGCCAGAGGTAGGCTCGCAGGCTCCCGCTTGGTCCTGCCACCAAACGGTGGGATAGGCCCTTCGGGCAGTTAACTAGTTGTTAACTGCCTGTATAATCCTATTTTGCCTGCCCTTTTAAATTTTACTACATTTTCAGCGTGTTTCACGTCGTTCCCAAACCACGCCAGCTAATTGTGTCGGATTCATAAGTGGCTGCCTGCCCGACAGCTGCAGCTCCAGCATAAAAACGGAGCTCTCAACAAGGCTCAGTTGCAAGTGGCAGAACTTTGTTTTTTCAGGTCTTGGAAAACTTTTTGCAGGTCTACTGATCTTGGAAGTGGTGAAGCTGGGATTCATCTCCACTGTGACCTCCTGGGAAAACCCTCTCCCCACACTGACTGAGTGCTTCCTCAACTGAGATATCTACCAGCGGAATGGGAACCATTTATTTCCTTTCATCCTGGTCCTCAGATTTGGAGGAAGAGCAGCCGCGGCAGCAGCAGAACCAGGCACAACAGCAGCACCAACAACAGGAGCACCAAGCTCCTCCTCACCCACCTGATGGTGCACAGGGCAGAGGGTGTCAGCGCAGGGCTGCACCTCACTGCACGAGATACCCCCAACACAGGTTTACAGGCCGAGGATGACCTTCCTCAACATGAGTGAGCAGCAGTGCCAAAGGAGGCTGAGACTTTCACGAGAGGTAGTCACTGACATCTGCGCAATGCTGTACCAACACCTGGAGCCCAGAGGAGCGGGTGGACACCCCTTACCAGTGGCTGTCAAAGTCACCACCGCACTCAATTTTTTTGCTTCAGGGTCCTTCTAGGGATCATCAGCAGACATCAGCGGCATCTCCCAGTCGGCCACACACACTAGCATCACGCAGGTAACCGATGCCCTCTTTGCAAAGGCGCACAATTACATCCATTTCTCGATGGATCAAGCAAGTTTAACCGCGCCTGCGGTTGGCTTTGCAAATATGGCAGGCTTGGCAAGGGTGCAGGGCATCATAGACTGCACACATGTGGCTATTAGGGCACCCCATCACAACCCAGCTGTTTTTGTCAACCGCAAGGGCTTCCACTCCCTCAACGTGCAGCTGGTGTGTAACCACAAGGAGGACATTTTGCATGTTTGCGCCAAGTACCCTGGCAGTTGCCATGACTCGTTCATCCTGCGGCAGTCTAGTGTGCCTCCGCTCTTCAATCCGCCAAACCAACTTTCTGGATGGCTACTTGGAGACAAGGGCTATCCCCTGAAGATGTGGCTAGTGACGGACAACTCCAGCCACATTTCGACCAGATCCATAATCGAGCAAACCATCAGTGCTAGCAAGAGGCTGGACAACACCTTGCTGCACATCAGGGGGGCCATGAGGACCCGTATCTGCAGTGGCAGTCCTACTCAAAAGGAAGGACTTCCATGAAGCTCTGGTTTCTCTGCTCAATAGATGTCCATCGCTCTTCCAGAGATGTCAGTCTATTCTGAACATTCACCATGTTTTCACAGAATCACAGAAACGCCACAGTGCAGATAGAGGCCATTTCGGCCCATCGAGCCTGCACCGACACATATCCCACCCGATCCCCGTAACCCCTGCACCAACACATATCCCACCCTATCCGTGTAACCCCACGTATTTAATCCCCCTAACACTAAGGGTCAATTTATGATAGCCAATCAACCTAACCCGCACATCTTTGGACTGTGGGAGGAAACCGGAGCACCCGGAGGAAACCCACGCAAACACGGGGAGAATGTGCAAACTCCACACAGTCGCCCGAGGCCGGATTCGAACCCGGGTCCCTGGCGCTGTGAGGCAACAGTGCTAACCACTATGCCACCGTGCTGCCCTGACTCTGGCGACTTATTTCCTTGATGGCCATAGCCATCCTTTCCACGGAGGTTGCCATCCTTTCCATGGTGGTGCATTCATGCGCCATTGACTCCACAAAGGCACTGCTCATGTTTGAGATTTACTCCTCCAGCCACTCCACACTCACAGAACCCTGGCGACAAAACCTGCCAGAGACTCCTGCACTTGTTCCTGGAGTTCCAGCACTCCTCTCTTTCTGGGTGGACCCAGAGGCACAGGGTCGACATGCAGCTGAGCAGAGCTGGGAGCGCCCTGCGCACCCAGCACCAGCGCAGATACACACACCTCGGTAGGACCTTCACGACATAGTGCGGTCACTTGGTGTATCACAGCTCACAAGTGAGCATCAGCAGATGGTGTAGACGGGGACAGCAGTGGAGCTGGTGCTGGATGCGCTTAATTCTGCTGACGCTGCGCCTTCAGAGGTTGCAGGTTTCTCCGAGGAGTCTTCTGGCTCAGGCTGTTCCTCCTGGACATTTGGGAGGGGGGCTGTCGATGGTCCTGTGGGGAAGTAAAGGCATGAGTTAGACATGTGATATTAACGTAGCATGCACATGGAATTGTGCAGATTATCATAAGTCAATCTGTTTGAGCATCAGAAGCCATATCAGTCACTGATGCAATGTCAATGAGAGAGAGGAAAAACTATTCTGTCACCAGCTTGCTCTGATGCGCCCATCTGTCCGTCCCCCACTTCCAGATCCTCCTCGGCTCCAGTGATCTCGAGGGCTGCCTCCTCAGCGCTGGTGAGATGGGCTATTGAGGGTGGCCCACATCCTGTCTTCGCCCTTTCCCTCTTATTGTGGGCTCTCTTTTCCTGCAATGAGGGACACAAGTGGAGTTTGAGCGAGAATGATGGAGTGAGTGTAGAGAATCCAGAGCATAGATGCTTAGAAGGACACAAAGATGGAGTGAGGTCCCGATACTAAGGGCCCACCCTGTGTGTTGTTGTCATAGCATCAGAGTGATAGGGAGTGTGAGGGCAGCAGGGTCGAATAGTTAAGTGATTGTGTACATAGAGAGGGAATGGTTAAGGGTGCAAGGGATGTAAGGGTAAAGTGAGATGTGTAGGAGTAGGTTGGCGATGCAGAGTGCTGGGGCTGAGAGGAGATGGGGAGCAGATTGAGGATAAAGATGACGGTATACTCACTTTTCCTGTGCGGACAAGGTCATTGAACCTCTTTCGGCACTGCAGCCAGGTTCTGCTGCACATCGATCTGGAGCTTACCTCCTGAGCCAGTTGCAGCCACAGAGCTTTGGTCTGCTGGGGAGGTTTTTTCCTCCCAGAGGAAGGAAAGAGCACCTCCTTTCGAACTCTGGCTCCCACCAGAGCATGGAGGGAGTCATCATCGAAGCGAGCTGAGGCCTTGGGCCTTGAGCTAGACATCTCAAGAGTAGCAAAGACTTAGGACAGTAGTAACTCGAAGTACAGAGGCAGAAAATGAACCAAGACTGCTTGGAGCCCTTAAATGCAGCTCGATAAATGACGTCATCAGAGGCGAGTTTCAGACCCAAAAGACTAACTGGGCCAGGGGAGCGCACACGCAGGGAATCAATTGCCCAATTAGGGCAAAATCGCAAAATGATCCCACCTGACAGCGGAGGCGGGAGCGGGACCCGCCGACCACCTGACCCGCACCCAACCCGTCACCAATAGGAAAATCGAGCCCAAGACTTCAGTCTTGGGACCTGTCCAAAATGTTAACCTTTCTCCTTCAGAAGCTCAATTTGTACCACTTTGTTTTATTTCAGCCGTCCAGTATTTGCAGTTTTTCTTTTGTCTGTTATCTTCAATTGATTGTTTCTCCAATATATTCTCAGTGTAGTCTAAACCGATGTTATCAACCCATCTAGCCCAGCATCACTCGTCCACCTTTTAAAATAAGCCAACATATACAATGACCATGCTAAGAGGCTTGTTTCTATGTAACACCTTAGAAATGTCTCCTAGTGCTTCAGACACAATGGCCCATATTTTCCGATCGCAGGCTTCCCGCGGGCGGAGGCCTGCGATCTGGAAACATCTGCGCCCTTACCTGAGGGCTCCCGGGACACACACGCTTCCGCTCCTGGGCCTCACCAAACTGGAAGTGCGCAGGGCCCACGTATCCCAGGGGCGCAGGTAGTTTGCAGCATCCCTGGGATCACGTGGGCCATGGGGAGCCAATCACAGAAGGGAATCTCCCTTCATACATTTGACAGGAAGACCTGTCAAATATATGAATGGAGATCAATGAATAAACATAGTAAAACTTTAAATAAATTTTTTTTTAAATCACATTTTTAAAATGACTTGAAATTACAATAAATTAAGTATTTTAAAGAAAAATTTAATTTTTTGAAAAAAAAAGTTTTTTTACAGGGCTAAAAATAAACTTACCTTGTATTTTTAAAAAAATGTTTTAAAAACTTTTTTCAACTGTTATCCTGGTAAAAGCAGGCCCTTTTACCAGGTGTAAGAATTGTAAGTGTTTTCTGCGGGCAGAGGGTCTCCAAAAAGTGGAACTATCCGCCCGCAGAGGCCCTTCTCCAGGGCAGCCGGAGGATCTGTCAAGACCATCCTTGACAGATCGGAAATGCCGGTTTTCAGCGCATGTGCTGTGCATGCCTGAAACCGGCATTTCCGATGTCCCTACGGGTGGGTACACAGCGCGTACACACCCGTACCGATTGGAATATCTGGGCCAATTAATTGTTTCCAAGTGCAATGTAAGTGAGCAGATAGCCATTTGACACACAAAAAAATGAGATGAAGGACCAGTTAATCGGCCTTTACGAACATACAAAATTGACGAGCAGGAAAAGACTAGCTGGTCCATCAACTGCCTCACACTCATGACGGCCAGAACATCACGACTAAACAGTTCCTCCATCCCGTTTCCGCCCCCGTCCCACCAGCCATACAATCTCCTGGGAGAGGCAAAAAAAATGATAAAACCCGGGGCCAAAAAGGGGAAAAACTACTCTGGAAAACTCTTCCCCAACCCCCTCAGGCAATCAAAACCAGTCGAGGAGATCACATGGTCCGAGTGTTATCTATAAAGACAATTGCCTTCTATATGATGCAATCTTTGCCCCAGTCAAGAACTTTGGTGATGTTGGCCAGGAGACTGGGAGAATTTCCCTGCAGTTCACCCAATAGCGCCACGGGATCTTGAGTGATCACACGAATAGGCAAGCGGGACCTCAGTGCGACATCTCTACTGAAGGGCAGCACCTCAGACTGTGCAGCGCTCCCTCAAGTGCTGTACTGGATGCCTCCTTGAAAAAGTGTAACATCCCCACCGACACCTGGGAATCCCTGGCCCAAGACCGCACAAAGTGGAGGAGAAGCATCCGGGAAGGCACTGAACACCTTGAGTCTCTTCGCCGGGAGCAAGCGGAAGCCAAGCGCAGGCAGCGCACGTCAACCCAAGCACCCCACCCACCCGCCCCTTCAACCACCGTCTGCCCCACCTGTGACAGAGACTGTAGGTCCCGCATTGGACTCATGTCACCTGAGAACTCATTTTTAATGTGGAAGCAAGTCATCCTCGGTTCCGAGGGACTGCCTAAGGAGGAGAAGGAAGAAGCTGTACACGAGTGCCAGTCCAGATTACATGCTCAAGTCCCATGAGTGGAGCTACAGTCAATAATAAGACTCAAGAGAAAGTACAGCGCTCAAATATTTTCTCTCCTTAAACAAACAGATAAAAAGCTATAGCTCGCAATTCAAATTCAGAAGAGCTTTCTCAGTCATGAAAAGGATCAAACATGTTGCAGCTAAAATATGGAATGGCAGCTCTTCAGTCAAGTCACAGCCGATATAGTTAGATTTATTTGCAAGCATACAAACTACATCAGAGATCACAATATGCAGACTAGACATTAGCTACACTGGGACCTTTAAGGAGTTTAAAGATTTGACTAGAGGTACCAGTCTATCAGGTCCATCCCCTTCTCCTATTGGCTGATCAATGAAGGTCTAGCCTTTTTCAATACAAACAGGCAGTAATTTCATTACAGAAACCAAGAGTTTCCCCTCCCCCCCAATAGTTTGTCTTCTATCCAAGGTGCAAACCCTTGCTGAGATACAAGGGGTGTTGGCAAAACTCATACCTCCTCCATTCACACTACAAAGGTCTCCAGTTTGGCCCCAAATCTGTGTTGCCCTCTGACTGGCTGCCAGTGTGTGCACGCGAGTGTAGACGGTGAGTTGTTTTTTTCAGGGGGAGGGCTATTCCTCCAATGAGGGGATTTCGTAGCTCAATCCTGAGCTCATGCAACAGCCACATGCACACACCCTCCAGCAATAGTTACTGGATAGTGTCCGGAATGGGATTCATGGCTGGGCCCCCTCCCATCCTTCCAGCTGCCCATTACAGGGGCGCTAAAGTCACTGTGGCATTCCAGTGATGCCCAGGGCAAGATCAGCCATCTCAGCACAGCTCTGGGCCTAATTGTACAGCTCAGTATTGCACCAGGCTGTGCCTTCACTCACAAACTGCCAGCTTATTTAATTACATGACTAGTGAATTAGAACATTCGACACATTTCCCAAGAACAGAGCTCATGGCAATGAACATTCAATTTTGCTTGGATTCAGCTCCAAAGATCTCAAAGTTCAGTTTTCTCAAAGTCAAATACAAAGATCTCATCATGCAGAAAATGCAAGAGGTCCCTCATCACCTGGATCCATGGTCTTCTAGCCACTATACCGCTGGGAAAATGGATTTCTTAGATTGGGCTGTTTTTTCACAACACCTGAATCTACCACCGACTAGAAATGGACGAAATGCCCCTGCCAACCCCTCAGGAGGATGCACTGATGGAGCAACAGTTGACTGAGAACCCAGAAGCTTGACCGTGTTGGGGATCTGCAGGGGTAAATATGAGAAGCTACAGATGGCACTGTGCTGATTCCTGCTGGATAGTCTTTTCCATATCAGTAGGGCTGAAACTTGAGATGCAGCCAAATGTGAAGGATTGCGATCTCCTGATCACAGCTTCTCCACCAGTGTGCCAGGAATCCAGGCTCCAGTCTATCCATTCAGATAGGCAGGTATGATATGCTCCGAAGCCAATACAGGTAGACTACCCTTTATCCGGACTTCCGAAAACCGAAACCCTCTAAAAACCGAAGGTTTTTTCATTCAGCGTAAGTCGTGCGTACGAACGAAAAAACCTTCGGTTTTTAGAGGGTTCCGGTTTCGGAAGTTCGGATAAAGGGTAAGTCGTGCGCACGACCCCCCGCCGCGGACCCCGCCGGCCCCGACAACCGCCGACCCCCCCGCGGACCCCGCCGGCCCCGACAACCGCCGACCCCGCCAGCCCCGACAACCGCCGACCCCCCCGCGGACCCCGCCAGCCCCGAAAACCGCCGAGCCCGCCAGCCGCCGACCCCGCCGGCCCCGACAACCGCCGACCCCGACTGACTTACGCTGAGCGTCAGCGTAAGTCGTGCGCACGACCCCCCGCGGACCCCTGCCGAAATCCGAAATTCTCCTTTATCCGAAACTTGGCTAGTCCCGAGGTTTTCGGATAAAGGATAGTCTACCTGTATTAACTAATCTTTCTTCCGATTTATTAAGAGCTGAAACTTTATCCACTGCTTCACAAATAGAATTCTGATCATCATTAGATAGGTCCCTTTCCCAGGGTTCATTTGCAGCATTTATATATATTCTGGACACAAACAAATAAACAAACTTTGGCAAGGGTTTCTACCCACCCATTGCAAAGAAAGGAAGAAAATAACAACTTCAATTTACATTGCGCCTTCCATATCTTCAGGATGTCCCAAAGACCCTCAGAACCAATTAATATTTTTAAATTGTGGTCATCGTTGTTCTGTAGACAAACCCAAAAGCCAAGTTGTGCACAGCAAGGTCCTATGAAAAGTAATGAGATTAATGCTCAATTGATCTGTTTTGGTGGCGTTAGTTGAGGGATGAATGTTGGCCAGGACACGTGGAGAACTCCTTCCTCTTCAAAAAAGTGCCAAGGGATCCTTCACATCCATCTGAGCAGACAGATGTAACGTTTCAAGCTAGCATGTTCATTAGTGTAATACTCCCTCAATACTACACTAGTGTCAACCGAGATTATGTGCTCAAGTTCTGGACTGGAGCATAAACCTATAACCTTCTGACTCAGTGGCATGAGTGGTACCACTGGGCCAAGGGTGGCCAGTGCAAGTAAGAAGCAATCACTAAAAAGGACTAACTGGGAGAAGTCTTCCTTTTTACTGGTGCTTTGTCAATTATAAATTAAAAATGATTGAAAGACTTGCATTTATATAGCACCTTTCATGACCTCAAGCCATCCCAAATCACATTACAGGCAATGAAGTACTTCAGAAGTGTAGTCATTGTTGTAATGCAGCGAACACGGCAGCCAATTTGCACACAGCAAGCTCCCACAAGCAGTACCAGATAATCTGTTTTTTTAGTGATGTTGGTTGAGGGATAAATATTGGCCAGTGCATTGGGAGAACTCCCCTACTCTTCTTCGAAATAATGTCACGGGGTCTTTTACATCCACTGGAGGGGGCAGGCGGGGGCTGATGCGCTATCAATAACTCAAAAGACTGAGATTAAGCGAGTAATTAACAGGCTTTTATTAACAAGAGAATGAAGGTGTGCCTCGAGTGGTCGACCGGTCCAGAATACAAAGGGGCTGTGGAGCAGTCACCTTTATACTTGGATTCGTGGGAGGAGTCAGCCGAGGCATGTACAGGCATGTACACAGTAGAATACAAACAGTGGTTTACCACATTCACCCCTTGTTTAAAATTGAGTCCGGCGGGGTGAAGTGTATTAAAAGTTAGTGTATTGGAGTCTCTCCGGAGGTCTTGTCTGCCGCTGTGATCGACGTGGCGACGGCAGGGGTAGTGAAGCTTCCGGCGTCGAGTCCTGCGTAGGCTGGGGCACTGGTGTCTAGTCCTCGTAGATGTCGAGCGGGTCGCGGGGCCCAGGCCTGCCGTCTGCTGGGGCTGGATATCGGATCGTGGGGGGGGGGTGGTAGTGGGTGGTGGGTTACTGCGGCCCGAGGGTGCGAGGTCTCTTATGGAGACTGTGTCCTCCCGCCCGTCTGGGTACGCAATGTAAGCATACTGGGGGTTGGCGTGGAGGAGGTCGACCCTCTCGACCAGGGGGTCCGTTTTATGGGTCCTCACGTGTCTTCTCAGTAGGACCGGCCCTGGGGACGTCAGCCATGGCGGTAGCGATGTCCCCGATGTGGACTTCCTTGGGAAGACAAACATTTTCTCATGAGGGGTGGCGTTAGTGGCAGTGCAGAGCAGTGACCGAATAGAGTGGAGCGCATCTGGGAACACATCCTGCCAGCGGGAGGTCGGAAGGCCCCTAGACTTTAAGGCTAGCAGGGCAGCCTTCCAAACTGTCGCATTCTCTCTTTCCACCTGTCCGTTCCCCCGGGGGTTGTAACTGGTGGTCCTGCTTGTGGCAATACCCCTAGCTAGCAGGTACTGACGGAGTTCGTCGCTCATAAACGATGAGCCCCGGTCGCTATGTATATAGCTGGGGAAACCGAACAGGGTGAAGAGGTCGTTCAGACATTTAATGACCGTGGCACTGGTCATGTCCGGGCAGGGGATGGCGAACGGGAAACGGGAGTACTCATCAATAATATTGAGGAAGTACACATTGCGGTCGGAGGAGGGGAGAGGCCCTTTAAAATCAATGCTCAGGCGCTCGAAGGGGCGAGTGGCTTTTATCAGGTGAGCCCTGTCTGGTCTGTAAAAGTGCGGTTTGCACTCAGCGCAGACTTGGCAGTTCCTGTTCATGGTCCTGACCTCCTCAATGGAGTAAGGCAGGTTGCGGGCCTTGATGAAGTGGAAGAACCTGGTGACCCCCGGGTGGCAGAGGTCATTGTGGAGGGCCCGCAGTCTATCGATCTGCGCGCTGGCGCAGGTGCCACGCGATAGAGCATCCGGGGGTTCATTGAGCTTCTCGGGCCGGTACAAGATCTCGTAATTGTAGGTGGAAAGTTCGATTCTCCACCTCAAGATCTTGTCATTTTTGATTTTGCCCCTCTGCTTGTTGTTAAACATGAAAGCAACTGAACGCTGGTCAGTGAGCAGGTTAAATCGTTTTCCAGCCAGGTAGTGCCTCCAATGACGCACAGCCTCCACAATAGCCTGGGCCTCCTTCTCAACAGCGGAGTGTCTGGTCTCCGGGCCCTGGAGGGTTCGTGAAAAGAAGGCCACGAGTCTCCCCGCCTGATTGAGGGTAGCGGCCAGGGCAAAGTCGGACGCGTCGCTTTCCACCTGGAAGGGGATGGATTCGTCCACTGCGTGCATGGTGGCTTTGGCAATGTCTTCCTTGATACGGTGGAAGGCTAAGTGGGCCTCTGCCGTCACGGGAAAAGAGGTGGACTTGATCAGCGGATGGGCCTTGTCCGCATAGTAGGGGACCCACTGGGCGTAATAAGAGAAAAACCCTAGGCACCTCTTCAGGGCCTTGAGGCAGTGGGAGTTCCATGAGGGGACGCATCCGGTCGGGGTCGGGGCCGATGACTCCGTGTTCCACAACACAGCCAAGGATGGCGAGGCGGGTTGTGCGGAATATGCACTTCTCCTTGTTATACGTCAGGTTGAGGAGTTTGGCGGTGCAGAGGAATTTTTCGAGGTTTGCGTCATGGTCCTGCAAGTCATGGCCGCAGATGGTCACATTGTTCAGATATGGGAAAGTGGCCTGCAACGCATTTTGATCGACCATCCGGTCCATCTCCCTTTGGAAGACGGAGACCCCGTTGGTGACGCCAAAGGGAACCCTAAGGAAGTGGTAGAGGCGGCCGTTTGCCTCAAAGGCAGTATACTGGCGGTCCTCAGGGCGGATAGGGAGCTGGTGGTACGCTGATTTCAGGTCAATGGTCAAGAAGACGTGGTACTGCGCGATCTGGTCGACCATATCAGCTATGCGGGGGAGTGGGTAAGCGTCCAGCAGGGTGTAGCGATTTATTGTCTGGCTGTAGTCGATGACCAGGCGCTGCTTCTCGCCGGTCTTAACGACCACAACCTGGGCTCGCCAGGGACTGGTGCTGCCCTCAATAATCCCTTCCTTCAGGAGCCGCCGCTCCACTTTGGTTTGAATGAAAACCCTGTCCCCGGCACTGTATCGCCTGCTCTTTGTGGCGATGGGCTTACAGTCGGGGGTGAGGTTAGCAAACAGTGGGGGGGGGGGGGGGTGACTCTGGCGCCCTGGTGCGCGGCGGGCAATTTGGAAGCTGCTGGCTGCGGACTGTGAGTGGGGGGAGGGGTCCACCGTACGCCATCGTAACACTTTTAAGGTGGCACTGAAAATCTAACCCCAGTAGAACGGCAGCACAGAGGTCGGGCAGGACCAGAAGTTTAAAATTATCGTACACAGTCCCGTCTACTACGAGTGTCACCACGCAGTAGCCGCCAATGTCCGCCGACTGGGACTCGGAGGCCATAGAAATCCGCTGGTGCGCAGGCAGGACTGGGAGAGAGCAACGCCGCACTGCGTCGGGGTGGATGAAGCTCTCAGTGCTCCCAGAGTCAAAAAGGCAGATTGTTTCGTGACCATTTACCTTAATGTCCATTGTGGAACTGGCCAGCTGGTGCGGTCTCGCTTGGTCCAGTGTAACGGAGGCCAGTGTAGGGGTCGGTGTGTCGCTGCGGGTATCAGATGAGGCAGTGTTGGGGGCCTGTTGTGTCCCGGCTGTCGTCCAAGATGGCGGCGTCCATGATCCCCATGTGGCTGGAGGCGTCCAAAATGGCTGCTGTTCCGGTGGTTCGCACATGGCTGGGGAGGCCCAAGATGGCGGCCCGCACGCGGCGCTGCTGGGGTTCGGGGTGGCTTTGGCTCTGCAGACGCTGGCGTAGTGTCCCTTCTTCCCGCAGCCCGAGCAGATCGCATTTTTCGCCGGGCAGCGCGCTCTGGGGTGTTTGGCCTGGCCACAGAAGTAGCATTTCTGGCCTTGGGGCACTGCTGTCTGGCCTTGGGACACTGCTGCGGTAGTTGGGCCGTTGCTGGGATGTGGCTGGGGTGGCACGGCGCTATGAGACGGTCCTACCGTGTCCCAGGCTGTCGTTCCCCGCGGCGTCCACGGTGCAGAGGAGTAGGCATCCATGCCCCGGTAGGCTGCGTCTAATGATAGTGCGAGTTCAGAGGCCTTGTTGAGATCAAGGTCACTCTGCTCCAGCAGTCGCTGTCGGGTGTAATTGGACCTGTGGCCCGCTACAAAAGCGTCCCGGATAAGTTCCTCTGTGTACACGGCGGCCTTTACATCCTTACAACCACAGGCCTGGCCAAGCACAGACAGTGCCTGAAGGTATTCCTCGGTCGATTCCCCAGGTTGTTGTTTACGACTCCCCAGGAGGTGCCTAGCGTACACCTCATTCACTGGGCACGTGTACTGGTCCTTGAGGAGCTTGATAGCATCCGCATACGAGGTCGCGTCCTGGATGACCGAGTACACTCGGTGGTTCACTTTGGAGGTCAGGACATCCAGTTTGTCCTCGTCCGATTTGATTGCAGTGGAGGCGGTCAGGAATTTTTCGAAACACCTAAGCCAGTGCGTAAACTTGATGGATGAGTCCGCCTCCCGATGATCTAAGTCCAGGCATGCTGGTGTGAGGATCTTCTCCATTATAAAAATCTTGTTAATAAAATTGATGCGCTATCAATAACTCAAAAGACTGAGATTAAGCGAGTAATTAACAGGCTTTTATTAACAAGAGAATGAAGGTGTGCCTTGAGTGGTCGACCGGTCCAGAATACAAAGGGGCTGTGGAGCAGTCACCTTTATACCTGGATTCGTGGGAGGAGTCAGCCGAGGCATGTACAGGCATGTACACAGTGGAATACAAACAGTGGTTTACCACAGGGGCCTCGGTTTAACTTCTCATCCGACAATGCAGCACTCCCTCAGTACTGCACTGGAGTATCAGCCTACATTTTGTGCTCAAGTCTTTGGCTCAGAGTGCTACCATTGAGTTACATAGAATTAGAATTACACAGAGTATACAGCACAGAGGCAGTTAAGGCTGACATCCCAAAATAAGCAGCTACTTTACTTGCACTGTTCAAACAAATGGATTTTTTAAAAATTCACTTATGGGATCTCGGTGTCGCTGGCAAGGCCAGCATTTATTGCCCATCCCTAGTTGCCCTCGAGAAGGTGGTGGTGAGCCGCCTTCTTGAACCGTTGCAGTCCGTGTGGTGAAGGTACTCCCACAGCGCTGTTAGGTAAGGAATTCCAGGATTTTGAACCAGCGATGATGAAGGATCGGCGATATACTTCTAAGTCAGGATGGTGTGTCACTTGGAGGGCGTACTTGGAGGTAGTGGTGTTCCCATGCGCCTGCTGCCCTTGTCCTTCTAGGTGGAAGAGGCCGCAGGTTTTGGAGGTGCTGTCGAAGAAGCCTTGGCGAGTTGCTGCAGTGCATCATGTAGATGGTACACACTGCAGCCACGGTACGCCGGTGGTGGAGGGAGTGAAAGTTTAAGGTGGTGGATGGGGTGCCAATCAAGCAGGCTGCTTTGTCCTGGATGGTGTCGAGCTTCTTGAGTGTTGTTGGAGCTGCACTCATCCAGGCAAGTGGAGAGTATTCCATCACACGCCTTACTTGTACCCTGTAGATGGTGGAAAGTCTTTGGGGAGTCAGGAGGTGAGACACTCACTGCAGAATACCTAGCCTCTGACCTGCTCTTGTTGCCACAGTATTTATGTGGCTGGTCCAGTTAAGTTTCTGGTCAATGGTGACCCCCCAGGATGTTGATGGTGGGGGATTCGGCAATGGTAATACCACTGAATGTTAAGGGGCGGTGGTTAGACTCTCGCTTGTTGGAGATAGTCATTGCCTGGCACTTCTGTGGCGCGAATGCTACCTGCCACTTATCAGCCCAAGCCTGAACGTCATCCAGGTTTTTTTGCATGCGGGCATGGACTGCTTCATTATCTGAGGAGTTGTGAACGGTGCTGAACACTGTGCAGTCATCAGCGAACATCCCCATTTCTGACCTTATGTTGGAGGGAAGTTCATTGATGAAGCAGCTGAAGATGGTTGGGCCTAGGACATTGCCCTGAGGAACACCAGCAGCGATGTCCTGGGGCTGTGATGATTGGCCTTCAATCACCACAACCATCTTCCTTTGTGCTAGGTATGACTCCAGCCAGTGGAGCGTTTTCCCCCTGATTCCCATTGACTTCAGTTTTACTAGGGCTCCTTCATGCCACACTCGGTCAAATGTTGCCTTGATGTCAAGGGCAGTCACTCTCACCTCACCTCTGGAATTCAGCTCCTTTGTCCATGTTTGGACCAAGGCTGTAATGAGGTCGGGAGCCGAGTGGTCTTGGCGGAACCCAAACTGGGCATCAGTGAGCAGGTTATTGGTGAGTAAGTGTCGCTTGATAGCACTGTCGATGACACTTTCCATCACTTTGCTGATGATTGAGGGTAGACTGATGGGGCGGTAATTGGCCAGATTGGATTTGTCCTGCTTTTTGTGGACAGGACATACTTGGGCAAATTGAATGAGTTGGTACGTTAACTAAGCGGCAGTGAGAAACAGAAATCTCACAGCTAGAGCAACAAAACCCTGGACAGAGTGCCAATTTGCTGTAACTGGAGTTAGCATCACTAGTGGTTGGGGCAGGTGGTGAATGAAGCGACAACATTTAATGGATGGAGGAGAGAGCATTGATGGGTTAATGGAGTCAGACTACCCTTCAATAAGTTGACTTGCAACAAAATCATTGAACTTTTGTAAACACTTACAAATGTAATTAAGTAGCTAATAAAAACACCAATCCAATTGTTCTTTTTGTATCATCAAGATAAATTGACAGGTGGCCTGATCTGCAAAAACAGCAGTGCCGAGTCATGACTCTCAAAAAATGTATCAAGACAATTTCTCTCCACAGTTGCTGAGCACTGCATGAGGGGAAAACTATTAGCTTAAGTCAGCCATCCATCCACACAAACACATCGAATATATATTTAATCAATCAATCAATCCTATTTTAATATGAAACATAATGCCTCAAGTGTCACCTGGTATCCCCTCATGAACTCATCTTCCTCATTTAAATTATAGGAACCCCCAAAGGAATTCCTACCCTCAGCACCTTCAATCACAGCAGCAAGCAACAGTACCCGCACAAGGTCTTATACAAAAGGAAATGTTTTCATGCAAAATTGGCACACCTTGAGCAACAGAGACTAGCAACAACATGCATTTATATAGTGCCTTCAACGAAGTAAACATCCCAATGCACTTCACAGGAGCGTTATCAAACATCGAACCAGATAAGGACTTTAGGACAGAGTCACACAAGGAGATATTAGGACAGCTGACTTGTTAAAAAATGGTAGGTTTTAAGGAGCGTCTTAAATGGAAGAGAGAGAGGTAGAAAGGCAGAGAGGCTAAGGAAAGGAATTCCAGAGTTTAGGACCCAGGCAGCTGAAGGCACGGCTGCCAATGGTGGACCAATTAAAATTGGGGATGCGCAAGAGGCCAGAATTGGAGGAGCGCAGAGATCTCAGAGGGTTGTAGGGCAGGAGGAGGTTACAGAGTTAGGGAGGGGCGAAGCCATGGAGGGATTTCAAAACAAGGATAAGAATTTTAAAATCGAGGCGTTGTCAGCCAATGTAGGTCAGCAAGTGCGGGGTGATGGGTGAATGGGACTTGGTGTGAGTACGGAGAAGGGCAGCAGAATTTTGAAAGAGTTCAAGTTTATGGAGGGTGGAAAATGGGAGGTCGGCCAGGAGAGCATTGGAATAATCAAGTCGAGGTAACAAAAGCACGGACGAGCGTTTCAGCAGCAGATAGGCTGAGGCAGGGGCAGAGACGGGTGATGTCACAGAGATGGAAGTAGGCCATCTTGGTGAACAGTGGATATGTGGTCAGAGGCTCATCAAATGGGCACCAAGGTTGCAAACGGTCTGGTTCAGCCTCAGTGACCAGGGAAAGGGGTGGAGTAGGTGGCTAGGGAACAGAGTTTGTAGCTCTTGTAAGCGCCTTGGGACATTTTACTACGTTAAATGTGCGATATAAATGTAAGTTGTTGTAGCAGTGATTGAAAAACAATGACCCAGAATTTGTGGTCAGTGGCAAACCGATGACATTCACCGCTGACCTCAAAGAAAGCTTCCCACAAAGATCTAAAGAGCTCTGTGGTGTCAATTTCAGCTCTTCAGACCATAGTTTGAATCTGGGGCGAAATCAAGTGAATCTCCGGCACCCAGCGACAGTGACATCATCAAGCTGGCTAAGCAGCCAATCACATTGAAGAATTCTCACAGACAGCAAAGCAGGAAGTGAAACGCACAGATTATAATTTACTTTTATGAATTTTACAGAAAACAAAATAAATATTGGGACATACACATAGGATTATGGTAGAAGCTGAAATACAATAAACAAACTTTAAAAAAAATATTAAAAATGGATGAATAAAGACATAAGGGAAAAATTGAGGGTAAGGAAAGAGGCATATACTAAGTACATGGACAGCAGGGGAGAGCATGACAAGAGAGAATACGAAGAGATTAGGAAAGAAGTCAAAAGAACAAGTACAAAGGCAAAAACGAACTATGAAATTAAATTATCAAGGAACATAAAACAAAACAGTAAAATATTTTACAGGCACATGAATAAAAAAAGGAAAATCAGGATGGGAATAGGGCCACTAAGGAATGGACAGGATAATATCACAGGCAGCGATAGAGAGATGGCAGAAATATCAAGTAATTACTTTGCTTCAGTATCTACTAGGGAGACATGACATTGGATGATGAGATTAGAAATAAGATAACTGCATTTAAAATAAAAAAAGAAATATTACATAAGCTAATCAAACTCAAGAGGATAAAACCCCTGGTCTGGACGGATTACATCCGCGCAGTTTAAAAGTATCTAGGGAAGAGATAGCAGAGGCATTACTACACATATTTAATAATTCATTAGAACAAGGTGTAGTGTCAGAGGACTGGTGGATAGCTAACATAATACCTATATTTAAGAAGGGAGATAGAACATGTCCAAGGAACTATAGGCCAGTCAGCTTAACATCTGTGGTAGGAAAAATAATGGAATCCCTGCTGAAGGAGAAAACAGAAGAACATCTAGAAACCAAAAATAATAACAAATAGACAGCATGAATTTCAAAAGGGAAAGTCTTGCTTGACCAACCTCATTGAAGTTTTTGAAGAGGTAACAGAGAGAGTAGACAAGGGTAATGCAGTAGATGTAATTTATCTAGATTTTCAAAAGGCCTTCGATAAGGTACCATATAATAGACTGATGAATAAGGTCAGAGAATGCAGAATCAGGGGCCAAGTAGCAGAATGCATAACTAGCTGGCTTCAAGACAGAAAGCAGAGAATAGGGGTAAAGGGTAGCTATTCAGAGTGGCAGAAGCTGGGAAGTGGTGTTCCACAAGGTTCAGTGCTGGGACCACTGCTGTTCACAATTTAGACTTTGGAATCAAAAACACGATTTCTAAATTTGCAGATGACACCAAATTCCGGGGGGAGGGGGGCATAGTCAATACTGAGGAGGACTGCAACACATTACAAAAAGACATTAATAAACTTGAAAAATGGGCATATAATTGACAAATGAAACTAAACACAGATAAATGTGAGGTATTACATTTTGGTAAGAAAAATAGGGCGGTCACAGATTATTTGGAAAATACGAATCTATGTGTGGTAGAAGAGCAAAGGGATCTTGTGTACAAATACACAAATCACTGAAAGTAGCGACACAGTTTGACAAGGCCATAAAAAAGCACACCAAGCACTTAGAGGGTTAGGATTGAAAAGTAGTGGAGTTATGCTAAACCTATATCGAACCTTGGTTAGACCACGGAGTATTGCATACAATTCTGGTCGCCATATTATAAAAAGGATATAGAGGCACTGGAGAGGGTGCAGGGAAGATTTACAAGGATGATACCAGAAATGCGAGGGTATACATATCAGGAAAGGATGAACAGACTGGGTCTCTATTCTCTTGAAAAGAGAAGGCTGAGGGGTGACCTAACAGAGGTCTTTAAAATTATAAAAGGTTTTGATAGAGTAGATACAGAGAGAGTGTTTCCACTTGTGGGGAAGAGCAAAACTAGAGGCCATCAATATAAGATAGTCACCAAGAAATCCAATAGGGAATTCAGAAGAAACTTCTTTACCCAGAGAGTGGTGAGAACATGGAATTCACTACCACAGGGAGTGGTTGAAGCAAATTGTATAGAATAGCATTTAAGGGGAGGCTAGACAAGCATGAGGGAGAAGGGAATAAAGGGGTATGCTGATATTTAGATGAGGAAAGACTGGAGGAGGCTCGAGTGGAGCATAAACGCTGGCATGGGCTGGTTGGGCCGAAAGGCCTGATTCTGTGCTGTATATCCTATGTAAAAACTTTAAAAAAATAATATTAATGTAAAAATTTGACATTCCACAAATATAAAATTCATTTTTCAAGACCAGAATGGTTGTTCAGCAGTCAGTCCGCTGTTAAAAACCCAGTTACACCTTTTTTCAACAAGGCATAACATTTTTTTTTTTTTTTTTTTTTTTTTTAACAGCGATATTCCAGCATAATAAGGGAAGTTTTCATCAGTTTAAGTGATTTGAATTGATTGCCGGTATGGGATGTTCCACAGCGCAGCCTGTGGCGGAGCAGGGAATGACTGACTGCAACTTCAGGATTTCCACGTTTATCTGCACATGTGCTAAATCCTGAAGTTGCTGTCAGTTTCAGAGGGGTAGTGACGGCGAACGCTGACAGTTTAGTCATGTCTCCATTGATGTAAGTGCTGAGAGGTGGAGCTTACCCTGAAGGACGTGCAATCCGCAGAGGACACCGATTACCATAATTAGCACTTTACAATGAGATTGGCATTGGACAGCAGCCCAGTATGACTTTGCCCGACATTCTTCTTTGGCACAAAATGGGGTGCACTGCAAGTTGAAAATGCACTGAAGAAGAAAGAAAGACTTGCATTTATATAGCGCCTTTCACGGCCACCGGATGTCTCAAAGCGCTTTACAGCCAATGAAGTATTTTTCGAAGTGGAGTCATTGTTGTAATGTGGGAAACGCGGCAGCCAATTTGCGCACAGCAAGCTCCCACAAACAGCAATGTTATAATGACCAGCTAATCTGTTTTTGTTATGTTGGTTGAGGGATAAATATTGGCCAGGACACCGGGGATAACTCCCCTGCTCTTTTTCGAAATAGTGCCAAGGGATCTTTTACGCCTACCTAAGAGAGCAGACGGGGCCTCGGTTTAACATTTCATCCAAAAGACGGCAGTGCAGCACTCCCTGAGCACTGCACTGGAGTGTCACCCTGGAGTGGGACTTGAACCCACAACCATTCTGACTCAGAAGCGAGTGTGCTACCATCTGAGCCACAGCTGACAGCGTCAGAGTGGATGAATGTGGAGGGGGGAATAAATCACCAGGAGATTGAAGCTCCACAGGCACAAGGCTGAATCAACACTGGGGTGTAGAAGGCACCAAAACTCCTAAACACGTCTCACAAAATTGGGACTCGTGTGTTTTGACACCAAGATTTAGCCCCACAAGGTAAGATTATTTCTGCGTCCGTGGGGAGGATGTAAATGATGAATTGGATTTGATGCCAGAATTTTTATAATATTATTTCTGCTCAAGGTGTAGGATGTTGACACTGTGGTAAAGAACGTTTATCACTTCAGGCACTGATAGTCAGCATCAAGCACTCCTAGTCAGGTATAGCACACAGCCAGGTGCAGAGTAAAGCTCCCTCAGAGCGTCACCTCACCACACCCACATTCCCTGGCACCGACGCTTATTAGCCTCCAAGGTAGAGCCTGCAGACGAAGAGCATTTAACGTGCAAACCAGAATAAAGAACTTGCATTTATATAGCGCATTTCACGACCGCCAGCGTTTTACAGCCAATGAAATTCTTTTTTGAAGTGTAGTCACTGTTGTAATGTCGGAAACGAGGCAGCCAATTTGCAAACAGCAAGATCCCACAAAGAGCAATGTGATAATGACCAGATGATCTGATTTCAGTGGCGTTGGTTGAGGGATAAATATTAGGCAGTACACCGGGAGAATTCCCCTGCTCTTCTGCGAATGGTGCCGTGGGATCTTTTACGTCCACCTTTGAAGGGGCCGACAGAGCCTCGATTTAACGTTTCATCCAAAAATCAAATCAAATCAACTTTTATTGTCATTGTTAGTGCACAAGTGCAGTACAACAAAATGTCGGCTTGCGGCTCCCGAGAGTGTACATTTAGATTAAGACATTTAAACATTCAACATACATTTGGCTTGTAATACATTAACATAAACATAACCATAATAAAGTGCATTGGCAGATGTGCAGCCACTGCACCTCAGACACTGCAGCACTCCCTCGGTACTGCACCAAAGAGAATAGAGAGATTGTGAGCTGCCCAGATAGTTCAGTGGATATGACACAGTCGTTGGGCAGGATTTAAACCTGATCTTTGCGTCAATGGCAGGTTTTGTGTATTGAAAACAGTCTGGAATGCTCCTTTTTCTCGATTACTCATATTGCCTGATGCAGTGGAATTGGCAGAAACTGAGTTTAATCACAGTTGTCATTGTCTGCACTGTCCCAGCCACCTGCTCCTCTCCCAGGGTTCCTAACCATCTGCAGCATCGCTGTGTCTCCATCACACCCTGCTGCAAGCTAAGCCACAAATGCCAATCCAAGCAAACATGCCAACCTAGAAAGCTAGCAAAAAATAACCAACAGCTTGAAAAGAAAAGCTGAAATTGGCCACCAGTAAATCAGCCCCACCTTAGTCGGCTCCACTTAGCAAAAATAACAAACATTGGACTCAATCAGGGTGTGAGAAATGTTAACATCCCATCCAAAAGATGGTACATCCAGCGGTGCAGTGCACCCTCAGTACTTGCACTGTAGTGGCAGCCTCGATTATGCGTTCAAGTTCTGGAGTGGGATTTTAACTCAGGACCCGAATCAGAGGCAAGACTCGTAACCAAATGAGCCCACTGGCGCAGGCAGCCAAACAGCCCGCAAACCCAACTGAATGGGCAAACCCAGCACGCCACGATTAAACTCTGACAGTCCATAACAGTATGGTGCACCGATTCTGGGATGGGGGGGGGGGGGGGGGTGAGGGGGGAGGAGAGCATGCCAAGAGCCGCAGTGTCAAATCAAGCCAGGTCAAGCTGGCCGTTCTTGACTCAGCCTCCACAGTGGTAACCTGACCCTCACGTGGTGCAGCACACCGGCTCTGGAGATTTCTCATTTCTCCAGTTTAGTATAACTTTTCCTCACCCCGCCCAATAAAAGTACCTTCCACTGACGAATCCCTCCAGAGCTGGGTTAGTTAAACACCAATAATCCCTAAAAAGCTGCTATGCCAGGCAAATCGAATCACCACCTTCACTTCACCCTCTGCTGCCGCGCGCGGGAGACATACGATTCGACAGCGCACACTCTGATCAATGGTGCTGCGGAGAATCTCAGTGCAGCCCCCAAATTTCAACCCGTGAAGATTTTCATTCACAAAATGTGGACAGACGGGCACCTAATTCCGCATAGAATATAAACGCTGGCAACTCTTTCCTCCACCACACCCCGCCAGTTGTTGATGCCAAGATTTATAGGCAAATTTGCTCGGGGGCAGGGGTTGGGACGTGGTGACAAACTATGACGAGCTTCTCCCTCTATAAGAAAGTCATTCCTCATCACCCAGCCCGATGAGAGAGACACTGTATGGCTTCAAGCTGCTGCTGGAATTGTACTGCTATTGATTTCTCTTTACATTAACTTCTAGCTTTTGTTAATTTTTAAAAATTCATTCATAAATGCAAAGCCAGCATTTATTGCCCAGCCCTAATTGCCCTCGAGAAGGTGGTGGCGAGCTGCCTTCTTGAACCGCTGCAGTCCGTGTGGTGAAGGTACTGCCACAGTGCGGTTAGGGAGGGAGTTCCAGGACTTTGACCCAGTGACGATGAAGGAATGCCAATATATATCCAAGTGAGGATGGTGTGTGACTTGGAGGGGAACTTGGAGGTGGTGGTGTTCCTACACGCCTGCTGCCCTTGTCCTTCTAGGTGGTAGAGGGCGCAGGTTTGGGAGGTGCTGTTGAAGAAGCCTTGTAGATAGTACACACTGCAGTCACGGTAAGAGGGAGTGAATGTTTAAGATGGTGGATGGGGTGCCAATCAAGCGGGCTGCTGTGTCCTGGATGGTTTCCTAAATGAGTATCTGTTAGAAGAATGAAAGTGTAATCATAACACAGGCTTGCTTTATTTTGGATAAGTGTGAATTTGATGTAGAATGCAGTGAAAAGTAGTGGTCAGTTTAGCCAGTTGTAGTGTATGTACCCGTCTACCTTTAAGGGAACTATTGAATGTAACCGTTCACCTTTAAGGGAACTACTTTAGGTGTGGCACTATTTGTTTGGCTTCTGTATACTGTAATACCGATAGTGACCACACCAGTATATAAGTGTTGTAGCAGGATTTCTGGGGCAGATTCGCCCGGACCTTCGAATAGTAAAGACCTGTTTTGTTTGTTACTTCTGAAGTCTGTGTATTTATTAACTGCACAAACCACAGACTTTACAGTGGCGATGAGTCCGATCGTACCCTGCGGCAAGATTACCAAAGCAAGAAGAGCGTCGAAGAGAGGCAACCGCCCTCGTCGTGCTGCTGGAAGAAAACACGAGGCTGCAGCAGGAGAAAGGTGGAAGACTTTAGCAACAAAAGCTTCCATTAGCAACAGGCACTGACTACCCTTCTACCACGGTGCGGAGTGAGCCGATCAGCAGGGAACAAGGCGGCCGAAGAGACTGTGAGTAGGGGAAGGTGTAGAAGTATCCGGAGGATAAGGGCAGAGCACTCGACCTCGGTCGAGGGGGAGCTGTGCCGGCCAAAAGTCGGGTCCAACGGCGTCGGGTGACAGCCGGACCGCGATCGGCGGGAAAAATCTGGGCAGCGACCGCAGCCACGAAGCGCTGAGCCTGCGAGTAGGCGCGGGAAGAGAAACCCAGCTGCAGCCGGGGAGGGAAACACCGGTCTGCGAGAGGGCTGGGGGAGGCGAACGGGAACCGTGCGGGTGAGAGCCGGGTGCGGAGAGAGAGACTGCGAGGAGCCAGTCCAGCGGCTGAGCTGTTCTCCACCAACGGGGTACTCAGAGCCGGCAAAACCGAACGTGCGGGAGTGGGTGAGAGACACAGCCGAAAACGGGGTGAGAGACTGCGCAAGAGCCAGTCCAGCGGCTGAACTGTTCTCCACCAACGGGGTACCCAGGGCCGGTAGCACCGAACGTGCGGGTGAGAGAGCGACAGAGCCGGGGACGGAGAGAGAGACTGCGCGAGAGCCAGTCCAGCGGCTGAACTGTCCTCCGTTAACGGGGTGTACCCAGCGCCGGTAGAGCCATGCGGGCGGGAGGAAAAGACATAGCCGAGTAAGGGGAGCTGTGCGGAAGCCAGCCAGCGGCTGAACCTGTCCGCTGTGGGGGAAGCGTACCCCTTCCACCAGGAAGAAACGCGGGAAGCCGCCATTAGGCGGAGAAGACGCCAGAAGCGGGAAACCGCCATTGAAGTGGGCGGGGCGAGAAAGGAAGAGCGGGAAACCGCCATCTTAGAAACAAACAAATAAATAAGAATACTTAAAGAAATACTGGTGCTGCTCCCAAGGGAAGAAAAATGCCTAAGCGAGGGAATATTAACGACTTTAATTCTGAAATAGAAGACTGAGCCACGTACGTGGAACGCATCGAGATCTATTGTGAAGCCAACAAAATAGAGGAAGACGACAAGGCGATAACATTGTTAAACTCGATGGGCGCAAAGACATACGGGCTCTTGAAGGATTTACTAGCACCAGCTAAACCGGCGGATCAGTCTTTCGAAGAGATTGTGGTTGTTCTGAAGGACCACTTGCACCCCATACCGTTGATGTTGACTGAACGATTCAAATTCTATGCAAGAACGCAACGGAAAGATGAAAACAACGCAGAATACTTGGTCGAACTGCGTAGGCTAGCGAAATACTGCCAGTTCGGAGGGAATCTGACAGAGGCACTGCGAGACAAGTTCGTAGGTGGAGTGTCCAAGGAAGGGACGCAAAAGCGCCTACTCGAAGAGAACGACCTTACACTTGACAGGGCTGTCCTTATAGCCGCATCACACGAAGCCGCAGCGAAAGGAACGGCGGAAATGCAACTAAAGGCGGCGGCGCTCGGGGTGGACCAAATTACCTCGAGTACAACAAAATGCTATCGTTGTGGGAAGACAACACACGACCAGAATCAATGCTGGTTTAAGAACCAAGAATGTAGGAAATGTGGCAAACTGGGTCACATCGCTAAGGTATGCCGGTCAGGGAAGAAGACCAACAACCAAAGGAAGCCATCACAAGAAAAGTACAACAAGGTATACAAGGAGGCTGAGAAGAGTTCAGACGAACAGAATCCAGACTCAGATCCAAACGGCCAGGAGCTGGGTAGTCTGAGTATCCACCATGTGAGTAAGGAAGCTGACCTACAAACTATCTGGGTCATGCTAAAAATAGCTGGAGTCCAAGTGAAAATGGAGTTGGACACTGGATCAGCTGTATCAGTCATAAATCGAGGGGATTACCACCGGCTATTCTCACACATACCCTTAAGAGATACCAAGTTCGTATTGCAGACATACACGGGGCATAAAGTATACCCCATGGGAAAAATAAGAGTCAAGGTGAGAGATAGGGGTAAAGAACACCCAAGAATGAACTTGTATGTACTACATGAGGGAGGACCACCACTTCTAGGACGGGAGTGGATCAAGAAAATAGACATGGAATGGCACTACCAACAAGCAATGACGAGTGAGGACTCGGTGCAGACAA
This sequence comes from Somniosus microcephalus, assembly GCF_052327205.1. Lineage (NCBI taxonomy): Eukaryota > Metazoa > Chordata > Chondrichthyes > Squaliformes > Somniosidae > Somniosus > Somniosus microcephalus. Next base: position 21,668,855 of record NC_141002.1, on the reverse strand, counting down.
GCAGCTCAGACTCTGAGCCGGAAGACGATAAGTCCAGCCCACGTATGAAAAACAAGGTTAACATGAACTCACTGACTAAGGTTGGAAAAACGATGGCGTGCATAAAGACAGAGAATTCTGAGTCTGTTCAAGTCACAGACATATGCATTACGGAGGAACACCGAGCTCGAACTCAACGTTATTTCAAAGTACGACAACAATTCGAACAATTAAGTTACCGTCTCGTACAGGAGATGAAAACAATGAAAAAGTTCTATGACACCGAATGGGAGAGTCTGGAAAGACAACAGAACCTGCTGGCTCAAGCAGAGAGCGACCATAGAGCCATCGTGACCAATTACCGATCACACCTCCCTTATGATGTTCAGGAGTTAGAATATTTGCATGATCTAGAGATACAGCATAAAGGCAAACCATGCTACACTGAGGATTTTGTTCTGCAATTGGAGACAGAGCTAGTGCAGGCAAGGTTAAGAGAAGCTGAATCACAGTGTGCACTTAAAGAGGTGCAAAAAAAAATCTTGGACATGGAAAAGAGAAACGCTTCTTTACCTGATGTGAATAATGTGGCCATGTTGCAAGAGGAGCTTATCACTCAGTGAAATGAAAATAAAGGGAAAATGACTGAGATAGACTGCAAGAATAAAGAAGATTTGATGGCAGTGAGACTTCAAGAGGCAGATAGCATAGCAGCCTTGGCTGAACTCCAACAGGAAATTGCGAAAGAAGCAAATGAAGAGGAATCTTCAGGAAGCCGGGATTTTATTCCAGTTCTTCTCTACGACTCCTTGCAAGCAGAGTGTGAGAAGTGGAAAGAACAGTATGAACAGGCCCAGGCTACAATTCTGGAGGGGATTAACTCGGCAACCTCCGAAAAGCTAGTTTCAGTAGAAGCATATGAACAACTAAAGGTTGAACATGAGCAAGAAGTCCAAAGGCTGCAGGAAATTCTTGATGAGCTCAAGGCCAAGACAGACTCATCGGTAGAAGTTCCATCCATAGATAAGAATTTAGCGGTGAAAGACATGGCAGAACATGAAAGACAAGATGTCCAAGAACTCAAAAATATTGGAGGAAACCCAAGACAAATATGAGGCGGCAATGACCGAGGTTCAACGACTTGAAGAGCAGAGTCAACTGGGAATCCTTTCAGTGGAAGGGAAGGAAACTGTAAGAAACACAGAGACTGTAAGAATGGGCTCTGAACATGAGCTTGGGAGCATCAAGGCGCAACTTCTTCGAGCGCTTGAAACCAAAGTACAAGAGGAAAGGAAGGTGAAAGCATTGGAGGGAAAAGTGGATGAAATGGTGAAGACTCTGATCCACAGAGTCCCCGTGGAAGAGTTAACGGTCAGCCAACTCCTTCACATGCTGAGAGACAAGACTCCACAATGGGAACACGAGCTTCAATCTGCAAAGGGAAGGAATTCGGAGCTCCCAAAAGTTACAGAAATAACTGAGGTGGCAACACAGATTTTGTATTACAGTTTACTCTATGAAGAGTTCGTTGAATCACGTCAATGTGAACAGAAGAATGTTGAAACAGCTGCTTCAGTAGAAGGATTAAATAGCCTGATACCGCAATCCCCGGTGGAAGGGAAGGTATTGAACTCACAAATGAGGTCAATAGTGAAGGAATGGCAGACAACCCAGGAAGAGCGGGATGAATATGAATGCATGAAGAAGTCTTTTCAAGAAAGATGTCTAGGGAAGGAACCACCGTCAGCTAACGTCCAGACGGGTGAGGAGGAAGAAGAAGGCTCTCTCGCTGGCCTAACTCAGGACGAACCCGAATATTACCATGACCTGTTGAGTGACACTGAATATTACGAGGATGTGGTCTGCCCAGCTTGTGATGAAAACTCCCAAAGTGCTGAAATCCGGAGGAAGCACTTAAGGTCTAAGGAACATAGAGAGTTGGTGGCGCTACAGCTGGCAGCTGAGAAAGGAGCTCCAAGAGTTTCAAAAAGGCAGAAAAGAAAAAGAAGCAGAAGATAATAACTGTCTAAAATATTAGCACTTCTACCATCTCAGGCGGAACACTACGAAAGGAGCTAAATTAGTTGAAAAACTGGAAAATGTCAAGACAGCCAGTTGGTTGTAAAAGTCCGCACTGCTGGTTCAACAGGACGAAAGTTCAAGCTGCTACGTCAAGAAAAAGGCTATGGAGGAGTCACGCTAGCCAGGTGAACCGGCTACCCCATAGAAATGTTGTTCGGAACGAGTCAAGATCAGAGACTGAGTCTATGAACTGTTTCCGCAGAGACGGAACCTGTGAACTGTTTCCACCGAGATTATATTTGTAAATTGTTTTATATGACATTGACTCCACCGAGATTATAGCTGTAATTTGTTTTATAGGAAGTTGAAGATATGTATGTTTAACGGAGACTCTGTAAGTAATAAGCTAAAAAGGGAGGATTGTAGTGTATGTACCCGTCTACCTTTAAGGGAACTATTGAATGTAACCGTTCACCTTTCAGGGAACTACTTTAGGTGTGGCACTATTTGTTTGGCTTCTGTATACTGTAATACCGATAGTGACCACACCAGTATATAAGTGTTGTCGCAGGATTTCTGGGGCTGATTCGCCCGGACCTTCGAATAGTAAAGACCTGTTTTGTTTGTTACTTCTGAAGTCTGTGTATTTATTAACTGCACAAACCACAGACTTTACACCAGTAAACCCAATTCAAATAAATTCCAGGCAGAGCCAGACAGTTAGAGATCTTTAGTTTATAACAAATTCTGCAGTGGACACAGAAGCTTTCTTTGTTCGCTCAAGCACTGAAAGATGACGAGCTGCTGGAGTGAGAGTGTTAGACAGCATGGCAGCCGCTCTCCGATATATCCTCCAGCTTCACAAGGAAGCAGCAGCTGTCTGACATCTTTATGGTGGTTAAGTGTCCTTTGAGGTCGATGAAGACATGATGGGCAAGGATACATGTTTTGATCATCAATTCAAGAGGTTACACATCCAATTAATTTCTGAAGCAGAACGTTCAACCACGGGATGGAAATATATGCCGGGGACCATTAATTCCTACAAGGCCACATATGGAATGTCGACAAATTACAACATACTCAGTAGAGGGGCTTTGTTCATTAATTTCTCTAACTGTCTTTCAGACAACTAATTTGATTGACAGATCAACCACGGTGAAACTATTAAAAAATTGGGAGAATTGTACTGGGAAGAGCACTTGTGAAAACTGAAATTATTGAAGTAGCTAATGGTATTAGGTGATGCAAAATCATTGTATGCTTAATAAATCTGTGAACGACTGACAATCAATGCTGCAAACCCTATTATTTTGAGGAGTAATTTATAAGTAAGAACACCCATCGTCTCACACTGCCGCTCCGTCTCTGGTGCAAGCGCAACCGTTTAGACGTGGGGTGGTAAGGTGTGCGGCAAATGAGCACACCCGAGGACTTAGGAATAGCCCCCTCAGTGTCGCTGTGGTACAGTTGAGGATGCCGTACATCTACTGAACGGCTGCTCATTTCCTGCTGGTCTACCCAGACTCCGCCATGCGGACCCGAGGCTGCTGGATAGTTAAAACACGTAACACCGCTGACCTCAACCCCTTGCCACCGCTGACATTTGTGACTTAGAGTTCATCTCGCTATAGTTTGTATTCTGAATTTTGTTTAAACCAATCTTTATCATACCACTCGTGTATTCACAAAGTAATAATTTCAACGCAATAGTAACAGCGCACGTCTCTGGACTGCCTTTTCCTCCAGTATGCTTCTTCGGTTTTCAGCTAGACCACTAGCTAGAGCCCCATGTGGATGTGAGGTGCTCCATGCTGCCTGGGGTTGGGAAAACTAGCATCATTCAATCTGTCTACATAGAATTGCATGGAGCTTACAGAATAGAAACAGGCCGTGCGACCCAACCAGTTTGGGTGACCGCTTTGCGGAACACCTCCGTTCAGTCCGTAAGGGTGACCCCGAGCTTCCGGTCGCCTGTCATTTTAATTCACCGCTCCATTCCCACTCGGACCTCACCGTCCTTGGCCTCTTGTATTGTTCCACGGAAGCTCAACGTAAACTCGAGGAACAGCACCTCATCTTCCGATTAGGCACTTTGCAGCCTCAACAATTTCAGATCATAACCTCGGCCCCATTACTTTTTTACTTATAATTTTTTCCACCCCTTTGTTTTGGGTCTTCCTTCCCCCCCGCCCACCCCCCCCCCCTCCCCCCACCCCCCCCCCCCCCGCCTTTCCTTTTGTTTCTCTCTCCCACCTGGCAGCTGTCTCTTATCCTGCCAGTACACTTCACACCTAATCTCAGCTGTCTTTTGTCTCCACTGGCCTATTACCATCGCATCTGGTTTCGAATACCTTTTATTGTCTCTTTCTTTTGTTCGATCGCAGCCCTGCCTTCGATCTATTTTCTTTCCTTTCCAGTTTTGAAGAAGGGTTTCGACCCGAAACGTCAACTCAAATTTCTCTCCCCGGATGTTGCCTGACCTGCTGAGTTTTTCCAGCATTTTCTGTTGTTATTTCGGATTTCCAGCATCTGCAGTATTTTGCTATCGTCGCAGTTTGTACTGGTGTTTATTCTTCACACAAGTAGTTGTCCTAATCCCATGTGCCTGTTCCCATATCCCTTTCAATCCCCTTTCTTCCAAATACCTTTCTCACCTATTCTTAATTATTGGCATGGTCTCTGCATTTCACAGCCTCACACCCCTCTGTGTATAAAAGTTTATCTTGCTCTCTGCCCTAAATCTCTTGTATTTAATCTTGCATCCCCCGTCCCCTTGTACTAGACTCCTCCGCGCCATCCCTTCAGAATTTTTAACAGCTCCATCAAATCACGCTTTATATAACATAAGAAATAGGAGCTGGAGTAGGCTATTTGGCCCTTCGAGCCTGCTCCACCATTCAACAAGATCATGGCTGATCTTCTACCTCAACTCTACCTTCCCGCACTATCCCCATATCCCTTAATTCCCAAAAATTTATCGACCTCTGTCTTGAATATACTCAACATCTGAGCATCCACAGCTCTCTGGGGTAGAGAACTCCAAAGATTCACAACACTTTAAGTGAAGAAATTTCTCATCTCAGTTCTAAATGGCCAACCCCTTATTCTGAGACTGTGACCCAGTGTTCTAGATTCCCCAGGCAGGGGAAAACATTCTCCCAGCATTAACCCGGTCAAGCCCCTTAAGCATTTTATATGTTTCAATGAGATCACCTCTCATGCTTTTAAATTCTAGGGACTATAGGCCTAGTCCACTCAATCTCTCCTCATAGGGCAATCCCCCCATCCCAGGGACCAGTCTAGTGAACCTTTGTTGCACTCCCTCTAAGGCAAATATGTCTTTCCTTAGGTAAGGAGACCAGAACTGTACACAGTGCTCCAGGTGTAGCCTCACCAATGCCCTGTATAATTGTAGTAAGACTTCTTTACTCTTATACTCTAATCCCTTTGTAACAAAACCTAATACACCATTTGCTTTCTTAATTGCTTGCTGTACCTGCATATTAACTTTGTTATTCATGTACAAGGACACCCAGGTCCCTGTTTCCAATGAAAACATCCCCAATTTTTCAAGTCTTTCTTCGTATTTATATTTCCTCATACATAGTATATACAGCACAGAAACAGGCCATTCGGCCCAACCAGTCCGTGCCGGCGTTTATGCTCCACTCGAGCCTTCTCCCGTCTTTCCTCATCTAAATCTATCAGCATAACCTTCTATTCCCTTCTCCCTCATATGCTTGTGTAACTGTCCCTTAAATGCATCTATACTATTCACCTCAACCATTCCCTGTGATAGCAAGTTCCACATTCTCACCACTCTCTGGGTAAAGAAGTTTCTTCTGAATGCCCCATTTGATTTCTTGGTGACTATCTTATATTGATGGCCTCTAGTTTTGCTCTTCACCACAAGTGGAAACACTCTCTGTATCTACTCTATCAAAACCTTTTATGATTTTAAAGACCTCTACTCGGTCACCCATCAGCCTTCTCTTTTAAAGAGAAAAGAGACTCAGCCTGTTCATCCTTTCCTGATAGGTATAACCTCGCAGTTCTGGTATCATCCTTGTAAATCTTCTTTGGACCCTCCCTAGTGCCTCCATATCCTTTTTATAATATGGTGACCAGAACTCTAAACGGTCCAAGTGTGGTCTAACCAAGGTTCGATACAAGTTATGCAGAACTTCTATTTTTCAATTCAATCCCTCAAGAAAAAGCCCTAGTGCTTGGGTTTGATTTTTTTAAGGCCTTATTAACGTACGTCACTACTTAAAAAAAAAAAATTGTTTGTGGGATGTGGGTGTCGCTAGCAAGGCCAGCATTTATTGCCCATCCCGAATTACCCTTGAGAAGGTGGTGATGAGCCACCTTCTTGAACCGCTGCAGTCCGTGTGGTGAAAGTACTCCCACAGTGCTGTTATGGAGGGAGTTCCAGGATTTTGACCCAGCGACGATGAAGGATCGGCGATATACTTCTAAGTCAGGATGGTGTGTGACTTGGAGGGGAAGTTGGAGGTGGTGGTGTTCCCATGCGCCTGCTGCCCTTGTCCTTCTAGGTGGAAGAGGGCATGGGTTTGGGAGGTGGGGCCGAAGAAGCCTTGGCGAGTTGCTGCAGTGCATCTTGTAGATGGTACACACTGCAGCCACGATACGCCAGTGGTGGAGGGAGTGAATGTTTAAGATGGTAGATGGGGTGCCAATCAAGCTGGCTGCTTTGTCCTGGATGGTGTCAAGCTTCTTGAGTGTTGTTGGAGCTGCACTCATCCAGGCAAGTGGAGAGTATTCCATCACACTCCTTGTGCCTTGTAGATGGTGGAAAGGCTTTTGGGGAGTCAGGCGGTGAGACACTCACCGCAGAATACCCAGCCTCTGACCTGCTCTTGTTGCCACAGTATTTATGTGGCTGGTCCAATTAAGTTTCTGGTCAATGGTGTCCCCAAGATATTGAAGGTGGGGGATTCGGCGATGGTAATGCCGTTGAATGTCAAGCGGAGGTGATTAGACTCTCGCTTGTTGAAGATAGTCATTGCCTGGCACTTCTGTGGCGCAAATGTTCCCTGGCACTTATCAGCCCAAGCCTGAACATCCTCTAGGCTAGAACATTGTTGCATGAGGGCATGGACTGCTTCATTATCTGAGGAGTTGTGAAAGGCACTGAACACTACGCAGTCATCAGCGAACATCCCCATTTCTGACCTTATGTTGGAGGGAAATTCATTGATGAAGCAGCTGAAGATGGTTGGGCCTAGGACACTGCCCTGAGGAACACCAGCAGCGATGTCCTGGGGCTGTGATGATTGACCTTCAATCACCAAAACCATCTTCCTTTGTGCTTGGTGTGACTCCAGCCAGTGTAGCGTTCCCCCCCCTCTCCCCGATTCCCATTGACTTCAATTTTACTAGGGCTCCTTGATGCCACACTCAGTCAAATGCTGCCTTGATGTCAAGGGCATTCACTCTCTCCTCACCTCTGGAATTCAGCTCCTTTGTCCATGTTTGGACCAAGGCTGTAGTGAGGTCGGGAGCCAAGTGGTCTTGGCGGAACCCAAACTGGGCATCAGTGAGCAGGTTATTGGTGAGTAAGTGCTGCTTGTTAGCACTGTCGATGACACCTTCCATCACTTTGCTGATGATTGAGAGTAGACTGATGGGGTGGTAATTGGCCGGGTTGGATTGGTCCTGCTTTTTGTGGACAAGACATACGTGGGCAGTTTTCCACATTGTCGGGTAGATGCCAGTGTTGTAACTGTACTGGAACAGTTTGGCTAGAGGCGCGGCTAGTTCTGGAGCACAATAGCCGTGATGTTGTCGGGGCCCATAGCCTTTGCTGTATCCAATGCGCTCAGCCATTTCTTGATATCAAGTGGAGTGAACCGAATTAGCTAAAGACTGGCTTCTCTGATGGTGGGGACCTCAGGAGGAGGCCGATATGCATCATCCACACGGCACTTCTGGCTGAAGATGGGCCTGTTAGATCTGTTCTGAAGCTATCCCATTTAGCACGGTGGTAGTGCCACACAACACGGTGGAGGGTGTGAAGATGGGACTTCGTCTCCACAATGGCTGTGCGATGGTCACTGCTACCAATACTGTCATGGACAGGTAGATTGGTGAGGGCGAGGTCAAGTAGGTTTTTCCCTCGTGTTGGTTCTCTCATCACCTGTCACAGGCCCAGACTCGGCCAGTAGTGGTGCTACCGAGCCACTCTTTGTGATGGACATTGAAGTCCCCCCACCCAGAGTACATTCTGTGCCCTCTCAGTGCTTCTTCCAAGTGTTCAACATGAAGGAGTACTGATTCATCAGCTGAGGGAGGGCAGTAGGTGGAACTCAGCTTGAAACCATGAGACTTGGGGTCTGGAGTCAATGTTGAGGACTCCCAGGGCCACTCCTTCCCGACTGTATACCGATGAGACAGGACATACACAGGGATGGTGATGGAGGAGTTTGGGACATTGGCTGAAAGGTATGATTCTGTGAGTATGACTATCTCAGGCTTAACTAGTCTGTGGGACAGCTCTCCCAATTTTGGCACAGGTCCCCAGATGTTGGTGAGGTGTGCCTTGTCCGTAGCATGTGCCAGGCGGTCCGTCCAATTGTGTTTTGCAGTCAAGAGTCAACCACATTGCTGTGCGTCTGAAGTCACATATAGGCCAGAACAGGTGGGTTTTTATGACAATCCGATAGTTTCATGGTTACTGATAAATACATTTGGAATAAATGAGTATTTAACTGAATTTAAATTCCCCAGCTGCCGTGGTGGAATTTGAACTCACGTCTCCAGATCATTAGTCCCAGCCTCTGGATTACTAGCCCAGTAACATTACCACTACACTACCGTTCCCGGTGATAGTGATTTGTGTATTTGTACTCCCAGATCCCTTTGCTCCTCTACCCCATTTAGATTGTTATTTTCCAGGTAATATGTGACCTCCTTATTTTTCTTATCAAAATGCAAGACCTCAAACTTATGTGTTGAAATTCATCTGCAAATTTAGACAGTGTTTGAGTCCAAAGTCTAAATCGTGAATATAAATGATGAACAACAATGATCCCAGCACTGATGCTTGTGGGACCCGACTTTCCACCTTCTGCCACTCTGAACAGCTACCCTTTACCCCTACTCTCTGCTTTCTGTCTTGCAGCCAGCTAGCTATCCATTCTGCTGCTCGTCCCCTGACTCCGCATGCTGTGACCTTATTTCTTATTCAAGACAACATCCTAGTAAATCTCTGCTGTACCCTCTCGATTGCCTCAACATCCCTCCTATAGCATGGAGCCTAGTATGGAGCCTAAAACTGCACGTAGTACTCCAACTGCAGTTTCACCAAGGTCTTATATAGATTCACTATTACATCTCAACTTTTATATTCTATACCTCTTGAAACAGAAACCAATTTCTCAATAGCTTCATTGTACTGTTTTATCCACTTGAAGTGCCCGTTTAAGGTCATGTGAACCTGAACCCCCAAATCTCTCTCTTCGTCCACATCACCCAGTCTTTCCCCATTAACTTACTTTAAAAAAAAAAAACTAAATGTATCACTTCACATTTATTGATAGAGTTCCATTTTTTGCCTATTCCATCATGTTATCAATAACCCTGGCAGGTTCTCGATTCCTCAATTATTTACTACTCCTCCTAGTTTAGTACCATCTGCAAATTTGGACACCGCTCCCTCTCGCTCTATAGCCAAATCATTGATGTAGACAGTGAGCAGAAGTGGTCCCAGAACAGAACCCTGTGGGACACCACTACCCACTTCTAATTAATCGGAGAAACTGCCCTTAACTCCGACTCCATGGATCCTCCCTTCTATTCAGTTTTTAATTCGATTTGCTACTCTTACCCCGAATTTCATACCCTTTAATCTTCTCCAATAGTCTCCTAGGTGGGGGTCACAACTCCCATCAAGCAACTGTGGAATAACGCCTCGACAGTTACAGAGCAGTAACTGACTCACCAGCAGGAAATGGGAGAAAAAAGTCTCAATGTTAATGCTTAAAAGTTCAAATAACTTTAGAAACACACAAAAACTTGACCACAGACTGTTGCTGGATTGTTCTAACCATTTTAGTTCAAATGTCATTCCCAAAACCCTAAAGACTTCAGAATTCCATATACTTAAAACAGAATTTGGCTCAGTCACCATAAGCCAGTGGCCCTGCCAATCACGTATACACATGGGTACGGTAGAATAATAGTTATGGCACTGGATAGCAACACAGAGGTTAAGTTCAAATTCCATCATGGCAAATTGGGAAGTCGAATTCATTAAATCTGGTGATTTGTGGGCTGGGACCAAATAAAATGGCCTTGAAAGCTGTCAGATTGTTGTGAAAGCCCAACTAGTTCACCAATGTCCTTCAGGGAGGGGAATCCGCCACCTCCATCTGGTTGGCCGCCATGTGACCCCAGTTCCAGACTACACGGTGACTCTTAATGCTCTCCGGGCAACTAGGGATGGGCAATAAATGTGGCCTTGCCTGCGTCGCCACACGTACTTTTAAGCGTACGTGTATGGTTTCAGCAGGGCTGCCGGTTTGCAGTTTAAAAATAATTCCAATTCTGTTTTTATTACATGGGATTCTGGGATTTTTACCACAGTATTTTGAGGATGACAGTCCACCATTCCATCCATTGCTCTGGGAAAACTGGAAACTATTGGCCTTGGTGCTTAGGACCCTCAGATAGACACACAGTTGAGTTGTGTTACTCTGGAAACTAAGAATCTCCAATCCCATGTTGAAAACTACTACAAACACCAAAAACTGCTAGAATATTTCTGTAAATAATGTCGTCACTTTGGTTTAAAGGGACATTATTAAAGTTGGGCACTATACTGCACGTTTGTCTTTGAAGTTTCAGGAATTGTAGGCAAAGGCACTTCCTCCTGTATGACTGATTACGGCACACCAGAGGACCAAGTTTAATTCCCCGTCTGTAAGGATTTAGCCGATTTATGCCAGGGCGGAGAGAGAGAGAGAGAGAGAGAGAGAGACAGAGAGAGAGACAGAGAGAGAGACAGAGAGAGAGACAGAGAGAGAGACAGAGAGAGAGACAGAGAGAGAGACAGAGAGACAGAGAGAGAGAGACAGAGAGAGAGAGACAGAGAGAGAGAGACACAGAGAGAGAGACACAGAGAGACAGAGAGAGAGAGACAGAGAGAGAGAGACAGAGAGAGAGAGACACAGAGAGAGAGACACAGAGAGAGAGACACAAGAGAGACACAGAGAGAGAGAGAGAGAGAGAGAGACAGAGAGAGAGAGAGAGACAGAGACAGAGAGAGAGACACAGAGAGAGAGAGAGAGAGAGAGAGAGAGAGAGAGAAAGAGAGAGAAAGATGCTACAGTTGGCCTCTGCGACTCTAGACTAGCCAGGAAAAAGAATCAACAAGAGTTCTGAGTATGGGTGTCAGGAGAGAAGAAATTGAGCTCAACTATAATGCTCTCCCACAGTCAAATAGCCTGCCAATATTAATGGCCTGGGTTCACACATGAAGAATAGCCACTTGAGCAAGGCGTCAGATGGTTGCTGGAAAATATTCATAAAGACATCAATACGCCACCTGCCAAGGTGAGAGAGCTGGCTTGAATGAAATTGCTGGCTATGTGAAAAAATTTGAACATTAATCAGAGTCCAGGTTGCTTGTTTTTAGTTCCGAGCAAAAATCTAAGTCCATAGGGGACTGAAAATTTGTGTCACACATGTGTAACATTATATCACCAAAAAATTACCTACTGCCCTTTGAAGAACACAGGAGAACATGTTTAGCATCCCACATGATATCCAGTACTACATGCTGCAATTGTTAATCCTGAGCAAGTTCCTCAACACACATACATATAGGGCTACAGGTTTTAGAATCAGAGATTTGGGGGGGGGGGGGTTTAACCCCCAAAAACAAGTGGGATGTGAAAATTTAAAACATTTCAAACCTGACCCCAACCTGCCCACTTCTGGTTTTAACAGAGGCGGGGGGAAGGGGAGTGGGGGTGGGTGGGCAACCAACCTGCTCCCAGGAGGATATTATAATGAGGCTATATGCCTCAGATTTAACCTATCTCCTAGGTTGAACCCTGACCGGCCAGGTTTCCCAGGCCTCAGGAACCCCGGCAGCTAAAGGGAGGCAAGGACTGCTTTGTGGAAAAGGCAAGTGCCTTTACAGCAATGCTTGTGGGCCAGGAGGAGCGGGAGTGTTTCCCCCAGCCCAACAAGCTAACCTGCTTCCTTGCCCACCATCGAACCAGCCCCGCCCCGGGATCGCCGACCACCTCCCCCCCACCCCCCACCAAATCAACCCCCCAACCCCTATCCACTCCCCCACTAACCCAGCTGCAGGCTCCATACCTGCACCTGGGCTTGCGGCCTCCTCCGAAGCGTTCCCCCACCCGACAGGGAGCCAAGCTTGTCAATCAGGCTGACTTCCAGGCAGTGAACCTGCTGGGGAAAAGAAAGACGTGCGTTGTGACATTAAAACAGCACAGGGGTGCAGGTTTCCCCAACCAAAACTCCTCCGCCGCCCCCACTCACAAAACCCGCTCCAGTAAATATCGGAGCCTTGGTCTGCTTGCAGCAACATCTTTACATAGTGAGCACAACAAAGAAATGCTGGAAAAAACCTGACCCACACACATTTCCTCCAGTCAGACTTTAATCCCGATAATGGATTCCCCGAATGGCTCAGTATTCAGAGATTAGAATTGTCTGTTCCAACATCTGTCAATCTTCACATATTAACATTTTAAATGATCTATTTCAGCCACCAAAGCACCTTAAGGGATTAATTGGTTTCAGAATAACGTAGTGGCTGATTCACCAAGAACACGGCATCTGCAGTCCACCACGTCAAATTTTGGTCGGATAAAGTAATGTCCGTTTTAACTTGCATTATTTAAAAAACTCAAATGAAACCAAAAATCTCTAATTTGTCACAATAATAACCAAACCTGCGTATGGCAAGTCAGTCACTCAACATGGAAATGACTGGCATCTATGAATAAAGTTGAGTGTCAGTTTTTAAGTTTATGAATAAGATAAATACACACTCTGCCCATTGAAATGCATATGGACAGAAAGGGGCCAATTGTGCAGCACCAGCTGCGACCTGCCGACTCAGCACAGACCAAGAATTGAACCAACAACCGTCCGGTCTGTATGATTCAATACAATACTGGGCAGGCCACTTACCCACTGGAACAATACCTCAGCTTTGTCCGGTGGTCCAAACATGGACTTTAATCATTTCAGACCTTCTATATTCTTCCGATACCAGCATTTGAGTTTTAGTTTGTAGGCTCTTGGGACATTGCGTCCTTTATTGATTTTCCATAACCGGGTTAAGGAATTGACTGTTTTCACTGTAAAAACTGGCATACGCTTCAATTCATGCATTTTACATAAAATAAACCAGGTCTTGGTTTCAAGATGTCTATGGCTGTTATTTATATAGACTTCCAGAAGGAGTTCAACAAAGTCCTCCATAAGAGACTGTTAGCTAAAGCTGAAGCTCATGGAATTGAAGGCAAATTATTGACCCGATTATGAAAGTAGCTGAGCGGCAGCAGACAGAGTAGGAATAATGGGCAGGTATTCAAATTGGCAGGATGCGACTAGTGGTGTCCCACAGGGGTCTGTGTTAGGGCCTCAACTATTCACCGTGTTATTAACAAATTAGATGGAATAGAGAGCCACATATCCAAGTTTGCCCGATGACACAAAGATAGGCAGCATTATAGGCAGTGTAGAAGGAAGCATAAAATTAACGAGATATTAATATGTGAATGGGCAAAACTATGGCAAATGGATTTCAATATAGGCAAGTGTGAGGTCATCCACTTTGGACCTAAAAAGGACAGAACAGGGTATTTTCCAAGTAATGAAAAGCTAGAAATAGTGGGGGTCCAAAGAGACTTAGGGGTCTATGGTACATCAATCACTAAAATGTCATGGACAGGTACAGAAAATAATCAAAAAGGCTAATAGAATGCTAGGCTTTATACCTGGAGGATTAGAACACAAGGAGGTAAAAGTTATGCTGCAGCTATACAAAACCCTGGTAAGACCGCACCTGTTGTACTGTGAGCAGTTCTGGGCACACCTTAGGAAGGATATATTGGCCTTGGAGGAGTGCAGTGTAGATTTACCAGAACGATACCTGGACTCCAAGGGGTTAAATTACGAGGAGAGATTACACAAATTAGGATTGTATTCCCTAGAATTTAGAAGGTTAAGGGGCGATCTGATTGAAGTGTTCAAGCTATTAAAGGGGAACAGATAGGGTAGATAGAGAGAAATTATTTCTGCTGGTTGGGGATTCTAGGACGAGGAGGCATCGTCTAAAAATTAGAGCCAGGCCTTTCAGGTGTGAAATTAGGAAACACTTCTACACACAAGGGATGGTAGAAGTTTAGAACTCTATTCCACAAATGGCAATTGAGGCTAGATCAATTGTTAATTTTAAATCTGAGATTGATAGCTTTTTGTTAACCAAAGGTATTAAGGGATACGGGCCAAAGGCGGGTATGCGGAGTTAGGTCGCAGATCCGCCATGATCTCATTGAATGGCAGAACAGGCTCGAGGGGCTTAATGACCGCCTCCTGCTCCTATGTTCTTAAAGGGTTCTCTGTTACGACATGCAGGCCATGCTATCGTCTGACTAGATATTACACAGTGGAAAGTGCAGTCCAGATCGTAAGGGTTGAGAAGTCTGCTTATGGGGGTGACCAGTGACACTGAACCGGAGACAATATCTTGTGCAAAATCCCCAAAATTGTGTTACGGCCATTTTCAGCCACAGAGGGCAAGTTGCTAGTGAGCTGTAAGAACATAAGAAATAGGAACAGGAATAGGTCACTTGGCCCCTCGAGCCTGCTCCGCTATTCAATAAGATCATGGCTGACCTTGGGCTCAAAGCCACTTCCCCGCCCGCTCCCCATAACCCTTCACTTCCTTATCTTGCAAAAATCTGTCTATCTCCACCTTAAATGTATTTAATGACCCAGCCCCCACGGCTCTCTGGGGCAGAGAATTCCACAGATTTACGACCCTCAGAAGAAATTCCTCCTCATCTCAGTTCTAAAAAGGCGACCCTTTATTCTAAAACTGTGCCCCCGAGTTCTAGATTTCCCCGAGGGGAAACATCCTCTCTGCATCTACCTTGTCGAGCCCCCTCAGTATCTTGTATGTTTCAATAAGATCACCTCTCACTCTTCTAAATTCTGAGTATAAGCCCAACCTGCTCAAACTTGCCTCATAAGAAAAACCCCCCATCTCTGGAATTAACCTAGTGAATCATCTCTGAACTGCCTCCAATGCAAGGATATCCTTCCTTAAATAAGGAGGCCAAAACTGTACGCAGTACTCAAGGTGAGGTCTCACCAATACCCTGTACAGTTGTAGCAGGATTTCCCTGCTTTTATACTCCAACCCCTTTGAAATAAAGGCCAACATTCCATTTATCTTTTTGATTGCTTGCTGTACCTGCATGCTAACTTTTTGTGTTTCATGCACAAGGACCCCCAGGTCCCTCTGAATTGTAGCATTTTGTAATCGCTCTCCAATTAAATAATAATTTGCATTTTTATTTTTCCTGCCAAAGTGGATAACCTCACACTTTCCCATATTAAACTCCATCTGCCAAATGTTTTCCCACTCACTTAGCCTGTTTATATCCCTTTGCAGGTTCTTTGAGTCCTCTGCACAACTTGCTTTTCCACCCATCTTTGTATCATCCGCAAACTTGGCTACATTACACTCGGTCCCTTCATCCAAGTCATTAATGTAGATTGTAAATAGTTGAGGCCCCAGCACCGATCCCTGTGGCACCCCACTAGTTACCGTTTGCCAACCGGAAAATGACCCATTTATCCCGACTCTCTGCTTTCTGTTAGTTAGCCAATTCTCTATCCATGCTAATATATTACCCCCAATTCCGTGAGCTCTTATCTTATGCAGTAACCTTTTATGTGGCACCTTATCGAATGCCTTCTGGAAATCCAAATACGCCACATCCACTGGTTCACCTTTGTCCACCCTGCTCGTTACATCCTCAAATAACGCCAGCAAATTTGTTAAACATGATTTCCCTGTCATAAAACCATGCTGACTCTGCTTGACTGCATTATGATTTTCCAAATGCTCTGCTGCTGCTTCCTTAATGAAGGACTCCAGCATTTTCCCAACAACAGATGTTAGGCTAACTGATCTATAGTTTCCTGCTTTCTGTCTCCCTCCAATCCGCTGGGACCTCGCCAGAGTCCAGGGAATTTTCGTATATTGCAACCAATGCATCCACTATCTCTGCAGCCACTTCTTTTAAGACCCTGGGATGCAGGCCATCTGGTCCAGGGGACTTGTCATCTTTTAGTCCCATTATTTTACCAAGTACTATTTCCTTAGTGATAGTAATTGTTTTTAGTTCCCCCTTCCCGTGGCCCCTTGATTATCCATTATTAGGATGTTGTTAGTGTCTTCTACTGTGAAGATAGATACAAAATATTTGTTTGCCATTTCCCCGTTCCCCATTATTAATTCCCCAGTCTCATCCTCTTAGGGACCAATGTTTACTTTAGCTACCCTTTTCCTTTTTTATAAACCTATAGAAGTTCTTACTATCTGTTTTACTCTCATAATTCATCTTCTCTCTCTATTATTTTTTTAGTCATCCTTTGCTGGTTTTTAAAAATTTCCCAATCCTCTGGTCTCCCACCAATCTTGGCAACATTGTATGCCTTCATTTTCAATTCAATACCATCCTTTACTTCCTTAGTTAGCCACGGATGATGCTCCCTTCTCTTAAAATCTCTCTCTCTCACTGGAATATATTTTTGTTGAGAGTTATGAATCTCCTTAAATGTCCACCACTGCATTTCAACTGTCTTACCGTTTCATTTATTTTTCCAGTCCACTTTAGCGAGTTCTGCCCTCATGCCATTGTAATTGCCTTTGTTTAAGATCAGGACACTGGTTTGAGATACAACTTTCTCACCTTTCAACTGAATTTGAAATTCAACCATGCTATGATCACTCTTTCCTAGAGGATCCTTTACTATGAAATAATTCTGTCTCATTATACAGTACCAGATCCAAGATAGCCTGCTCCCTGGTTGGTTCCATTACATACTGTTCTAGGAGACCATCCCGGATGCACTCTTATGAACTCTTCCTCAAGTCTACCATGGCCAATTTGATTTGTCCAATCAATATGAAGATTAAAATCACCCATGATTATTACCGTACCTTTTTACAGGCCTCCATTATTTGTTGATTTATACTCTGTCCAACAGTATTGCTACTGTTTGGGGGCCTGTAGACTATGCCTACCAGAGACTTTCCCCCCTTTATTATTTTTTTATCTCCACCCAAATCGATTCATCTTGATTTTCTGAGCCAATATCACTCACCACTGCACTGATGCCATCCTTCACCAACAAAGCCATCCCACCTCCCTTTCCTTTCTGTCTATCCTTCAGAATTGTCAAATACCCTGGAATATTCAGTTCCCAGCCCTGATCACCTTGCAACCACGTCTCTGTAATGGCGATCAGATCATGCCCATTTGTATCTATTTGTGCCGTCAACTCATCTATCTTGTTACGAGTGCATTCAGATATAGAGCATTTAACTTTATCTTTTTACGAGGAGTTGTGGGCTACAATAGTCTCCTGGAAGCTTGTGTGATTGCCTTAGGGAGTACAACAGATATCTTCCAGAGCTTTCCTTTAATTGGTTGTTTTTCCTTTTGCCTCTGCCAGGAGATTGCTTTTTTGCAGGATGCATTAATGATGTACACGATTACAACACTGCCTGGACTTGGCAAGCTTGATAGGCCCAATAGGTCTATACTCAGCTTTCTTTCATACATTTGTACTTCAGAGGTGCCGTGTTTCAGATGAGATTTTTTAAACAGAGGTCCCATCTATCCATATATGTTCTTCAGATGGACATTGAAGATTCCTCGGCAATCTTTGAAGCTCTCCTGGTGGCCCGAGCAACATTCCTCTTTCTGTCTTGTTGACTTGTGAGCTGTGGCTCAGTAGGTAGCATTCTCACCCGAGTCAGATTGTTGTGGGTTCAAGTCTCACTCCAGAGACCTGAGCACATAATCTCAGCATTTCAGTGCAGTACTGAGGGAGTGCTGCACTGTCGGAGATACTGACTTTCAGACAAGATGTTAAACCGAGGTCCCTCAGGTGGACATAAAAGATCCCATGCCACTATTTGAAGAGAAGCAGAGGAGTTCTCTCCAGTGTCCTGGCCAATTTATCCCTCAACCAACATCTCACACAGATTATCTGGTCATTATCACATTGAAGCTTGTGGGACATTGCTGTGTGCAAATTTTCTACCGTGTTTCCTCCATTACAACAGTGACTACACTTCAAAAAGTACATAATTAGCTAAAAAGCACTTTGGGACGTCCGGAGGTCATGAAACGCACTATATAAATGCAAGTCTTTCGTTCTTTCACCAACACCGCCAATACAATTAACCAATCATACATTTGCGGCTGCTTATGGGATGTTACTGGTGCCGAACGAGTGTCACATTTCCTTACGTAAAAGTCAACACACTTTGTAAAGGGAAGGTACGATATAAATGCAGGTACCATCAAAAGCCGAGGCAATATGTCCTCTATAAATCGTACCAGCTTTCACTGAGCTTCAGCATCGTTTCCAATTGTCACTGCAACCATTATAAACCCAACCTTCAAACCGATCAGACTTTCAGATTATGCATAACAAGCCTGCTGCATTCATTAAGCAATCTTATCAAGCAAAACTATGAATAAATAAACCAGGCAGCTCCACTCAACATGCACAACCTCTCAGATGCATGTCAGTCAATCATCCTGCACATTATTTTTCCTTTTTCATGAGCATCACCAATTGCCATGGTAGCCAGCACATCATCGCCTCAGAATCAATCTAAAATGTTAACTTCACTTGCAGTGCGCAATTCAATAGAAAAGGGGACTGAACAGAAACTGAACAATTTGCATTTTAAAAATGGCAAGTCCCTTCAATGTTCGAAACAAACTGGGTTGGCTGGTCCTATTCATGAATCATGGGTGTTAAGCATTTAGTACAGTTAAAAGGGTACAACTTCCTCTAACCTTTTACAACTGCAGCCTTCACCTCCAACTGTTGAACCCACAACCTGCTGGCTCAGACCGCAGGGTGCTACCACTGAGCCAAGGGGGCGACACCATTAGTCGTAGCAGCACAGACACTGACCACACACGTTGGGCCCACCAACACGCTCACCAGATACAAAGAGGAAGCTTTGGGGAGGCAGCCAATATGGGAAATAAGAGATGGGAAGGAAGGGGGCAGGTGCCTGGGAGAGTTTCATAATGATTTTCTTCTCATCTTCCCTTGCACCCTATTGTGCCCCACAGTTGCAGTCAGCAAACCAGCTCATGAAATCGTTGAGTCACCCCTCTACTGATAACCAAGCAAATTCTTCCCCTCAGCAACCCATTATAACCTCTTTTCATTGAATGCCTACATATCAGTCACTGCACTTCAAAAGTACTCCATTGGTTTCAACGCACATGGTCCTGAAGACGTGATAAAGCGTTATATAAATGCAAGTTCTTTTCTCCTCCTCTAGATGTGTCGAAGAAGCAAGAGAAGGACGACCAGGACCCTCTGCCTCCAGGCCTGCTCACACTTCACTGCACTTGCTGTGAATCACTCACTCCCTCCAAGAGTCATTCCCCCGGTAACAGGTATCAGAAGTGAGCGAGAGAAGAACACACAGAGTGATGCACAGAGCACGAGGGGTCAGGAGGAGCTGATGGTGGAACATGAAGCAGAAGATGTTGCTGACTGGAGGATCTGAAGACATCAGCTGCCCTCTGAAGAGCCCGAGTATCCGGATCACTCGGGTCCTTCTGTAAGAAGAACGACGCTTGCAAAGCATCACGACGCACATTTGCAGACCATGATGGATGGGTTCACGTCTCCGACGTCTACCCTGGAACATGTGGCAGTGCCAGGCTGATCTCAAGCCAACACGCCCACCACAGAGGGGCTTTGAAGACTGTCTTAACTTCTGCTGTGGATGTTCCAAATGCCGCCATAGGGCCCTTGGGCACCACAATGGAAGGCACTGTCTCTTAGAGCTTTGAAAAGTTGCAACCATCACTCAGGGCTTCACTGATCTGACCACACCGTTTGACTATTTTCCTGCTAAAGGTCATCCAGGGCCATTGTAGAAAGGCAGTCAGATTCTGCGACTGTTTCTCAGTACAGCAGCACGTGTGTGACCTCCCGCCAGGCCTCTCATATACCTGCATGTCAGAAAAGAGACAGAGCCAGGCTGCCCATTGCAGCGGCACAAGAGATGCAGCCGGCAGCAGATCCACCTCGAGACACAGCTACGCGAGACAACAGCCTTCAGTCCCAAGAGGTTCCAACAGAACAAAGCATCCAACTACCTCAAGCACTCCTGCCACTCAGGGAACACTTGGGAGTCATACATCACATGCGTGCACCAAAGGGAAGCATCAGGTGTGATGTATGACTACATGCGTGATGTAAGAGTCACAAAGAATCCTGCCACTCAGTAACACTGCAGTGCCCCGTCGCACTGCTGCAGCTTCTACATAGAATTACATAATATTTACAGCACAGAAACAGGCCATTCAACCCAACAAGTCTATGCCAGTGCCTAGACACGCGCCTCCTCCCATCCTACTTCATTTAACCATATCAACATATCCTTCTATTCCTTTCTCCCCTCATGTACTTATCTAGCTTCCCCTTAAATACATCTATGCAATTTGTGAGATGGGGAAGTGATAATGTAGATAGAGGTATGGGTGGAGGTGCAAGGTAAGTTGGTGTGAGTAAGGATGTGCAGGAGTAGGGTAGGGAAGGCAGAGTGATGGGGATTTGACGAGTGACACAGCAGGATGAGGTTGAGTGTGGCTTTGCAGTAACGTTTCGTGATCTACTGGGATCATTGAAAGGTTTGCGCCACTGCAGCCTGGTCCTCCTGATAACATCCCTGCTTGTGTCCTCCTATGCAATGTGCAACCAGGCTGCATTGGTCTCCTGGGGAGGTCTCTTTCGCCCATTGGAAGGGAAGAGGACCTCCCTGTGTGCAGTGACTCCCTCCATAAGCATATGTAGGGAGTCATGGGAGAGCCTGGGTGCAGCCGTGCACCTTTGTGCAGTGCTTGCAGCAGCTCAATGCTGTCGAACACTGACAGCAGAACTGTCAAATTAAATTTGTGCATGGTCCCTTTAAGGAAACCGGCTGATGACAAGTCATCAAGTGACATCATCAGCCCGCTTCCTTCAATTGGCCGGCAAGTGCACTGGGCGGGCTTAAGAAACCCAATCACAGTAAAATCATTCTACAGAGCAGGCTGGAGCCAGCAGTGAGGTCGGGACCCGCCAACGACCCTGCCGAGGTAGGGGGAAATTGTGGCCATTGGTTTCAAGTAAAAATGGTAATGGAGAAAATAATGAGATTTAAGATTGATAGGATACAGGTGAAAAATTGCAGATGCGTTAAGTCTTAATTTTCCAAAGCTCTCCAGATTCAGGAATTGTGCCATTGGATTGAAATATTGCAAATTACACTCCATTATTTAAGACAGGAGGAATGGAAAGAAACAGAAAACTACAGACTTGTTGGTTTAACATCCATTGTGAGGAAGTTACGGGAGTCTATCATCAAGGAAAAAGCAACTGAGTATTTTGAAGATTATTGAAACCGTGTCTGAAAACTTGAAAATCAGTTGGGCTATTGCTAGTTGATCTTATGACCTAGCTACAATTGTGTGTGTCTTTCTCTGTGTATTTATCCACCTCCTCCTTAATCTCTTGGCTTTGCCCTCATTTTTAATGCACTTTATTTCCCAATTTTGATTTTCCTGGTGAATCTTGCAGCTCTTCAGTATGCTCTCATTCTCTCCTCGTGTTTGGCCAAGTCTAGCTTTGTTGCTGCCGAATCATCCACATTGTATTCCAGTTTTATCCGGTGCTGGTCTCTCCCCACTGGGCATCCGGTGCTGGCCCCTCCCCTCAATGATGGTACCGAGGGGCAGCATGTAGATAAGAAATAGGAGTGGGACAAGGATAGATCCTTGGGAGACTGCAGAAGCGGGATGAGAAGCTGTTGCAGGAGATTTTCTGGCTACGACTGGATAGACAAGAATGGAACCAGGCAAGGGTAGGCCCATTCAACTCAACAACGGAGGAGAGGCATTGAAGGAGGATGGCGTGATCAACTGTGTCAAAGGCTGCAGACAGGTCAAGAAGGATGAGGAGGGATAGTTTGCCGCCGTCACAGTCACAGAAGATGTCGTGACTTTGAAAAGAGCCAATTCAGTGCTGTGGCAGGACAGAAACCTAATTGGAGAGGCTAATAATGTCTGGAAGAACCAATTCGGTTTTTTTGAGTTTTTTTGAGTTTGTTTTCCCCTAGATATTATCTGCTTGTGTTTTGAAATACTCTCGTTAAGTGAGCCTCCAGCTCCCTATGTCCCAGAAAGTGTTCATTTGCCCCGATGGAAGTAAAATTCAACATGTGCCCAGGAAATGAAGAGAACCCTTTCTAGATTACTCCAGCTACTCGTACTATCCCATGTCTCCACAGCATCCTCCTCCTCTTCAGAAGGCAGCAGAGTAACACTACACTCTGCATTACTTTAGGCTTTAACTGCCTAAAAATGGTAATACAACAAATAGCAGCCTAAACATCCACCGCCTCCATCTCCGGCATAACACGGCTGCAGTGCGTACTATCGAAAGGATGAACTGCAGCAACTCACCAAAGGTTTTTCGGCAGGACCTTTCAAATCCGCAACCTCCATCAGTAAGGACAGCAGATGCGTGGAAACACCATCACCTCCAAGTTACACATCATCCCGACTTGGACATATGATGCTGTTCCTTCATCGTCGCGGAGTCAAAATCCTGGAACTCCCTACCCAATAGGACTGAGGAAGCTCCTTCACCACGCAGTCTGCAGCGGTTTAAGGCGGCGGCCCACCACCACCTTCTCAAAGCCAACTAGGGATGGGAAACAAATGCTGGCCTTCCCAGCAATACACAAGATTTCAGCTGTCATTAATTTTAGCTGTAATAGGAATTAGCTCGAAACCCTTAAGCTTAATGTGACCATAATTGTATAAACCTAGTGGTTCTTTTTCCATTCCTTTTATCTCACCAACTACAGATGTTATATGGCTTAGCTAAATCTCTGGAGGTTTTAACAGAGCCTCTTCAAGGACCCCAGGGATTTGAGTTTTATGAAATCCCCAGCTCTAGGATGTCATGGTGATAAATACCTTCAAAAACTTAGAGGCCTCAGGAATTTAAATAATTGGCTGTAAAATTTAAGAACAGCCAATAAAAATATATTTGAATAAAATACATAGCATGTTTGTATTTGAATTGAATGGCTTGGCTCCTCCACCAGGTAGTGACAAATTAATGCAATAAGCAACAAAATGAGCTGGAACATTCTTCTATGAGTGAAGGTGGTTTTTAACCTTTAATGTGCCATGACAGACTTAACGCCAACACCAAACGAAATATTGTTGAAAACTGCAAGCTGGGAGCGAAGGCAGAGAGCATAGCCACAGACCACAACATTAACAGAGTGCATCGTAAACAGAGTTGAGAATTTGGAGAGAGTGGGAATTCAGTGCAGAAGGGGAAGAGGTGCTCCTTTTTGCCTGTCAACACTTGTAGTGGTTTGTATAAGCTTGAGGTAGTAAGTATTTAAAGCAAAGAACCTATAACGAATACTTTATTAAAATAATTTAAACTAGTTAAATTAATTCATTTAATAAAAACTAAAAAGTGAATTAATTACATACAATTTTAATTAATATATAAAACAAGGTTAGATAGAGATGGCGGTGCAGGAGGTGTGCCAAGTCTGCAGCATGTGGGAGTTTGTAGAGAGAAGCGTGATCCTAGGCAACCACATCTGTCGCAAGCATTTGCAACTCAAGGAACTTTGGCTGAGTTGAGCTGGAGTGCAAGGTGCAGATATTGTGATGCATCAGGAAGGGTAAGAATTACCTGGACACTTTGACCCAGGAGGCAGTCACACCCCTTAGGTTAGGTAGTGGTTTAAATTTCTTTAGTGGTCAGGGACAGGAGGATGTGACTGTGACTCAGACAGGTAAGGGAACCCCAGATGGTGGAGGGGCCTCAGCCTTTGCCATTGTCCAACAGGTATGAGGTACTTGCTACCAGTGTGGATGAGAACAGAAACTGCAGGGAGGATGGGCAAATGCACCACGGCACCGTGGTACAAGAGGCCACTTAAGTGGGGGGAGCGAAAAGGAATGAATTAGATGAATAGATGAATTAATGGCACAAATAGCGATAAATAGGTTTGATCTAGTAGCCATTACGGAGACATGGTTGCAGGGTGACCAAGGTTGGGAACTAAATATTCCAGGGTACGTGACTTTTAGAAAAGGCAGGAAAAATGGAAAAGGAGGTGGGGTAGCTCCAACGGTAAAGGATGAGATAAAGGCAGTAGGGAGAAAGGATTTTAGCCCGGAAAATCAGGGTGTAGAATCAGTATAGGTGGAGCTAGGAAATAACCAAACGTAGAAAACACTGGTGGCAGTAGCTTATTGGCCGACTAACAGTAATCAGTGTTGCAGAGTATAAATCAGGAAATTAGAGGAGCACGTAACAAGGGCAATATAATAATCCTGGGGGACTTTAATCTTCATATAGACTGAGCAAACCAAATTGGCAGAAGTAGCTTGGAGGATGAGTTCATGGAATGTATTCAAGACAGTTTTCTAGAACAATATGTCGAGGCACCAACTAGGTAACAGGCTATTTTAGATCTAGTATTGTGAAATGAGACAGGGTTAATTAGTAATCTTATAGTAAAGGATCCTCTGGGGAAGGGTGGTCATAATATGATAGAATTTCATATTAAGTTTGAGAGTGATGTGGTTAAGTACCGGAGAAATTAATAGGACTGAAAACCAACAAATCCCCTGGACCTGATGACCTACATCCTAGGGGCTGAATTTTGCCGGCACTCAAGAGGACGGGTTCAGAGGCGGGTCCCTCAGCTCTTCGCGCCGCCAAATAGTCTTGCCGGCTGACTGCTTGGAGACAAGGGCTATCCCCTGAAGACATGGCTCATGACACCTTGAGGAGGCCAACAAACGAGCCTGAGGAACATTATAATCAAAGCCACATCTCCACGAGAAGTGTCATCGAGCAGACAATAGGCTTGGTCAAAATGCACTTCAGATGCCTCGACAGATCTGGAGGAGCCCTTCAGCGCGCACCAGCCAGGGTCTCGCGAATAGTCGTGGTGTGCTGCACCCTTCACAACGTAGCACAGCAGTGAGGATTAGTACTGGATGAGGAAGATGGCGCTGAGCGCACAGCCTCATCAGAGGACAAGGAGGAGCACCATGAGGTTGGTTATGAGGATGAACACTTGGACGAGCTGGTGGTCTCATTGCGACCAGTACGCGAGCACACTGCTGCCAGTTATGCCAGGGATACCCTAATCAATGGCAGATTTCAATAACTTCATGCAACTCATACATGTGGCTGCCACATGCGTGCGCAGGTTTGTATCACCCCACACCAACACCATAGAGCAGTCAAACAAAGATTACTCCCTTGTTTTGATTCTCACCACCACTGCTGGATGTGAAATGAGCCCCGAGCCTTCACTCTGCCACTTGCATTTGATCATACACATTTGGCAACGACCTCAAAGTGTGACAATTAGATGATTTATTAAAAAGAGTTCATAGAATATAAACATGACATTGATAATGAAAAAGACACCCGAGGGACTACCCTCGTGACTATCTGTGTGGGATCTTTCTTTTCCAGGTACTTCTGCATCATGCTACCCCAGTGACTTCAGCAGAGGTAGAGACAGCTTCTTCATCTCCATGCTGCGCCTTCTTAGACGCCTTTGGCAGTCATCCTCTGGGTTTTGGAGCCACTGATGGCTCCGCCAAAGTCTGCTCCTCCTGCGACCGTGCAGGAGCAGACTCGGCCATCACTGTCTGGGGCTCTGACCGAGGGGTTGGCAAGGGGGTAGAAGTCAGAGCGCTTGAAGCAGAGCCCCCACTTCCATGTCCCCTCCCACCATCATCCCTCTCGTGGGCCACCGGCACGTCCCTGCTAGCAAGGAGCTGGAGAGCACCTTTCTGCACTTCAGTGGGGCCATAAGGGCCCACCTCTACACTGACATCCCTCCTACAAAAGACGTCTGAGCCTCTGGTTTCTCTCCGCTGTAGATGCCCATCTCTCCTCCACAGATGCCCATCTATTTTGGAGAAACCATGTTCTCATGCAACTGGCGCAGTGTTTCCTCCATGCAGGTGGCTATCCAATCCATGGAGGAAGCTATAGTTGCCAGTGACTGCGCCACGCTGGTGCTTATGCTGGAGATGGACTCCTCCATTCTCTGCACACTCACAGTCACCGCGGTCACAAAACCAGTCAGAGCCTCCTGCACTTGTTCCTACAGCTCCAATTCGCCCTCTTCCTGGATGGCAGAGCGAAGAGACTCCTGCACCCTCTGACAAGGAGTCTCCACTGCTGTCCCTGTCTCCACCATCTTCTGCTGCTCAGTTGTGATCTGTGAGACACCAGGTGACAACACTACTCTATCTCGCGACATACCCACCAAGGTGTGCGACTCTGCGTTAGTGCTGTGTTGCGTTGTGAGGTGACGCTGCACCCTCAGAGGCAGGAGGCTCCTCTGAGGAGTCTTCTTGCTGTTGCTTCTGGACAGTGGGGGTGGCTCTTGATGGACCCGTGGGAGAGTGAAGACATCAGTTAGATATACAGGATGTCTACTGCAGACACATACCATTATCCACATGATGAGCATTCATCTTGTCTTGACATCACACCCCATATGAGGCAATGATGAAAGGCATGCAATTGTATGGAAATTCATTCTGTCACCAGCTTCTACTGAGCCCCTCTCTCCATCCCCCAATTCCGGAAGGTCCACCACACCAGCAATCTCCAGTGCTGCCTCCTCTGCAGTGCTCAGGCATGACATGGTTTGTGAAGGCCCTCCTCCCATCCTCTCTCTCTCCCTCTTATTGTGGACTATCTTTTCCTGCAAGGAGGGAAAGAGGAGAAGGTTCAGTGAGAGTGATGGAATGAGTGTAAGGAATGGAATGGCATAGAGCTTTACACTGGCAATTTGATGGAGTGGGTTGGCAATACCAAGTTGCCTCCTTTTGTGTTCTTAGTTGCTGTCATTGCACAACAATGAGGCTGAGTGTGAGGGCTGCATAGTAAGATGGGGACCTGATAATGTCAAGAGTTAGAGGGATGGATGAAGGTACAAGGGATGTTGGGGTGTGTAACATTGTGCAGGAGTAGGGGTGCAATGTAGAGTGGTGGGAATGTGATGACGGGCACAACAGCATCAAGGTAAATGTGGGTGTATACTCACTTTTCCTGATCTTACTAGATCATTGAACGTCTTCCAGCACTGCACCCAGGTGCGAACCACCGACAGCCCCGTAACCTTTTGTGATATCTGCAGCTATGCTGCCTTCATCTGCTGGGGTGGCCTCATCCTACCGTCCGTAGGGAAGAGAACCTCCCTACGTGCTCTCACTCCCTCCGCAAGATGATGGAGGGACTCATCTGAGAAACGAGGTGCTGCTCTTTGGTGCTGGAAGCTCACAGTGCGGAGATGCAAATACTGACAGCACGGAATGGTATCAAATTGCAATGGAGACCAACTGGGGCCATGGCCCCTTTAAATAAACTAGCAATAATTGTGTCATCCGGTGACGTCATCAGACTCGCACCCTTTAATAGGGTCAGGAAACGTGCAGGGCGGGACTAACCAGGCCCATTAGGGCAAGATCATATTTATCGAGGGATCCACGCAGCAGCGGGGTCGCGCCCCCCCCGCCCGCTGCCGACCTCTCCCACCTTGAACCCGCCCAGGTAGACAAAATCGTGGCCTAGGGTTTTAAAAGATGTGGCTGCAGAGATAATGGACGCATTGGTTTTGATCTTCCAGAATTCCCTAGATTCTAGAATGGTCCCTGTGGATTAGAAAGTGGCAAATGTAACTCCACTATTCAAGAAAGGAGGGAGAGAGAGAACAGGGAACTGTAGGCCAGTTAGCCTGATTTCAGTAGTAGGGAAAATGCTAGAATCTATCAAGTACATGGCAACAGGGCACTTGGAAAATTATAATATGATTAGGCAGAGTCAACACAGTTTTATGAAAGGGAAATCGTGTTTGACAAATCTATTAGAGGTTTTAACGGGGGTAAATAGCAGGTTAGGTAAGAGAGAACCAGTGGATGTAGTATATTTGGATTTTCAGAAGGCATTCAATAAGGTGTAACGCTAGAGGTTGTTACACAAGATTAGGGCTCATGGGATTGGCGTGGATTGAGGATTGAAACATTTTCAGAATGGCAGAGTGCAACTAGTGGAGGGCCGCAAAGATCAGTGCTTGGGCCTCAGCTATTTACAATCTATATCAATGACTTAGATAGGGAACCAAGTGTAATGTATCCAAATTTGCCGAGGCAAAGCTAGGAGGGAAAGTATACTGTGAGGAGGATGCAGAGAGGCTGCAAAGGGATATAAACCAGTTAAGTGATTGGGCAAGAAGGTGGCAGACGCAGAATAATGTGGGGAAGTGTGAAAGTTTACACTTTGGTAGGAAGAACAGAAAAGCAGAATTTTTTTTTATAAAAGTGAGCAACTAGTAAATGTTGGTATGCAGAGGGATTTTGGGGTCCTTGTACATGAATCACAGGAAGTTAACATGCAGGTGCACCAAGCAATTAGGAAGGCAAATAGTATGTTAGCCTTTATTGCAAGGGGGTTGGAGTATAAGTAAGGAAGTCGTCTTGCAATTGTACAGGGCTTTGGCGAGACCACACCTGGAGTACTGTGCACAGTTTTGGTCTCCTTATCTGAGGAAGGATATACTTGCCTTGGAGGGGGTGTGAAACAAAGGTTCACCAGACTGGCTCCTGGGATGAGGAGGCTGTCTCATCAGAAGAGATCGGGTAGAATGGGCCTATATTCTCTGGAATTTAGATGAATGAGAGGTGATCTCATTGAAACGTATAAAATTCTTAGAGGGTTTGACAGGGTAGATGCTGAGAGGCTGTTTCCCCTGGCTGGAGAGTCTAGAACTAGGAGTCTCAGGATAAGAGGTCAGTCATTTAGGGCGGAGAGGAGGAGAAATTTCTTCATGCAGAGGGTGGTGAATCTTTGGAATTCTCTACCCCAGAGGGCTGTGGATGCTCAGTCGTTTAGTATATTCATGACAGAGATCGGTAGATTTTTTTGGGGTACTAAGGGAATCAAGGGATATGGGAATAGAGCAGGAACGTGGGTTGATGTAGAAGTTCAGCCATGATCTTATTGAATGGCAGAGCAAACTCAAGGCATCATATGGCCTACTCCGGCTTCTATTTCTTATGTTCGTCAGTAAAGAAAGACGAGTCCTTATTCTAGGTGAGTATCCATCCATTCCCTTTTTATTTTATCATCTCTCCCACATAGTTGGGTCTCTTTCTCTTGAAGGAAAAATATGTTTAAACATCCCTAACAAGAACAACTACTTTAATGCTGGCTGAATCACATTAAACTCCAAGCTGAGAAACAGGAGTATGTAAGAACATTTAACAGACATTGTCAGACAAAGGCAGCTGGTAACCAAGGACGAATCTAGCTATGTGATCAGCAGAACAGACTGGTACAGTTTTGAGATAAGACCCCATTAAACTGCAACAAGTGACACACATGATGAAGCAACGCCACAAAACTTTGAACCAACCATGAACAATAGGGGCTGTAAGCACACCTGAAGGAACCAATCCTTGAGATGTGCATGTGAAAATCATGAGGGAAGTGCGGACACAAAAAATATAAGAACTAATACAATACCTAGCTCCTTTATTGCAGTCGGCAAGGACAAACATGTCCTGGTCTAACAGAAAGAAGACATCTAAAGATTCAACAGACTTCATCAAGTGATCGTCAGTTTGGCCATCGGGCACTTGAAGACTCCAGGACAGGTCTAGTTGTGTTTCTTATTTAATCCGTGTGTTAGTGGTTAAGTAAAAGATCTCAGAGATAGTATGTGTGTTTCTATTAAGGTGGATTCAAGTCCACGAACCCCCTCTAATACCCAAAGTGAGAGGTGTGAAAGTCAAATATTTCCTACACTCCTAGTGCAGTACCTCCCAGGAGGCTGAGGTTCTGTATCTTCACACCATCTTTGGCACCAACTCATTACAGCAGTCCCTTAGGAAATCATAATCATAATCAACTTTATTGTCATTGTTAGTGCACAAGTGCAGTACAACGAAATGTAGGCTTGCGGCTCCCGAGAGTGTACATTTAGATTAAGACATTTAAATATTCAACATTCATTTGGCTTGTAATACATTAACATAAACATAACCATAATAAAGTGCATTGGCAGATGTGCAGGCTTTAGAGTTTATTTGTGGAGTTCAGTAGGATGACAGCCCTAGGAAAGAAGCTGTTCCTAAATCTGGTCGTTCGGGTGCGAATGCATCTGTAGTGTCTCCCAGATGGCAGGAGGGCGAACAGACTGTGGCTGGGGTGGGTAGGGTCTTTGATGATGGACCGTGACCTCCGTAAACAGCGTTTCTGGTATATGTGCTCTATGGTCGGTAGCCGGGTGCCGGTAATGCGTTGGGCAGTTTTGACTACCCGCTGCAGGGCTTTCCGGTCATAGTAGCTACAGCTGCCATACCATACTGTGATACAGTTCGTCAGGATGCTCTCTATTGTGCAGCGGTAAAAGTTAGAGAGGATCAGGGGTGACAGGTTACATCCCTTCAGCCTCCTTAGGAAATATAGGCGCTGCTGGAACCTAGAACTGCAGTACTGAAGACATCTTCCTAATCAAAAACATTGCCTTGGCTGAATTCTAGTTCTAAGTTAGGAGGTGACTTAAAGCCCTGCTCCAAGATTTGAGTTTATTCGTTACACTTACACCCTTGTGTAGGGCTGAGGCAGCACTGCAGAAATGCTTGCCATACAAGCAGTTCCACCATATGGATAGGCCCATTCAGTTAGCAACAAATTCATCCCATTTTTTACTATTGAACAAAAGAATTATTGCTCATGCACATTTGTGCACTGTTACTTCAAAGTAATTCTATTCCATTCTCCCAGTTTCTCCGTCTCCGCCGCATCTGCTCCGACGATGCCACCTTCCATACCAGTGCTTCCGGCATGTCTTCCTTTTTCCTCAACCAAGGATTCCCCTCTACTGTGGTTGACACGGCCCTCGACCGTGTCCGTTCTATCTCCCACACTTCTGCCCTCACCCCTGCCCCTCCCTCCCGGAACCACGATAGAGTTCCCCTTGTCCTCACCTTTCACCCCACCGGCCTCCACATTCAACGGATCATCCTCCGCCATTTCTGCCACCTCCAGCGTGATCCCACCACCAAACACATCTTCCCCTCACCTCCCCTTTCAGCATTCCGTAGGGACCGCTCCCTCCGAGACACCCTGGTCCACTCCTCAATCACCCCCAGCACCCCTTCGCCCGGCACCTTTCCATGCAAGCGCAAGAGATGCAACACATGCCCTTATACCTCCCCCCTTCCCACTGTCCAGGGCCCCAAACAGCCCTTCCAGGTGAAACAGCGATTTACTTGCACTTTTTGCAATTTAGTATACTGTATTCACTGCTCACGATGTGGTCTCCTCTACATTGGGGAGACCAAACACAGATTGGGTGACCGCTTTGCGGAACACCTCCGTTCAGTCCGTAAGGGGGACCCCGAGCTCCCGGTGGCCTGTCACTTTAATTCACCGCCCCATTCCCACTCAGACCACACCGTCCTCAGCCTCTTGCATTGTTCCATGGAAGCTCAGCGTAAGCTCGAGGAATAGCACCTCATTATCCGATTAGGCACTTTGCAGCCTTCTGGACTCAGAGTTCAACAATTTCCGATCATAACCTCGGCCCCTAAGATATATATATATATAAAATAAATATATTTTCTTTTTTTTCAATCCACACTTTTTGTTTGTGCCTTTTTTTCTTCTCCCCCACATGGCAGCTGTCTTTCATTCTGCCAGCGCAATTCACACTTCATCTAGAGCCATCCTTTGTTTCTTAACCGGTCCCATTACCATCTCCCCTTGCCTTGAATATCTCTATGTCTTTTAATCTCTCCTGCTTTCTATCCTATCACTGACATTCCCTTTTGTTCTTTAATCCCCTCCCCCTTTTCCCAGCTCCGAAACTTGCTTTCCATTTCCTGCTTTTTTCCAGTTCTGACGAAAGGTCTTCGACCTGAAACGTTAACGGTGTTTCTCTCTCCGCGGATGTTGCCTGGCCTGCTGAGTTTTTCCAGCATTTTCTGTTGTTATTTCGGATTTCCAGCATCCACAGTATTTTGCGATTGTACATCAAAGTAATGCTGGTTCTGGTCACGGACCTTGCCCAATGTTGAAGGAAAGCCATACAAGGCAATGGCATAGGGCACTGCTAGCATGCAGCTACGGTTTGCATAGCAAGTGCCAGCAACCATTAGCTGTGGCCTCAAACATGACTCTGCCTCCTCGGGCATGCTGCAGTGCTGCCCTATGAGGGTAATACGGTGGATGCCACCTTCCTTACAACCATCACATGCAACCACCACTCCTGCACTGAAGTCCCTGGTAAGCCTCCTCTGTATCCTCTCCAAGGCCTCGACATCCTTCCTAAAGTGTGGTGCCCAGAATTGTACAGAGTACTCCCGCTGAGGCCTGAACAGTGATTTGTCAAAGTTTAGCATGACTTTCTTGTTTTTGTATTCTATGCCCCTATCTACAAAGCCAAGTATCCCACCCGCTTTCTTAACTGCCTTATCAACTTGACATGGCTCCTTCAGGGATTTGCAAATATGCACCCCCAGGTCCCTCAGCTCTTGCAGCTCCCTCAAAATAGTACCATTTAGATTATTCTGCCTCCCAAAGTGCATCATTTCACACTTATCTGCATTAAATTGCATCTGCCACGTGTCTGCCCATTTCACCAGTCTGTCAGTGTCCTCCTGAAGTCTGCTACTATCCTGCTCACTATTTACTACATTCCGAAGTCCAGGTCATTTATATATTACAAAAGCAATGGTCCCAATACCAACCCTGGGGCACCCCACTGCATACTTCCCTTCAGTTAGGAAAAACATCCGTTCACCACTACTCTCTGCCTCCTGTCCCTTAGCCAATTACATACCCAAGCTATTGCTGCCCTTTTAATACCAAGTGCTTCCATTTTCTGAATAAGTCTGTTATGTGATACTTTATCAAATGCCTTTTGAAAGTCCATATATGCACCATCTACTGCACTACCTTCATCAACGCCTTTGTTACAAAGAACTCAATCTGGTTAGTCAGACACTATTTGCCTTTAACAAATACGTGCTGGCTGTTTCTTATTACTCCATGCTTCTCGAAGTGAAAATTAATTTTGTCCTCGACAATGGTTTCTAGTAGTTTTGACTGACGTTTGACTGATTGGCCTGTTAGTTACCAGGTGTATTCCTCTCCCCTTTCTGGAACAGGGGTGTAACATTTGTAATCTTAGGTTTCTTTTCCCCTCCTTTTTGCCCGATCCTCCCTTCATTCTTAGCAAAAGACTGCTCATGGATTGGGATGTTTTGTGAGCCTTTCAAAGTAACCCCCGCACCCTCCCCCCACCCCCGATTGTGTCACTTTCTTTTAATCATCTTCACGCCTTTCAGTTTTACTTGCACATCATTTTCCACTCCTACCATTCGAGTGTACCTTCTACCCATCCAAATCAGCACCGAGAGCTATACTGATGAGCTGGTTTCAGAAAACTGGGCGCAAACATCACACTTCCATTCGAGTCTATCCAATATCCGCTTCCAACACGTCAGGACTAAACAGCACACATATGGGCTTTAGGTTCCTCAGTTGAAGAAATTCAGGCGTCTTGGCCTTGTCCTGAGTGAGTACATGTTCACAGTACAAATGTCCACAAATTTTTACGGTGAAAATTAAATGAGCAATCTCACTCCGCACGACCAATAGGAAGACCAGGCTGGAAAATAGAAAATTCACGATGTTACAGTAGGGAATTTCCTTTGAAGGCCCATCACACTGATGCATCAGGAGGCATTCTGAAGATTGGGGTTAATGCAGATAGTGGAGCCGGAAATGAGGTGGAGCTTTTGCTCTGCATCTAACTCGCGCTATAATCAGACCGTGGGTTACTGGTCAATACTCAGCACCAGCACACCCACAATAAACACTGAAAAACTCAGTTTCTACATGGTATACACGCCGAGTATTGTTAAGCACTGGTAGTGTCAAAAGAGGTCTATTTTGAGTGGTGGTTTGCAATGTCGGACTGGGCTTGGTCCAGGAAGGCTTCGGGGGGGGGGGGCGGGCGGGGGGGGGGGGGGGCGGGGCGGCACCAAGGACAGCAGTCACCAATGAACCAGTCAAGTCAATGAGGAGGCTCCCATCACACAGATGCGCCCAATACCGGGAATGTTCTGGGACTGGAAGCAGCCTCTGAGGAAAGTCCTCGGGTCAGGGCACACCCAGAGAGAGCCAGAGCACAGCACGTTCCGAAAGCAGGAATGGCTGCAATATTGCTTCGACAACTGAAAAGTGATTGGGGGAGAAGGAGAACAAAAATAGGTTGTGGAAACATCTGGGACGAGGTGCGAGCTGGCGTGTGACATGAATCATTCATTCATGAAAGAAAGACTTATGAAATAATAGTGAGCGGCCTACGGGTGGCGCTGTCCAGGGAGAGTATAAATATTCAGGCACGGGCCCAACTTGCGCAGGACATTCTTAACAGGAACTAGTGAAGGACACAACTAGACCTCCATGTTGTAAACCAGTTGATTAAAGCTTTGTTTAACGCTTAGACCAAGTGCCTAGTAGTTTTCTTACGTCAGCGTGGGAGATCCATTTAAAGTGAGGGGAAAGGAGCAGAGAGCTCAGAGAGGAACAGCAAGTGCTTGGACACAGTAGGTGCAGGGCATGCTTCCGAGAAGAAATCTGAGCTGGTTAAGCCCGAGGCACAAAAGAGCCCAGGGCTGCACAAGAGCAGCCGGCAGAGAGACTTGACACAGTGGTTTACAACAATGTCCCTTGAACCATTGCAACTGAAGAATGAAAGCCTTCTGTTAACTCAGACTCCAAAGCATAATAAAAAGAGACGGTTTCTAGTACTGAATGGGTACAAGTTCACCCAACAAAGGTGTCCTTAACCTGCCACAATGAGAGCTAAATTAAGAATCTCAAGAGAGCAAGGCAGCCAGCCTGAACAGCCCTCTCACACTTGTTTGCTTTCAAGGAAAACGCCAATGAACCAGTCATTACATCAAGCCAGGAGGGAGCGTCAAGACCTGCAGGTAGATAAGTGGGCTAGTCCAAGCCTGCAACGAAGATCCCAGAAGGTGTTGAACTATATTACTTGTGAAGTGAAGTGGAAGGATGTACTGTGAAGTTAATTGCACTGCAGCAGAGACATCTTCAACAGTACTTGTGTGTGGGGGGAGGGGGGGGGGGGGGCGGCAAGGTAATCTCGACCCGGTTTCAGATAGGCAGAAACATTACCAGCAGGAAATGAGGCACCATCACAACAGGCTACAATGGTGAGATTTATTTATCTCCGCCACCGCCCCCCCCCCCCTCCCCCAAGCCCATCTCCTGTGCAAAATTCTTAATTCATGGTACAATTTGCAGAAATAATAACCATCGACTATTTGTAAATCAATATATTATGTGCGGATTATAGCTGATTAAACGCCAGCAATAACCCACTGCACTTTGAGGAGATCCCTCGGCCTTGGCTGTTGCCAGCTTTAAATAGGCTTTGCAGACGGAGGTGGAGTTTGAACTTGTAGGGTGGAATGGAGAGTGAATTCTAGACTAGGCTCAAATGGTAGCATGCCCTACTCTCAGTCAGAAGGTTATAGGTTTCAGCCCCACACCAGACATCCCTGGCAAGAGGAGATGAGAGTTCCGGTCTCTGAATTCTGGGTTGGCACAAGCAGGGTACTTGTGTCCATTGTGAATGGAGTACACCGCCCCTCCACCACCCCCCCAAATGAGCAGGACGTCAGAGCTCCAGCCTCTGAAGACTGGGTTAACATCCAGCGGAGTACTTGCGCCCAATGGGAATGGAGTGGTGACACCTCCTCCCCATCACATCTAGCCAGTCCTCCTGGTAAGGAGTTACGAGTCAGGCTAATGACCTGTCTACATAAAAAGGGTCTTGGTGTGGAGATATTCACATTAAATGAACACCCGGCTAATTAAACAGAAGGTGACAAGTGTTACAATCCACATAATTTTATATATTCTGTAACTATGGTGCAAATATTCGATAAATGTTCAACTTTCAAAAAAAGAAAATAGGAAGTGATCACAAGAGAATTGAAATTAATGTTAAGAACATAAGAAATAGGAGCAGTAGGCAGCCATTTGGCCCTTCGAGCCTGCTCTACCATTCAATAAGATCATGGCTGATCTCCCTCATCTCCACTTTCCTGCACTATCCCCATATCACTTGATTCCCTTAATATTCAAAAATCTATCAATCTCTATCTTGAATATATTCAACGACAGAGTCTCCACAGTCCTCCGGGGTAGAAAATTCCAAAGGTTCACCACCCTCCGAGTGAAGAAATTTCTCCTCATCTCAGTCCTAAATGGCTGACCCCTTATTCTGAGACTGTGACCCCTGGTTCTAGACTCCCCAGCCAGGGGAAACATCCTCCCTGCATCTACCCTGTCAAACCCTGTAAGAATTTTGTATGTTTCAATGAGATCAAGTCTCATTTTTCTAAACTCCAGAGAATATAGGCCTAGTCTACTCAATCTCTCCTCATAGGACAATCCCCCCCATCCCAGGAACCAGTCTGGTGAACGTTCATTGCACTCCCTCTATGGCAAGTATATCCTTCCTTAGGTAAGGAGACCAAAACTGTACACAATACTCCAGGTGTGGTCTCACCAGGGCCCTATACAACTGCAGTAAGACGTCTTTACTCTTATACTCAAATCCTCTTGTAATAAAGGCCAACATACCATTTGCTTTCCTAATTGCTTGCTGTACCTGCATGTTAACTCTCAGTGATTTGTGTACAAGGACACCCAGGTCCCTCTGAACACCAACATTTACCAATCCCTCACCATTTAAAAAATATTCTGCTTTTCTACTTTTCCTACCAAAGTGGATAACTTCACATTTCTCCACATTATATTCCATTTGCCATGCTCTTGCCCACTCACTTAGCCTGTCTATATCCCCTTTGAAGCCTCCTTGCATCCTCCTCACAACTTACATTCCCACCCAGCTTTGTATCAGCAGCAAACTTGGATATATTACATTTGGTCCCCTCATCCAAATAGCTGAGGCCCAAGCACTGATCCTTGCGGTACCCCACTAGCTACAGCCTGCCAACCCGAAAATGACCCGCTTATTCCTACTCTCTGTTTTCTGTCCATTAACCAATCCATGCTAGTATATTACCCCCAATCCCATGAACCCTAATTTTGTTTAATATCCTCTTGTGCGGCACCTTATTGAATGCCTTCTGAAAATTCAAATACACCACATCCACTGCTTCCCCCTTATCTATTCTGCTAGTTACAACCTCTAAAAACGCCAACAGATTTGTCAAACATGATTTCCCTTTCATAAATCCGTGTTGACTCTGCCCAATCCTATTATTATTTTCTAAGTGCCCTGTTATCACGTCCTTAATAATAGATTCTAGCATTTTCCCTACTACTGAGGTCAGGCTAACTGGTCTGTAGTTCCCCATTTTCTCTCTCCCTCCTTTCTTAAATAGTGGGGTTACATTTGCTACCTTCCAATCTGCAGGAACCGTTCTAGAATTGATTGAATTTTGGACAATGTCAACCAATGCATCCACTATCTCTATAGCCAGACAGAAGGAACAACACACGGCATTATACATATCCACAGGTTTCATTCAGCAATAGAAACAGATCAAAAACCCTTGCACTTCTCTACGTGCAACTCCATTGCTGAAACGAAAATTAAGCTATTTTCCAACAGGGTTTACATCCAGAACATCAATGAGGGCAGAGAATCAAAATTGATCTTTCAGTTATAAAACTACTGCCCTCTATTCACTTGCAGTGGTTGCAAATGTTATTTGTCAAGATTCTGCACATCAAGCAACATCTACATGCTCAGACTGAACTTCAAATGTTGAGCGGTTGCATACCCCCACCCGCCATATCGAAATGTAAGCTGACAACACTTGGTCAAGTTGTAGCGCAGTTCTGGCCTTTAACACAAGACTAAAAGGTCAGCTCCTACTTTGGCAGAGTGAGTCATTCATCAAGAGAATGTTGACTGGCTCTCCAAGTAGAGTCGCAGGGCAATGCTGAAGTGGAGCCAGAAAGTTAGAGATTGGGCTGCCCTTCGCCCTCCCCGCTTCACATCTGCCCCAACACCAGCTCCTCACAGATACTGTTGGGTTAGTGTCACCTCAGCTATAGAAGTTAACCCAATAGAAACATAGAAAAAAGGAGCAGCAGGAGGCCATTCGGCCCTTCGAGCCTGCTCCACCATTCAATATCATGGCGGATCCTCTATCTCAATTCCATATTCCCGCTCTCTCCCCATACTCCTTGATGCCTTTTGTGTCTAGAAATCTATCTATCTCCTTCTTAAATATATTCAGTGACTTGGCCTCCACAGCCTTCTGTGGTAGAGAATTCCACAGGTTCACCACTCTCTGGGTGAAGAAATTTCTCCTCATCTCAGTCCTAAATGTCCTACCCCATATCCTGAGACTGTGACCCCTCGTTCTAGACCCCCCAGCCAGGGGAAACATCCTCCCTGCATCCAGTCTGTCTAGCCCTGTCAGAATTTTATACGTTTCAATGAAATCCCCTCTCATTCTTCTAAACTCTAGTGAATACAGGCCTAGTCGACCCAATCTCTCCTCATACGACAGTCCTGCCATCCCAGGAATCAGTCTGGTGACCCTTCGCTGCACTCCCTCTATGGCAAGTATATCCTTTCTTAGGCAAGGA
The DNA here is from genome assembly GCF_052327205.1 of Somniosus microcephalus. Classification (NCBI taxonomy): domain Eukaryota; kingdom Metazoa; phylum Chordata; class Chondrichthyes; order Squaliformes; family Somniosidae; genus Somniosus; species Somniosus microcephalus. The sequence continues at coordinate 21,629,774 of NC_141002.1, read as the reverse complement.
TAATAGCGGTAAATCACTTCATGGAAGATACCACGCCCGCCGTCACCTCACACAGCAAAAAATGACAGTGGCATGACTGCATACTGGCTCAAATGCTTTCATTTGCAGATAAAATGCCTGGAGTGCAAAAGATCGACTTGGAACACTGCACAATCTGGTTTGCGTTATGAATTAAAAATTCTGAAGCTCTTCAAGACAGAGTGCCTGGTGGCACACCTGGAAGCAGTCTTCGGTCGTCTTATGGAGCTCTATATAACCCCAACCCGTGTAGAGGTACCATAACCAAAAAACTGACGAAGGGATGAGGCCTGACATTTACACATTGGATCTTTCATGTATTAGTCGAGATAGAGATATATTATGGGCTGTATTTTGTGACTCCTACGGGTGCGGGGCCGCGCAGGTTCCGGGTTTAGGTGCGCGAAGCGCATGCGCTAAAACCCGGCAATTGCGATCTCTTGACAGATCCTCCACATCCCCGGGAAAAGGGCCTCTGCGATGGAGAGTTGCGCTATTTGCCCAACTTCCGCCCGTTGAATGCCAGTGAAATTCTTACGCCTGGTAAAAGCAGGTGTAAGGCTTGCTTTTACCAGCATAAGAGTTAAAAAATAGAAAAATAAAATGTTACCCCTCATTTATACATTAGAAACTAACCAATAAGGTAAGTTTATTTTTAGCCCCATTAAAACATCGACATTTTTTTCAAAAAATTAAATTTGATTAAAATATTTAATTAAATGGCATTTTCATTAATTTTAAATATGTAATAAAAAAATTCTTTCATGTGTTTGTGTATTTTTTAAGTGATCCACATTCATACATATGGGGATTCCTTATGTACGGAACTCCCATAAGTATGAATGGGGATTCCCTTCTTTAACTGGTTGGGCCGGCCCAGGTGAACCCAGGGGCACTTGCGAACCACATGCACCCCTGGGAGATGTGGGCCTCTGCCCGCACGTACCCAGAGAGACCCAGGAGCGCAAGTCTCCGTACCTCACAGGCCACCAGGTAAATTCCTAGATTTTTTTTTATAAACAGGTCAGAGGCAATTTTGAGCCAATATATATATTTTTTTTTAAAAACCAAGCAGATGCTGACCGGGCCAACATTTCAATAAACAATAGAAGACATCTCCTCTCTCTTTACTCTTTTCATTTAGACCCATTTTTAACACCAGACAACAGTTGGAAATGACATTTTTAGACCGCGATCATGGAGAGGAATTCTCATACAATGTCCTTGCAGAGGATCCCATGGCAACCAGAATGGGCTGCGTTTCAAGGCAGCCAGACACACATACAAAACAAGATGCATACATTTAGGTCAGACATTGACTTTGGCTAAAGTTGGCAAAGGCTGTAGTGAAGCACATGGTCAGCCATTCACATGATCAAGGGAGCTTCATCGACAGACTGGTGAAATGGGCAGACACACAACAGATGAAATTTAATGTTCTCCTTATAGCAAAGGAGTTGAAGGGGAGATTTAAGAGGTATTCAAAATTATGAAGGGTTTTGATAGAGTAAATAAGAGAAACGGTTTCCAATGGCAGAAGGTTCGTTAACCTGAGGGCACAAATTTAAGGTAATTAACAGAGGACTAGAGGGGAGATGAATGAGAATTTATTTATTTATTTATTTATTTTTAAACATAGTGAGCAGTTATGATCTGGAATGCACTGCCTGAAAGGGTGTAGGAAGCAGATTCAGTAGTAACTTTCAAAAGGGAATTGGATATACACTTGAAAAGGAAAAAAAATTGCAGGGCTCTGATGCTAGAGCAGGGGAGTGGGACAAATTGGATAGCTCTTTCAAAGAGGCAAAATGAACCATATGACCTCCTCCGGTGCTGTATGATTCTACATTCCAGAGCTACTGCTGACTGGTGCCATTGATGAGAATTTATTATTCACCTAAAACCAGTAACAAAAAATTTCCCTTTTTTTTTTAAAAAATCGGTCATCGTGTCTCCTTGGGCATCACCATGACACCACCCCGCCCCTTGGGCACTGCTTTGACACTCCCCCACCACCCCCCCCCCCACCTTGGGCACCGCCTTGACACTCCCACCCACCACCCCCTTGACACCCCCCCCCACCCCCACCCCCCCTTGGGCACCACCTCGACACTCCCCACCCCCCCAGGGCTGGCAAAATTTCCCCCATAGTATCTTCAATACCATAAGATGACACTTACGATGAGGTCAGATATTTAAGTTACCCAAGATAGATCCAACTGTCAACGCCATGGACGTTTGCCAATTAATTACCAAGCTGCCCATGAATAAACAGCACAGTTCCCGAATTATCGTGGCAGCCAATTAGAAGATGTGGTTTCAGCCCGCTGATGGCAAAACCTTGAACCATCACAGTCCAGCTCACTGCAATTCTCTCCCTAAAGCACTTGTCTACATCTTTCTCTTTGGACCACACCAAAAGTCAAACGCCATCTCTTGCTGATTAGGCACTGAACTGGAGCTGGGCTAAAAGTTTGGGCAGGTGGGAGGAGTAAGCGAAGGATCAGCGACTCAAAATGTGGTTGTACAACAAGTGTCTTTGGGCGTTTTGTGTAATCCTGGTTTCCTTCGACTTACTTTGGGATCTGTGGATGTTTTGGCATGCAAGGCATCCTCATTCACACAACAAAAGTTCTAAAGGTTTTCTAAGTTTGCTTCTAGTGATCAGCCTTGGCATACGAGTTCAGAGAAATTAATCCAATTGGATTCGGGGATCTGCACAAAAACCCCCTTCCTCGCCGAGATCGGAAAACCTGGCCTAGACCTCCAACCTCAACAATAACTACCTCTGTGCAAGCACCAGCTGGCTTGTACCTCAGGATGCGACCACTGCAGAGACCAGTAGACCCAATTCTGCAGATACTTAATGGATCTAGTGAGGGAGCCGCACCTCCTTTGGAAGATGACCCGGCAGGGTGTTATTTGAATAACCATTGTTACTTAAAAGTTGCCGTGCAGGTTACAATGGGTGCACAGGGGTGATTGCAAGAAAACATGGCTTTCGGGGATTCATATCGTGTATCGAATGGTTTATTGACGCATGACTCTGGAGGCATTTTCATCAATGCGTACGTAGTGAAAATCATTTCAGGATCTGGTCTTTCAAATGATTTGTGGCTCCACATTAGTTTAATTAAGGGATGTGCAATGAGCTTCTTCCTCACTGTTTAACCCAGAGATAGAAAAATAACCATGCAACAAAATCCCAGTATTAGAGTCCATACAGTCTAAGTCAGAATCTTCTCCCTGCTCTTCATACAATGGCTTCTGCAGTGATAGGCTGGCAAAGTCGAGAGTGAAAAGTTAATTGTTGTTTAACTTGAATAATCCCATCAGACCACAAGGAGTGTGGTATAAATAACAGACATTTCAGAAAAGTTCTAGGAACTACAACATACAATGCAGTCAATGAACCACGGCAAAATATAGCAAACCGATCAAACTTAAATTTTACGGTTAAATATTATACAGTTCATGTATAAAAAATGTCTGCTTGTTATCAAGGACAGACAGGTAAGCTATGTATATACATTAATTAAAATAGCCCCCAATTTGTGCTTCAATGAATCACTCTCATGCTATTTGGATTGTGATGAAATATTCCATTCATCACTCATCAGTATTTCTCTGCCTGTGACTGTGGTTGGTTTCAGTTTCATTTCCATTGTATTGTACTGTGTGTAGGGCTCCGCCCATACCTGGCTCCTATGTAAGCTGGCCCAGCCTGCAGCACATCCAGTACGGCAGACCTCTGGATGGAAGATACATTCTCCTCTGTGTGTTACCTTCTAAGTCAATAAAAGCCTTGTTTTGTTTCGCTAACATCGAGTCTCGGATTTATTGAGGCACATCAATTTTATTGACTTAATTTTCAACACAATGGATCAACTCTTGAAACCCGAACGTTTGGATTTGGACCAGCATGCTTCGGACGCATCGGCACGCTTCGGACACTGGTTTATGTGTATGGAATTCTTCCTGGACAATTCCGCAGCCGTCAAAGACGCTACGAGTATGAAACTCGGAATTCTGCGGAATTGGGTAAGCCACCGGGTTTACCCCCTCATCCAAGACGCCGACACGTACCCGGCCGCCTGCGACATCTTAAAGGCGCATTACCAGCAGCCTACGAATGAGGTGTATGCTAGGCATCTGCTCGCTACTCGCGCACAGCGACCTGGGGAATCGGTGGAGGAGTTCCTAGGCACCCTGAAAACGCTTGGCAAAGACTGCAAGTGCCAAGATGTAAAAGCCGCAGTGTACACTGACGAGCTTGTTCGCGATGCCTTTATCACAGGCCTCAGCTCCACCTACATCCGGCAGAGACTGCTGGAAAAAACGGGATTGGACCTGAAACAGGCTGCGGACACAGCACGATCCCTGGATGTGGCCCAGAGAAACTCGGACGCCTACTCTTCAGCCCGCGCCGACAACGCCGCCATGTGTGCACCAAGGGTGCCGCCATCTTGGAAGGCATCTTCCCCGCCCGGCAGCCCGACACCGTCAGGGCCCCGCTCTCCCCCCAGAAGCCCTACGACAGCCGCGACGCGTCGGGGACCCAACTGCTACTTCTGCGGGCAGCCAAAGCACACCAGAAACCTGTGCCCGGCGAAAGGCACCACCTGCTTTAAGTGCGGTAAGAAGGGGCACTTCGGGAAGGTGTGCAGAGGGAACCCTGCCGGAAAACCCGCCACCGCCGCGTGTGCGCCGTGGGAGCGGCCATCTTGGACGCCATCTTGCCTGACCTCGTGGGGTCCGCCATCTTGTGAGCAGACAGCGTGGACGCCATCTTGTCTCGATCAGGGCCCTACAGTGGCATCGGTCACAGTGGACCAGACCAGGCCGCACCCGCTATCCAAATCAATGGTGGACATCGAGGTAAACGGGTGCAGGGTTAAATGTTTAATTGACAGCGGAAGCACGGAGAGTTTTATCCACCCTGAACTGGTACAACAACTCTCCCTAAAGGTGGTCCCTACTCGGGGTACCATCTCTATGGCTGATAAAACCCAGACATCGACCTTTATGGGTTACTGCACGGTACAATTGTCCGTTAACGGAACTGTATACGATAATTTTAAAGTATTAATCATGAAGAATCTATGTGCGAGCGTGATCTTGGGCCTGGATTTCCAGTGCTACCACCAAAGCATCACGCTCAATTACGGTGGGTCCCAGCCGCCCCTCGCAATGTGCGGTCTGGCTACCCTGAAGGTAAAGCCGCCTTCGCTATTCGCGAACCTTACCCCTAACTGCCGGCCAATAGCGACCAAAAGCAGGAGGTACAGCTGGGAGGACAGGCGGTTTATCGCGACCGAGGTAGACAGGCTCCTGAAAGAGCGCATTATTGAACGCAGCAATAGCCCGTGGCGCGCCCAAGTGGTGGTGGTAAGGGGTAGCGAGAAGAAACGGATGGTGATCGACTATAACCAAACGATCAACAGGTACACCCAACTAGACGCCTACCCGCTACCCCGCATATCAGAAATGGTGAACCAAATCGCCCAATACCGGGTGTTCTCCACCATCGACCTCAAGTCAGCGTACCACCAGCTCCCTATCAGACCAGAGGACCGCCCGTACACCGCCTTCGAGGCGAACGGACGCCTCTACCAATTCCTCAGAGTCCCCTTTGGGGTGACGAATGGGGTCTCGGTCTTCCAGAGGGAGATGGACCGCATGGTCGATGACCACCACTTGCAGGCAACCTTCCCCTACCTCGACAACGTCACCATCTGCGGTCACAACCAGCAGGATCACGACTCGAACCTCGAGAGGTTCCTGAAAACCGCACAAAAACTCAACCTCACCTACAACGAGGACAAGTGCGTTTACAACACCACGCGCCTCTGCATACTAGGCAGCGTGGTGGAGAATGGGGAAATCGGACCAGGCCCCGACCGATTGTGCCCCCTATGGGAGCTGCCCCTGCCCAACACTCCCAAAGCCCTGAAAAGGTGCCTGGGGTTATTTTCTTATTATTCCCAATGGGTCCCCAACTACTCCGACAAAGCCCGCCCCCTCTTGAAAGCATCCTCTTTTCCGCTCTCTGCTGAGGCCCATGCCGCCTTCAAAAGCATTAAGCAGGATATTGAGCGGGCCACGCTACAGGCAGTGGACGAGAACACTCCCTTTCAAGTGGAAAGTGATGCGTCTGACTTTGCCTTGGCGGCCACCCTCAACCAGGCGGGGCGGCCCGTAGCTTTCCTCTCGAGGACCCTCCAAGGGCCCGAGATCAGACACTCCTCCGTAGAAAAGGAGGCCCAAGCCATCGTGGAGGCAGTGCGCCACTACCTAGCCGGCAAACGCTTCACCCTACTTACCGACCAGCGGTCGGTAGCGTTTATGTTCAATAATAAACAGAGGGGGAAGATTAAAAATGATAAGATTCTTAGGTGGCGGATCAAGCTCTCCACCTTCGATTATGACATCATTTACCGGCCAGGGGCCCTTAACGAATCCCCCGACGCCCTCTCATGAGGGATGTGTGCCAGAGCCACCGGGGATCGGCTACAGACCCTCCACAATGACCTCTGCCACCCAGGGGTCACGCGGCTGTTCCACTTCATAAAGTCCCGTAACTTACCCTACTCGATTGAGGAAGTTCGGTCCCTGACCAGGAACTGCCGCACTTGCGCTGAGTGCAAGCCTCGGTTCTACCGCCCAGATAGAGCCCACTTAATCAAAGCTACACGGCCCTTTGAGCGGCTCAGCTTAGATTTCAAGGGCCCCCTCCCGTCCGTCGACCGCAATGTTTACTTCCTGAACATTGTGGACGAATACTCTCGTTTCCCATTCGCCTTCCCCTGCCCAGACATGACCAGCGCCACGGTCATTAAATGCCTCAACAGCCTGTTCGGTATGCCGAGCTACATCCATACGGATAGGGGGGCGTCCTTCATGAGTGAAGAGCTACGCCAGTACATGCTGTCCAGGGGGATCGCCACGAGCCGTACCACCAGCTACAACCCCCGGGGTAACGGTCAAGTGGAGCGAGAGAACGGGACAGTATGGAAAGCAGTCACTCTAGCTCTAAGGACCAAAGGCCTCCCTATCTCCCGCTGGCAGGAAGTCCTCCCAGATGTGCTCCATTCGATACGGTCGCTATTGTGTACTGCCACTAATGCCACGCCTCACGAGTGAATGTTTGTCTTTCCCCGGAAATCCACCTCAGGCATATCCATGCCATCATGGCTCTCCACCCCAGGTCCGGTATTCGTGCGAAGGCATGTGAGGGGCCACAAGACGGACCCTCTCGTGGAGTCAGTGCACCTACTCCACGCCAACCCCCAATACGCGTATGTCCGGCACGCCGACGGAAGGGAGGACACCGTGTCCATAAAAGACGTCGCCCCAGCCGGTAACGACAACAACCACGACAACAGCAGCAACAACGACCACAGCAACTCTTACCCACCCACTACTCTTTCATCACCCCCGGAAGAACATCGACCAACGGTACCCCCACTAACTACCCCTTCAACAACCCTGGCGGCACCCCCGGCAGAGACCCAGGAGGCCACCGGGGACACCCAGCCGACACCCGCGGCACCACAACAGCCACGTCGGTCGCAGAGGACTATCAAACCCCCGAACAGACTAAATCTATAGAAGGGGTGAATGTGATGAAATATTCCATTCATCACTCATCAGTATTTCTCTGCCTGTGACTGTGGTTGGTTTCAGTTTCATTTCCATTGTATTGTACTGTGTGTAGGGCTCCGCCCATACCTGGCTCCTATGTAAGCTGGCCCAGCCTGCAGCACATCCAGTACGGCAGACCTCTGGATGGAAGATACATTCTCCTCTGTGTGTTACCTTCTAAGTCAATAAAAGCCTTGTTTTGTTTCGCTAACATCGAGTCTCGGATTTATTGAGGCACATCATGGATCTATACGTTCAACAGAAAAGGCAGGTTTTCAGGAGGCTTTTAAAGGTTACCAGGAAAGCAGCAAGAACAAACAACAACAGAAAATGCTGGAAACACTCCGCAGGTCAGGCAGCATTGGAGAGAGAAACAGAGAGTCAACGTTTCAGGTCGATGACCCTTCATCAGAACAAACAATCTTCTCCAAACAAGGTTAAAGACACAGCAAGCTTTTCCCCAATCAGACCCACATCACTCCTGACAGAAGGTTGCTGCCTCGACCATCATGAAGACAGTGTCAATTTCTCAAATTTTATGCTGGATTTTTTTTTATTTTTATAAACAGATGCAAATGGACAGAGGAATGTACAGGGCTAGACAAGAGCATTACAATCCTTCTGTTGTGTCACAAGGTTCAAAAACATTGTACCCTGCTCATACACTCTCACACATACCCCTCAATTCCTTCCTCTGTTAAATACCTCTCCAGTTCCCTCTAACCTGCTTGACATTATCCACTGGCTCGGTCTCACCACTCACCATCTGTGCAAATTGAATCGAAACTGAACTTCTTAGAAGCTTCAGTCCACACTTCCCTGTTGAAGACAAGATGTGACGACTTGTACATTTCTTTGCATGATCATAGACATAAAGGGTAGATGCAGCCTAAGAACGGCCCCAGTATCTCCAGTTTCTTTGACAGGCAGTTTTTTTTTTTTAACCTGTACTTAGAAGTTGGCGAGATCAAAGTGTGCTGGGAGGCTGGGTGATCGTTCCTTGAACTGCCAGTGTGTGCACATCTATAAATCAGTGGAAGAGGACAAAATTTATTTTCTCAAATGGCCGTACCATTAGGAGAGCATTGTTCTCGAAAATAGGCGTCAAAATCAAATAAAACAGTTGCCCAGCTGCAGTATCAGAAATAGTGAATATCTCAATTGCCCAACCAATAAAAATAAATCAGATTAACCGAGAAATGGGCTCGCTCCAACATCAAAGCAAATATCACCATTCCTCATTTACATAACCCGACCGGACTCGAACTCAGTGCAAATGGGGCAGATTTGCAGCCGATACCAAACTAGGTGAGGCTATGAAATTGCACGATGCAACTCAAAGGACAGAGTGAATTGGACAAACTAGATAAATGTGCAGAACAATTGCAGGTTAAATTGTGAAGTGCAGTACGTAGAAAGGGAAAGTGGGTTACACACAAACTGTAGCAGGGTCCATGCTCCCTGTTCTTGTGAAGGTACAGTATCTTGGACTGGTTTGGAGGTGGCAGTGAGTAATGCAGAAGGGAGCAGAAAGTTGCACCTGGACATTGATAGACTAAGTGAGTGGGCAAAATTGTGGCAGATGGAGTGCAATTTGGGTAAATATGAGGTCATCCACTTTGGACATAAAAAGCTCTGGTTAGAACACATCTGGAGTGCTGTGTTCAGTTCTGGGCACTGCACCAGAGGAAGGATATATTGGCCTTGGTGGGGGTGCAGTAGATTCACCAGAATGATACCAGGGCTAAAAGGGTTAAATTATGAGAACAGGTTGTGTAGACTAGGCTTGTATTCCTTTGAATGTAAAAGATTAAGGGGTGATCTAATTGAGGTTTTTAAGTTGATTAAAGGATTTGATAGGGTAGATAGCGAGAAACTATTTCATCCGGGCCTGGAGGGGGGGAGGCGGGCGGTGTCCAGAACATAAGAAATAGGAGCAGGAATAGGCCACTTGGCCCCTCGAGCCTGCTCTGCCATTCAATAAGATCATGGCTGATCTTGGGCTAAAAGTCACTTCCCTGCCCGCTCCCCATAACCCTTATCTTGTAAAAAATCTATCTCCACCTTAAATGTATTTAATGACCCAGCCGCCATGGCTCTCTGAGGCAGAGAATTCCACAGATTTACAACCCTCAGAAGAAATTCCTCCTCATCTCAGTTCTAAAAGGGCGACCCTTTATTCTAAAACTGTGATCCCGCGCTCTAGATTTCCCCACGAGGGGAAACATCCTCTCTGCATCTACCCTGTCGAGCCCCCTCAGTAGCTTGTATGTTTCAATAAGATTAGCTCTCATTCTTCTAAATTCCAATGAGTATAGGCCCAGCCTGATCAACCTTTCCTCATAAGTCAACCCCCTCATCTCTGGAATTAACCTAGTGAATCGTCTCTGAACTGCCTCCAATGCAAGTATATCCTTCCTTAAATAAGGAGGCCAAAACTGTACGCAGTACTCAAGGTGTGGTCTCACCAATACCCTGTACAGTTATAGCAGGACTTCCCTGCTTTTATACTCCAACCCTTTGAAATAAAGGCCAACATTCCATTTGCCTTTTTGATTGCTTGCTGTACCTGCATGCTAACTTTTTGTGTTTCATGCACAAGGACCCCCAGGTCCCGCTGAACTGTAGCATTTTGTAATCTCTCTCCATTTAAATAATAATTTGCTTTTTTATTTTTCCTGTCAAAGTGTATAACCTCGCACTTTCCCACATTATACTCCATCTGCCAAATGTTTGCCCACTCACTTAGCCTGTCTATATCCCTTTGCACAACTTGCTTTCCCACCCATCTTTGTATCATCTGCAAACTTGGCTACATTACACTCGGTCCCTTCATCCAAGTCATTAATGTAGATTGTAAATAGTTGAGGCCCAACACCGACCCCTGTGGCACCCCACTAGTTACCGTTTGCCAACCGGAAAATGACCCATTTATCCCGACTCTCTGCTTTCTGTTAGTTAGCCAATTCTCTATCCATGCTAATATATTACCCCCAATTCCATGAGCTCTTATCTTATGCAGTAACCTTTTATGTGGCACCTTATCGAATGCCTTCTGGAAATCTAAATACACCACATTCACTGGTTCATCTTTGTCCACCCTGCTCGTTACCACCTCAAATAACTCCAGCAAGTTTGTTAAACAGACATGGCAGATGCAATATAACGTGGATAAATGTGAGGTTATCCACTTTGGTGTCAAAAACAGGAAGGCAGATTATTATCTGAATGGCAATAGATCGGGAGAAGGGGAAGTACAACGAGACCTGGGTGTCCTTGTGCACCAGTCGCTGAAGGTAAGCATGCAGGTGCAGCAGGTGGTTAAGAAGGCAAATGGTATGTTGGCCTTCGTAGCGAGAGGGTTTGAGAACAGGAACAAGGATGTCTTGCTGCAGTTGTACAGGGCCTTGGTGAGACCACACCTTGAGTATTGTGTGCAGCTTTGGTCGTCTTATCTGAGGAAGGATATTCTTGCCATGGAAGGAGTTCAGAGAAGATTCACCAGGCTGATACCTGGGATGGGAGGAATGACGTATGAGGAGAGATTGGGTCGATTGGGCTTGTACTCGCTGGAGTTTAGAAGAATGAGAGGGGATCTCATTGAAACTTATAAAATTCTGACAGGACTGGACAGACTAGATGCAGGAAGGATGTTCCCGATGGTCAGGGAGTCCAGAACCAGGGGTGACAGTCTAAGGATAAGGGGTAAGCCATTTAGGACAGAGATGAGGAGGAATTTCTTCACCCAGAGAGTGGTGAACCTGTGGAATTCTCTACCACAGAAGGCAGTAGAGGCCAATTCATTAAATATATTCAAGAAGGAGTTGGATATATTTCTTAAGGCTAAAGGGATCAAGGGGTATGGGGAGAAAGCAGGGACCGGGTACTGAACTTGGACGATCAGCCATGATTGCATTGAATGGCGGAGCAGGCTCGAGGGGCCGAATGGCCTACTCCTGCTCCTATCTTCTATATTTCTAAACACTATTTCCCTTTCATAAAACCATGCTGACTCTGCTTGACTGCATTATGATTTTCCAAATGCCCTGCTGCGGCTTCCTTAATGAAGGACTCCAGCATTTTCCCCAACGACAGATGTTAGGCTAACTGGTCTATATTTTCCTGCTTTCTGTCTCCCTCTTTTCTTAAATAGGGGTGTTACATTTGCGGTTTTCCAATCCACTGGGACCTCGCCAGAGTCCAGGGAATTTTGGTATATTGCAACCAATGCATCCACAAAATATTTGTTCAGAGTCTCTGCCATTTCCCTGTTCCCCATTATTAATTCCCCAGTCTCATCCTCTAAGGGATCAACGTTTACTTTAGCTACCCTCTTCCTTTTTATATACCCGTAGAAGCTCTTACTATCTGTTTTAATGTTTCTTGCCAGTTTACTCTCATAATTCATCTTCTCTCTCAATTCGTTTTTTAGTAATCCTTTGCTGGTTTCTAAAAATTTCCCAATCCTCAGGTCTCCCACCAATCTTGGCAACATTGTATGCCTTCATTTTCAATTTGATACCATCCTTTACTTCCTTAGTTAGCCACGGATGGTGCTCCCTTCTCTTAAAATCTTTCTTTCTCACTGGAATATATTTTTGTTGAGAGTTATGAAATATCTCCTTAAAATGTTTGCCACTGCATTTCAACTGTCTTACCCTTTAGTATATTTTTCCAGGCCACTTTAGCCAGTTCTGCCTTCATGCCATTGTAATTGCCTTTGTTTAAGATCAGGACACTGGTTTGAGATACAACTTTCTCACCCTCCAACTGAATTTGAAATTCAACCATGCTATGATCACTCTTTCCTAGAGGATCCTTTACTACGAGATCATTTATTAATTCTGTCTCATTACATAGTACCAGAGCCAAGATATGCGGCTCCCTGGTTGGTTCCATTACATACTGTTCTAGGAAACCATCCCAGATGCACTCTATGAACTCCTTCTCAAGGCTACCATGGCCAATTTGATTTGTCCAATCAATATGGAGATTAAAATCACCCATGATTATTACTGTACCTTTTTTTTTTTTTTTTATTAAACAGGCCTCCATTTGTTGATTTATACTCTATCCAACAGTATTGCTACTGTTCGGGAGCCTGTACACTACACCCACTAGAGACTTTTTCCCTTTATTAATTTTTATCTCCACCCAAACCGATTCTACATCTTGATCTTCTGAGCCAATATCACTCTCACCACTGCACTGATGCCATCCTTTACCAACAAAGCCACCCCACCTCCCTTTCCTTTCTGTCTATCTTTTAGAATTGTCAAATACCCTGGAATATTCAGTTCCCAGCCCTGATCACCTTGCAACCACGACTCTGTAATGGCGATGAGATCATACCCATTTGTATCTATTTGTGCCGTCAACTCATCTATCTTGTTACGAATGCTGTGTGCATTCAGATATAGAGCTTTTAACTTTGTCTTTTTACCATTCCAGAATAAGGGGGCATAACCTTACAATTAGAGCTCGGCTGCTCAGGGGCAAGGTCAGGAAGCACTCGTTCACACAAAGGGTAGTGGAAATCTGGAACACTCTCCCCCAAAATTATGTTCACTTCAAAAGTGCTTCATTGGCTGTAATAGGCTTTGGGATACTCTGAGGTACTGAAAGCTGTTAAATAATTGCATATTCTTTCATTCTAGATATCAGTGCTAAATTTGCCTTTTGTCAGTTTGAACTGGTGCTCCCCTACCCCATCATCCAGATTTACGCTTTTGAAGTATAAAAGGTTTTTTTTTTTTTTTTTTTTGTTTTTTTTTTAAAAAGAATTCACAGAAAGAAATGCCTATATTTTTGTGAAATCACTTTTTCCAGTATGGTTACATGGGACTTACAGAATACATTGGCAAATGGGGGTTTCTGGTGCTGTTAAGCACCCGCTGGGATCCACATACTTTCAGAGGCCAGGGTAACTTGGTGGTGTCCTTCAGGTTTGGCTAGATCAGGGAGATTTCAAAGGTTCATCTTTCAGATGAGATGCTAATCTGAGGGCCCACCTATCTGTTGATGTAGACATAAAAGATCCTATGGCATACTTTGAAGAGCAAAGTGGCGTTCTCCCCATGTCCTGGTCAACACTGATTCATTAACCAACATCACAAAATACAGATTAACTGGTCATATATTTAATTTGCTGTTTATGGGATCTTGCTGTGTGCAAATTATGTGTCACGTTTTCCCACATTATAACCGTGACTACACTTCACAAAGCACTTCATTGGCTGTGAAGCACTTTGGGACGTCTTGAGGTCATGAAAAGGTACTATATAAACGTAACTTCTTTTCTTTCCTAGTTGCATAGAGCTGGTCTTGCCGAGTTGGGTTATCACCTTTTTTCAGGCTTTAGGGGCCAATAAAATGGCAATGTTCGAAGTTGGTTTAGTATTACCTTCTTTGGTTGTGCAGTCCGGCCGTATGTATGGAGAGGTGGGGGGGGCGGGGCGAGAATAACTGGGATGTGAATATCTTACAGCACAGAAAAAGGCCATTCAGCCCAACTGGGCTATGATTGCGTTCGTACTGCACACGAGCCTCCTGCCGTTCTCATTTCCTCTCCCCACCCTGCCTCTATTCCCATCACCCTCACTTATGCAAAGATTCCTGCCTGGTTTTGAAGCAGGGAACTTTCATTTCGGAAAGGCAACCCAAGGACTTTGCTTGGCGCTCTGGACAGCCTTGAACACATGACTGGAAGCCTGCTTAAACCAGTCATTCACTACCCTCCATCCTTATGAAAAATGTCCAAGTTTGCTGATGATACAAAGCTGAGTGGGAATGCAAGTTGTGAGGAGGATGCAAGGAGGCTTCAAGGGGATATAGACAGGCTAAGTGAGTGGGCAAGAACATGGGAAATGTGACGTTATCCACTTTGATAGGAAAAATAGAAAAGCAGAGTATTTTTTAAATGGTGAGAGATTGGGAAATGTTGGTGTTCAGAGGAACCTGGGTGTCCTTGTACACAAATCACTGAAAGTTAACATGCAGGTACAGCAAGCAATTAGGAAAGCAAATGGTATGTTGGCCTTTATTACAAGAGAATTTGAATATAAGAGTAAAGACGTCTTACTGCAATTATATAGGGCCTTGGTGAGACCACACCTGGAGTATTGTGTACAATTTTGGTCTCCTTACCTAAGGAAGGATATACTTGCCATAGAGGGAGTGCAACGAAGGTTCACCAGACTGATTCCTGGGAAGGGGGGATTGTCCTATTAGGAGAGATTGAGTTGACTAGGCCTATATTCTCGAGTTTAGAAGAATGAGAGGTGATCTCATTGAAACGTACAAAATTCTTACAGGGCTTGACAGGGTAGATGCAGGGAGGATGTTTCCCCTGGCTGGGGAGTCTAGAACCAGGGGTCACAGTCTCAGAATAAGGGGTTGGCCATTTAGGACTGAGATGAGGAGAAATTTCTTCACTCAGAGGGTGGTGAATCTTTGGAATTCTCTACCCCAGAGGGCTGTGGAGGCTCAGTCATTGAGTATATTTAAGACAGAGATCGATAGATTTTTGGATATTAAGGGAATCAAGGGATATGGGGATAGTGCAGGAAAGTGGAGTTGTGATAGAAGGTCAGCCATGATCTTATTGAATGGCGGAGCAGGCTCGAGGGGCCAAATGGCCTAATCCTGCTCCTATTTATGTTCTTAAGCCCTACACTTCCCATCTCAGGAGCAGTTGCTTTCATGCATGGTACATCCATGGACCCAAGAACTCAGGTACCATTAGTGTTGCCAACTTGAGTTGGTCATATTCCTGTGACGTTTTAAGGGTTACGGGGAGCGGGCAGGAATTTGGACATGAGTCTAGGTTCGGATAGGTCATGGCCCTGTGGGTAGCGGAGCGGGCCCAGGGGCCGTGTAGCCTGATCCTGCTCCTGTTTTCGTGTGTCTAATGCTGTTAGATTCAGGAGATAGTCCTGTCATAGTGGATTGGCGGTTAGGATCAGATCAGCCATGATCTTATTGAATGGCGGAGCAGGCTCGAGGGGCCAATTGGCCTACTCCTCTCCTATTTCTTATGTTCTTATGTTTCATCACATGACCTCCCATCTCAAACCACCTCATCCAGTCAAACAGCCTAGTCACCCCCCCATCTCCAATATTTTTTTATATAACTAGTAAACCAAAGTATTCAAAGAAAATGTAAGAACCACATACTTTTTACTGCCCCAATGCTTGTTCTCCCAGGTTGCTAGCAACAGTGTCTGAGAGTTTAATTTTTAATTCTTAGAGACTCCAGGACAGGTCTGGAAGGTTGGCAACTCTAAGTGCCCAGTTGATGGAATGAACATCTGTACCTCTCCTTTGTAACCTCAAAATCCATTGCTAACCTGATCATCTTTCAGCTATTTTCTTAAACATTTAGCTGACACAGCATTAACTGGGAGTCTGATCAACATCTGCAGGAGGAAATATAATCTTCTAATCGCCTGCCTTGCTTGAGATTCATGAATATTGTACTCGCATCACGCACTGCACACATCAGATATAACTGCCTGCTTACATTCACATTCTCAATTCACCTCAGCATTTAGAAATAGATTATGCTTCCTCTCAATTTTCAATGAAAAGACACTCCTAATTATTTGCAAATGTTGAAGATGATGGGCCTGGTGCCACTCCTATTCATGTATAATTAAAATAAAATACTGTGAGTGTATGTTTTACATTTAAGCAATAATCCATGACAGTGGTTCCATCAGTAATCTAACGGCTAAATCACGTCAAGTTCTTCAAGTTGCATTAAGCCCGGGAAACAGTCTGCTGGTAACCATCACCTCATTCAACATGAAGATTTCCACACTCCTAGTCCCATTCAGGAGTCTCAGTAGCTCGACAATGTCCCTGTTCAGTCTTGTTTTCCTTAGAAGAAAATTAACTCCTAGGTCCAGCCTCCCCCTCTCACCCAAGACCCCAAATAATTCTCATTGCACCCACCTACTGCCCCAATAATATTTCATAGGCACAGTGGCCGCAGCTGGTTGTAGTACCAAACCTGGAGTCTCACCAATGCTGTATGAAGTGTTTGGGAGGGGGGGGGGGGGGGTCACCTCCTGACTCTGTGCATCCCCACCAATCGACTCGCTTTGAAAACTCCTACCACAGAAGGTGACAAAAAAAAATCAATGTTTGATCAGCTTCACACTCAAGGATTCCTCCCGCTTTGCTCCCTCTTTCAATGTCACTACTAGATCTCCCACTGCCAGTCAAAGGTTGTTTGAGAACAGTGACGTAATGCAAAATAATTTTTCCAGAGACACTGGCTGATTAGCATGGGTGATGCACCCCTGAGATCTAGCAGGACTGGGATAGGTGGGAGATTCTACTGCCATTTAGACAGGTCCTGGGACTGCTTGCAGGGGTATCCTCGGACCCAAGGGCACAGGGGAGGAACGTTCTCCTGATGCCGGAGCACTGGAGCGATGTTTAAATCGGGAGCACAGGGAATACAGTCCAGGGGTTTGTGAGCAGAGAGACGGGTCATGGGACCTAGGAGCAGGGGCTGGGGAGGGAGGAGGCAGATCTTGAGGTCTAACAGGGGGGGGAAGGACAATAAGCAGGGTCCAACACCTTCGCGAGAGAAGGTGGCCCAAATTTCCGGACTCAACATGGAGTTCAACAATTTCCGATCATATCCACTGCTCCCATTTTTATGGACAGCAGGCGTTGGTAATGATTCTGCTGTTCATTTAATCTCTCCTGCCTTCCAGCCTATCACAACCTTCCCTTTTGTTCTTTCCTCCCTTCTCCTCTTTCCCTGTCTCTGTACTTGCTTCAAACCAGATACATTTGTAACATTTTCCAGTTTTGACAAAAGAATCACTGACCTGTAACGTTAACTCTTGTTTCTCTCTCCACAGATGCTGCCTGCTGAGTATTTCCAGCATTTTCTGTTTATAGATCATTAAAAACAAAATTACTGGGTCATTGTTTCATTGCTGTTTGTGGGATCTTGCTGTACACAAATTGGCTGCCCCGTTTTCCTACATTAGACCAGTGACCACACTTCAAAAAGTACTTCATTGGCTGTAAAGCGCTTTGCGTCATCCTGAGGTGCTACATAAATGCATGTTCTTTCTTTCAGTAAAGACATTAAAATACAAAAAAGGCTATTCAATCGATACATTTGATCCGGTTATGAAATAGGTATTTTTTGAATTTAATTTTGTTTAAACCCTTATTTTGGAAATTAAAAATTCAGTTCCTGAAGGGAATAAAATTGCACTTGAAAAGTTTCAGAAGAACATTGACAAATCTGCTCCCGCCTGCCACCTGGTGGCCAGAGCATGAAACTAGAGTGTTACATCAATGGGGAAATCCCATCAAAAATACAACAGGGACATCAAATGTGGCACAATTAACATTAAAAAATCTGTAGACATGGACATAGGACTTTTGAATGGAAAGATGACAACATACCATTTTTTAATAATATAGCTACTGGCATTGGGGGAGACTGTGCTCTTTGAGCCTCTCTTTCCAATTATAATTAATTACAAACAGGATTTGCTGATGCTTCCATCCAAGTGAGCTCTAAACAGAAACACTGCAATTGTTAGTGACACTGAAATTACTGGAGCACAAGAAGCTTATTCGTTTAATTATTTTTCAATCTGAATTGCAGATTTCAACATAGAGAGATTTTTTTGGATAGCGAGCCATAGCTTTCTTAGTTTAAAGTGTTATTTTGCTATAGATTGATGCAATATGTAGATATACAAGCAATATTTTAAGCAACATGCTGAAGTTGCACTGCTCAATACAACACTATAAATCAAAAGAAAAAAAGACTTGCATTTCTATCGCGCCTTTCACAACCTCAGGACGTCCCAAAGCGCTTTACAACCAATGAATAACTTTTTGGAGTGTAGTCACTGTTGTAATGTAGGAAACACGGCAGCCAATTTCCACACAGCAAGATCCCACAAACAGCAATGAGATAATGACCAAATCATCTGTTTTTAGTGATGTTGGTTGAGGGATAAATATTGGCCAGGACGCCGGGAGAACTCCCCTGCTCTTTTTTGAGAAGTGCAATGGGATCTTTTATGTCCACCTGAGAGAGCAGACGGGGCTCGGTTTAATGTCTCATCCGAAAGACGGCACCTCCGACAGTGAAGCTCTCCCTCAGCACTGCACTGGAGTGTCAGCCTAGATTTTGTGCTCAAGTCTCTGAAGTGGGGCTTGAACCCACGACCTTCTCCGAGAGTGCCACGGCTGACATTATCAAAGGTTAGTGCTCAGGATTTTCATTTCTTCTAACACACTCAGCCACCATAAAACTGCACAAATTACTGTAAATCAGACAAAAGTGACATAAAACAACAGTTCCTCCCTCCCTTCCAACCCAACTATCTTTCCTTCTCTGCAGACGACAGCGATCCCTTGCTGGGCTTTGGTCCCACAAGTATCAGTCCACCTCTGGGCCTCACTGAAGTGAGCCTAGATGTTGAGTGCCCATTGGGTTATTCCAAACACAAGGGAGGTCACAGGAAAGACCAATCTTGCCCACACCCAATGCTCACCCTTCTGGAAGGGGAACGATGGGTGACTTTCCCCTTCCTAACCCAAGGGCGCAGAAGCCAGTTGTAGCACCTCCGACATCTCAACTGATAGCAGCTAACTCAGTACAGAGTAGGAGATGGAGCCTGAAGCCTCCCTGCTTCACATAGCTCAGCTGGCCATCTCCACTGAACCATCAAACTTTCTTTTTTGAAATTAAATTGTCAATGGCATGGCATTTGAGCCATATAAGGCTGGGAAAGTTGCTGTTTTCATGCCTGGCCTGTGCTGAAGCAGTCAAGTGCAGCCAAGGTGTATCTGTGATCTGCATAAGTGGAAGGGTCCTTGGGAGCACTGCGCCACGGAATTCTTTCCTTTCTCCTTTGTTCTCCAGTATTCCCTCCATCTCACCTAAAGGTGCCAACTCTTGGTTGGCGTAAGTTCCAAAAGCCATGGTGGTCCTCTACTTCGCCCATAATTGGCCATTCTTTGTGTGAGCCTTTACAAGGGGGCATTGGAAGGATAGTCAATGGTGGCTGCCATTTTTTAAAAATAATTCATTCTCAGGATATGGGCTTTACTAGCAAGGCTGGCATTTATTGCCCATCCTGAATTGCCCTCGAGAAGGTGATAGTGAGTCGTCTTCTTGAACCGCTGCAGTCCGTGTGCTGAGGGTGCTCCCACTGTAGAGTTCCAGGATTTTGACCCAGTGATGATAAAGGACACACCAGCCCCAATCTCACCCTTAATCACTCACATATGTGCATTTACTAGCCGGGGGCGATCGCATAGAATCAGGGGCAGGAATCTCACTTTTCCATTCCCTTTACAAGTGGCACAGGGGGGAATCGTAGCCCCTCAGCTGTTGCCCTGACTGAGAGCAGCTGCGTGAGCAAATGCTGGGCACGTATAGGATCTGGGGCCTGACCTGTGTCAAATGGAGCAAAGAGATGGCTGCAATATCGCAGAGACATACATTGATGTCGTAGTGCCAATATGAACTGCAACAAGACCCAAATTGGAACTTTGCACCACCTGTACAACCCCCACCCCCCCTCACTGAGCGAGCGTTGAGTTCACATAAATCAGCTGCAACACCAGGCACCATGTTTTTTACCCAGGCAGCCACCAGTGGAAGCAGGCTCTGGTCACACTCTGCACTGGTATTTAATTACACAATGTTGCACTTAGCTCAGGGTGAATCAAGTTCATTGATGGACTATGCACGGACAATATACAACCGCAACAATGCACCTGAAACATGCGCTTCCTCCGTTAGGCAGTACCAGCTTGGCCCAGTTGGCAGGACTCCCACTCCTTGGCCTGGAGGTTGTGAGTTGGTCACTTTTTTTTTATTTTTATAAATGCGACTTGTGCTGACATTCGAATGCAGTACTGCAGGAGTGCTGCATTGTCATGGGTGCCAGGCCTTCACCGAGGTAACTAAACCAGGAACCTGTCTGCCTCTTCAGGGAGTCCCATGCAACCCACCAACTTCCTCTTTACGGTTGCAATACCTGTTCGGAACATAGGAACAGGAGTAGGCCATTCAGCCCCTCGAGCTTGCTGCACTATTTAAATAGATCATGGCTGATCTAAACCTCAACTCCATTTACCCACCTTTGCTCCATAGCTCTTAATACGCTTACCTAACAAAAATCTATCGATCTCAGGTCTTCTTTTCAACGCTATTTTAGGGCTCTCTCATCTTCCGGTTCTGACTGAAATGCTAACCTGCCTTTCTTTCGATGCTAATGGACCTGGTGTGTATCTCCAGCCCTTTCTCTTTAGTTGGACCTTGCCCGCGATAAATTTTGTCAGCTCGTGTTCGCACTAGTGAAAGACATTCAATGCAGGATGAGAGTGGAGTGACGATCTGAAGCAGCGGAACATGAAAGAAAAGCTGCAATACAGCTCAAATGGAGACTGGATTAAATGGAGTGAGGTCTTTGTTTTCAAGAGGCTGGTAATGATAGGGTCCCTGCTGTGGCTTGGCTGTAGGCTAGCTAGAGGGCAGCCATTTTAAACTGATTGCAAACGACCTGCTAATAGAGGAGGAGGCAGTGCAGAGAAAAAAATTCTGTTGCAAGAGCACACACCCAACTGCATAATACAAGGAATCGTGCCAAGCAGACACTGCTCAGTTTCCCAGTTAACAGACTGGTCAGATCGTTTCACTGGCGGTCTTGTGATTTACGAGGTACAGGAGTGACCGATTTGGCAGAGCTTCAGTGCGAGAGCGAGCTCAAATATCTCGCTATTTGCTACTTCGACGCCAGAGTAAAGGCTGTGTAATGAGGAGCGCTTCCGACACACTGCATCACTGAAGCTGCCACCACCACCAAAGTCCTTGAAATGCCCTTAAACTGCAGATGTAATTAGTATAAAAAAAAGGTGCTGCTGATCACATTAAGCGCGCACCATACACAGCACCATAGGGGCATTAGTTATGTGTTGCTGAATACTAAACCTCTGCACAGTTCCAGGATTATTTGAACATTAAAGCATGATAAAATTAATCTGCAATGAATAGGCAGGCAAGCAATACGTAACTGCAGGTAGAAAATATGACCTGAATAATGTTTAAAGCTTCTGCAAGCCTGGAGAGGACAAGATTAATTATTTTTGTAACGCAACATATTTATTTTGAAGGCTTCTGGATGGATTTATTTTCTCCCTTCCCCCACAATTTTTAGCCCCCTCTCCTCTCTCGAAGGCACCGGCTCTTGCTGCAGTACCGTTGCACAAACGGCCACAGCCCCTCTCCCCACCCTCTTCTCTCGAAGGCACCGACTCTTGCCGAGATACAGTTCCACACAGAGCCACAGCCCCTCTTCCCACCCACCACGTACCTCGGTCATTCTTCACGTGGCAGTCAGCAGCAGGCTATTTGACCATCAGAACATCGCAACCGAGTCCAATCTTGTCCTCGGCCAAAGTCCAGTATGGGATCTTGCCAGCAGCATTTGGCAATCAACAAAAAAAAAGGAACCCTTCCCTAGCCCAGCGATGTGGAGGCAAATTCAAGCATCAATACTACTGCCCTGGGCAAGATCAGCTAACTTGGCACAGACCAGGGATTGAACTTAGGATCTTCAGGTCAGTCTGACTCCATACCGCATCAGGAAGAATATTTAAAGAACAATTTGCATTTATGTGGCACATTATCAAATGTTTCAACAATATCCCAAACTGCTTCAAAGCCAATTAATGAATTTTGAAGCGTGGACATGGCATTGTTGCGGACAGCAATATCATAAATCCAGCAATAGGATTAAATAGGAGGCAGTTGAGAGAAGGTTCACGAGGTTAATTCCAGAGATGAAGGGGTTCTCTTATGAGGAAAGGTTGAGCAGGTTGGGCCTATACTCATTGGAGTTTAGAAGAATGAGAGGTGATCTTGTTGAAACAAACGATTCTGAGGGGGCTTGACAGGGTAGCTGCAGGGAGGATGTTTCCCCTCGTAGGGGAAACTAGAACTGGGGGCATAGTTTCTGAAAAAAGGGTCGCCCATTTAAAACGGAGTTGAGAAGGAATTTCTTCTCTCAGAGGGTCGTGAATCTTTGGAATTCTCTACCCTAGAGAGCTGTGGAGGCCGAGTCATTGAATATATTCAAGGCGGAGATAGACATATTTTTGTTAAACAGGGGAAGCAATGGTTATGGGGAGTGGACAGGAAAGGAGTTGAGGCCAAGATCAGATCGGCCATGATCTTATTGAATGGCGGAGCAGGCTCAAGGGGCCGAATGGCCTACTCCTGGCTCCTATTTCTTGTTATGTTCTTATGTAAATGACCAATCAATCTATTTTTGTGGCATCAGTTGAGAGAAGAACCTTGGCCAGGACACCAGGAGAATGCCCTGCCCCTCCTCAAATAGGACTACAACATCTTAAACATCCACCTGTACAGGGCCTCAGTTTAGCATTTCATCTGAAAGACAACACCTCTGAAAATGCCACATTCCCTCGATCAGCCTGGATCATGTGTTCAAGTCCTGGAGTAGGACATTGAGAGTTAGACTTGTCTCAACCCTTGTTATTCATGCTCACTGCCAAGATGCTTCTTCTTCAAACAGACCTGCACCCATGAACCGAAACTTAACCTTGTGCGTGAAATGACTGGAAACTGCACCATTCAGGGTTAATGATTCCTCCTTGCGCCACTGGAGCAATCACTGGGAATAGTACCACCCACTGTATGCACCAGACCCCTCTACTAGGTGATAAAAAAACCAGACCATATGTCACAATCGGATCAATTATACTTGTAGATCAGGCTAAAACTATTAGAGTCATTTATTGCAAGACATAAATTTATACCTGGTTGGCAAAAATCAAAATACAGCACTTAACTCACTTCCATAAAAATAAAAAAAACTGTCCCCTGAAATCAAAATAAAATGTGATTCAGAATTCTGGAATCCGTTTTCAGAGTCCTTTAACTGGATCCCGAATTAAAGTCAACATGGGTGCATTGGCTCCAAGGAGTTCTACTTGACCACTGTGAAATAATTTCAGTTCAACTATAAACAGACAGTATAGCAAAAGGCTGCAGTAAATATACCTGTTCCAGGCAGCTTCTTACACTTACAATCAAAACCAGACTTTTGATTATAGATAATTATAGGTGACTTAGTAAAACCCAAATTTTGCTTAACAGCTCAGTGATTGCTATTAATTATTTCTGTCACACAGGTGGAAGTAAAATGGAAAAATGACAATGATTTAACTCATTTTATATGGTTGCCTGATCCGATATCTTAGCATAAGCCACATTTAGCAAAAGTTATTAAAACAGAAATAAAAGATAAACCTTATTAGGTTCTACACAATAATACTTAGATTTTTTTTAGTTCACCTTCAATTATTCCTTTTTATATTTTACAGGTGTAACCCTTTTGAACATTTTTTACATATTTTTTTCCAAATTCCTCCCCTTCCTTTCGCTGCTGGGTTTTTTGCAGTACATTTTCTTCCTTACCTCCATTTTAATTTCTCGGTTCTTCCATTTTGGAGACATCCTGTACCCGTAACATTTATTTCCCTTCAGTATACATTGGTCTTTCCACATTTAAATATTAAATTAGCCAACTATTTAAATAATAAATAATTATGAAGCTGCTGTTGAATTTAATAACTAACTTTTAATTAATTACTAACTGGGTTTATTACGTGATTAACATGTCAATTTTGAGTCGAGTTACTAGCTATTTACAGCACTGGCTAGTTTTTTAAAAAATTGCTGAGATGACAATTTAAGGAACACTTTTTTGTAAGTACGTTACATGTCAATGAGCTGTTGACAGCAATTAATAATTGTCCAGTTTTATTAATTAGACACATTTCTACCAACCCAAGCAGTGCCTGGCTTCTGTTCTCGGCCTTCTGAACCCATCCATTGGTTCAACCTGCTGCCTCTATTCCAAATTAATTGCAGCTGGCTTCTCTCTGGTTAACCACTGCTCAAACTCCAAGTACCATACACTTTCTGCTTCCCACCACCCCCATCTGCCAGTCTCTATGACTGGTACCATCTCCAACTCCTGCATCCAATTCATGTGGGCCTGCTCCAAAATTGGCCTTGTTTCCCACCCCGCCCCGCCCCGCCCCAGGAGATTTTACCTGGCAAATCCTCAAAACATTCATGGGAGGTCTGCAGCCAGAAGAAACTGTTCCATGGACCGTACGTTTAGCACCTTGCGATTCAGCCTCGTATATCTGTTCAACCCACAGGAACTCAAGACAAGTACAAAGGAAATCCTAGCGTAAACAGCAGCCACATCTCCAATTTTAAAATCTCCAAACCGTGGCCAAGCTACTCTTTCATATGAAGAGATATAATCACATAGAACTGCATCACATTTTACAGCACAGAAACAGGCTATTCGGCCCAGCAGGTCTATGCCGAGGTTTATGCTCCACACGAGCCTCTTACCCCATCAACATAGCCTTCCATTCCTTTCTCTCTCATGTACTTATCTAGCTTCCCCTTAAATGCAAGTATGTTATTCACCTCAACTACTTCCACTTCCACTTTCAAGTTTCTCTTGAATTCCTTACTGAATTTATAAGTGACTATCTTGTATTTATGGCCCACAGTTTTGGACTCCCCATAAGTGGAAATATCTTCTCTGCGTCTACTCTATCAACCCCTTCATAAATGTAAAGATCCGTGTAAATCTTTTTTTGCACTTTCTCCAGTGCTTCTATTCTTTTTGCAATAGGACCACCAGAACTGTGCACAGTACTCGAAGTGTGGTCTAACCAAAATACAGCAACCACTTGCGCAGGTCTTCAGCCCTCAATCTTCTGACTCAGAGGCGTGAGTGTTACCAAAGCCACGCTTACAAACAGTATACTTAACACACTACACCTCTGAGGGAGCTCATTTATGGTTTTCCGCTATGCCACAATCAGATCAATTATACAGTTTGTATCAAAATCGCCTTAACAGGAGCCTCTTCCACCAAGGCCACATATCGAGCTTCTGAAAAAGGATGTCCATGGCACAGAAAGCTTACAAAGCCATTGAGGGAGGAAAGCGGCATTTAAACTATCCGACAGAAAATTGCTCAAGAGGTTCTGCCTGGTTTCCTTCACGCAACCACACACAGAGATCAGTAGGGAAGCAATGACATGTACAAGTCAACTGAGAACATACGATCGCAACAATCCAAATCAAAGAGATGCAACATCTTCAATTCAAAATTGTAGTTTTTAGGTGGAAAAAAATTATTTGGTTTATCACTTGAAAAACAAAACCTTTAATCTTCATTAATAACCTCACTATTTAGCTGAGTGCATACATCTGAGGGGAAGTTTTCAGCAACAAAGGGAGACAAAGCAATGAAAGAATCTCGGAGAACTGACCTTAAGGCAATTAAAATAGCTAACATAGTACAGAAAAGGTCAATCCAGTACCCGACTTGAAATGTTACCACAGCAATAGGACAACTCAAGGAGGCACATACACAAGGTAAATTTAGAACGGATGTCAGCAAGTTCTTCTTCACAGAAAAGAGTAAGAAGTCACACAACACCAGGTTATAGTCCAACAGTTTTATTTGAAATCACAAGCTTTCGGAGCGTTGCTCCTTCGTCAGGTGAAGTGGAGAGATGCATAAAGACACAGCTTATATAGTCAGAGAATAATGCCAGATGATTACAGGTAATCTTTCTAACTGCCATTTATCACACCTGCTGTGATTTCCAGCAAAAAAACATGTTTTTTGTCTGTTTTTTGTTTTTCATACAGACCCCAGCATCTGCAACATTTGACCCCTTGTGACCCCAATTCATTGTTCTTTGATGTAATGTTTTCCTGACTAACCTGTTTGGACACCATTCACACCTTTGATTGCTGTGATTATCTCTCGGCCGAGGTGTGATAAATGGCAGTTAGAAAGATTACCTGTAATCATCTGGCATTATTCTCTGACTATAAAAGCTGTGTCTTTATGCATCTCTCCACTTCACCTGACGAAGGAGCAGCGCTCCGAAAGCTTGTGATTTCAAATAAAACTGTTGGACTATAACCTGGTGTTGTGTGACTTCTTACATTTGTCCACCCCAGTCCAACACCAGCATCTCCACACCACATAAAAGAGTGATCACCACTTGAATGGTCACCTGGTTGGAGCATTGGATGAAAAACCCTCGGCTCTTGAGAAACAACTGGACACTGTGATGGAGAGGATGGAGGAACAGTCACAGATTCCCCGTACTCCCAACAGTCAGCTCCACTCGAAAGGTGCATGGGTCAGAGTTGCCTATGCCAATCTCCATTCCATGCTCCCTTTGGGTGTGGCTCCCCATGAGCATAGCTTCCTGCTGGGAGCACACAACGGGTGAATTTACTACAATAGGCTTTTTCTGGATGAATGACCAGATCCAAATAGCCTTTCTCATCTGAATCTGTATTGTGACAGAGGGACAAATCAAGATCTAGTCAAAATGTTTGGACTTCAATTTTAAGCTCTACTCCCTACCAGAACGCCCCAGAGTACTCTATTGCTGTTCAATGACATAAACAGCTTGCTTCTAACAGAGCACCATGCAAGGATGAGGAAAGCTATGACATAGTTGTACGCAGGATAGAGGATGGGAAACAAGGATAAGTTTACTCCATGACTTGAGACAAGGCAAGACCTTGGACAGTGATGTTGTCACTGCAAAACTGTCAACTTACCACAAGTAACACTAAAGTTGCTACCTCAGTGTGAAAATTCTCATGCTACATTCCACTAAGGGACAAAATTATAACTTATTTTTTAAAGCAGTATAAATTTTTCACACTTGTCTGTCCTTGAACAAACCAAGAATATGCATTTTCACAGTCTTATTTTGTACAGAAGAAGTCCAGAAATAGTCACCAATCTATTCTAGGCTGAGATCGGTAGATTGCTGGACTCTAGGGGAATCAAGGGATATGGCGGTCGGCAGGAAAGTGGAGTCAAGGTCGAAGATCAGCCATGATCTATTGAATGGCGGAGCAGGCTCGAGGGGCCGTATGGCCTACTCCTGCTCCTAATTCTTATGTTACTCATCTGAAATATTACGTAATTAAATATGGACATAAAACTGGGCACTAATGCAAAACAAGAGAGACTGCCAAGTTTGCAACGTGGATGCAGAGAGGTTCTGAGCCAGCACCGGCTAATATACCCATCACTGCTTAGAACAGTGTTCCACAATAGACCAGCCATAGGTGTGACCAAGTCAACACTATTTTAACCACATGCACTGCTTAAAAAAGAGTATTCTAAAGTGCTTTCCAGAGGGAAAATAAGCAACAGATGTGGAGCTATAATGGAAAATTTAGAATAGGTGAACAAAAGCTTGGTCCAAAGGGTGGGTTTTAAAGAAGGCTTTTGAAGGTGGATAGAGAAGTAGAGAGGCAGAAGGTTTAGGAATGAGTTTCAGCGTCGAGCCGAGCCGGCTGAAGTCTCTGCCACCAATGGTGGGGTGAATGGTTGGAGCGAAGACATAGATAGACAAATGGCAGAAACAAAGGGCTGGGGAGACTGGAGCAAGTTGCAGAGTTAGGCGGGGCGAGGCCACTGACCTGAATCTGAAGGTTAGGATGAGGATTTTACATTCAATGCACTGGCAAGGAGGGCAGTGTAAGTCAGCGAGGAGAGCAGAGATAGGCACGCACAGCAGAATTTTGGTCGAGTTGGAGTTTACGGACAGTAGGAGTTCGGAGAACAGCAAGGAGAAATCACAGCAGGAGATTGGGAGAACCCCTGCAGAAATTTCACCCCAAAGAGATATAAAAAAACTCTTTACACAGATGGTGGTTTGAATGTAGAATTATTTATCACAAGCTGTTGTTGAAGCACAGTCCATAAATTATTTTAAAAGGGAATTAGTTACTTGAAAAAAGGGAATGTTAAAGGGTATGGGGAGCGAGCAGGAGAGTAGAATAGGTCGGTCATATGGAGAGAAACATCCACACATACTTCAAGGACCAAGTCACCTGTTTCAGGGCTGTCCTCCCTATACTGGCCCACTGTCCCCAAGTGCCTTTAAATTTAAAGTCCTCATGTTAAAATCCCTCCACTACTTCAACCTCCTCCAGACTCACTTTCCCTCCTGCATCCTTCGTTCTTCTGACTCCAGTATCCTGCATATCCCCTCCTTCATTGATCCCTCGGTGGCAAAGCTTTCAGCTATTTAGACCCTGCTCTTTGGAACTCCCTTGCCAAGTCTTCTGCCACCTCTCCTAAACTCTCTCCCTTGAATCGGCATTTCTGTGAAGTGGCTCGAAATCTTCGGTGCATTCAAGGAAGTGTATAAATGCAAGTCATTCTTTCTACAGGCCTGTTAGCAGCATCAGTGGGCGAGACTTGAGAATGGACAAAAAACAGTAAGCTGTTCAAGCTAAGGTTAGAGAGCACACTGGCACACACTAGGAGAAGCTCGGATTGCATACTTGTAAACCTTTTAAATCAGGTATTGCAAGGGCAAAAGTCCATAAAAGGATCCATTTTCAAGCCTTTCGTTTCAGGGGAGCTCCACCAGGTTAAAATCATGCGAGCTGGACTAGCAGACTCAACCACTTCAATAACGCATTCCCATACTGTTTTCACAACACCTTTCCTGCGACTGTGCCAATGAATCACTGGCCCACTGCCCCACTTCGTATTTCCCTCCAGAATGTCCCCTTCCTCACAGGAAGGCCCTCAGCATGAATGAATCCTGCCCTGGCAGATACCTGGCTTACGGCTGTCATTTCTCCATCATAGAAGCCGCACGGCCTGGTGACTATCACTTGCCCTGCCTAAACAATTGCTGCTGTGGGGTAGGTCTTACCGCCAAGTGGCACTGTAGCATCTTTCTTCCCCCCCCCCCCCCACCTCCCCATTCCTCTGGTACCTGCTTTCTTCCAGTAAATCACCCTTTTCCATCCCTCTCGTCTCTGTTACACTCTGTTAGGTACCATCCTCCCAAGCCCATGCTGACATCTTCACTGAGCTCTCCTCTCCCTTTAGCCAATGCACCGAGCAACTTATGCTTGGTGATTTTGACTTATATCTAAACTCCCCTCGGCCCTTCTTCTCTGACTTCTCAAACTTCCTGTTCTCACTTCATTTCACCCTTTCATGTAAACTTTCCCACCCTCACTCACGGCCAGTCCCTCAAAACTTCTGCACACTCAAGATCTCAAATGTCAGCCTTGACTCAGTGGTAGCACACGTGCCTCCGTTAGAAGATTGTGGGTTCAAGATCCACTCCAGAGACTTGAGCGTGGAATCTAAGGTGACATTTTAGTGCAGCACTGAGGGAGTACTGCACTGTCGGAGGTGCCATCTTTCAGATGAGATGTTAAACCGAGTCCCCGTCTGCCCCCTCAGGTGGACATAATTCGGAGAGCAGGAGAATTATCCCCGGTGACCAGGCCATATTTATCCCTCCCTCAACCAACATCACTAACCCAGATTAACTGGTCATTATCTCATTGCTGTGCGCAAATTGACTGCCGCGTTTCTTATATTCCAACAGTGACTACACTTCATAAGGTTTTTCATTGGCTGTAAAGTGCTTTTGGGCATGCTGATATCATGAAAGGCACTATATAAATGCAAAACAATAACTAGTGACCACTTCAGTATCTCCTGTTGAAGTTATGGCAGGAGATCAGGAGAACCTCTGCAGAATTTTACTCCTTTGGATTCATCTTACATTTGTGCCCCTCTACCATTTGATCAACCAACTGAAACAATCACTATTTACCCCATCAGAACCCTTCATAATCTTGAAGACTTCAATCACTCCTTAGTCTTCTGAACTAGAATGGTAAAAAGAGCCCTACCTTCTCAAGTTTCTCTTCATAACTGTAACTCCTCATCCCTGACAACTAAACCCACACTGCACCTTCTCCACCGCTTTTATATGCTGCCTATGATGGAGTGACCAAAACTGTACACAATACTCCAATAGCAGCCTACAGACTTGTACAAGTTCTACATTACCTGCCCACTTTTATATTGTGCCTCTAGATACAAAAACTAAAGATGGAATTTAAATCTTCTTTTAAATAGCCTTATCTACTTAAACTGCTACCTTTAATTACCCCTGCACCTGCACACTGGGATCCCTCTGCTCCCCTACTTAAAATCTTGGAATTTAAGGTGCGCTTTCTTTCCCAAACCTACAAAATGCATTTCCCTACATTTAACTGCATCTGCCACCTAACTGCCAATTCAAATGAGTATGTTTATGTCGTACTGCACAATACAGGTCATAATTTGCCATACCCAATACGATATTGCCATTAAATGTTGGCATCATTTCCTGAATTCCCAAGTCTAAAGTAAGATGGCCTACCCCGTGGAAAACACACCATAACTTTCCAATCCGGCAGAAACGTCCCTTTGCCTTTAATCTTTGCTTTCCATCCTCCAACCACCTCCCTATCCAACTGAATACACCGACTTTAATTTCCTGTACCATTAATGTTGCTGTAATTTTAAAGGTAAAAGATACCACGGCAGTATTTGAAGAGCAGGGGAGTTCTCCCTGGTGCCCTGGCCAACATTTATCCCTCAACCAACATCACAAACAGATTATCTGGTCATTCGGCTCATTGCTGTTTGTGGGAGCTTGTGGAGCACAGATTTGCTGCCATGTTTCCTACATTACAACAGTGACTACACTTCAAAAAGTCCTTCGTTGGCTGTGAAGCGCTTTGGGTGTCCTGAGTATGTGAAATGCACTATAGAAATACAAGTGTATCTTTATTGTGCCAAAAGACACCAATGTTTACCAGATGTGTCTCTTTAAATCCACAAGGGCTAGTTGCTGCATAGACACATAGAAGACAGGAACAGGAGTAGGCAATTCGGCCCCTCGAGCCTGTTCCGCCATTTAATGAGATCATGGCTGATCATCCAAATTCAGTACCCTGTGTCTGCTTTCTCCCCATATCTCTTGATCCCTTTAGCCTTAAGAAATATATCTAACTCCTTCTTGAATATATTTAATAAGTTGGCCTCTACTGCCTTCTGTGGTAGAGAATTCCACAGGTTCACCACTCTCTGGGTGAAGAAATTCCTCCTCATCTCTGTCCTAAATGGCTTACCCCTTATCCTTAGACTGTGACCCCTGGTTCTGGACTCCCCGACCATCGGGAACATCCTTCCTGCATCTAGCCTGTCTAGTCCTGTTAGAATTTTATAAGTTTCAAGGAGATCCCCTCTCATTCTTCTAAACTCCAGCGAATATAAGCCCAGTTGACCCAATCTCTCTTCATACGTCATTCCTGCCATCCCAGGTATCAGTCTGGTGAATCTTCGCTGCACTCCCTCCATGGCAAGAACATCCTTCCTCAGGTAAGGCGACCAAAACTGCACACAATACTCAAGGTATGGTCTCACCTAGGCCCTGTACAACTGCAGCAAGACATCCTTGCTCCTGTACTCGAATCCTCTTGCTATGAAGGCCAACATACCATTTGCCTTCTTAACCGCCTGCTGCAACTGCATGCTTACCTTCAGCGACTGGTGCACAAGGACACCCAGGTCTCATTGCATTTCCCCTTTTCCCAATCTAGTGCCGTTCAGATAATAATCTGTCTTCCAGTTTTTGCCACCAAAGTGGATAACCTCGCATTTATCCACATTATAATGCATCTGCCAAATCACCCAATCTGTCCAAATCATACTGGAGTGTCTCTGCATCCTCTTCACAGCACACACGCCCACCCAGCTTTGTGTCGTCTGCAAACTTGGAGATATTACATCTAGTTCCCTCGTCTAGATCATTAATATATATTGTGAATAGCTGGGGTCCTAGGACCGATCCCTGCGGTACCCCAGTAGTTACTGCCTGCCACTCGGAAAGAGACCCGTTTGTTCCAACTCTTTGCTTCCCGTCTGCCAACCAGTTCTCTATCCAAGTCAGTACCTTACCCACAATCCCATGTGCTTTAACTTTGCACGCCAATCTTTTACGTGGGACCTTATCGAAAGCCTTCTGAAAGTCCAAATACACCACATCCGCTGGTTCTCCCTTATCTATTCTACCAGTTACATCCTCAAAAAATTCCAGTAGATTAGTCAAGCATGATTTACCTTTTGTAAATCCATGTTGACTTTGTCCGATCCTGTCATTGTTTTCCAAGTGCTCTGCTATTACATCTTTTATAATGGACTCTAGCATTTTCCCCACTACCGATGTCAGGCTTACCGGTCTATAATTCCCCGTTTTCTCTCTACCACCTTTTTTAAATAGTGGGGTTACATTAGCTACCCTCCAATCCATGGGAACTATTCCAGAATCTATAGAATTTTGGAAGATGACCAGCAATGCATATACTATTTCTAGGGCCACTTCCTTAAGTACCCTAGGATGTAGATTATCAGGCCCTGGGGATTTATCGGCCTTCAATCTCGTCAATTTCCCTAACACCATTTCCCTACAAATACTGATTTCATTCAATTCCTCCCTCTCATTAGACCCTATGTTCTCTGAAATCTCTGGAAGGTTATTTGTGTCCTCTTTTGTGAAGACAGAACCAAAGTATCTATTTAATTGGTCAGCCATTTCTTTGTTCCCCATTATAAATTCCCCTGATTCTGACTGCAAGGGACCTACGCCTGACTTCAATCTTTTTCTCTTCACATATCTATAAAAGCTTTTTCAGTCAGTTTTTATGTTCCCTGCAAGCTTACTCTCATATTCTATTTTGCCCCTCTTAATTAATCTCTTTGTCCTCCTTTGCTGAATCCTAAACTGCTCCCAATCCTCAGTTTTGCTGCTTTTTCTGGCCAATTTATATGTCCTCTCCTTGGATCTTATGCTATCCCTAATTTCCCTTGTTAGCCACGGTTGAGTCACCTTTTTTGTTATTTTTTATACCAAACAGGGATGAACAAATTCTGTAGTTCATCCATATGATCTTTAAATGTTTGCCATTGCCTATCCACCATCAACCCTTTAAGTAACATTCCCCAATCCATCCTAGCCAACTCGCACCTCATACCATTGTAGTTTCCTTTATTTAAATTCAAGACTCTAGTCTCTCAGTCAACTGCTTCACTCTCCATCTTAATGAAGAATTCTATCATATTATGATCGCTCTGACCCAAGGGGCCTCACACAACAACATTGCTAATTAAGCCTTTCTCATTACATATTACCCAGTCTAAGATGGTCTGATCTCTAGTTGGTTCCTCGACATATTGGTCCAGGAAACCATCCCATATACACTCTAGGAATTCCTCCTTCACAGTATTGTTACTAATTTGGTTAGCCCAATCTATATGTAGATTAAAGTCACCCATGATAACTGCTGTCCCCTTATTGCACGTGTCTCTAATTTCCCGTTTAATGCCATCCCCAACCTCAGCATTACTGTTTGAGGGTCTGTATACAACTCCCACTAATGTTTTCTGCCCCTTGGTATTTCTCAGCTCTACCCATACAGATTCCACATCAGAGCTAATATCCTTCCTTACTATTGTGTTAATCTCCTCTTTAACCAGCAATGCTACCCCACCTCCTTTTCCTTTTTGCCTGCCTTTCCTGAATATTGAACACCCCTGGATGTTGAATTCCCAGCCTTGGTCATCCTGGAGCCATGTTTCCGTAATTCCAATTACATCATATCCGTTTACATCTATTTGCGCAGCTAATTCATCCACCTTATTACAAATGCTCCTCACATTAAGACACAAAGCCTTCAGGCTTGTTTTTTTTAAACACTCTTAGTCCTTTTAGAATTATTATTTACTGTAGCCCTGTTTGGTTTACACCCTTGATTTCTCTGCCTTCCACTTTTGCTTTTCTCCTTCCTGTCGTTTGCTTCTATCCTTGCTTCCCTTTCCTCTGTCTCCCTGCACAGGTTCCCAACCCCCTGCCATTTTAGTTTAAACCCTCCCCAACAGCACTAGCAAACACTCCCCCTAGGACATCAGTCCCGGTCCCGCCCAGGTGCAAACCGTCCAGTTTGTACTGGTCCCACCTACCCCAGAACCGGTTCCAACGTCCCAGGAATTTGAATTCCTCCCCCTTGTACCATTCCTCTAGCCACGTATTCATCTGAAATATCCTCCTATTTCTACTCTGACTAGCACGTGGCACTCGTAGCAATCCTGAGATTACTACCTTTGAGGTCCTATTTTTTAATTTACCTCGTAACTCCCTATATTCAGCTTTTAGGACCTCATCCCGTTTTTTACCTATATCGTTGGTACCTATATGCACCACGACTGGAGGTCAATTAGAGGCTAACTGCTCTTAGTTAAATCTACAGGTCAATTAGACCATATTTTCTCTCACTGCAGTAGCTCAGCTGAAACCGGATTTTTTTTTTTTTTTTTTTTTTTTTTTTTTTAAAAAGTGACAAAAGTTTTGCAAATGTGATGCTTGAAGTACGATGAATATGTTTTAACACAGAGCTTAGGATTGCTGTCTTATCAAACTGACAGATCTGGTAGACCAAAGCCCCGCGTTTGTTCTCTGGAAGCCTTTATTTATCAGAGAAACAAAATATTCAGCAGGCGCAGAGATAAATAAAATTTATAAGTAAATGAGCAAAGTATGATTTTTGAGACTTTGGAACAGCTAATGACAGGATTGGGTAGGAAGTGAGAAACCAGCATAGTTTACTGATGGAAATTTGAACTTGTTAAAAAAAATAAAAGAAAGCAAATTTGTATGACATTTAAAATGAGTTTTTTTTATTGGATGTTTTCACTGATTAAATATCCCAGGTTCCTCTTCTGTGGTTCTGGTTCCAATGCCATGCTCCAAGTTGGCACCAAGCACCAGTATTTATATCAAATACATACGAAGCAGAAGCGGCTTCTCAAATGCCATGAGGTTTCTTCAGCTGCGTTTTATGGTTGGTGGGACCCACAAGTGGACACCAAGGGTTCACGTGCAGCGATGGCTTTTGGCGTGCAACGTTGTACAACACCCCCCATTCCATTTGTCCGTTGTGCTCTGCCCCATAGGGCAAGTCCTAGCCAGAGTCTCGCATACAAGATTCGTGAGCCACGTACTAGGGAAGATTAGCCGAGGTGGTTTCCCACTGCCTTCCTCGTGGTTTAACATCTTCAGAGTACCTTCTCCATGGTGGGCTGCAACCAAGGCTAATGAGCCCTGCCCACCCTTTACAATGGGCAAGGCCCAGCCGCACCCATCGAACGCATGTACCCTCACCGGAACTCAACCCACTATTCAGATTCAGTTGTTGGGGCCGAACCCCACATTAGGTGGGCGATTTTGCCAGCCCTGGGGAGGCGGGTATGGAGGCAGGACTGCTGGGAAAATCTGGGAGCGGGTACCCATCCCGCCCCCAACCCGCCTCCGTGCCATCTTCCCAGGAGGTGGGCACCCGACCCGCGCCGGATCCCATCGCCGAGGCGGGAAGGGGATTAGTGCCAATTAACAGGTAGTTAACAGGCAGTTTTTTGGCTAATCTCTAAAGTGTGGACTTCCCGACGGCTCCGAACCTCGCCAGGGTCAGCGAGGCGAGCCGTGGATCTGCGGGGGTCGGAGGGGCCGAAAAGTGCGCTGTGCAGGTGAGTGATGAGTGCAAGTGTGGAGAGGTAAGTGTGTGAGGTGACTAAAATGTTTTAATAAGATTACTTACCTTTACTTCTTCCTCCAGGCTTCATCCTTTTAGGCTGCAGACCAACTCATCTCACCGGCAGAGAAAGCAGAATGGCCGCTACATTCTTAAATGCAGCAGCCTTCTGCTCAGGAAGGCTTTCTAAGGGAGTCTTGAGTAAAGGACTCAATAACTTCGAAGACAGATTGTCAGTGTTTGACAGCTTCACAGAGCTGTCAAACAATGACAATTAAACTGTCAAGAAATCTTGACGGATGAAACATCATACGCTGATGTTCCCCGTCACCGGCTTTCCCGTAATTGGCCCGCTAAGCCCGCTGGGCGGACTTAACAAGGTCAATCAAGGGAAAATAGCGTGGGTTGGCCGGACGTCGATGGAGGCGGGACTAAAACCCGACAAGCAGCAGTCCCGCCTCAATCACGTCCCCATTGATAAAATCACCCCCAATGTTTCACCAAAATCCTGGCAAGAACCCCAACCAAGTACCCAATCTTAAAGACCTTCTTTACTCTATGAGCTCATGGGGGTCTGATATCAAATCCAGACCTTTATTTTACTTGGATCTGTCTCGAGCTTTCCCAAGATTGATTCTTTTATGTTCACATTTGTTCTTGGTGGTTCTTATTCAAGCACTGGTAACATTTTCACATTGCCTCCTGAGACTTTGGTCCACAGAGTGCAACACAGAACACACACCAGACTTATTCATGATGATTTAGGGTAAGGGCTTAGCCCCTCCCCCCCCTTTTCCATATTCACTGCACACCGGGTAATCCAGTGTGCAAATCCAGGGAAATCTCCCCACACTGTGTTAACAGAATTTGTTCTTCCACAGTGCAGCTCACTAAGTTAGAGGACAATAGAAGGGCACCAGTGTTAAATTGGAACACAATATATTGCTCTGCTGGTGAGATTCCTGGTAGTGACTAGCAGAGTATATTCTGTGTTCTAATTCAGCAACAGGCAGGTTACAAGGGAGATGCAATTATCAGCTCGCCGTCCCTACCCACCCAACCAGCCAGATGATGCTTATTTGATATTACTCACCTGGTAGCTCATTGGGAAAGTTCAGACACATTCCCTGGAGTGAACAAGACAGATGAGGGCAAATGTAGAAGAGAATCAGTTCACCAAAGTACTACCCAGAGCGGGTCCGGGGGGGGGCGGGAAAGAGAGGAAGAGGGAAGGGAAGGGGAGGGGCTGAGGGAAGGATAGAAAAGAGTGGCAGGCCTCAAATTTACTCCTGACTGCCCAGGTGGTTAGTGGTATCAGCAATGAGTAATCACTATCACAAGCATTCCTCCCACCTATATTGAGCACTGTGCTTCTCCAAACTCTCTGCAATGGTCCTGCTTCCGACGTTCCCTTGTACTAAAATACAGAAATCCAGAGACTGTTAAGGGATGGCAGAATGCCAACCAGAGAATGCAGTAAATCAAATGATCTTGCACCCCCTGCACCAGATATCCACCATAAATGCAGACAAAACTATTTAGTAATTATTTTTGTTGCAAAATTCAAAGGTAGTTTATTACTCACCCATTTTAAAATATGGGGTTGATGAGAGACAGTAACCAAAATTTTACACACAAATTGGGTGGGTGTTGCCAATATATAGATTGTTCATAATGTGTGGTTCACTCTCCCGTTGATAATCGTTCTCCTTGTAGTGTGCTGGATCATGAACCCAGCATGTTACTAACACACTGGCACACTCCCGAGTGAGAAGCACACACCCACACTGATTTATAACACAACCAAGCATTTAGTTGCAATGAATGTGTCCAAGGCTGGGCTTTAAGACATATTTTGAATGGATAGAATATAACTTCAATTTTTAATTTTAATTGCAGATTATTTTTCCACCCACTTGTAGTATATATTTACATTGTGTCCCAATTTATAAAGCTGGGGGGAAAAAAAGCCATCTCCTGTCGCAATATTTCAGAAATTCAACCCCACTGTCCGGTCAAGGCGTTACCTTGGACAGCTCCCCTCCCCGAGGCACCGCCTCATCTTTTACATCTATTTTACAAAAGTGAATGAAATAAATGCAATTGCTCCTTAAAGACTTTTATACATAGATTTTACTGATTTTTTAAAACTATACGTGCAACTTTGTACGGTGTTCAAACAGTACTTAAGTAACAAGCGAGCAGCATCAGATAGAATTGCATTAAAAATAAAATGGAATGAATTGAAATGCAAGGTTGAAATTAAGCACAGCAGGAGTTGCTACTCCGGCGACTGCCGTTAACGCTGTGCAAAAAAAATCCAGCTCATTCCCGTACCTTAAAATAATCCGAGCTGCATTTTCTTTCTCACTTTTTTTTGCACTTACCGGTAAGGGTTTACACGCCGTGCTGGAGTCGGGATTGGAAGTGGCACACTGCACACCTGAAGCAAGCCGGCTCTTCCCCCGGTCAAGCGAACCTGAGCCGGGGCTGACAGCTCGCGCGCCCTGCCCCCTGCCATCCTGATTGACAGCCGGTTGCCAGGCAGCGGCGGCCCTGATTGCCTGGGCGCGGCGTCAATCAAGGGCGCGTCGGCCTATCAGCTTGCAGGCTGAGGGGAGGGCGGGACCGCTTGGGCCCCGACTGCTGCAGCAACTCGCCGGCTGCGTCAAACGGGACCCGGTCACTGCATCAGCAGCAGGAGGACCAAGTGCAACAGGAGCGGCACTGCGGAGGAGCCGCAGCCCAGCGGTGACAGGGGCAGTTAGCAGTAACACGGACACCAAACCCGTCCCCCTTTAAAGCAGCAAAAGTGCAAAAAGTCAGTTGCAACGAGGAAACTGACACGATGCAAAAATGCAACAGAAATCAGGGCGGTAAAATGCAAGCATCCCATAAAACTGCATCGCATCCATCCTTTCCAGCTGCACCTGGATTGCGTCATGGCATTGCAGAGAACTTACAGTCAGACCCTGAGGAGTAGCCCATCCTCCATCTCTTTGATGCCCAGGGGTTGCCAGCATCAGTTTAAGCCCATTGCAGCCACCAGGCAGTTAATCTCAGGAGAAATGCCCATCCTTTTTTCTTCTCCCCCCGCCCCCCCCCCCTTCCTTAACATCAGCTGCAGCACCCCCCCCCCC
The DNA here is from genome assembly GCF_052327205.1 of Somniosus microcephalus. Classification (NCBI taxonomy): domain Eukaryota; kingdom Metazoa; phylum Chordata; class Chondrichthyes; order Squaliformes; family Somniosidae; genus Somniosus; species Somniosus microcephalus. Next base: position 21,590,417 of record NC_141002.1, on the reverse strand, counting down.
CAGTAAAATCAGCCCAATTTGTAGGTCGGAGCAATTTTTCGGTTTAGCGAGCCGTGTCATCTAGGGGAATGACTGGCGAACACTGGGTGAGAGTCGGTGACTATCACAGCCCAATGCTGCCCCACAGCACCCTCTGCACCGCACCAACTAATGTGTGACTGAACTGTTGCAGCGCTGGGCGGGTGCAGTGAGATCCAAGTGGGATCATTAACTCGCTGATCCAACACCCCGGGAGGAATGGATAAAACGGAGAGAACAAAAGATCAGATCATGAGTGTATAAGCATGCAATCATCTGTATCATAATACTGGCAACCTAGCAATTGTATCACAGCAACATGTTGCTAGGAGCAACATCAGAAGGAAAGCAACTGGGCACGATGCCCCCCTCCAGAAAACTGCACAGACATCAATATTCTGAACATACAGAGATCATGCAGCCAATCTGCCCTCAATATCATCGCAACACATCAGCAACATCACGACAGAGATTCAGAACAATGGGATATACCTGGAAATTGACTTTAAAAATTCATTCTCGGGATGTGGGCGTTGCTGGCAAGGCTGGCAGTTGTTGCCCTATCCTCGGTTGCCTTGAGGTGGTGGTGGAATTTCTTGAACCACTGATAGCAGTTTGATACAACTGAGTGGCCTGCTAAGCCCGAGGGCAGTTAACCACGTTAATTGTGGGAATGGAGTTACATATAGACCAGACCGGGTAAGGACGGCAGCTTTCCTTCCCTAAAGGGCCGTTGGAGAACCGGTTGGCTTCCTGGTCACTTTTACTGACAACCAGCTTTTTTTCAAACTGAATTCAAAGTCGCAAACTGCCACGGTGGGACTTGAACTCATTCTCTGTATTACTAATTCACTGCCATACCCTTAAGTGAATATTTCGTATCCTAGCAACCCAGAGTCAAAAGTTAAGTCGAACAGCCCTTGGCGCACCTGGGTGTCCCTGGAGATGGAGCATGCGATGTCCACCGGCACGCTTGAGGCCTTCCGCGACCAGTGGGCACCGGAGGGATTGGAGTGCTTCATCATCCCCCCCACACCCGAAAGCAAATTTTAATTTGATTTGTTGAGTTTACTTTAAAAGTTTTGAATTAAGTTACAGTTTATGGGGTGTGCCCCTTTAAGAAGGGGCACTTGCTTCCCTTTCATTGGTGATGACATCAGTCATCAATCAAAGTTATCAGCCAATAAGAAGTAGAACAGTAGTTGGACAGCAACAGAACCACTGAGATACCCTGAACATAGAAACATAGAAGATAGGAGCAGGAGTAGGCCATTCGGCCCTTCGAGCCTGCTCCGCCATTCAATGTGATCATGGCTGATCATCCAAATTCAATACCCTGTCCCTGCCTTTTCCCCATATCCCTTGATCCCTTCAGCCTCAAGAAACATATCCAACTCTTTCTTGAATATATTTAATGAACTGGCCTCCACCGCCCTCTGTGGCAGAGAATTCCACAGGTTCACCACTCTCTGGGTGAAGAAATTCCTCCTCATTTCAGTCCTAAATGGCTTACCCCTTATCCTTAGACTATGACCCCTGGTTCTGGACTCCCCGGCCATCAGAAACATCCTTCCTGCATCTCGTCTGTCCAGACCTGACAGAATTTTATAGGTTTCGATGAGATCCCCTCTCAATCTTCTAAACTCCAGTGAGTATAAGCCCAATCGACACAATCTCTCCTCATACGTCATTCCTGCCATCCCAGGTATCAGCCTGGTGAATCTTCGCTGCACTCCCTCCATGGCAAGAACGTCCTTCCTCAGGTAAGGTGACCAAAACTGCACACAATACTCAAGGTGCGGTCTCACCAAGGTCCTGTACAACTGCAGCAAGACATCCTTGTTCCTGTACTCGAACCCTCTTGCTACGAAGGCCAACATACCATTTGCCTTCTTAACCGCCTGCTGCACCTGCATGCTTACCTTCAGCGACTGGTGCACTTCCCCTTCTCCCAATCTATTGCCATTCAAATAATAATCTGCCTTCCTGTTTTTGCCACCAAAGTGGATAACCTCACATTTATCCACATTATAGTGCATTTGCCATGTTTCTGCCCAATCACCCAACCTGTCCAAATCGTACTGGAGTTTCCCGACATCCTCCTCGCAGCTTACCCTCCCGCCCAGCTTTGTGTCGTCTGCAAATTTGGAGATATTACATCCAATTCCCTCGTCCAGATCATTAATATATATTGTGAACAGCTGGGGTCCTAGGACCGATCCTTGCGGTACCCCACTAGTCACTGCCTGCCACTCGGAAAACGACTCGTTTATTCCAACTCTTTGCTTTCTGTCCGCCAACCAGTTCTCTATCCAAGTCAATACCTTGCCCCCAATCCCATGTGCCTTAATTTTGCACGCTAATCTCTTGTGTGGGACCTTATCGAAAGCCTTCTGAAAGTCCAAATACACCACATCCACTGGTTCTCCCTTATCTATTTTACCAGTTACATCCTCAAAAAACATAGCAACCGAACCACTGAGATACCCTGAACATAGCAACAGAACCACTGAGATACCCTGAACATAGCAACAAACCAGGGAGATGGTTCCACAGAGAGAGGGTAGCTTCCAGTACTTTGCCCTCGTATTGCAACAGTGACTACATTTCAAAAGTACTCCATTGGCTCTAAAGTGCTTTGGGACGTCTGGTGGTCGTGAAAGACGTTATATAAATGAAAGTCTTTTTTTCTTTCTTGTAGCTATTCTTTATATGTGAGCCTGCACATTGAGGGTTGGGAGGATATTTGGTCATGGGGAGCATCACATGAAAGCTAAACCATTCCCTGTCCTCACTCGATATGCACACAGGCACCTCTAGCAGGGCCACTGGGAAACCATCAATATGATGAAATATGGTGCCAAATAATGCAAGCAGTGGATAGATGTCAACCAGCATCAGCACAAGTATTAGTGGGGATACAATGATGTCAATTTTCAACTGCACCCCGCCCCATTTTCCAGTGTAAACAAAGCAGCTGGCAGTTGAAACTTGGGAAAAAATGGCCCACCAATTGGCCGCCTGAGGCCCACTCGATGTGTGGTTTTCAGGCAGGCCTAAAAATGGGCAGCCAGTGCTCCCGCCCGAACCAGGTGGGAGCCCAATTGTGTTTGCAAATCGGAGTCCTGCGCCGAGTGCAGTATCCTGTTTCCAATGATCAGTAGCAGTGGATGGAGTATGTGCCGAGCACTCTCTGCCCTGTGGTACCAGGCATGGAGCCGCCTAACCAGCAGTACTTAAAGGGACCACTGCAGGCCGCTCAAAAAACAGGTCATTTTCAGGAGTGAAAGTGTGGCCCTCCGCCGATATCACTCCCCCCAACCCGCCACCTTTCACCTAATTACCCCGGCTGGGCTCCATACGAGCTGCTTGGAATGTGCGAGTACCCCACCAATGGTTGGGCCTCTCTCTGCAGCCGACACCCTGCCCACTTTGGGCGAAACGTCCTAACCTCCCCCTGTGGATTAGTTTGGAGCATAAACCTCACAGCAATATGACCGAAGGAACACTGCCCAGGCACCAAGTCAAAGCAGCAGTAGAAGTTCTTTAGTATCAGTCGTGCAGAGCAGTAGTAGTAATATAAGATAATTAATTAGATTAGTGTATAATTTTACATGTAATATTTAGGCAACTCCAGCACTTGAGGACATAATGTAGGCTGGCACTCCAGTGCAATATTGAGATGATGCTGCATGGTCAGAATTGCTATCTCTCAAATGAGACTCTGGAAAAACTCTCTCCCAACTCACTTACAACTGCACTTACAAAATCCCAACTGTCCAGCCTTTGGCTCTCCATTCACCACGACATTTCTGCAGCTACCGATCTGCTCAAAACACCCTCACCACCGCCGTTGATGCCCTTGTCCCTATTAAAATCTTTACTCTCACTCACCCTGGCCGCTCCCCCTGGTACGGCCCTCATCTTCGCTCCCTTAAGTCCAAGAGACGCAGACTTCAACGGATATGGCGGACAACTGGTTTAGCCATTCACCGCCTAATCTGGCTGGACCACATAAAGCATTATTGGGTCCTGCTCTCGTCTGCCAAAATTGCTCACTATTCCAGGATCATTCTGGAATTCAAAGATAAACCCCGGCCTTTTTTTCTCTACTATTAAAGATCTTCTTAAATCCCTCTCCCGTCTCCTCCACCCTTACCTCCGATAACAAGTGTGAGGAGCTCATGGACTTCTATGTCTCTAAGATTGAGACCATCCGATCAGCTGCCTCTGCCACTTCCCTTCCTTCCCTTAGCCCACCAGGCCAAACCTCCTCTAAGGTTCCCCCCTACCCTAGCCCTGAACTCGTATTTTCCTCCAGTCTCTCCGATCTCCCCTCATGACCTCTCCGCGCACATCTTGTCCATGAGATCCACTTTCTGCTCCCTCGACCCTATTCCCACTAAACTGCTAACCACCCAACTTCATTTTCTGGCTCCCATGTTAGCTGATACTCTTAATGGTTCTCTCTCCTCAGGTACTGTCCCCCTCTCCTTCAAATCTGCCGTCATCACCTCTCCCCCAAAAAACAATCCTTTACCCCTCCGTCCTTGCAAACTACCACCCCATCTCCAACTTCCCTTTCCTCTCCAAAGTCCTTGAACGTGTTGTCGCCTCCCAAATCCGTGCCCATCTTTCCCGCAATTCCATGTTTGAATCCCTCCAATCAGGTTTCCGCCCCTGCCACAGTACCAAAATGGCTCTCATCAAAGTTACAAATGATAGCCTATGAATACTATGACAAAGGTAAACTATCCCTCCTCATCCTTCTCGACCTGTCTGCAGCCATTGACACAGTTGACCACTCCATCCTCCTCCATCGCCTCTCCACCATCATCCAGCTGGGTGGGACTGCACTCATCTGGTTCCATTGTTATCTATCTAATCATAGCCAGAGAATCACCTGCAATTGCTTCTCTTCCTGTTACTGCATCGTTATCTCTGGTGTCCCCCAAGGATCTATCCTTGGCCTCCTCCTATTTCTCATCTACATGCTGCCCCTCGGCGACATCATCCGAAAACACAGCGTCAGTTTCCACATGTACGCCAACCACACCCAGCTCTACCTCAGCACCTCTTCTCTCGACCCCTCCACAGTCTCTAAATTATCAAACTGCTTGTCCGGCATCCAGGACTGGATGAGCAGAAATTTCTTCCAACTAAATATTGGGAAGACCGAAGCCATTGTCTTCGGTCCCTGCCACAAACTCCGTCCTTCTCCCTCGCATCTGTCTGAAGCTGAACCAGACTGTTCACAAACTTGGTGTCATATTTGACCCAGAAATGAACTTCTGACCACATATCCACACCATAACTAAGACCGCCTGTTTCCACCTCCGTAACATCGCCCGTCTCCGCCCTTGCCTCAGCTCATCTGTTGCTGAAACCCTCATCCATGCCTTTGTTACCTCTAGACTTGACTATTCCAATGCACTCCTGGCTGGCCTCCCACATTCCACCCTACGTAAACTTGAGGTCATCCAAAACACAGCTGCCCGTGTCCTAACTCGCACCAAGTCCCGTTCACCCATCACCCTTGTGCTCGCTGACCTACACTGGCAACGCCTCAATTTTAAAATTCTCATCCTTGTTTTCAAATCCCTCCATGGCCTCGCCCCTCCCTAAGTCTGTAATCTCCTCCAGCACCCCCCGGCCATATCTGCGCTCCTCTAATTCTGGCCTCTTGAGCATCCCTGATTTTAATCTCTCAACCATTGGTCATTGTGCCTTTACATGCCTAGGCCCTAAGCTCTGAAATTCCCTCCCTAAACCTCTCCGCCTCTCTATATCTCTTTCCTCCTTTAAGATGCTCCTTAAACCCTATCTCTTTGACTTGCCCTAATTTCTCCTATGTGGCTCGGTGTGAAATTTTGTTTGCTAACGCTCCTGTGAAGCACCGTGGGATGTTTTACTGCGCTAAAGGTGCTCTATACATCCAGGTTGTTGCTGTTATTGACTGAGTTCCTGCCGACTACTGATGTACACAAAAACAGGCTAATTGGTGATCCAGCTCAGTGCTGTTTGTGGGATCTTGCTGTGCACAAAATGGCCACCACATTTGTCTACAAATAACAGGCTCTTCATGTCAAAGTCATTCACTGTGTACAAAGCCCTTTGAGATGCTATTTAAACATAAATCTTTGCATGTAACTGACAGGATCTTAACAGGTAAAATAAGTCTAACCAGAGGTACCTAAGCACCTGAAAGTACAAAAGAAACTTTAGCTTCAAAGGGGAGGTAATCTGTAATCGGATTACCAATTGGGGTTGTGGATTTTAGTGTCACTGCTTATAAATGCAATCCGTCTCACTGAAATTGCTTGACATGTAAAATCTTCAAAATTTTATTAAAAGCCACTGATCTCTCCCGACGAAGAAAACGAAGAGAGAAAAAAGTGGAATTGCCAAAGATCTGAAATAAAAACAGAAAATGCTGGAAATACACAGCATTTGAAAAGACAGGTTTGGGTTGTGAGACCCTTTCTCAGAATCCAATTACCCTGATGACTAAGCTGCTGCTGCTTCCTACTCTCACCCTGATTTTGAGAATTACATTAACTGTGCTTCCAATTCCCATCCATCCCTAACTTTTATGTGCTTCATCTCCAGCTCTTCCCTTCCTGGACCTCTCTCTCTCTCTCAAATTCTGGCGGTGGGTTTTCCACAGACATTTGCTGCAAGCCCACCCTTTCCCACAACTACCTAAGAGTACGCTTCTTCCCTCCCTGCTTCCTGTAAGGACTCCATCCCGTTCTCACAGTTCATCCAGCTCCATCACATCTGCTCTGGTGACTCTTGCTTCCCACCAGGGTTTCTGAAATGCCCTTTTTCCTCTGCCAAGGCTTCCCCCCGACAGTAATTGAGAGGATCCTTAACCGGATCTGCTCCGTTTCCTATGTCTCTGTACTCATTCCCTCCCCTCACAACGATGGTATAATCTCCCTTGGCCTTGCCTTTCAGATGAGCCTCATTGGGGTAGAACTTCACCCCAACGCCTCCACATTCGCCATATCATTTGATATTTCCACCACCTGCATTATATTTACCACATTACAACAGTGACTACACTTCAAAAGTACTTTGTTGGCTGTAAAGCTAAAGCACTTTGGAACGGCCTGAGGTCGTGAAAGGTGCTATATAAATGCAAATCTTTTTTCTTTCACTTACCACATGATCCAACCACCAAGTATGTTTTCACCTCTCCTCCCCTTTCCACTTGTAAAAGGGAATTGATGTAAAAAGACTACTGAGCGCTTGGTTTGAGTATAAAACAAGGATTTAATCAACTGTTTCAAAACCATGAGATTCTAGTTACATCACTAGTTCCTGGTTACAGAAACATCCTGAGCAAGCTGGGCCCACGCCCGAGTATTTATACTCCTTGGACGGCGCCACCAGCTGGCCGCCCAGTGTTACTTCATGATTCATGATAAGATTCATGACATCCTTCCCGCCTGAAAGTTTTGGAAGTCCAATGACTTCCTTCTAGTGGATTAGGCAGACCACGAATAGGCGCAGTCTTTTAGATCTTCGCTTGTGGCTGGAAGGCATGTCTCCTCGGACCGTGTCTTGGTCCCTGTGTCGCTTGGTCCGTACTGGTAGATCAACAGGGCCCGTGTTGCCTTGATCGACCTGCGAAAGACTGGGGAGATCATGACTCCGGGTGCGGGTCCCCACAGGCACAGAGCTGGCGTCATCTTGGTTGGTAGCCGAGGACTGACCGGTGTCCTGTCTTCGGGTGGCCATCCCATGGGAAGCGCTCGGCTCCCTGAGTTGATCCGGTGGAGTAGCCGGCAGATCCCTTGATGTCCCAGGTAGGGCATCATCCTCAAAGGGGCGCAGAGCGTCGGCATCATTACCATGGGTTCCTCTACCAGTTGGGTCCGTGGGACTGGTTGGACAGGGAGCCAGAACTCGGAGTGAAACGGTGGACTCCCAGCCATCAGGGTACTGCACGTGCGCGTAAGTGGGATTAACGTCCGTTAGTTCCACCTCGTCGACGTGGGGATCGTTTTTGGAAGATCGGACGAATCGTCGAAGCAGCACGGGGCCGAGAGCTGCCAACCATGATGGTAGGGACATCCCATGAGTGGAGCGACGCTGGAACCTGAAGAATCGCTCGTGAGCAGTGACATTGGTGGACGTAGAAAGAAGAGACCTGATGGAATGCAACGAGTCAGGGAGCATAGTTTCCCACTGCTGTTCTGGTAGGTTGCATGACCTCAGTGCAAGACGAACAGCGTTCCAAATGATAGTGTTGTCTCTCTCAACCTGTCTGTTACCGATGGGATGATACAGTGTCATTTTACATGTGGTGATTCCCCATTGAGAAAGATAACTTTTGAGTTCGCTTGACATGAAGGAGGGACCCCGATCAGAGTGGATGAAATTGGCCGTACCGCAAAGGGAAAAGACTTGATCGAGGCATTTGATCACTCTGGAAGTAAGCATATTGGGACAGGGGAAAGCAAAGGGAAAGCGTGAATATTCGTCCACCATAGTAAGCAAGTAGGTGTTTCGTGTTGAGGAAGGCAATGGCCCTTTAAAGTCAATGCTGAGTCGCTGCAAAGGCTGCATAGCGTGTATGAGCGAGCCATCCGACGGATGGAAGAATTGCGGTTTTAATTCCGCACAAATTCTACTGGTGGAACATGTTCTTTTCACATCTTCCGTAGAAAATGGGAGATTTTTAGATCGCACAAAGTGCAACATATGGGTGACGCCAGGATGGCATAAGTCAGTATGAAGATCCGCAAGAGTCGAAGTTGAAATAGAAGAGCAAAATTCACGCGTGAGGGTATCCGGGACTCCATTCTCTTTGCCAGGTCGATAATGTATGGTGTAGCCAAAGGCGGCCAATTCTATCCTCCAGAGCTGTATTTTTTATTCTTGATCTTAGTGCGTTTCTGGTTATCCAGCAGAAAGGCCACGGAGCGCTGATCGGTTATAATCATGAAATGGCGACGAGCGAGAAAATGACTCCATTTACGTACTGCTTCGATGATAGCCGTAGCCTCCTTCTCAACAGGAGGATAATGGAGCTCGCTACCCTGCAAAGTTCTGGAAAGAAATGCCACGGGTCAACCACCTTGATTCAAGGTAGCCGAGATCGCCACCTCTGATTCATCGCACTCGACCATGAAAGGAAGATTTTCATCGATGGAACGAAGCGTGGCTTTTTCCAGTTGTCGCTTGAGGTTGAAAGCTGAAATAGCCATTGCCTCCAACGGAAATGACTTCGCGTGAAGCAGGGGCTGGATCTTGTCAGAGAAGTGGGGTATCCACTTCGCATAATAGGCGAACATGCCGAGTGCCCGACGAAGAGAGCCGAGATTCGTAGGAGGAGGGAGCTCCTGAAGCGGACGAAGTCGCTCCGGATCTGGTTTGATGACACCGTTGCCCACCCAATAGCCAAGGATGTTGACTGATGGTACTGATTTCACAGATTTGGACTCATTTAAGGTTAAGTTGCGACGACGGAGAACATCAAAACATTTCTGGAGGTTGGCATCATGCTCCTTCTGGTCATGACCCGCAATGGTGATATTATCCAGATATGGAAAAATGTCCATTAAGTTCTCCTGTTTGACTAAGCTATCCATTGCCCGTTGAAAGACGGTCACCCCATTGGTGACCCCAAATGGAAGGTGACAAAACTGATAAAGCCGACCATTGGCCTCAAAGGCCGTATACTTTTTGTCAGAGTCCTTTAATGGTACTTGATGGTGTGCGCTCTTTAAATCAAAAGTTGAAAATACCTTGTAGTTGGCAAGGTTATTGACCATGTCATCGATGCGTGATAGTGGGTAGGCATCCAGGTCAGTATCCTGGTTAATAGTTTGCGAGTAATCGATGCAAAGACGTTTCTTGTGTTGCTTCAGGGAATTTTTAACAACGACGACTTGAGCCCGCCAGGAAGATGAACATGGCTCAATGATACCGTCAGCTAGAAGGCGAGAGATTTCTGCCTCGATAAAGGATTGATCATCTTGGCTGAAACGTTGTGATTTAGTGACTATGGGCTTACATCGGGGGGAAAGATTGGAAAACGAGGAGGGCTCGTCGAGCGAAGCCGCCGAAAGCGCACAAAACAGTACTTTGGAAATAGTTATCTCCGGCTTTGACCCTCCAAACTCAAAAGTGAGTCTTTTGTGTTGTTTCTGGAAACCCTGTCCCAGGAACCCATCACTGCATAGGTTTTTGAGCACCCCGAGCCGGGTGGAGAAATAAGTGCAGCCATTGAGAATAAGGTCGACAAGACAAAAGCCGGAAGAGTTGGTGGTCAGTGTCGTCAGAGCCATTGCAATTTCCCTGTCCGAGGGGTAAATATGCAGTTTTAACTTACTGACAGCCCGCTCACTAATGAAGCTGTCAGAGCTGCATGAGTCGATTAGTGTACTCAAAATGTGTCCATTTACCGAAACCTTTGTGGCTGCATGGGACAGACTTTGGGGAAAAACAGCTGTGGTGGGAGGAGGGGCAGTTTTACCCTTGACAGCTGTAACCTTAGTAGTGGTTCTTGGGGGAGGAGCAGTTTTATAGATAGTAGCTGCAAAACTAACAGGGACTCTCGACCGGTATACCTTAGAAAAGTGGCCTTTCTTACTAACAGAGGCTCTTGACTGGCATACCTTAGAAAAGTGACCTTTCTTGCTGCAATGATTGCAGACTGTGTTATGAGCAGGACAAAATTTCCTATAGTGGAACGCACCTCCACAGTTGAAACACTTCCTTCCAGATTGCCAAGATGCCACTAGGGCAGGGTCGTCATCAGTGAAGGCTTCTAGGGCAGGGTTGTCATCAGCCAGGTGGGAGTCATCATCAGTGAGGGCTTCCGCCCAAGGTCTGTCGAAGGAGTCACTAAAAGTGATAACAGCAGCCCGTGCATGTGGTGAAAGATAGGTATCTGCATTCCTCTTTGCTAAGTCCAGAGAACATGCCTGGTCATAGGCAGCCTGTAACTTGAGGATTTTATTCTCCAACAGACGCTGACGTATGAAGGGAGACGCAATCCCATTAATAAAGGAATCACAAATTAACTCCTCCTGGTACTGGTCAGCTGTGACAGCTTTAAGATTACTATCCTTGCTGAGCCTGCAAAGTTTCTGAAGGAATTCGTCAAGTGATTCCCTGGGTTGTTGTCGAGTTGTGGCCAGTAGATGCCGAGCAAAAATTTTGTTTGGGGACTTAACATATAGTTGCTGTAGTATTTGGATAGCGGCGTCATAGTCTACACAGTCTTCGATATAGTCAAACACATGAGGGTATACATAGTTGGCAGGCATTCGTAACTTATTAGGAACATTCTCACCACACTCCTCAAGGAAGTTGCTAAAGGTACGATACCAATGTTTCCATACCTTAGCAGCTGTAAATGAATTCGGGTCCAGGTCGAGACGGGCGGGTCTGAGTAGTTTCTCCATGATGGATCGATTACTTCGTCCGAGTTCCCTTCTATGGTTTGAGTCGTAGCTGGCTGTTCCCAAGACCACTCAAAGCGTGGAGCAGGTTCAGTTGATTAAATTGATGTAAAAAGACTACTGAATGCTTGGTTTGAGTATAAAACAAGGCTTTAATCAACTGTTTCAAAACCATGAGATTCTAGTTACATCACTAGTTCCTGGTTACAGAAACATCCTGAGCAAGCTGGGCCCACGCCCGAGTATTTAAACTCCTTGGACAGCACCACCAGCTGGCCGCCCAGTGTTAATTCATGAGTCATGATAAGATTCACGACAGGAATGTTCCCTCCAGTTAAACCTTTTTCATTCTTCATCACCTCAACTACAAGCTGCCCTTTCCGTCATACTTTCGTATGTAACCGCAGCAGGTGCGACGTCTGTCCAGTTACCTCTTTCCACACCATTGTACAAGGCCCAAATCACTCCTTCTGTGCAAGACATTAATGAATGGGGACTCTCCTAATGGACTACAGACCATAAGATCCCATATTCAGTTCATGGTCTGTGTTGAATTGGCTGATTTCAGCTGAGGTGCCAGAGTTGCCCAATACATCTCCGAGCAACGATGGGGAAATATGATGCAGACATCTGCTCTCAACGGGTATCTAGTGCCCTGTATTGGAACATGTGTGCGTGCGCACATGCATGTAGCTGTTGAAGGACATTGGCTAAGATGCCTTACATGTTGAGCTCACTAACACTCACTGTTTGGGCTAACACATGAAGAACTAGCCAGCGGGCTTCCAGTTTTTGTAGAACTTCACCCCAACGACTTCAGGTGAGGAGGGCAATAAATGTTAATTTATAATAGACTTGCAAAACAATGGCAGCTTTCAAATGATTCTGGTTCAGTTTTGCAATAGAGAACTCTGTGTTCTGCAGTCCATCATTTTGATCATTTATTTTTTTTAAATCCCATTTGCCAAAAGAAAACATCTTTTCAACTAAGGTCTCCTCACATTAACGTTAGTGTTCTTATGTACCATTAGCATCTCATTCTTTTAAATGGATGAAATTCCTAACCATATCTTTACACTCTCACTTTAAGTCACACGGTTTCTCACAGTCACATGCCGGCCCTTCAGAATTTCATATTAAAGCACATCTCTATCAATTTTACTTCATCAAAAGATCTTTCTGGCTTATTCCTAAGATCAGCGATGAGTTAAACAGTTTTACAGTGTCAAGTATCCATTCATCTGTTTGGATCATTTTGATTTTCTGCAGTTTTATTGCTTTGTTCTCTGTATCTCGGGAGAGAAATGAGCTGGATTGGTAAGTATTTGTCTGTTGCTAATTTATAATAGGCTTGCAAAACAATGTCAGCCTTCAAATGATTCTGGTTTAGTTTTGCAGTAGAGAACTCTGTTCTGAACACGACCTTCATTTTGGCAATTTATTTTTTTTAAATTCCATTTGCCAAAAAAATCTGGAAAACTAGTTTAATTTCTTTTGATTTGTGAGTCCACATTTTGCAGCTAATTTTGTCATTTGCCATTTGATTCTGTTTTACTATATTGTTCAGTACAGAACAACAACAAATTTCATTTATATAGTGCCTTTAACATAGAAAAACATCCTTAGGCGCTTCATAGATTAATAATCAGAATACCAAGTGGATGTCGAAACAAATAAGGGGGGGTGACTAAAAGCTTGGCCAAAGCGGTGGGTTTTAATGAGGACCTTAAAGGAGGAGAGAAGGTGGAGGAGTTTAAGGAGGAAATTCCAGAGCATGGGACCGAGACAGCTGAAGGCACGGCCGCCAATGATGGGGCGAAGGGAGGGGGTTATGCACAAGATGCTGGAGTCGAAGGAAGAGAGAGTTATGGGGGGAAAAATTCAGTATCGCCCCGTTTGGGGCGCCATTATCGGCCGTGCGCAAAGTTTAGCGCCTGGCACTAATTATCGCCTCCGACGGCAAACTTGACTTTTATCGCCCCTGGAGGTGATTGGAGCGCTAAATCAGGCGCTTCACACCTGTCTTAAGGCGCAAAGGCCAAGGAACGAGGCGCTACCTCAGAGCGCTGGCGAAGCAAGGAAGGGCAAATCAAAATAAACCTGCAAAGTGCTGCTCAGTACTCAAAACTCCTTCACACAGCGTTGAATCTCTCCAGAAGTCTCTCTCTCTCTCAGAATGCGTGGTGCAAAAATGTCACAGACAAAAAAAGGCAGGAAGCGGTTGCCTTTAAATAACGCTCCCCCAGTCCCTTTCTGACTGCAAAACGCTCCCCTCAACCTGTCGTTTCGAGCGGCAGGCGGTAAGGCAGGGGATGCCACTCAATATCCGGTCCGGGGTGCTAACGGGGCATTGCGCACTCGACTGACATCACGATCTGCCGGCTCAGGAGATCATGGCGGTAGTGTTTATCGCCGCAGCAAAATGTCTAGTTAATTTCGCAAGCGGGTCAAACATCGCCGTGCCCGGGCGCTATTTGCTTTGCGCCCCATTAGCGCCCTCTTAAGGCGCTAATGGGAGGCGCAAACAACTGAATTTTTCCCCCATGGGGTTGCAGAGTTGAAGGAGGTTACAGAGATAGGAAGGGTGAGGCCATAAATGGATTTAAACATAAGGATGAGGATTTCAAATTTGAGGTTGGAGGACTAGGGAGCCAATGCATGTCAGCGAGAACATGATGGGTGAGTGGGACTTGATGCGAGTTAGGATACAGGCAGCAGAGTTTTGGATGTTGAAGTTTATGGAGGGTGAAAGATGGGAGGCTGGCCAGGGCAGCATTGGAATAGTCAAATCTGGAGGAGACAAAAGCATAGTTGAGGGTTTCATCAGCAGATGAGCTGAGGCTAGGGTGAAAACAGGCAATGTTACAGAGGTGGAAGTAGGCAGTCTTTTTGATAGAGAGGATAAGGGATTAGAAGCTCCTCTCAGGGTCAAATAGGAGGCTGAGGTTGCAAATACGCTGGTTCAAACTGAGACAGTAGCCAAGGAGTGGGATGGAATCGATGGCAAGGGTATAGAGTTGTGACGGGGGTCGAAGATGATGGTTTTGGTACTTGTAATGTTTAACAGGGGAGAATTGCGGTTCGTTCAAGACGGAATGTCTGACAACATAGAGGCAGTGAAGGGATCAAGAGGGTTGGTGGAAGATAGATCTGAATGTTGTCAGCGTACATGTGGAAGCTGGCCCCTCAACTGCAGAAGATGTCATGTAAGGGGCAGCAGGTAAATGATGACGAGGAGGGGGCCAAGGATTGAGCCATGGGGGTTTCCAGAGGTAAGCGTGTGGGGTGAAAAGAGAGCCATTGCTGGAGATGCTGGAGCTATAGCTGGATATGTAAGAGTAGAACCAAGCAAGGACAGTTCCAGAGGGCTGGACAGCAGAGGAGAGGCACCGGAGGAGGATGGTGTGGCTGACTGTGTCAAACGCTGCACAAAGGAGAGTGCACCATGGTTACAGTCACAGAGCATGTCATTTGTGACTTTGGTTAGGGCTGTTCCAGTGCTGTGGTGGGGGCAGAAACCTGGTTGGAGAGATTCAATCAGGGAGTTGCAGGAAAGATGGACACAGAATTTGAAGGCAAAATAACATGCAAAATGTTTGGAGAGGCAAGGGAGATTGGAGATGAGATGATGGTTTCCAAGAAGAAGTCAAGGATGGGTTTTTCAGAGGAGAGGGGTGATGATGACAGTTTTGAGAGGGAGGGGAGCAGTACCTGAGAAGAGGGAATCCCTCGTGCTGCTCTAGTTGTGATCAAATAACTGAGTGCAAAGTCAATCTGCTCTGTCTGCTACTCACTGGATAATCTGGTCTGTTCATCCCTGTTTGGCATAAAAATAAAACAAAAAAGGTGACACAACCGTTGCTAACAAGGGAAATTAGGGATAGCATAAGATCTAAGGAGAAGACATAAATTGGCCAGAAAAAGCAGTAAACCTGAGGATTGGGAGCAGTTTAGGATTCAGCAAAGGAGGACAAAGGTATTAATTAAGAAAGGGAAAATAGAGTATGAGAGTAAGCTTTCAGGGAACATAAAAACTGACTGTAAAAGCTTTTATAGATATGTGAAGAGAAAAAGACTGGTGAAGTCAAGCGTAGGTCCCTTGCAGTCAGAATCAGGGGAATTTATAATGGGGAACAAAGAAATGGCTGACCAATTAAATACATATTTTGGTTCTGTCTTCACAAAGGAGGACACAAATAACCTCCCAGAGATGTCGGGGAACATAGGGTCTGATGAAAGGGAGGAACTGAAAGAAATCAGTATTTGTAGGGAAATGGTGTTAGGGAAATTGACGGGATTGAAGGCCGATAAATCCCCAGGGCCTGATAACCTACATCCTAGGGTACTTAAGGAAGTGGCCCTAGAAATAGTAGATGCATTGCTGGTCATCTTCCAAAATTCGATAGACTCTGGAACAGTTTCCATGGATTGGAGGGTAGCTAATGTTACCCCACTATTCAAAAAAGGTGGTAGAGAGAAAACAGGGAATTATAGGCCAGTAAGCCTGACATCGGTAGTGGGGAAAATGCTAGAGTCCATTATAAAAGATGTAATAGCAGAGCACTTGGAAAACAGTGACAGGATCGGAAAAAATCAACATGGATTTACAAAAGGTAAATCGTGCTTGACTAATCCACTGGAATTTTTTGAGGATGTAACTGATAGAATAGATAAGGGAGAACCAGTGGATGTGGTGTATTTGGACTTTCAGAAGGCTTTCGATAAGATCCCGCATAAGAGATTAGCGTGTAAAATTAAGGCACATGGGATTGGGGGCAAGGTACTGACTTGGATAAAGAACTGGTTGGCAGACAAGAAGCAAAGAGTTGGAATAAACGGCTCTTTTTCCGATTGGCAGGCAGTGATTAGTGGGGTACCGCAGGGGTCGGTCCTAGGACCTCAGCTATTCACAATATAAAAAATGATCTAGACGAGGGAACTAGATGTAATATCTCCAAGTTTGCAGATGACACAAAGCTGGGTGGGTGTGTGTGCGCTGTGAGGAGGATGCCGAGAAACTCCAGTATGATTTGGACAGGTTGGGTGATTGGGCAGAAGCATGGCAGATGCAGTATAATGTGGATAAATGCGAGGTTATCCACTTTGGTGGCAAAAACAGGAAGGCAGATTATTATCTGAATGGCAATAGATTGGGAGAAGGGGAAGTGCAACGAGACCTGGGTGTCCTTGTGCACCAGTCGCTGAAGGTAAGCATGCAGGTGCAGCAGGCGGTTAAGAAGGCAAATGGTATGTTGGCCTTCGTAGCGAGAGGGTTCGAGTACAAGAACAAAGATGTCTTGCTGCAGTTGTACAGGGCCTTGGTGAGACCACATCTTGAATATTGTGTGCAGTTTTGGTCGCCTTATCTGAGGAAGGATGTTCTTGCCATTGAGGGAGTGCAGCGAAGATTCACCAGACTGATACCTGGGATGGCAGGAATGACGTATGAGGAGAGATTGGGTCGATTGGGCTTATACTCACTGGAGTTTAGAAGAATGAGAGGGGATCTCATTGAAACTTATAAAATTCTAACAGGACTGGACAGACTAGATGCAGGAAGGATGTTCCCGATGGCCGGGGAGTCCAGAACCAGGGGTCACAGTCTAAGGATAAGGGGTAAACCATTTAAGACAGAGATGAGGAGGAATTTCTTCACCCAGAGGGTGGTGAACCTGTGGAATTCTCTACCACAGAAGACAGTAGAGGCCAATTCATTAAATATATTCAAGAAGGCATTGGATATATTTCTTAAGGCTAAAGGGATCAAGGGATATGGGGAGAAGGCAGGGACAGGGTACTGAATTTGGATGATCAGCCATGATCTCATTGAATGGCGGAGCAAGCTCGAGGGGCCGAATGGCCTACTCCTGCTCCTATCTTCTATGTTTCTATAAACTTGCCGAGCCATCAATGGAGTCCATATCAAACCTCCCCGATGATACCCAACATCCAGGACAAGCTGCACAGCCAGGCTCTCTGAGGGAATGGTTCAGCTATGATTAATTTATGCATTGTGCTTAAATCCTACAATAAGACAACCGACAAGAGAAAGAAATAGAAGGTGGCATAAGAAAAGACGAAGGTAAAGAAAGAATACCACAAATGGCTCACCAAAGACCAGGGCCTAAATCAGAGACTGAACTGTTTTGATACTTCAGTTAACCTTAACAAAGAACTTGTACATATTCACACCAACATCTATGAAGTTATAGACTTAAGGCAGGAATCCTAATAGATTTTTAACCTTGCAACTCTGTGAGCATTGGAGTCTTGCTTGTAGATTGAAACCACAGCAGTTATTTCCCAAGTCCTGTTCTCAAAGAATAACACAGAGTGAGAGAAAAATATATTTTCTCTTTCATTTTCATTCAATCGTCTCTGAGGCACTGCACCTGCATCTGACGCCTTCTGAACTTTCATTTGCTCTAATTTCTTAATAACATTTTCTGCACTCTATTTCATTATATACTCTGAATCTCCCCTGACATTTTCAAGAATCAAGTGCACTACTGCAATTTTCTATTATGAATACTGATTGGAATTTATTTTAAGGGTGAGCTGGATCCTATCTACTTAAAGCCCCAATTCTTGAGAGGTCCTAATTGCTCCATAATGCTCACCCTACCATGAGCATACAGAAGGAAAACATTATTTTTCCTTACGTTCACTACAGTTTGTTTTTTCATTTTCTTCCTAATAATATAATTCAACTAAATATTGCAAAGAGACAGTCAGGTTGGTATTCTGGAGGGATGAGATCAAATGGGTTGAAGGACCTTCTTCATCCAAACTGATCTTGTGATCTGTTGAATTATTTTTCATCTATCTTTCCCAATGTCACAGTCCCTAATCGTACGGCAAACAAAGCTCTTAAACTGTGCACTTTATGAAAAATATTTGAAACTTAGGGCTGGATTTTCTCAGTGGTGTCGGGATGGTGGCAGGATAGCTGGTTGCCGGGTTCCGGTCCCACTGCTGGCTGCAGCCGCTCTGTCAAAGGGATTTTCCCTTGATTGGCCTTGTTAAGCCCGCCCTGCGGGCTTCCCGGCCAATTAACAGAAAGCGGGTCTGATGGCGTCATTTGATGATGCGTCATCAGCCGGTTTCCTTAAAGGGACCACGGCCACATTGAGTTTGACAGTTGTTCTGTCAGTGTTTTACAGCATTGAAGTGGACGCTTGCACCCAGGCTCTCCAATGACTCCCTCCATATGATTATGGAGGGAGTCACAGCACGCAGGGAGGTTCTCTTCCCTTCCAAGGGTGGAAGAGACCTCCCCAGGACACCAACGCAGCCTGGTTGCACATTGCGCAGGAGGGCAAAAGCAGGGATGTCATCAGGAGTCCCTGGCTGCAGTGGTGCCAACTTTTCAATGATCTCAGTGGATCACGAAACTTTACTGCAAAGCCACACTCAAACTCACCCTGCTGTGCCACTCTATACATCCCCATCACCCTGCCTTCCATACCCTTCTCCTGCACATCCTTATTCACACCAACTTACCTTGCTCCTCCACCCAACTCTCTCTACATTATTACTTCCCCATCTCACTAGCCACCCCTCACACTCACCCTCATCCTACTGCAAGCATACCAACTATACAACACACAAGGGTAGGCACTTGAAAGGTTTAGCCAATGTCCATGTGAAGTTTCTGGTAATGTGTTGTCATACAGTGAAATCTACATTTTCAACACTGCCCCTTATTGGACAGATCTGTGCGCACCTTGAGAAGTGTCTTTACTGAGTTCCAGTGAATGTTGAGACATAACTTCCTGCCCCCCCCCCCCGCCAACCCCCCCTACGCTTTGGCGATGAGTGTGCATGGAACGGCTTGGACATTAAAGGGATGCTGGTGTGGGGTGGTGCCAACCTGGCGCATCATGTGGCAGCCAGGGTTTGCAGCGTCAAGTGAAGTAAATCTGGCCATGGTGATACCATCGCTGGCCTCCCGGGCAGCAATGTTGTCAGGGGCTGATGCCCTGTGTCCTGTGCAGCATCAGGTGATGGCGGAGAAGGTTGGTGTTGTTGTTGGTGCTGCTGGTGTGCCTGGTGATGTTGGTGTTGGAGCTGAGTGTGGAGGGATTCAGAGGAACAAGGTGAGATTGTTTCTAGGGCACCAATGTTGCTGCAATAGATGGCAGCAGCAGGTGAGATGACAGAAGCGATCTGTCAGTGGTGAGAGAGGTTGTTCCAATGAGGTAGTACTGGACATACAGTTGCCTCTAAACACTTGCAAGCTAAAGAAATCTCTATGGGGGAAAATTGAGTTGTGCCCCCTTTGGGGTGCTACCTTCGTCGGGGCACTACGTTTAGCGCCCCGAAAAAATTAGCACCCCCACGGTCAAAATTCATCGGTAACGCACCAAGAGGGAAGCGGGATCCTATTGGAAGCGCCCCGCCTCCCTCTTGGGGCGCTGTGAGTGAATATCGCGGCGGTACGTGCTGCAGCGCCACGCTCTGTGGCACATTGCGCCGCAATCCTGCAGGCCTTCCTCCCCTTCTTAAAGGGGAGGGGCCGTGCGCAGCGTGACCCGGGGCCCAGCTGGGCCACCAGGGATCGGAGTGCCGGCAAAAGAGCCCAACGCTCAAGAGAAGTGCCGGGCTCACGGAGCACAGCCGGCATTCCGCGGGGGGGCTTCAGAGGAGGCCGGGGACGGCAGAGGGGGCAGGTGCTGGCAGGCGGCCAGCAACAAAAATGGCCGCCCGGCACCTTCCCTTTAATTAGCGCCGCCCCAGCCACAGGTAGGCCCCCCTGACCCCGTCGGACATAGCGTCTGGCGGTAAGTCAGGGGGCGCTACCGAAGATCCCGGCCGGGGTGCAAGCGGGGTGCTGCGCATGATGATGCCATCGCCGGCGGCGCAGTGCCATGGAGCGCTAACGGTTAGCGCCACCACTAACCTCCCGCTGAATTTCATGGGAGGCGTCGGCGGCGCCGCGCCCGGGCGCTAGTTGCTTTGCGCCCCATTAGTGTCCTCTTAGGGTGCTAACGGGAGGCGCGAAGCAGCCGAATTTTTAGGCCTATATGTTTTACAAATGCAGTAACCAACAGTTTCTGCGCTCTGAAACTGACCATCTGCAACATGGCATCCTTTACACCACTTCTGCAGCTGTTAGCTTATCAGATACATCAGAGCAGACTCAACTCATGCCAGGGTGAGCTGGCGTGTTCCCCGAGCAGCAGGTAACCCGTGAGGGAGCACCTAAAATTGGATGGAAGCCTCAAAATACCATTAAATTTGCTCTTAACAAGCCACTTAATGAGTTAAATTGTCTCCCCGCCGCTTGGTGTCAGGTCAGTTCTCCGCTGACAGACCCAACACCTGGGAGACTCGCGTGGTTTCCTACCCGCTGTCAATCTTTGCTATTTTGACAGCGGACCCGCCTCCAAGCCCGCCCTCTGAGCGCCGGCAAAATCGCGGCCTGAGTGTCAACTGTGGCTCAGTTGGTAGTACTCGTGCCTTGGAGTCAGAAGGTTGTGGGTTCAAGTCCAACTCCAGAGACTTGAGCACAAAATCTAGGCTGACACTCCCAGTGCGGTGCTGAAGGAACGCTGCACAGTCGGAGGTGCCGTCTATTGGATGTTTGTGCAATAGTTGCTTCAAATAGCATTGAATAATGATCAAGCTCTCATGTATATAGCACCTTTCATGTCTTCAGGATGACCCGAGCTGTTTTACAGCCAATGAAGTACTTTCTGAAGTGTAGACACTGTTGTAATGTAGGAAACATGGCAGCCAATTTGCGCACAGCAAGCTCCCACAAACAACAATGAAAGAAATGACCAGATTATCTTTTATAGGTGTTGGTTGAGGGCTAAATGTAGGCCAGGACACCGGGAGAGCTCCCCTGGGATCTTTTACGTCCACCTGAGAGGGCAGATGGGGCCTCGGTTTTATGTCTCATCCGAAAGACAGCAATACTCAAGTCTCTGGAGTGGGGCTTGAACCCACGAACTTCTAACTCAGAGGTGAGCGTGCTACTCACAGAGCCACGGCCGACACCTAAACTAATGAATTACTTTGGAAGTACGGTCACTGTTATGTAGGCAAACATTGCATCTAATTTACGTACAGCAAGGTCCCACTAACAGCAACGAGATAAGTGTCCAGATCATCTGTTTTTGAAGCCAATGAAGTGATCACGACTATTGGTTTATTTTTACAGTGACACAGTTAAATCATTCATGAGAACATAAGAACATAAGAATTAGGAGCAGGAGTAGGCCATAAGGCCCCTCGAGTCTGCATCGCCATGCAATAAGATCATGGCTGATCTTCGACCTCAACTCCACTTTCCTGCCCTATCCCCATATCCCTTAATTCTTCTGGAGTCGAAAAATCTATCAATCTCAGCCTTGAAAATACTCAATGACTGAGCATCCACAGCACTTTGGGGCAGAGAATTCCAAAGATTCACATCCCCCTTAGTGAAGAAATTCTTCCTCCTCTCAGTCTTAAAAGGCTGACCCCTTACCCTGAGACTGTGCCCCCTAGTTCTAGACTCTGCAGCCAGGAGAACCAACCTCTCAGCATCTACCCGGTCAATCCCCCTCAGAATCTTATATGTTTCAATGAGATCACCTCTCATTCTTCTAAACTCCAGAGAGTTTAGGCCCAATCTACTCAATCTCTCCTCATAGGACAACCCTCTCATCCCAGGGATCAATCTAGTGAAATAACAACAGAAAATGCTGGAAAAACTCAGCAGGCCAGGCAACATCCGTGGAGAGAAACTAGAGTCAACGTTTCTGGTCAAAACCCTTTATCAAGACTATCAATCTAGTGAACCTTTGTTGCACTGCCTCCAAGGCAAGTTATCCTTCCTTAAATAAGGAAACCAAAACTGTGCACAGTACTCCAGGTGTGGTCTCACCAGAGCCCTGTACAATTGTAGTAAGACTTCCTTACTCCAACCCTCTAGCAATAAAGGCCAACATGCCATTTGCCTTCCTAATTGCTTGCTGTACCTGCATGTAAACTGTACCGTCCTCCCTACGTGTATGTGTCTGCACGTAGTTAGACAGCCAGCCAAACTCCTTTCAATAACGACATGGGAGTCAGGATGTAGCGTCCAAACTCCGGTGTTTAATGATGCCACACTTGCATGAGGTCAATGAAACAATACAAATCAGTTGTATTGGGTTGGAGTAAAACTGAGAAAGAAAAAAGAAAGAAATGCACCTTGTTACATACATGAGATATAACTAACATCTAAACATGAATATGTAATGAAACCATTCAACTCACAGGCAATGCTTTCGAAGGCGTAACAATGTAAGATTACAGCAGATTAACTTGCAGCACACTTCATGCTGATGTGACCTCTTTGTTTGCTTATCACTATACTACTTCCTGTTCCTGTTGAGTGACCCTACTGGCCATTACCATCTACTGCCACCTACTGGCGGCAACAAAACGTAACACATGCAATTATAAGGCAGAACACTCCCCGCCTGGCGTCTATTAGATGCCACTACTTATAAAGCATACAAACTGTGGAATCAATAACACTCAGTCCTCCTTAGGTAAGAGGAGTACGACCTCTGAGATGGGTCTGAAGAACTTTTTGACCGTCCCTTGAACAGTGGCCTTCACCTCTAACTTTCGCACCCTGTCGTTTTTGCTGTCACAGTAGAATTTCACTGCATCAAGCTTGAAATCGATCTCATCCAGGATGAGATCCGCCATCTCCACCGCTAATACTGCAGTGCATAACTCCAGGTGTGGTATGGTGGGCTCTGGCCGGGGTGTCAACTTCGCCTTTCCCAGGGCAAATCCCACGTTGCTTTGGCCCTCATCATCCAGGGATCTCAGGTAGGCTACCGCGCCAATAGCTTTCTCGGACGCATCTGAGAATACACACAACTTGGTGCATTTGGATTTGGAGAGTGTGTCTGGTGAGTAGGTGCGTGGGATATGAAGATTTTTTAGATTTTTGAGAGAATTTCTCCATGTCTCCCATTCTGTTAACCTGCCTTCGGGGAGTGGAGAGTCCCAGTCGCTCATGTCTGTGCAGAGTTCTCGTAGTAGGGCTCTTCCCTGAATAGTCACAGGTGCCACCATGCCGAGAGGGTCAAAGAGTGAGTTGACCGTTGACAGCACTCCACGGCGTGTAAATGGCTTGTCATCTACAGACACTGCAAAGGTGAAGGTGTCAGATTCAATTTCCCAACGTAAACCAAGGCTTAGCTGGGCTGGCATGGTTTCGTCACTGAGGTCTAAGTCTTTAATGCCCTTGGCGAGATCCTCAGCTGGGAAGGCCTTCATCGCTGCTACACTGTTTGAGGCAATTTTGTGCAGCCTCAGGTTGGACTGTGCTAATGAAGCTTGAGTTTGCTTCAGCAGGTTGATGGCTTCTGCTTCTGAAGGTAAGGATATGAGGCCGTCATCAACATAAAAATGTCTCTCCACAAACTGTCTGTTCCATGCTCGTGTTCTCTCTCTTTGGCTGCACTTCTGAGCCCATAGATGGAGACTGCAGGGGAGGGACTGTTACCAAAAACGTGGACCTGCATCCTGTATTTAGTGATGTCCTTTGACATGTTGTTGTCGTGATATCAGAAGAACCTCAGATAGTTCCTATGGTCCTCTCTCACCACAAAGCAATAGAACATCTGTTGGATGTCTGCGGTTACTGCTACGAGCTCTTTCCTAAAGTGAATCAGCACGCCAAGGAGGGTGTTGTTTAGGTCTGGACCCGTGAGCAGAACGTTGTTGAGTGAGATGCCACAGTGCTGAGCTCTGGAGTCGAAAACTACTCTTATTTGACTAGGCTTCTGGGGGTGATAAACTCCAAAAATCAGGAGATACCAGCGCTCTTCTCCTTCTTTGAGTGGAGGTGCTAATTCAGCATGGTTACTCTCGAAAACCTTTTCCATGAAGGCAATGAACTGTTCCTTCATTTCGTGCTTTCTATCTAATGTGCGCCGCAGTGATGCGAGGCGTGACAGTGCCTGATCGCGATTGTTAGGCAGAAGAAGCCGGGGTACCTTGAAGGGGAGAGGCGCAACCCAGCTGTTCGCCTCATCTTTGTGAAATTCTTTCTCCATAATATTCATGAAAGCTTCGTCTTCGAAGGAGAGAGCACCTTTGTTGTCATCTTTTGTCTTTTCAAACACGATGTGCCCCAGTTTGTCGACAGCTCTGGTGTCAGCCGAGCACCCCCATGCTGTGTGAGAGAAATCACCTTGTTGCTCCCCGCCGTAGCTTGCTCTCTCTTTCAGGTGGATGTGACTTGGGCAGGGAGTGAGGAAAGAGGGTCGTCCGCTTTCTAGTACGCTGGTCTTAAAGGTGCTTATGTTGGGCTTGTGAGCTTGGCCTAGGCACACTTCTCCCACGAGCACCCAGCCTAAGTTGAGTCTTTGGGCAAAGGGGGCATCGTGTGGTCCGTTAACTTGCTCTCTCACCTTATGCACCCTCACCACATCTCTCCCGAGCAGGAGGAGAATCTGGGCCTTTGGATCCAATGCTGGGATGCGTGATGTTATGGGCTTTAGGTGGGCATGGTGAAGTGCTGTCTCAGGCGTTGGTATCTCCGATCAGTTGTTCGGGATTTCACTGCACTCTATCAGTGGCGGTAAGTCTATGCTCACCCCTTCACTCACTGCCTCGGCACAGAACCTATCTGCTTTCCTTCCTGCCATCTCCAAGAGTCCGGCACAGGTTCTCAGTGAGTAAGGGGCTGGGCTACTCTCGACGCCAAATATGTCAAAAAGTCTGACCGTGCGAGTGACCGGTTACTTTGGTCATCGAGTATTGCATACATGTTAACTGAGTGGTCGCGCTGTCCTTGTGGGTAGACTCTTACAAGGCATATTTTGGAACACGATCGTCCTGTGAGGCCTTGGCCACACACCTCAGTGCATATGGAGCTCACCGTTGGTGCAGTGGTAAGGGTTCCCTTTCTTTCGTCTCCGGGCTCAGAGTCTTTGATGGTTGGCTTTTCCGTTGTGGGGGTAGGACCTGGGTGCATAGCTGTGCTGTGGCGGTCACTCTCACACTCCCTGCATCTCAATGCTATCCTACAGTCTCTTGCAGTGTGGGAAACGGAGGCGCAACACCTAAAACATATCCCATTATCTTTGAGGTAGGCTCTGCGTTCATCTATGGTCTTGTTTCTGAAGCCTCTACAATTTGCGAGCGGATGAGGCTTATGATGGATGGGGCAGTGTTTTCCGGGATCGTCTTCATTCTTTGCTGCATCTATGCTGATGTCGGTCTTTGCAGTGACATCCGTCTTATGCACAGATATAGGCATTCTTGTGTCTACGTACTTTGACATGGGCTTCTCATACTTTGAGGGTCCACTACAGTAGCTGGACAGGGCAAAGCTTGGATCATTTCTAATTCTGGCTTCTCTGCAGATAAAGTTCACAAAGAAGGAAAATGGGGGAAACCACATGTGGTTGTCTTCTTTGAATTTTGAGCCTACGTTGATCCATTTTTCTTGGAGAGGGTGGGGCAACTTCTCCACTATTGGGTTGATGCCGCGAGCAGTATCTAAATAGGAGAGCCCAGGTAAGTATCCGTCTGTTTTGGCTGCCGGTAACTCCATTAAAAGGTCTCCAAGTTCTCTAAGCTTAAAGTAGTCTCTGTTACCTATTTTAGGAAAGTTTTCCAGCTTACTGAAGAGGGCTTTCTCTATCACCTCAGGAGCACAGTAACACTCCCTGAGTCTTGCCCAAACCATTCTAAGGGCTGTGCTTGGGTCATTTGTGTACACAAACCGGATCCTACAGGCATGTTCTGACGATTCTTTGCCCAGCCATGATGACAATAAATCCAACTCCTCACTAGCGCTCAGGCTCAAGCCACCAGTGGCATTAAGGAAGGATGACTGCCATGCTCGAAAACTCTCTGGCTTGTCGTCAAATTTTGTGAGACCTGTGATTACAAGTTCTCTACGTGCCAAATATTGGGCAATGCCTGTCATATTAGGAGTCTATGCATGGGTTGCCAGAGTATGATCGCATCAGAAGGGCTGCGATTGGATGGGAGACTGCCATGCTGGGTGACCTGTTCTAGCCTTTGAAAAGGGTTCTTTTTTGATGTGTGGAATTTTGGCATGAGTACCTTCCAAGTGGTTGGGAGCGGCGGATTGAGGCACAGGTTTCTTCGGGAGCGCTGCAAACTCTCCTTCGTGTGACCAGTCATCAATAACAAGGAAGGGGTCATCATCAGTGTAGCGTGAATGATTCACCTGAGTGACCTCATGTTGGGCTGGTGATGGCGATTCCGTGTTCTCGTGCAATGGTTCAAAGTTTGGGAAGGAGGAGATGTCTGTGCGTATCCTAGCCTGCTCCTGGACATAGTTGCTTGTCCGCCTCTCAGTGCTTTGAGGTGATGCAGGACGAGCAATGCTGCGGTGCTCTCCCACCTCTGCTTCTAGTGCCGCTTCCCATATCTCCGCCTCAGCAGTAGCGGCAGCTGCTTCTTTCTCAATGTGTAGTGCCTCCAGCGTGGTGTCCAATGTAGCAGCCTCTGCTTGTAGTCGGACCTTCTCTTTCTTCACAGCCAGTTCCTTTTTAGCAAAGGTCACGCGAGCCTGTGCCGCTTTAGCTTTAGCACATGCTCTAGCTGCTGCTACACTGGCTGTGATGATCTAGATGAGCGTGTACTTCTTGAGCTGGTCACAGATCTCTGCTCGTCTTGGAAGCTCTTGCCGTCCATGGCTGCACCGTGCTGCACTGCGAATGTTGCTTGTTGCGCCAGCTGATGACTTGCCTCCCTACGTGTATGTGTCTGTACATAGTTAGACAGCCAGCCAAACTCCTTTCAATAATGACATGGGAGTCAGGATGTAGCGTCCAAGCTCCGGTGTTTAATGATGCCACACTTGCATGAGGTCAATGAAACAATACAAATCAGTTGTATTGGGTTGGAGTAAAACTGAGAAAGAAAAAAGAAAGAAATGCACCTTGTTACATACATGAGATATAACTAACATCTAAACATGAATATGTAATGAAACCATTCAACTCACAGGCAATGCTTTCGAAGGCGTAACAATGTAAGATTACAGCAGATTAACTTGCAGCACACTTCATGCTGATGTGACCTCTTTGTTTGCTTATCACTATACTACTTCCTGTTCCTGTTGAGTGACCCTACTGGCCATTACCATCTACTGCCACCTACTGGCGGCAACAAAACGTAACACCTGCAATTATAAGGCAGAACATTAACGCTCTGTGTTTCTTGCACTAGGACACCCAAATCTCTCTGAACACCAACATTTAATAATTTCTCGCCATTTAAAAAATATTCTATTCTTCCTCCCAAAGTGAATAACCTCACATTTCCCCACATTATACTTCATCTGTCACCTTATTGCCCACTCACTTAACCTGTTTATATCCCTTTGCAGGCTCTTTGTGTCCTCTTCGCATCTTACTTTTCCACCTAGCTTTGTATCATCAGCAAACTTAATCATATTATGATTTTCTAAGTACCCTGTTACCACTTCCTTAATAATGGATTACAGCATTTTCCCGACAACTGATGTCATGCTAACTGGCCTGTAGTTCCCAGTTTTCTCTCTCCCTCCTTTCTTGAATAGCGGGGTTACATTTGCTACCTTCCTGTCTGCTGGGACCTTTCCTGAAACTAGGGAATTTTGCAAGATCACAACCAATGCATCCACTATCTCTGCAACCACCTCTTTTAGAACCCTAGGATGTAGGCTGTCAGGTCCAGGGGATTTGTTAGCTTTTAGTCCCATTAGTTTCTCAAGTACTTTTTCTCTACTGATATTAATTACTTTAAGATCCTCGCTCTCATTAGCCCCTTGGTTCCCCACTATTTTTGGAATACTTTTTGTGTCTTCCACTGTGAAGACAGATACAAAATATTTGTTTAAAGCCTCTGCTTGTTCCCCAATATAATTTCTCCTGTCTCGACCTCTAAGGGATCAGCATGTACTTTTGCTACTCTCTTCCTTTTTACATACTTGTAGAAGCTCTTACAATCTGTTTTATATATTTCTTGCTAATTTACTTTCATATTTTATTTTCTCCCTTTTTGTCAATTTTTTGGTCATCTAGGTTGGACAGGTTGGAAAAGCTGGATTTGTCTTTATTAGAGCAAAGGAGGTTGAGGGGTGATTTGATAGAGGTGTACAAGTTTTTTTACGGGTTAGGATAGGCTAGACGGGGAAAGGCTGTTCCCACTAATTGATGGTACAAGGACTAGGGGACACAGATTTAAGGTTTTGGGCAAGAGATACAGGGGGGATGTGAGGTAAAACTTTTTTATGCAGCGAGTGGTGAGGAACTGGAACTCGCTGCCGACGGAAGTGGTGGAAGCGGAGACACTCATAAGTTTTCTGACGTCCGAGGAGGCGGGTTTGGAGGTGGGAAAATCAGAAACAATGAGGGCGGGTTCTGAACCGGATTTGGAGGGCGGGAAACGGTCCCACCTCCAGCTGGCCATAGCGCTCGTTAAGAGGATTAAATGCTCGTTAAGGGCCTCTCTAAGCCTATTTTGAGAGGCCCTCGTAATTTTTCGAGCATTTCGGCGTGTTCCACGACCCTCCTAAACCACGAGCTAAACCTGGCAGGTTGACTAGTGGGTGGTCTCCTCACAGCTGCAGGTCCAACATTAAATCGTTTATTTCATCAGGAATTAGTTGCAGGTGCCAGAACTTTGCTTTAAAAGGTCTTTGAGCATTTTTAGAAGGCCTTCCGAAGTCGGAGGTGCTGCAACTTGAATCTATCAACTGTGGGACCTGCTTGGAAGACCCTCTCCCTGCTTGAAATGAGCGCTTCTCCAACGGAGGCATCTGCAAGCAGCATGGAGCCATTCGTTTTCTTTCTCCATGGACCTCAGATTCAGATGAGGAGCATCCATGGCAGCAGCAGAACCAGGCAGCTCAGGAGCAACTGCAGCAGGAGCCCCAACCTCCTGCTCAGCCACCTGATGCTGCACAGGGCAGAAGGCGCCAGCGCATCGAGGCACCTCGCCGCAGGAGATACCCCCAACAGAGGGTTTACAGACAGAGGATGGCTACCTTAACATGAGTGAGCAGCAGTGCCAAAGGAGGCTGAGACTTTCGCGAGAGGTTGTCTGAGAGATCTGCGGACTGCTGCAGCAAGACCTGGTGCCCAGAGGAACGGGTGGACGCCCCTTACCAGTGGCTGTCAAAGTCACCACCGTGATCAACTTCTTTGCCTCAGGCTCCTTCCAGGGATCATCAGCAGACATCAGTGGCATCTCCTAGTTGGCCGCCCACAGTTGCATCACGCAGGTTACCGATGGCCTTTTTGCTAAGGCCCATAATTACATCCAGTTCCCAAGGGATCAAGCAAGTATAACCGCCCGTTCGGTTGGCTTTGCAAATATGGCCGGCATGCCAATGGTGCAGGGCGTCATAGACTGCACACATGTGGCCCTTAGGGCACCCCATCACAACCCAGCTATCTTTGTCAACCGAAAGGGCTTCCACTCCCTCAACGTACAGCTGGTGTGTAACCACAAGAAGGAGTTCTTGCATGTTTGCGCCAAGTTCTGTGGTAGTTGCCATGACTCTTTCATACTGTGGAACTCTAGTGTTCCTATGCTTTTCAATCCACCAAAGCAACTTAACGGATGGCTCCTTGGTGACAAAGGCTACCCCCTGAAGAAGTGGCTAATGACGCCAATCAGGAGGCCAGCTAACGAGGCTGAAGAGCACTACAACACCAGCCACACTTCGACCAGGTCCATCATCGAGCAAACCATTGAGTTGTTGAAGATGCGCTTCCGTTGCCTTGACCGATCAGGTGGAGTCCTGCAGTATACACCATACAGGGTCTCCAGAATGGTCGTGGTCTGCTGTGCACTGCACAACATTGCACAGCGTCGTGGCTTGCAGCTTCCTGATGAGCAAGTGGCTCAGTTCCAGCCCTCCTCAGATGAGGAGGAGGAGGAGGAGGTTGAGGAGGAAGAGAAGGAGCAGGAGGAGGTCAGAGCGCCGGTGTATTGACCAGCAGCAGCGGCAGCACGCGAGCACATGGCTGTCCGGGATGCAAGGGATGAACTTATCATGGCCAGATTTGCATAGCTTCATCCTAAGACAGCACTGACAATGGACATGACTCTCTGGCCTCCTTTCACTCAGGCCACCAACCTGACAACGCAAGTGTGGTGGAGCCCACAATGTGGAGCTGCCTAAGGTGAAAGAACAGATGGCATAACGCCAACATTTTGTCATCAAATCATTTTAATGCTTTCCAACAGGGATGGCATTTCATCAATGCACAGAAACATTCTCCCAATCTGCACACAGATCTGGAGTTATATCCCTTGCCAGCTGTACCCACACAGCCTTGGTTTCTTTGGGAGGCCTCATCCTCCCAGATGACTGGAAGAGCACCTCCCTGCTAGCTGTCACCCCCTCAAACAGCATTTGGAGCGCCTCATCCGAGAGCCTCGGGGAGGCCCTTACCTTAGAATTGGACATAGTGGTATCTCAGAATATGTTGCAGGTGGTGCAGCATAGGCAGAAATCCTGTGGAATGAGCCAAGGCAGCAAGAAGCCATAAAATCAGACAGGAAAAGTGATGTCAGCAGAGGCGGGTTTCAGTCCCAAAACACTAATTGACCAAGGGCATCCCACACCTCTGAAATCAAGTGGCCAATCAGGGGAAAATCACAATTTTTTGAAAACTATCAGTGGAGGCGGGTTTCAAACCCACCCAAACCGAAAGCCGCCTCTATCTCGCCTCCAGTAAGAAAATCACCCCCATAGTTTTCAAGGGGAGACTGGATAGGCACTTGAGGGAAATAAACTTGCAGGGCTCCGGGGATAGAGCGGGGGAATGGGACTGACTGGATTGCTGTACAGAGAGCCGGCACGGACTCGATGGGCCGAATGGCCTCCTTCTGTGCCGTTATGACTCTATGCCTCCTTTGCTGGTTTCTAAAGCTCTCCCAATCCTCAGGCTTACTACTGTTCTTTACAACATTATAAGCCTCTTCTTTTAATCTAATACTATCCTCAACTTCTTTAGTTAGCCACGGATGGCTCACTTTTCTGTGGAGTTTTTATTTCTCAATGGAATGTATATTCGTTGAGAATGAGCAGGAGTAAAGAACTCTTTTAATCTGTGTCTTACTGTTTTCCCCCATTATCGCACATCCATGAATTGCATGTGCCACAGTATCTGCTTCATGTTACAGCTGGTCAGTAAGTTTAAACACAATTCGCATGGCGAAAAGTGAATGGCCCATAATTTCCGATGGGAGGCTTCCTGCATGCGGATGCCTCCCATCAGAAAAAAAATCTACGAATCTGAGGGCTCCCGAGGTCCGGACACTTCCGCTCCTGGGCCTCTCCAAAGTCGAAATGCGCAGGGCCCACGTATCCCAGGGGTGCATGCAGTTCGCAAGCGTCCCTGGGATCACGTGGGCCATGGGGAGCCAATAGAAGAAGGGAATCTCCCTTCATACACTTGACAGATAGACCTGTCAAATATATGAATGGAGATCACCCCAAAAACACAGTAAAACATTAAATACATTTTAAAAAACCATCTCATTTTAAAAATGAGTTAAAATTACAATAAATTAAATATTTTAAACAAAAAACTTACATTTTTTTAAAGAATTTTTAAATTATAAATGAGTGAAATTTTAAATTTTTTTTTACTTTTTCAACTCTTATGCTGGTAAAAGCATGCCTTACGCCTGCTGTTACCAGGTGTAAGATTTCTAAAGGTTTTCTGCGGGCGGAGGTTCTGCAGAAAGTGGAACTCTCCCTCCGCAGAGGCCCTTCTCCAGGGCAGGCATCTTGACAGATCGGAAATGTCAGTTTTCAGCGCATGCACTTCACATGCCTGAAACCGACATTTCCGATGCCCCTTCGGAAAATACAGGCCAATGTTTCTATTCAGTGGAGCCAACATATTGTGAAATTTTCCTTAATTAAACATCCCATACAGTAAGATTAGACAGCAACAGTCACTCTGCTCTGAAGGGAATCCATTGTGTGAAGTGCTTTGAGATATGGGCCCTGCATTCGCGGTCAGTATGACAATGTACTCTCAGAGTATACCGTCATACCGCCTTTGAAATTGACTGCACGTGCAAGCGCATGCGCTAAATCCTGAGAACTTGCGATCTGTCACGTTCCAACTGCACATAGGTTTCGATGCACATTTCAGCTCATCATTCAAATCAACATGCTGGCGAAAAGTTGGGCTAATTGCCCACCTACTGTGCATTAACTACCCTGAAAATGTTTATGTCTGGTGCAAACAGGCGCAGGAAGCCTGTTGCACAGTGTAAGGGGAGAC
This sequence comes from Somniosus microcephalus, assembly GCF_052327205.1. Classification (NCBI taxonomy): domain Eukaryota; kingdom Metazoa; phylum Chordata; class Chondrichthyes; order Squaliformes; family Somniosidae; genus Somniosus; species Somniosus microcephalus. Next base: position 21,557,704 of record NC_141002.1, on the reverse strand, counting down.
CAGATTAAAGCAGGTAATCTGGTCATTTCTTTCATTGCTGTTTGCGGGAGCTTGCTGTGTGTAAATTGGCTGCCACGTTTCCTGCATTACAACAGTGACTACACTTCAGGAAGTACTTTATTGGCTGTAAAAAAAAATTGGGATATCCTGAGGATGTGGAAGTTGCTATGTAACTGAAGCTTGAGCATTATTCAATGTTATTTGAAGCAACTATTGCACAAACATCCAATAGACGGCACCTCTGACAGTGCAGCGCTCCCTCGGTACTGCACTGGAGAGTCAGCCTACATTTTGTGAGAAAATTGTATTAATGTTGAGCTAGGTTTATGCTACAGCCCATAACAATGAGGCACTGGTTCATGTCTGAGCGGATGCAAACTTTGAAAGAAACTTTCATTTGTTGAGTTTGAAAACGGGACCTTTTTGTGTCACCATCTTTGCTGCCCAAAAGCCTTTTGTAGTTTCGGTTTTATTATTTCCCAACTTCTATTTAGATAGGATTTAATTCACTTTCATGATTTCCTCATGTTATAAGACATTTAAACTCTCGATTTTAGATTATTTAAATTAATCAAAAGTTAGTCAGTCTAGTAGAGGAGAAACGAATTTGATAGGACTATAAGACTGTAATTAAAGGGCCAGTGTTAATTCAGCTGCATGCTTTGTCTAAAAAGCATCCCAATCAAGTTTTATGGTTTTAAGGACATGTTCAGTAAAAAGTAGCTCAAGACTTTTCAGTGTTTGATTGAATTCCATTAATGTTGTAATCTGGGTTTGTGTATTAAAAACTATTGCGATGATTGTAATTTATTAATAATATAGCATTTCTGGCTGCTAAATTATTTTAAATGAGTTTTTTGTAAATCAGCAATCTCCTCTGTTTCCTGATTGGCTAAGAGTCAGGAAGCGAAAGGCGCACCACCCCACATGATCCCAGGTTCACGTACACACAACGGTGCGGCCCTGGGGCACTACGCCGCGCACAACTCTGCAGCGTTTGAAAGCAGCTTCTCGGAGGGGGGTTCGCACGAGGTAAGTGCGGATTTCACTCAGATGTCGGCGGCGTAATCCTTAGCCGACCGCGAATTCAGGGCCATTAGTACTTACTAGCAGATCTCCCGTGCAGTTGCTCATGGTCAGCCGGAGTGCGAGCAACAAATTGGCACAAGAATCAAGTGCGGCACTGCCCGTCAGTGCATGTCATGGGTAAGACTTTTAACAAAGGTTATTATTATTATTATCTCTATGGATAAAGGTTTACTCATTTGTTTGACCCGTTGAAAAATTTCATAAAACAAAATTAGCTGGGGTGAATTATTGCTCGTCGAAAATGAACTGGTTTTCCAGGAGCACTTTGATGCACTTTTATCCAAGAAGCCCTCCATCCCCTCCTGCCAACCCCCCCCCACACACACACACACACACCCTCGCCCCCCCTCCCTGTACTATATTATGAAATCCTGCAGCTTTGAGCTCCATACTAGTGCATGGATCAGAGATGGATTTGAAAGGTGAAGGAAGAGAAGATTCTCCCAGCCATGATTGGAACACCTTTACACAGGTACTTTTCCCATTCTTGTTAAGTGAGATACAGTATTTTATTATAAAGCCAAACTGACCATATTGTGTGTTTTCTTTAAATACAGGTGTCTGCAGTTCAAATCCCACCAGGGCAGAGGGAGAATTTTTGAATTCAGTTTTAAAAATATGGAAATAAAGAAGCTGGTACCAGTAAAAGTGGCCATGAAGCTGTCTGATTGTTGTGAAAACCGAATTGGTTCGCTAATGGTCCTTTAGGGAATGAAACCTGCCATCCTTACCCGGTCTGACCTATTTGTGACTCCAGTCCCACATCAACGTGGTGTAGTAAACCACTCAGTCAAGGAAACCGGGATGTGCAATAAATATCGTCCTTGCCAGCGAAGCCCGCATCCTCAAAATGAAATTTTAAAACTATAAATGAATCTTGAGTGTTTAGTTATACTGCACAATATTACCTCTGAACAAGTCTTATGAGAAAATATCAAGCTGTATATACAAAGTATTAATTACCATCAATATTTGCAATGCAGAGGAAAGACCTAATTTAACAAAAATTGGATTTTGTAAACTCACTTTGATGGTGTTCTCATTATCAATGGGATTGACCATAAATAGTAAAGTTAAAGCTGGACAAGACTGACCACTGTGGATGTGTCTTTCCATGCTGTTCTCCATCAACCCACTTGAGGACTAAATGTCTTTTGCAGCTGTCAAAAACGGACATGCTTGGGGACAGCTGCAGGGGAACGACCATTGAGCTCAGCACTCCCAGGGATTGGAGTGCGAGTATCAAACCCTGAAGGCTATCTAGTGGCCTCTGCTGGCTGATTGAGGCTTGGCAGTGATAAGTCCCACAGTCCCACACACCTGTCAACACCCCACTTTCTAGGCTTGTACCTGAAGAATGGGTGAATCACCGCTCAGGGCAAGAAGGGAGAAAGAAAGGTGAACGTAGAATCATAGAATCATAGAAAGTTACAGCACGGAAGGAGGCCATTTCAGCCCATTGTGTCCGCGCCAGCCAATAAAGAGCTCTCCAGCCTAATCCCACTTCCCAGCTCTTGGCCCGTAGCCCTGCAGGTTACAGCATCCCAAGTGCACAGCCAAGTACTTTTTAAATGTGGTTAGGGTTTCTGCCTCTACCACCCTTTCAGGCAGTGAGTTCCAGACCCCCGCAACCCTCTGGGTGAAGAAATTTCCCCTCAAATCCCCTCTAAACCTTCCACCAATTACTTTAAATCTGTGCCCCTCTGCTAAGGGAAATAGGTCCTTTCTATCAACTCTATCTATGTCCCTCATAATTTTATACACCTCTAAGGTCTCCCCTCAGCTTCCTCTGTTTCAAGGAAAACAAATCCAGCCTATCCAGTCTTTCCTTATATCTAAGATTCGCTACTCCCGGCAACATCCTTGTAAATCTCCTCTGTACCCTCTCTAGTGCAATCACATCCTTCCTGTAATGTGGTGACCAGAACTGCACGCAGTATTCTAGCTGAGGCCTAACTAGTGTTTTATACAGTTGAAGCATAACCCCCCTGCTCTTATATTCTATGTCACGGCTAATAAAGGCAAGCATTCCGTATGCCTTCTTAACCACCTTATCTACCTGGCCTGCTACCTTCAGGGATCTGTGGACATGTACTCCAAGGTCCCTTTGTTCCTCTACACTACTCAGTGTCCTACCATTTAATGTGTATTCCCTTTCCTTGTTAGCCCTCCCCAAATGCATTACCTCACACTTCTCTGGATTGAATTCCATTTGCCACTCTTCTGCCCACCTGACCAATTTATTGATCTCTTTCTGCAGTCTACAGCTTCCTTCTTCAGTATCAACCACACAGCTGATTTTAGTATCATCTGCAAACGTCTTAATCATACCCCCTATATTCAAGTCTAGATCATTGATCTATACCACAAAAAGCAAGGGACCGAGTACTGAGCCCTGCGGAACCCCACTGGAAACAGCCTTCCAGTCACAAAAACTCCCATCAACCATCTGCTTCCTGCCTCTGAGCCAGTTTTGAATCTAACTTGGCACTTTGTCCTGGATCCGATGGGCTTTTAACTTCGTCTACCATGTGGAACCTTATCAAAAGCCTTGCTAAAGTCCATATACACTACATCAAATGCACTACCCTCATCTACCCATGTTATCAGATGTATTATATCTTCAAAAGCGATTTTCCACAGATTAAGTTGAAATGCAGTGAAGCTGAATATTACAATTGTGTACAATCACAGCATGTATTCTAATTGAGCTTTGTTTAAATAAACAAATAAAAAAAGATTTTAATGTACATTATAAAAAGTACATAGTTTATGGGGGGAGCAGATCATCCCTTCGCCCCCTGGAGGATGCTGTTTGTTGAGAATGGTGTACTCTTAGCCCAGGTGTCCCATCCAGGTCAGATGTGATGACTGATGCAGTGAGGGCATGCTGAAATCTCTGTAATATCAGCCAGGGTGCAATGCAGAATTCATCAAGAAGGATACACTTTACAGGACAGCTCGGAAATTCATCAACTTTGGCATCACAGCGTGACAGCAATGAGATAGGGCCATCCAGTTAAAATCATAGAATCATAGGATGGTTACAGCACAGAAGAAGGCCATTCAGCCCATTGAGCCCATGTTGGCTCTCTGCAAGAGCACTTCAGCTAGTCCCACTCCCCCGCCCTTTCCCTGTAGCCCTGCAAATTTCTTTCCTTCAGATACTTATCCAAATCCCCTTTGAAAGCTGTGATTGAGTCTGCCTCCACCACCCTTTCAGCCAGTACATTCCAGATCTTAACCACTCGCTGCGAAAAAAGTTTTTTCTTACCTCACCTTTGGTTCTTTTGCCAATCACCTTAAATCTGCGTCCTCTGGTTCTCGACTCTTCGGCCAATGGGAACAGTTTCTCTCTATCTATTCTGCCCAGACCCCTCATGATTTTGAACACCTCTATCAAATCTCCTCTCAATCTTCTCTGCTCCAAGGAGAACAACCCCAGCTTCTCCAGTCTATCCATGTAACTGAAGTACCTCATTCCTGGAATCATTCTCGTAAATCTTTTCTGCACCCTCTCTAAGGCCTTCACATCCTTCCGAAAGAGTGGTGCCCAGAAATGGACACAGTACTCCAGTTGGGGCTGAACCTGTGTTTTATATAGATTCATCAAAATTTCCACACTTTTGTACTCTATGCCTCCTCCTCACTGTTCACAATACTTCCAAGTTTTGTGTCATCTGCAAATTTTGCAATTGTGCCCTGTACACCCAGGTCCAAGTCATTAATGTATATCAAGAAAAGCAGTGGTCCTAGTACCGACCCCTGGGGAACACCACTGTATACCTTCCTCCAGTCCGAAAAACAACCGTTCACCACTACTCTCTGTTTCCTATCACTTAGCCAATTCCGTATCCATGCTGCCACTGTCCCTTTTATTTCATGGGCTTCAACTTTGCTGGCAAGCCTATTAAGTGGCACTTTGTCAAACGCCTTTTGGAAATCCATGTACACTACGTCAACTGTATTACCCTCATCAACCCTCTCTGTTACCTCATCAAAAAACTCAATCAAGTTAGTTAAACTCAATTTGCCTTTAACAAATCCGTGCTGGCTTTCCTTAATTAATCCACACTTGTCCAAGTGACTGTTAATTTTGTCCCTGATTACTGTTTCTAAAAACTTCCCCACTACCGAGGCCAAACTGACTGGCCTGTAGTTGCTGGGTTTATTTGAACAATGGTGTAACATTTGCAATTCTCCAGTCCTCTGGCACCACCCCCGTATCTAAGGAGGATTGAAATATTATGGCCAGTACCTCCGCGATTTCCTCCCTCAATTCCCTTAGCATCCTAGGATGCATCCCATCCGCTCCCGGTGACTTGTCTACTTTAAATACAGCCAGCCTTTCTAATACCTCCTCTTTATCAATTTTTATCCTATCAAGTATCTCCACTACCTCCTCCTTTACTATGTCTATGGCAACATCCTCTTCCTTGATGCAAAGTACTCGTTTAGTACCTCAGCCATACCCTCTGCCTCCATGCATAGGGCTCCTTTTTGATACCTAATCGGCCCCACTCCTCCTCTTACTACCCTTTTACTAGTTATATGCCTACAGAAGACTTTTGGATTACCTTTTATGTTGACTGCCATTCTATTCTCATACCCTCTCTTTGCCCCTCTTATTTTCTTTTTCTCTTCTCCTCTGATCTTTCTATATATAGCCTGATTCTAAGATGTAATTGCAACCTCACATCTGTCATATGCGCACTTTTTCTGCTTTATCATATTCTCTATCTCTTTCGTCATCCAGGGAGCCCTGACTTTAGTTGCCCTGCCTTTCCCCCTAGTGGGAATGTACCTCAACTGTACCTGAACTATTTCCTCTTTAAAGGCAGCCCATTGTTCCATTACAGTTTTGCCTGCCAATCTTTGATTCCAGTTTACCCGGGCCAGATCCGTTCTCATCCTTCTGAAAGTGGCTTTCCCCCAGTTAAACATTTTTACTCTAGATTGCGCCCTGTCGTTTTCCATAGCTATTCTAAACCTTATGATACTATGATCACTGTTCCCTAAATGTTCACCTACTGACACTTGCTCCACTTGACCCACCTCATTCCCCAGAACCAGATCCAGCAATGCCTCCTCCCTCATCGGGCCAGAAACATACTGATCAAGAAAGTTCTCCTGAACACACTTCTTCTTGCCCCTCTCTGCCCTTAACACTATTATGATCCCAGTCTATATTAGGATAGTTGAAGACCCCCATTATTACTACACTATAGTTTTGCATCTCTCTGTAACTTCTCTGCAAAGTTGCTCACCATATCTTTCCCACTATTTGGTGGTCTATAGAATTCACCTATTAGTGTAATGGCACCTCTATTATTTCTTAACTCTAGCCATATAGATTCTGCCCTTGACTCCTCCAGGACATCCTCCCTCTCCAGCACTGTAACATTCTCCTTGGCCAATACTGCCACACCACCTCCTATCTTTCCTTCCCTATCTTTCCTGAACACTTTATAACCAGGAATATTTAATACCGAATCCTGCCCTTTTTTTGAGCCAGGTCTTAGTTATTGCCACAACATCATATTCCTATGTGGCTATTTGTGCCTGCAGCTCATTTATCTTGTTTACTAGGCTTCGTGCATTCACATACATACACTGTAAACCCATCTTAGACCATCCTGTATTCTATCTTAGTTTGACCCCCCCAATACCTTACTATTTCTTACTTTAATGCTCTCTGCCTCTCCCAATCCTTTGAGCACTTTATTTCCCCTTTCTAATGTTACATCCTGGTGCCCATCCCCCTGCCAAATTATTTTAAACCCTCCCCAACAGCACGAGCAAACTTCCCCACGAGGATATTGGTTCCGGCCCTGTTGAGGTGCAACCCGTCCGGCCTGTACAGGTCCCACCTCCCCCAGAACCGGTCCCAATGCCCCAGGAATCTAAAGCCCTCTCCTGTACCATCTCTCCAGCCACGCATTCATCTGCGCTATCCTCCTATTTTTATACTCACTAGCATGTGGCTCCGGGAGTAATCTGGAGATTACTACCTTCGAGGTCCTGCTTTTTAATCTCTTTCCTAGTTCCCTGAAATCTGCCTGCAGGACCTCATCCCTCTTTCTACTTATGTCATTGGTACCATTATGGACCACGACCTCTGGGCGTTCACCCTCCCCCCTCAGAATGTTCTGCAGCTGCTCGGTCACTGCCGTGACCCTGGCACCAGGGAGGCAACATACGATCCTGGAGTCACGTCTGCGGCCGCAGAAACGACTGTCTGCTCCCCTAACCATCGAATCCCCTACCACTATTGCTCTCTCTGGGCCTCCCACTCGATTTATACTCCAGCGCCTTCAAACTACTATTTTTACTTTAAATTTTTAGTTTTAATTAGTTAATTTGGTTGAAGTTATTAATTCAATAAAGTTATAGTAGTTAATACTCTCCCAGTTCTTAATTTAATCCACTTACCTAACCTAGAGAGCAAAAGAACTGTAATATTCACCAACCAATCACTTACCTGCTGCCCTGTGACATCACTCCTTTTTTAAAATTGTTTTTAAGTCGCCGCTCAGCTCTTTTAAGCCGCGGCCGCCACTCCCACTGAAGTCCACGCTGTGTCCTGGGCCTTCTCTGGTGCTCCCTTTAAGCCGCCGCCTCTGCTGCTGCCACTCCCGCTCAGGTCCGCTAGCTTTCTCAAAGTGGTGATCGAGAGGCCCATCGTGGTCTTAAACGAACACTTTCACTGCCTTGACCAGTCGTAAGGGGCTCTGCAGTACCTTCCAGTTCATGTGTCACACACAGCTGTAGCCTGCTGTGCCCTGCATAACTTTGCCATACAAAAAAGCTTGGACATGGACATCCATGAGAAGTTAGCCCTACCTTCATTGGAGACAGAGCTGGCCTTACGGGTGGGTGACATGGGCAGCCGCCCAGGGCGCCGTCATCAGGGGGGGCACTGTGGTCAAGAGGGTCTGACATTAACGGCATCGACCTCTGCGAAAAACTTGGCTAGCTCCAAATCTGCTTCCAACGGCCTGTAGTGCTCCTCAAAAAGAGCAAACTTCAAGTTTCAAGAGCAAGTTCACAAATGCATGGATAGCACTCAGGATCCTGTTAACCATGGTCGTATATGTGGCAGTGGATAGCACTCCGGATCCTGTTAACCATGGTGGTCGTGTCGGTGGCAGTGGATAGCACTCAGGATCCTGTTAACCATGGTCGTATCGATGGCAATGGATAGCACTCAGGATCCTGTTAACCATGGTCGTATCGGCGGCGGTGGATAGCACTCAGGATCCTGTTAACCATGGCCATATCTGTGGTAGTGGATAGCACTCAGGATCCTGTTAACCATGGTCGTATCAGTGGTGGTGGATAGCACTCAGGATCCTGTTAACCATGGTTGCATTGGTGGTGGTGGATAGTGCAGTGTATGTACCTTGAAGAAGGAACTATATTCTGCAGCCCCTGTATACTGCAGTACCAGTAGTGACCACCCCTGTATATAAGCCTGTGTAGTAACTTTGTACAGTAGTTCCAGTTTTGTCTCCATTCAGTAAACACCTGTTATAACCAACTTCTGCAGTCCGTGTCTCAATTACACACGGACATTACATTGGCGACGAACAGATCCGAACTTACCTACGGTTCTGCACCACCTCACGGGGATCCATCCCTGAAGCAAAGTTATTCGAGGTCGAAGCCAGAAGGAAGAAATCCCCCCCCAAAAAAAACAGAAGAAATGGGCGTCGACCGTGGGCAACCGCCCTCTGATTCATCGAATTTGAAGATTTGCAGGAGAGGCTGTCGAGAGCTGGGCTTGGTTCTCCAGTCTATGGTGTTCCAGCTAATCAGGCTGGTGGCAGGTAGTACACTGATCCTTCCTCGGCTGCGGCGGGCTAGAGCTCGATCGGGTGGCTTTTCAACGGGGCCGAGCAGCGTTGTCGGGAAGAGGAGAGAGAGAGAGAGAGGGTGGAGCACACAGGGCGCGGCCGGTGCTACGAAGCCGGGCAGCGTACAGACCCGAGAAGAGGGAGGAAAGTGTCCCATAGGGTCTGCTCTGACGACGGGAACAGTAATTAAAATAAAAGAAAAAGAAATTAGAAGCGCAGAAAGCCGCGAGGAGCTGCAGTTTGCCACGGGGACCGAGGAGAGCGGCGTTGGCAGCAGCACGGGGGGAAGCGCACGAAGACCATAGGGCGTCGCCATCTAGGCATAAAAACGCCAGCAACAGCGTTGGCAGCAGCGGAAAAGACAGAAAGCGCGGGAGGCGCCATCTTAATCCAGCGGGGAAGAAGGAAAAGTGCAGGTGGCGCCATTTTGTTCAATCGGGGAAGAAGGCAAAGCGCGGGAGGCGCCATTTTGTTCAATCAGGGAAGAAGGCAAAGCGCGGGACACGCCATTTTAGATCTCCAAGATGCCGAAGACTGGCAATATCACTGCCTTCGATAATGAAATAGAAGACTGGACCACGTATGTGGAAAGAGTCGAAGTATATTGCAAGGCAAATGAAGTAGCTGATGAGAAAAAGGCATCGGTACTACTAAACTTAATGGGCGCAAGAACGTACGGCCTATTGCGGAACCTGATCACTCCAGTCAAACCAATGGAGAAGAGTTTTAACGAAATTGTTGATATCCTACAGGAACACCTAAATCCTACACCGCTGCTGATATCAGAAAGATTTCAATTCCACAAGAGAAATCAGCATAAAGATGAGAGCAATGCTGATTACCTTACGGAACTACGCAAGCTATCAAAGCACTGCCAGTTCGGAGCAGGACTGGCAGATACCCTACGGGACAAATTTGTCTGTGGACTCCTGAGTGAAGGAACCCAGAAGATGTTACTCTCAGAGAAAGAGCTGATGCTAGATAAGGCTTTCAGCGTGGCAGTATCGTACGAAGCAGCAGCAAGGGGAGCTGCGGAAATACAGCAAAAGCCACAGGAATACGGCACCCACGAAATGACACGGGGATTTGAAAAATGTTATCGCTGCGACAGAACAACCCATGACCAGAAGGACTGCTGGTTCAAGGACAAAACATGCAGGCAATGCGGAAAGATGGGACACATTGCACGAGTTTGCAGGTCCGGGAAGAAGACTAACGACAACAAAAAGACTACTAAGGAAAAGTACAGGAAAGTACAAAAGATGACGGACAGTAGTTCCGAAGACCAGAAGAGCGATAGTGAATCCGGGAACAAGAGACTAAGCTGTCTCAAACTACACAACGTAATCGCAAAAGAGGATCACCGAACCATTTGGGTCACCCTCACGATAGCAGGGTCCCAAGTCAAAATGGAATTGGATACAGGATCAGCCCTGACCATCATGAATCGACGAGACTACGAGCGGCTATTCTCACACATACCCTTGAAAGACACATCCATTGTCTTGAAGACATATACGGGGCAGAAAGTATACCCCAGAGGGAAAATAAGGGTGCCTGTCGAATACAACGGCAAGGAAATACAGAAATTGTATCTGTACATACTGCAAGATGGTGGACCACCATTATTGGGACGTGAATGGATCAGAAAGATAAGTTTAGACTGGCACTCCATTCAGGCACTGACTGTGGCTGGTAAAAAGGATGACGACGTCACACCTGGACGATTGTCAAAAATCTTAGCTAACGCTAAAGAGGTATTTCAACAAGGACTGGGAACTCTTAAAGGCATAACCGCCTCGATAAAAATAGAAGAGAATGCAATTCCCAAGTTTTCAAAGCAAGACCGGTACCGTATGCAATTCGCCCAGCCGTCGAGGCAGAGCTGGAGAATCTGGAGAATGCAGGCGTGTTATCTAAGGTAGACTGGAGCGAGTGGGCGACACCCATCGTTCCTGTCATGAAGAAAACGTTAAACAATAAGTCTGAGGAGCCAAGGAAGGTTCGCATCTGTGGGGACTTCAAGGTGACTGTGAGCCCAGTCCTTCACACAGTACAGTATCCTCTTCCGAGGATAGAAGATATTTTCGCCTCACTATCTGGAGGGAAACATTTTACTAAAATTGACCTAGCGCAAGCATATTTGCAGATGGAGGTTGAAGAATCCTCTAGGAAATATCTCACGATAAACACTCACAAAGGTCTTTACCAGTATAATCGACTGGTATTCGGAGTAGCATCAGCTCCGGCTATATGGCAAAGAGCGATGGAACAAGTCCTGCAAGGGATTCTGGGGACTCAGTGTTACTTGGACGGCATCCTAGTGACAGGTGAAAATGACAGTGAACACCTTGCCAACCTAGAGCAGGTGCTCACTAGACTAAGAGAACATGGGCTACGAGCCAATCGCCCCAAGTGCGAGTTTTTTAAGAAACAAATATCGTATTGTGGCCACGTGATTGATGAAGAGGGGTTACATAAGTCCCCTGACAAAATTGAAGCGGTAGTTAAGGCTCCAGCGCCTGAAAATGTGTCGCAACTGAGGTCATTCCTCGGATTGGTGAATTACTACCATAAGTTTTTGCCGAATTTGTCCACCATTCTGCACCCACTGAACGCCCTGCTACAAACTGGAGTAGCATGGAAATGGAGCGATGAATGTAAGCGGGCCTTTCAGAAGTGTAAAGGCCTGATCACTTCAAGAGAAGTATTGGCTCACTACAACCCATCACTACCGATAAGACTGGCGTGTGATGCGTCTCCCTACGGCGTTGGAGCGGTACTGTCACATAAATTCCTTGATGGTTCAGAGAGGCCGATAGCTTTTGCGTCACGCTCGTTAACTTCAGCCGCGCGTAACTACGCCCAGATTGACAGAGAGGCCCTCAGCCTGGTGTGGGGGGTGAAGAAGTTCAATCACTACCTGCACGGACAAAAATTTACTCTACTAACTGATCATCAACCTCTTGTCTCCATTTTCAACCCTAAGAAGGGCGTCCCGATAATGACAGCACAACGGCTACAGAGGTGGTCCCTTTTCCAAGGGGCACACCAATATGACATAGAGCACAAAGGAACTAAACAGCATGGGAATGCTGATGGATTGTCGCGCCTACCGTTGCCGACGGTGGAAGAAGCACCTGCAGTGGATCCTGTGGAGATATTCCACTCGACCATAGTCGAATGTCTACCTGTGACGAATGCAAACATAGAAAAGGAAACACAAAATGACCCGACACTCTCCAGGGTCTATGATTTAACGGTGAAAGGATGGCCAGCATATGACGAACCACTGTTGCCAGCATTCTCGCCGAGAAGAGAACAGCTGTCAGTGTGCCGAGGAACCTTGATGTGTGGATCCAGAGTAGTAATTCCACCCAAATTGAAGGATAGAGTGCTCAATGAGCTTCATGAGGCTCATCTGGGAGGGGTAAAAATGAAGAACTTAGCCAGAGCATTTGTGTGTTGGCCGGGAATCGATAGAGAAATCAAAGAGATGACCAAGAGCTGTACAGGATGCCAGAAGGTCCAAAACGCCCCACCACAAGCCCCTCTACATCCATGGGAGTGGCCCTCATCTCCATGGCAAAGGGTACACATTGATTTTGCTGGTCCATTTATGGACTCGATGTTTTTAATTGCGGTGGATGCACATTCAAAGTGGCCAGAGGTAATAAAAATGTCCTCAACCACCACAGAAAAAACTATCACAGTCTTACGAACCATATTTGCCAGAAATGGGCTGCCTGAAGAGATTTGCTCCGACAATGGACCACAGTTTGTGTCTGAAGAGTTCCGGAGGTTCTTAAAGAACAATGGTGTTAAGCATTACACATCCGCCCCATATCATCCAGCCACCAATGGATTGGCTGAGAGGTTCGTTCAAACATTCAAGAAGGCTGTCAAGGCAATGTGTAATGAAGACATACCCCTACAACACAAGGTGGATAACTTCTTGTTTGCCTACCGGAATGCGACACATGCGGTTACCAACCAAACTCCAGCCATGATGTTCTTCAATCGAAGACTAAGATGCCGCTTGGATTTGGTTAAGCCAAACATCAGAAGAGATGTGGAGAACAGGCAGTTTCAGAATATGAATGAAAGGCCAACCAGGAGTTTCAAGATAGGTCAAGCAGTTTTGGCCCGGGACTACCGCACAGAGAAATGTCAGCCAGGAATGATCTGCACACGGCAAGGACCTCTAATGTATACCGTGGACGTTGGAGAGAGCATTGTAAGACGCCATGCTGACCAGATTCTAGAGTCACTGGAAAATGTCAAATCTACACCACGATCTGATACACCTGGTGATGAAACCGAAGTACCAATTGCATCTACCTCAGAATCGGTGATATTGGAAGCAGACGAACCAAACAACGATGTTGATCCCGAATCAACTTTGCCAGAAGAACCTGATAGCCCAAAGAGGCGTTATCCGGACAGAATCAGGAAGCCTCCTCAAAGACTGAATTTATAATTGATTAACTTCAGCTAATGTATATAGCAACTGTAATTGTAAATATATTATTTAATTATTAATCGAATGTTATGTACTGTTTAGCTAAAAGGGGAGGAATTGTAGTGTATGTACCTTGAAGAAGGAACTATATTCTGCAGCCCCTGTATACTGCAGTACCAGTAGTGACCACCCCTGTATATAAGCCTGTGTAGTAACTTTGTATAGTAGTTCCAGTTTTGTCTCCATTCAGTAAACACCTGTCATAACCAACTTCTGCAGTCCGTGTCTCAATTACACACGGACATTACAGATAGTACTCAGGATCCTGTTAATTATGCCCGTAATGGTTGCGAGCAGTGAACAGAGCTTCTCAAATTCGAAGCTCATAAAAACATATTTGACCATAGGAGACGACAGGCTATCTTCGTTGGCCATCCCATCTATCGAGAATGATGCGGCTCAAAATATCTTGATGAAAAAAGTTTTTTATTTGTGATTGTTATTTATCAGTTTAATGTTTAATTTAATTAAAAACATTTTGAGGAGGTTGTAATGTATGTACCTTTAAGAGAGGAACTATCTTTTACAGCCCCTGTATACTGCAGTACCAGTAGTGATCACACCTGTATATAACACCGTGTAGTAATTTGTACAGTTAGTTCCAGCATACAGTGGCGACGAGCAGGTTCAAACTCACCTGCAGTACTGTATCACCTCACGGGGATCCATCCCTGAAAAGAAGCTTCTTGGAGGTCGAAGCCAGAGCAACGGGCGTCGACCGTGGGCAACCGCCCAGTGATCCATCGGAGTTCAGAGAATCGCAGGGGAAGCTGTGGAGAGCTGGGCTTGGTTCTCCAGTCAAGGTGTTCCAGCAAATCGGGCTGGTAGCAGGTAGTGCGCTGACCCTTCCCGGACTGCGGTGGGCTAGAGCTCGATTGAGCGGCTCTGCAAGGGGGCCGAGCAGCGTCTTCGGGAAGAAAAAGAGAGAGAGAGGGTGGAGTGCACAGGGCGCGGCCGGTGCTCAAGAGCCGGGCAGCGTTAAAGTACATAAAAAAGGGGGAAGGAAAAGAGACGTGCAGTGGACAGCGTCGAAGAAGAATAAAACTAAGAAAATTAATTAACAAAAGAGAGACGCGCAGAAAGCCGCGGGGCACCGCCATTACTATTTAGAACACTAGGAGCAGCATTGGCAGCAGCGGGGGAAGAAGGAAAAGCATGGGAGGCGCCATTTTAATCCATTGGGGAAGAAGGAAAAGCGCGGGAGGCGCCATTTTAAACCATCCAAGATGCCAAACAGTGGCAGCATCACTGCTTTCAACAACGAAATTGTTAAGTCTGTGTGTTCTAGTTATTGTTAATAAGAATCACTGCACACAGACCACAAGAGTAAATTCAACAGGTCTTTACTAGTCGGAGGTCAGGCTGAACTGCCCAATAAATCATTACACAGCACTTATATACCGGTGTGGTCACCACCGGTATTACAGTATACAGCAGCCAAGATAAAGTAGTGCATCTCTTAAAATAGTTCTCTTAAAGGTGGAACGGTTACATACACCACAATCCTCCCTTTTTAGCTTAACAGTATATATTCCCCATTAAACATAACATAATAACATATATACACAACTTCATGTAAAAACAGTTCACAGATTCAGCCTCTGAGGAGGCCTCCTGATCCGAGACGGATAACGCCTTTCAGGGGTCTCTGGTTCTCGTTGCTGGGGTGACTCATCTAGTTGATCCCCTATGGATAGGACATCATCATCAGGTATATTCACTTCTGAGGTAGATGCTTCAGGTTCACTAACTTCCTCCACGGTTGTCTCTGTCGTAACCATGGGCTCGACCCTTGTTCTCGATCCCACCAGTTGGTCAGCATGACGTCGCATTACATTTTCACCAACATCTACCGTGTACATCAGGGGTCCTTGTCTGGCCCGAATTGTTCCAGATTGCCATTTCTCGTTTTTATAGTCCCTGGCTAACACCGGTTGTCCTATTTCAAAACTCCGAGTGGGCTTGTTATTGATATGCTGGAACTGTTTGTTTTCGACTTCCCTCCGCACATTTGGTTTTAACAAGTCCAACCTGGACCGCAACCTCCTGTTATAGAACATCATGGCAGGACTTTGGTTTGTTGTTGCATGGGTGGCGTTTCGATATGCCAGTAGGAAATTGTCCACCTTGTGTTGCAGTGGAATCTGATCTTCGCTCATGACCTTTATTGCCTTTTTGAACATCTGTACAAACCTCTCGGCCAGCCCATTCGTAGCTGGATGATATGGGGCAGAGGTATAATGTTTCACCCCATTCTTCTTCAGGAATTTCTGGAATTCCTCTGACACGAACTGTGGTCCGTTGTCTGAACATATTTGCTCTGGCAATCCATTTCTTGCAAATATCGTTCTTAGCACTGCGATCGTCTTCTCCGAGGTAGTGGTAGTCATTTTAATCACTTCTGGCCATTTAGAATGTGCGTCCACCGCAATTAAAAACATGGAATCCATGAATGGACCAGCAAAGTCAATATGTACACGTTGCCATGGGGTTGAAGGCCATTCCCATGGATGCAGCGGTGCAATTGGAGGTGCATTTTGGACTTTTTGGCACCCTGAGCAGCTTTTCGTCAGATCCTCTATCTGTTGGTCGATACCCGGCCACCACACATAAGCCCTAGCAAGGCTTTTCATCTTGACTCCCCCCCCAGATGACCTTCATGTAGTTCTTTTAGAACTCTCTCTCTTAACTTAGGAGGGATAATCACCCTTGTTCCATACATCAATGTTCCCTGACAGATGGACAGCTGTTCTCGTCTTGCTGAGAATGCCGGTAACAGTGGATCACCATGGGCTGGCCATCCCTTTACTGTCAATTCGTAGACCCGGGACAGTGTCGGGTCATTCCTAGTCTCCCTTTCAATATTTGCATTGGTGACAGGTAAACATTCGATGATGGTCGAGTGAAATAACTCCACCGGGTCAACCGTCGGTGCCTCCTCCTCAGTAGGTAGTGGCAGGCGCGACAGCCCATCAGCATTACCATGCTGCTTTGTACCTTTGAATTCTATCTGATATTGATGTGCCCCTAGGAAAAGGGACCATCTCTGGAGCCTCTGTGCTGTCATCACCGAAACACCCTTCTTAGGGTTAAAAATGGATACCAACGGCTGGTGGTCTGTCAGCAGTGTAAACTTCTGGCCCTGCAGGTAATGATTAAACTTCTTTACTCCCCACACAAGGCTGAGAGCCTCCCTATCTATCTGAGCATAGTTGTGCTCAGCGGAGGTCAATGATCTGGATGCAAATGCGACTGGCCTTTCCAAGCCATTTGGCAACTTGTGTGAGAGTACTGCTCCAATACCATAAGGAGAAGCATCACAAGCTAAACGAATAGGTAGCGTTGGGTTGAAGTGAGCCAACACTTCCTCTGAGGTGATCAATGCCTTGCTTTTGCGAAAGGCCTTCTTACAGTCCTTGCTCCACTTCCATGGTACTTCTTTCTGCAAAAGAGCGTTCAGCGGGTGCAGCACCGTGGATAGATTTGGCAGAAACTTATGGTAATAGTTAATCAACCCTAGGAACGACCTCAACTGGGATACATTTTCCGGAGCGGGAGCCTTCACAACAGCTTCGATCTTGTCAGGTGACTTGTGCAGCCCCTCCTGGTCAATGACATGACCACAGTACGAGATCCATTTCTGAAAGAACTCACATTTCTGGCGATTAACTCGAA
Organism: Somniosus microcephalus; assembly: GCF_052327205.1. Taxonomy (NCBI): domain Eukaryota; kingdom Metazoa; phylum Chordata; class Chondrichthyes; order Squaliformes; family Somniosidae; genus Somniosus; species Somniosus microcephalus. The sequence continues at coordinate 21,540,562 of NC_141002.1, read as the reverse complement.
GTCCATATTCCCTCAATCTGGTGAGCACCAGTTTCAAATTTGCAAGGTGTTCCTCATCGTCATCTCCTGTAATCAGGATATCGTCCAAGTAACATTGAGTGCTTGGAATTCCCTGTAATACCTGCTCCATGGCCCTCTGCCAAATTGCTGGAGCCGAAGCCACTCCAGAAACCAGTCTATTATATCGATACAAGCCTCTGTGCGTGTTGATTGTGAGATACTGGCGCGACTCTTCCTCAACTTCCATCTGTAAGTACGCTTGCGCCAGGTCTATCTTGGTGAAGTGTTTCCCGCCAGACAATGAAGCAAAGATATCCTCAATCCGCGGAAGCGGATATTGCACCGTGTGAAGCACCGGATTAACCGTGATCTTGAAGTCTCCACAGATGCGGATCTTCCCCGGTTCCCCTGGCTTGTTACTCGATGAACGCTTCATGACGGGAACAATGGGCGTGGCCCACTCACTCCAGTCCACCTTAGACAGTACTCCTGAACGTTCTAGCCCTTCCAGCTCAGCTTCCACAGCAGGTCGTATCGCATAAGGTACCGATCTGGCTTTGAAAAATTTTGGGTTTGCATGTTCTGCAATCTTGATTTTTGCCGTAATTCCTCTCAGTGTTCCCAGTCCCTGTTGGAACACCTCTTTAACCTCATCCAATATTCTGGACAATCGTTCAGGTTTGACATCTTTTTTTCCGGAATCTACCGTTATTGCTTTTAGGGAGTGCCAGTCCATATTTATTTTCCTGATCCACTCCCGTCCCAGAAGTGGTGGACCTCCCTCAGGTAGTACATATAAGTCCATTCCTTGGTGTTCTTTGCCCTTGTGTACCACCTTGACTTTTATCTTTCCGATGGGGTATACTCTTTGCCCCGTGTATGTCTGCAATACTATCTCCGTATCCCGTAGGGGAATATGTGTGAATAACCTTTTGTAATCTTGCTTATTCATGACCGTCAACGCCGATCCAGTGTCCAATTCCATCTTCACTTGGACTCCTGCTATCTGAAGTGTGACCCAGATAGTTTGTAGGTCAGCTTCCTTACTCACATTGTGAATTCTCAGACTACCCAGTTCCTTGCTGTTGGAGTCTGAATCCGAATTCTGTTCATCCGAACTCTTCTCAGCCACCTTATGTACCTTTCTGCACTTTTCCTGCGGTGACTTTTTGTTGCTGGTCTTCTTTCCTGACCGGCATACTTTAGCTATGTGACCAAGCTTGCCACATTTTCTACATTCCTGATTTTTAAACCAGCATTGGTTCTGATCGTGTGTTGTCTTTCCACAACGATAACATTTCGCTGTACCCAAAGCCATTTGATCTACGCTGAGTACCGCTGCCTTCAGCTGCATTTCCGCAGTGCCTCTCGCTGCGGCTTCGTGTGATGCTGCAATAGTGACAGCCTTATCAAGTGTAAGATCATTCTCTTCAAGCAGCCGCTTTTGTGTTCCTTCTTTCGACAATCCACACACGAATTTGTCTCTCAGTGCCTCTGTCAGTCTTTCCCCAAACTGACAGTATTTCGCTAGCTTACGCAGTTCAATTAAATACTCCGCGTTGCTTTCCTCTTTCAGTTGCGTTCTCGCATAAAATTTAAATCATTCCGCTAACATCAGCGGTGTGGGGTTCAAATGGTTTCTCAGGACAGCAACAATATTAGCGAAAGCCTGATCCGCCGGTTTAGCTGGTGATAGAAGATGCTTCAATAGCCCGTATGTCTTCGCACCCATTGAGTTTAGTAAGGTTAGTGCTTTATCTTCATCTGATATTTTATTTGCCTTACAATAAATCTCTATGCGTTCTACATACGTGGCCCAATCTTCAACATCGGGATCGAAATCGTTGATGTTACCACGCTTAGGCATCCTTGCAATCTTCCACCACCGTGATAGAAGGGATGATCACTGCCTGTTGCTGATGGAAGGCTTCGTGTCAGGATTCTTCCTTGCTCTTCAGACCCGAGTCTTTTCTCAGCAGGATGATGAGGGCGGATGCCTCTTCTCGACGCCCGTTAAACTGCCTTGGATATATCTCTGCCGCAGGGTAAGATCGTCATCGTCGCCACTGTTAAGTCTGTGTGTTCTAGTTATTGTTAATAAGAATCACTGCACACAGACCACAAGAGTAAATTCAACAGGTCTTTACTAGTCGGAGGTCAGGCTGAACTGCCCAATAAATCATTACACAGCACTTATATGGTCACCACCGGTATTACAGTATACAGCAGCCAAGATAAAGTAGTGCATCTCTTAAAATAGTTCTCTTAATGGTGGAACGGTTACATACACCACAGAAATAGAAGACTGGGCCACGTATGTGGAAAGAATTGAAGTGTACTGCAAGGCAAATGAGGTCGCCGATGAAAAGAAGGCGTCGGTATTATTGAATTTGATGGGCGCGAGAACGTACGGCCTATTGCGGAATTTAATTACCCCAGCTAAACCAATGGAGAAAAGCTTTGAAGAGATTGTCAATATCTTACAGGAACATCTAAACCCTACACCGCTGCTGATAGCAGAAAGATTCAAGTTCCATAAAAGAAACCAGCACAAAGACGAGAGTAATGCTGACCACCTTACGGAACTACGAAAGTTATCGAAACACTGCCAGTTCGGAGCAGGACTGGCAGATACCTTAAGGGATAAGTTTGTCTGCGGGCTCCAGAGTGAAGGAACCCAGAAACGACTACTTTCAGAAAAGGACCTTACGCTAGAAAAGGCTTTCAGCGTTGCAGTATCCTACGAAGCAGCAGCACGGGGAGCTGCGGAAATACAACAGAAACCGCAAGAATATAGCACCAATGAAATGGCATATGGAGCAGAAAAGTGCTATCGCTGCGGCAGCACAACCCATGACCAGAAGGATTGCTGGTTTAAGGACAAAGTATGCAGGCAATGTGGAAAAGTGGGACACATAGCACAAGTCTGCAGGTCGGGAAAGAAAACCAACACTAAAAGAACTACTAAGGAAAAGTACAAGAAAGTACAAAAGATGACGGACAGTAGTTCAGAAGATCAGAAGAGTGATAATGACTCCGGGAGCAGGAGACTAAGTTGTCTAAAGTTACACAACGTGATCGCAAAGGAGGATCACCGAACCATTTGGGTCACCCTCATGATAGCAGGGTCCCAAGTAAAGATGGAATTGGACACAGGATCAGCCCTAACAGTCATGAATCGACGAGACTACGAGCGGCTATTCTCACACATACCCTTGAAGGACACGTCCATTGTCTTGAAGACATATACGGGGCAAAAAGTCTACCCCAGAGGAAAAATAAGGGTGCCAGTTAAATACAACGGCAAGGAAACACAGAAACTGTATCTATGTATACTACAAGATGGAGGACCACCATTATTGGGACGTGAATGGATCCGAAAAATACAATTGGATTGGCATTCCATTCAGGCGCTAACTGTGGCTGACAAAAAGGATGGCGACGTCACACCTGGACGAGTGTCAAAAATTCTAACTGACGGGAAAGAGGTGTTCCAGCAAGGACTTGGGACTCTAAAAGGTGTAACGGCAATGATAAAAATTGAAGATAACGCAAACCCAAAATTTTTTAAGGCCAGACCGGTACCGTATGCCGTCGAAGCAGAGCTGGAGAGTCTGGAGCGTTCGGGTGTGCTGTCCAAGGTGGACTGGAGCGAGTGGGCCACACACATCATTCCTGTAATGAAGAAATCATTGAGCAGCATGCCTGGGGAGCCGAAGAAGGTTCGCATCTGTGGGGACTTTAAGGTAACTGTGAACCCAGTCCTTCACACAGTACAATATCCACTTCCGCAGATAGAAGATATTTTCACCTTACTATCTGGAGGGAAACGCTTTACGAAGATTGATCTAGCCCAAGCATATCTACAAATGGAGGTAGAAGAAGCATCTAGAAAATACCTCACGATAAACACTCACAAAGGTCTTTACCAGTACAACCGACTGGTATTCGGGGTAGCATCAGCTCCGGCTATTTGGCAGAGGGCGATGGAACAAGTCCTGCAAGGGATCCCGGGGACCCAGTGTTATTTGGACGACATCCTGGTTACGGGCGAAAATGACAGTGAACACCTTGCCAACCTGGAGCAGGTGCTCACTAGATTACAAGAATATGGGCTACGAGCCAACCGCCCCAAATGCGAGTTTTTTAGGAAACAAATCTCGTATTGTGGCCACGTGATTGATGAAGAGGGGTTACATAAGTCCCCAGACAAGATTGAGGCAGTAGTCAAGGCTCCAGCACCGGAAAATGTGTCGCAACTGAGGTCATTCTTCGGGTTGGTGAACTACTACCATAAGTTCTTGCCAAATTTGTCTACAATTCTGCACCCACTGAACGCCCTGCTGCAAACTGGAGTAGCATGGAAATGGAGTGATGAGTGTAAGCGTGCCTTTCAAAAATGTAAATGCCTAATCACTTCAAAAGAAGTATTGGCCCACTACAATCCAACACTACCGATTCGGTTGGCATGTGATGCGTCTCCCTACGGCATTGGAGCGGTGCTGTCGCACAAATTCCTTGACGGTTCAGAGAGGCCAGTAGCCTTTGCGTCACGCTCGTTAACCTCAGCCGAGCGTAACTACGCCCAGATTGACAGGGAGGCCCTCAGCCTGGTGTGGGGCGTGAAGAAGTTCAATCACTATCTGCACGGGCAGGAATTCACCTTACTGATCACCAGCCTCTTGTCTCCATTTTTAACCCAATGAAGGGCGTTCCGGTGATGACGGCGCAACGGCTGCAAAGATGGTCCCTTTTTCTAGGGGCACATCAATACGAAATAGAGTATAAGGGCATGAAACAGCGTGGAAACGCTGATGGGCTGTCGCGCCTGCCGCTGCCTACGGTGGAGGAAGCACCTGCAGTGGACCCTGTTGAGATATTCTATTCAACCATAGTCGAATGTCTACCTGTTACAAACTCAAGTATAGAGAAGGAAACCCGAAATGACCCGACACTCTCTCGGGTCTATGATTTGACGGTGAAGGGATGGCCAGCACATGGCGACTCACTGTTGCCAGCATTCTCGCCAAGGAGAGAACAGCTGTCAGTGTGCCGGGGGACCTTGATGTGTGGATCCCGAGTGGTAATTCCACCCAAGTTGAGAGATAGAGTGCTCAATGAGCTTCATGAGGATCATCTGGGAGGGGTAAAAATGAAGAGCCTAGCCAGGGCGTTTGTGTGGTGGCTGGGAATCGATAAAGAAATCGAGGAAATGACCAAGAGATGCACAGGATGCCAGAAAGTCCAAAACGCTCCACCACAGGCCCCGCTACACCCATGGAAGTGGCCCTCATCTCCATGGCAACGGGTACACATTGATTTTGCTGGTCCATTTATGGACTCAATGTTTTTAATCGCCGTGGATGCACATTCGAAATGGCCAGAGGTCATCAAAATGTCCTCCACCACCACGGAGAAAACTATTGCAGTCCTACGGACCATCTTCGCCAGGAATGGCTTGCCAGAAGAGATTTGCTCCGACAATGGACCACAGTTTGTGTCCGAGGATTTCCGGAGGTTTTTGAGGAATAATGGGGTAAAGCATTACACATCCGCCCCATATCATCCAGCCACAAATGGATTGGCTGAGAGATTTGTTCAAACCTTTAAAAAAGCAATAAAGGCGATGTATAACGACAACATACCACTGCAACACAAGGTGGATAATTTCTTGTTTGCTTACCGGAATGCGACACATGCAGTCACCAACCAAGCTCCAGCCATGATGTTCTTTAACCGAAGGTTAAGATGTCGCCTGGATTTGCTCAAACCAAACATAAGACAAGATGTTGAGAATAAGCAATTCCAGCACATCAATGAGAAGCCAACCAGGAGCTTCAAGATAGGGCAACCAGTCTTGGCCCGCGACTACCGAACAGAAAAATGGCAGCCAGGAACGATATGCACACGGCAGGGACCACTAATGTACACAGTGGACGTTGGAGAGAGCATCGTGAGACGCCATGCTGACCAGATTCTAGAGCCACAGGAACAAGTCAAACCAATGCCACGATCATACGCACCTGGTGATGAACCCGAAGTACAGATTGCGTCTACCTCAGAATCAGTGGTATTGGAAGCTGACGAACCAACCAATGACAATGAGCCAGAATCGACTCCGCCGCAAGAACAGGATACTCGAGAAAGGCGCTATCCAGACAGGATCAGGAAGCCTCCTCAAAGACTGAATTTATAAATGATTACTTTCAGCTGATGTATATAGTACAAAGAAAATTGTAATTGTAATTAGTTATTATTTAATTGTTAAATGAATGTTATGTACTGTTTATCTAAAAGTGGAAGAATTGTAATGTATGTACCTTTAAGAGAGGAACTATCTTTTACAGCCCCTGTATACTGCAGTACCAGTAGTGACCACACCTGTATATAACACCGCGTAGTAATTTGTACAGTTAGTTCCAGCATACCCTCTGTTCAGTAAACACCTGTTATTACCGTTCTCCTGCAGTCTGTGTGTTATTGATACGCGGACACTACAGAGGTGACTAAAGTAGTGGACTGGGGAATGTCTATGGATGTTATTTATATGGACTTCCAGAGGGCATTTGATAAAGTCCCACATTAGAGATTGTTAACTAAGGTCAAAACCCAAAGATGAATTGAGGGCAAATTATTGACCTGGTTAGGAAATTGGCTGAGTGGCAGGAGACAGAGGACTGGATTTTCATTCAGAAGTCGGGAAGGAGGTGGGACTACAACTTTCGGGTTGTAGTCTCGCCTCCATCGAGATGCGGCCAATCCATGCGACTTTCACTTGATTGACCTTGTTGAGCCCGCCCAGCAGGCTCAGCAGGCCAATTAAGGGCCACCCGGCAACAGATGACGTCACAGACTGAAATTTCATCTGTCAAGACGTGTTGACAGATGAAATATCAGTGTTTCACAGCTGCTTGAAGCTGTCAAACACTGACAGTCTTACTTCTAACCTGAGTCCTTCTACGCAGACTCAGTTAGAAATCTCACTGGCACTGAAAGCTGCAGGCTGTCACTTTTGACAGATCGCAGCCATTCTGCTTTCTGTGCCGGCTGAATGATGGACTCCCGAAGCCTAGAGGAAGGAAGGCTGTAAAGGTAAGTGTGGTAAACCACTGTCGTTCACTGTGTTCACTATTGTTGTTGTTGTTGTTGTTGTCGTTCACTCTTGTTTCACTGTTATACCTGACTATGCCTCAGCTGACTCCGCCCTTGGCTACCTGGTATAAGGACGGCTGCACGGCAGCTCTCTGCCATTCGGTCGTCCACTAGAGGCATAGTCCTGATCTGTTTGTAGTTGCATTCAGTAGTTAATAAAAGCCTGTTGTTCTGAACTCTACCCGGCCTTTTATTAGAATCGATAGCGCATCAATTTTATTAACTACTGACAAAAAAAAAATAACGATGCTGCAGATACTTAAGATCAAGTGCCTGGAACTCGACCCGCAAGAACCGGACTCGCCTGCTAAGTTCTCACACTGGTTGAACTGTTTTGAGTCTTTTCTGGCTGCATCCGGCGAGACCGTCGCCACCGACGCCGACAAGCTCAGGGTGCTGAATTCGAAAGTAAACCACCGAGCTTTTGCCCTTATCCGGGACGCTACGAGCTACCAGGGGGCTATCGACATTTTAAAGGAACAACATGCACGCCCGGTCAACTATGTGTACGCAAGACATCTCCTGGGGTCCCGCAAACAACAGCCCGGGGAACCCACAGAAGCATACATACGGGCGCTGAAGGAACTCGGCCGAGCCTGCGAATGCAAGCAAGTATCAGCCACGGAACATACGGAGGAGCTCATCCGGGACGCCCTCGTTGCGGGCCTCAGGTCCACTCACACACGGCAGCGACTGCTGGAAAGTAGCGAGCTCGACCTGAAGAAGGCGATTTCACTCACCCTTTCGTTGGACGTAGCCCATCGGAACATGGAGGCCTACTCCCCGGACTGCGCGGCCGCCTCGTGGATGTCGCAGCCACCGCCATCTTGGGACGTGGCGCCGCCCCGGGCCCCGGCCCCAACTGCTGCAGCGATGTCCCGCCCGAGCCAGAAATGTTATTTCTGTGACCAAACCAAACACCCCAGGGCGCGCTACCCGGTGAAAAACGCTGTCTGCTCTGCCTGCGGTAAGAAGGGACACTACGCTGGCGTCTGCAGAAGTCAGAAGACCCCTACCTTCAGCAGCGCCGCTTGCGATTCGTGGGAGCGGCCATCTTGCCTTCCTCCAGCCTCGTGGGGATCGGGATCGTCATGGGCGCCGCCATTTTGTCCTTCTTCTCCGACGCCGCCATTTTGTCCGCCATTTTGCCAACGGGCCCCCGACTCACCCACCGCCTCACCGGGGTTTTACAGCGACACTCCCGACTCCACAGCGGCCTCCATTACGCTGGATCAATCCAGACCCCATCAGCTAGCCAGGTCCACGATGGACATCCAGGTAAATGGCCGCGCCACAACTTGCCTTTTTGATTCCGGGAGCACGGAGAGCTTCATACACCCTGATACGGTACGGCATTATTCCCTCTCGGTCCTGCCAGCGCGCCATCGGATCTCCATGGCCTCAAAATCTCACTCAGGAGACGTCGGCGGCTACTGCGTAGTGACCCTTTCGGTGAGGGGCTCCGTTTATAAAAATGTAAAGCTCTTCGTCCTGCCACATCTCTGCGCTGCTGTTCTGCTGGGGTTGGACTTTCATTGTCACTTTAAGAGTGTCACCTTGACATACGGTGGACCTTTTCCCCCACTCACTGTCTGCAACCAGCAGTTTTTAAATTGCCCACCGCATCCCACCTGTAGTCTCTCCACCCTCAAAATCACCACCCCCCCTGTTCGCTAACCTCACCCGCGACTGCAAGCCTATCGCCACAAAGAGCAGGCGATACAGCACCGGGGACAGATCCTTTATAAGATCTGAGGTGATGCGGCTCCTGAAGGAGGGGATTATTGAGGGTAGTACCAGCCCCTGGCGAGCTCAGGTGGTAGTCGTTAAGACCGGCAACAAGCAGCGCCTGGTCATCGACTACAGCCAGACAATCAACAAGTACACCCAGTTGGACGCATACCCTCTCCCCCGCATAGCTGACATGGTTAATAAGATAGCGCAATATCGCGTTTTCTCGACCATTGACCTCAAGGCAGCATACCACCAAATCCCTATCTGCCCTGAGGACCGCCAGTACACAGCTTTTGAGGCAAACGGCCGTCTTTTTCACTTCCTCAGGGTTCCTTTCGGCGTCACCAACGGTGTCTCCGTCTTCCAGAGGGAGATGGACCGGATGGTCGATGAGAATGCGTTACAGGCCACGTTTCCCTACCTGGACAACGTGACCATCTGCGGCCATGACCTGCAGGACCATGACGCCAACCTTGATAAGTTCCTTCGCACGGCCCAACTCCTAAACCTCACGTACAACAAGGAAAAGTGCATATTCCGCACAACCCGCCTCGCTATCCTTGGCTGCGTGGTGGAACACGGAGTCATCGGTCCTGACCCTGACCGGATGCGCCCCCTGATGGAACTTCCCCTGCCCCACTGTCTCAAGGCCCTCAAAAGGTGCCTGGGCTTCTTTTCCTATTACGCCCAGTGGGTCCCTCATTATGCGGACAAAGCCCGTCCACTTATCAAGTCCACTTCCTTTCCCCTGACGGCGGAGGCCCGCTCAGCCTTTCACCGTATAAAAGATGACATTGCCAAGGCCACCATGCACTCGGTGGACGAGTCCATCCCCTTTCAGGTGGAGAGCGATGCATCCGACTTTGCCCTGGCCGCTACCCTTAACCAGGCGGGGAGACCCGTGGCCTTCTTTTCACGAACCCTCCAGGGCTCCGAACTCAGACACTCCTCTGTGGAAAAGGAGGCCCAGGCCATTGTGGAGGCGGTGCGCCACTGGCGGCACTACCTGGCTGGAAAACGATTTACCCTGCTTACTGACCAGCGTTCAGTTGCTTTTATGTTCAATAATAAGCAGAGGGGCAAAATCAAAAATGACAAGATTTTGAGGTGGAGAATTGAACTTTCCACCTACAATTACGACATCTTGTACCGGCCCGGGAAACTCAACGAACCCTCAGATGCTCTATCGCGAGGCACATGCGCCAACGCGCAGATCGATAGACTACGGGGCCTCCACAACGACCTCTGCCACCCGGGGGTCACCAGGTTCTTCCACTTCATCAAGGCCCGCAACCTGCCTTACTCCATCGAGGAGGTCAGGACCATGACCAGGAGCTGCCCAGTCTGTGCAGAGTGCAAGCCGCGCTTCTATATGCCTGACAGAGCAAACCTGATCAAGGCCACCCGCCCCTTTGAGCGCCTGAGTGTCGACTTTAAAGGGCCCCTCCCCTCCTCTGACCGTAATGTGTACTTCCTCAACATAGTTGATGAGTACTCCCGTTTCCCTTTCGCCATCCCCTGCCCGGACATGACCACCGCTACGGTCATTAAATGCCTGCACAACCTCTTTGCTTTGTTCGGTTTTCCCAGCTATATTCATAGCGACCGGGGCTCGTCCTTCATGAGCGACGAACTCCGTCAGTACCTGCTCATGAGAGGTATTGCCTCAAGCCGGACCACCAGCTACAACCCCCGGGGGAACGGACAGGTTGAAAGGAAGAACGCGATGGTCTGGAAGGCGGCCCTCCTAGCCTTAAAATCTAGGGGCCTTCCGACCTCTCGTTGGCAGGATGTCCTACCTGATGCGCTCCATTCCATCCGGTCACTGCTGTGTACTGCCACCAACGCCACCCCCCATGAGCGAATGTTCGTTTTTCCCCGGAGGTCCACATCCGGTACCTCACTACCACACTGGCTGACGTCCCCAGGGCCCGTCCTGCTGAGGAAGCATGTAAGGTCCCACAAAACGGCTCCCCTGCTAGAGAAGGTTCACCTCCTCCATGCCAACCCCCAGTACGCCTACGTGGCATACTCGGACGGGCGGGAGGATACAGTCTCCATTAGAGATCTGGCACCCTCGGGGTCCACTGACCCGTCACCATTGCCCTCCACCACGACCCCCTTCGACACGGCCCAAAATTCAGTAGACCCAATTCTCACCCCTGTCCATTCCGCCCCAGTAGACGGCATGCCGCAACCCCAGGACCCGCCGGAGTCCACTCGCCCACCCAACACCAAAGGGGACGATACGCCGGTGCTCGATCCCGTTCAAGACGCGTCGTTGGAAGCTGTACCATCTCAACCGTCGCCACGAAGATCTCGACGGCAAACGAGGCCGCCCAACAGACTCACCTACTCGAACTTTTGATACACTTCACCCCGCCGGACTTAATTTTAAACAAGGGGTGAATGTGGTAAACCACTGTCGTTCACTGTGTTCACTATTGTTGTTGTTGTTGTTGTCGTTCACTCTTGTTTCACTGTTATACCTGACTATGCCTCAGCTGACTCCGCCCTTGGCTACCTGGTATAAGGACGGCTGCACGGCAGCTCTCTGCCATTCGGTCGTCCACTAGAGGCATAGTCCTGATCTGTTTGTAGTTGTATTCAGTAGTTAATAAAAGCCTGTTGTTCTGAACTCTACTCGGCCTTTTATTAGAATCGATAGCGCATCAGTAAGTACAGGTAATTTAAACTTCTTTGCACACTTTAGACACACCAAACACACTTACCTTTGCACTCATGCACCCATCACTCACCTGAACACCGACATCTCAACCCCTCCAAGTCCTTCAACCCGACGGCCCGACTCCTCTAACCTGGCGTGGTTTGGAGCCATCGGGAATCCCACACGACAACCTTCAAAATAGGGATCAGGCTAAAAACTGCCTGTTAACTATCTGTTAACAGGCAGTTAATTGGCACTAATCCCTTCCCACCTCGGTTCGGCGGGTCCCAGTGCAGGGCGGGTACCCGCCTCCTTTGAAACTTACATGGAGGCGGGATGGTGTCGGGACCCCTGAATTCAGGATTTTAGCCCCCCGCACGCCTAAAAGCCCACCTCACAGCACACTGAAAATCGACCCCAGAGAGTAGGGATAATGGGCAGGTACTCTAATTGGCTGGATGTGACTAGTGGTGTCCCGCAGGGATCTGTGTTGGGGCCTCAACTATTCACAGTATTTATTAACAACTTCGATGATGGCATAAAAAGTCATACATCAAAATTTGCTGATGACACAAAGATAGGCGCCATTGTAGGCAGTGTAGATGAAAGCGTAAAATTACAAAGGGATATCGATAGAGTAAGTGAATGGGCAAAACTGTGGCAAATGGATTTCAATGTAGGCAAAAGTGAGGTCATCCACTTTGGACCAAAAAAGGATAGAACAGGGTACTTTCAAAATGGTGAAAGGCTAAAAGCAGTGGAGGTCCAAAGAGACTTGGGGGTCCAGGTACATAGATCATTAAAATGTCATGAATAGGTACAGGAAATAATCAAAAAGGCTAACGGAATGATGGCCTTTACATCTAGAGGACTAGTATACAAGGAGGTAGAAGTTATGCTGCAGCTATACAAAGCCCTGGTTTGACCACACCTGGAGTACTGTCAGCAGTTCTGGGCACCACACCTTAGGAAGGATATATTGGCCTTGGAGGGAGTGCAGCGTAGGTAAACCAGAATGATACCCGGACTTCAAGGGTTAAGTTACGAGGATACTTTATATGCCCTTGTTTTCAGTTGGATACTATCCTTTATTACTTTACTTAGCCACGGATGGCTGTCTTTTCTTTTACGCCCCTTTTTCCTCAGTGGAATATATTTTTCTTGAAAGTTGTGAAATATCTCCTTGAATGTACACCACTGCTCATGTACCATCTTACAACTTAATCTATTTTCCCAGTCCACTTTAGTCAACTCTGCTCTCACACCTTCATAGTCTCCTTTATTTAAGCTTAGTATGCTGGTTTGAGATCCAACTCTCTCACCCTCCAACTGAATTTGGAATTCAACCATGTTATCACAGAATCACAGAAACCCCACAATGCAGATAGAGGCCATTTCGGCCCATCGAGCCTGCACTGACACATATCCCACCCGATCCCCGTAACCCCTACACCAACACATATCCCACCCTATCCCCGTAACTCCACATATTTAATCCCCCTAACACTAAGGGTCAATTTATCATAGCCAATCATCCTAACCCGCACATCTTTGGACTGTGGGAGGAAACCGGAGCACCCAGAGGAAACCCACGCAAACACAGGGAGAATGTCTGTGTGGAGTTTGCACAGTCACCCGAGGCCGGATTCGAACCCGGGTCCCTGGCGCTGTGAGGCAACAGTGCTAACCACTATGCCACTGTGCTGCCCTCATTTTTTTTTCCTAAACCGCACATCTTTGGACTGTGGGAGGAAACCGGAGCACCCGGAGGAAACCCACGCAAACACTCATTCCAAGGGGATCCTTTATTGGACATTTTTTATTAATCCTGTCTCATTACACAGGACCAGATCTAAGATTGCCTGCCCCCTGGTTGGTTCAGTAACATACTGCTCAAGGAACCCGTCCCTAATGCACTCTATGAACTCTTCCTCAAGGCTGCCCTGCCCAATTTGATTTGTCCAGTCAATATGAAAGTTAAAATCCCCCATGATTATAGCTGTTCCCTTATTACAAGCCCCAACTATTTCCTGATTTATACTCCGACCAACAGAGTTGCAAATGTTAGGAGGCCTATAGACTACGCCCACTAGTGACTTTTTCCCCTTATTATTCCTTATCTCCACCCAAACTGTTTCACTATCCTGATCCTTTGACCCAATATCATTTCTTACTATTGCAGTGATTCCATCCTTTATTAACATAGCCACCCCACCTCCCTTTCCTTCCCGTCTGTCCTTCCTAATAGTCAAATACCCCTGGATGTTTAGTTCCCAGTCATGGTCACCTTGCAGCCATGTTTCTGTAATGGCCACCAGATCATACCCATGTGTAGTTATTTGTACTGTCAACTCGTCTATTTTGTTACGAATGCTGCGTGCATTCAGATAAAGAACTTTTAAATATGTTTTGTGACAATTTATTCCTGCTTTTACCCCCTTTACTACTTTACCTTTATCGTTATATATTCTGTCCCTTCCTGACACGCTCTGGTTTTTAATTCCCCCACTGCTACCTTGCTCTATTGCCTTGACATTTTTATTTTTCACTCTCTTGAAACCTCCCCCCCCCCCACTAATTAGTTTAAAGCCCTCTCTACAGCCCTAGTTATTCGATTCGCCAGGACTCTAGTCCCAGCACTGGCCAAGTGAAGTCCGTCCCAACGGAACAGCTCTCTCCTGTCCCAGTACTGGTTCCAGTGTCCCAAGAAGCAAAACCCATTTCTCCCACACCAGTCTTTGAGCCACGCATTTAACTCTCTGATTTTATTTACCTATTTGTCACTTAGCAATAATGTTATTCTTTATGACTTATATCGCTTATTATTTAAATTATAAAAATCTTTTGAGATTGCAGCTTTATTTCTGAAACTTTCACTAATACTACTACAAACTTAAACTCAAAGAAAAGGCCCCAAAATACAAGTTTGCCCTGGGTGCCATTTCCCCTAAGGCCAGCCCTGATCGAAGGCAGAACTACATGGAGCAGTGAATCAAGCTGACTGTCACTCAGAGGACTCCTCAGCGACTGCTGCAAGGGGCATCAGAGCACAACTGATCAAGAAAGCCTTTGTTATGGTTTAATACTGTCTAGCTTTGTCACCACTGCCTTAACCCCTTCTCCCCCACCTTCAAATGAAGGACCAACCATTCAAGCTGAGAATATCATAACACATCAGGCCTCTTTGCCCCTACATGATCACGGCAATAATCAGCATCTGATTGAATAAGTCAGCGTCAGATAAGTGCACTCTTTCCTGTATAAGACTAACCTCCATCATGAATAACATCGCATAAATACACATTCTGTTTTACTGCAACGTACTCCTAAGTGAGCACAACCCAGCCTATTCTTTCCTGACACCATGCTTCCCTTGGTTAACTAAATGTACCCTTCTTGCTCCTATTCTAGTGCTTCTCCTAGGTGACACCTGAGGGCTGTTACTGCAAGGGGCTATTGACTGTTCTTGTGCCTCAAAGGACTAAGGGACTGAGGTCCTATCTTCTTACAGCAGCTTGCTCCTGGGATTGAGCTGCTGCTGGCTACATCTCTGAAACTTGTACCCAGGCCTCCTACATGCTGCTTTTCTGAGAGACAGCAGCCTCAGGCAGGTCCACTCCAGCCGTCACAATTCCACTAGGCCCTGGATCTATTTCCTCTCTGGTCAGCGGGCTAGCTAGTCTCATGGCAGCTATCAGATCCTGAAAGCCCTGGCAGACAGCAGTCTGTATCCTGGCCACCAGGGTCTGGCAGCCTATACGCAGCCCATTCTGTCCTCAGCTGCCACTAGAACAGCAGTCTGTGTTTTTGTAGAGGCGATGGCACTGACTGGACCCTGGCTGTTTTTTTTTTAGCTGGAGATTGTTATTATGTTCATAAATAAGTAGACGTTTTCATTATGAACAGTTAGCTTGAGCTAGTCATTTATTCAGCCATGTGGACTAGTGTACAGGCATCCATCTTGACTACTGCCTTGTGGGTAGCCCCCTACTAAACATACAGCTCCACCTAGTGTACCATTCTAGAATGACATGTTACTGATCATTACATCCCCCTTCCTTAGAGGTTAAACAAAATCAATATCAATCAATCATAACGACATAAACATCTTCACAACAGTCAACACATTTTCAAAGCTTTACTTTATGAACTCTAAGCTTTTCATTCTTTTATTATAGTTTTCTTTGTGCTCAAAGATTAAGTCTATCAGGCTTTTTTACTTCACGTGTGGATCTTCTCAGCACAGGTAAGTCTGATGTGTTTTCATGAGAGCCTGTATGTGTATTTGTGTTAGATTGTTCTGGTGGTGAGTGACAAGATTCAGTTGCGCCATTGTCATCGATTTGCTCTTGGATAGTTTCTTGTGTTTTCAGGAGGGAATGGCGGTTCCTCCTGAGAATCTGTCCTTCCTCAGTTCTAACGGTGTATGACCTTGGTCCTACTTCCTCAAGAACTGTAGCTTTCCTGTTCCATGCATTTGGATCCTCAATCCTGACAACATCATCCCTTGTCAATGGTTTCAGAGTTTTGGATGACTTGTCATAGTGTGATTTCTGTTTCAGCTTTAACAGTTGAAATCTCTGTCTCAGTTCCTTACTCTGCTTTTCTTTTGCACAGCAGGGTAGCGTGGTGCGCAACTTGCGACCCATTAGGAGTTCAGCAGGGGAAGAACCACAGTCTAAAGGGGAGGCTCGGTATCTCAGCAGGGCGAGATAAGGATCAGACTTGCTTTCTGTTGCTTTCTTTAGTAGCTGTTTGAGAACTTGAATACCTTTCTCTGCCTTACCATTTGACTGAGCATACAGAGGACTGGATGTGATGTGTTGAAAGTCATAATGTGTTGCAAACTGTTGCCACTCCTTACAGTTGAAGCACGGACCATTGTCGCTAACGGCAATCCTGGGAATTCCATGTCTGGCGAAGATGGATTTAACATGCATTATGACACTGCTTGCTGATGTGCTTGAGAGCAGCGCCATCTCAGGATAGTTAGAATAGTAGTCAATCACTATTAGATAGTCTTTACCATTCAATTGAAAGAGGTCCATACCAAACTTTTACCATGGTGCTGTTGGTAAGTCAGCTACTATCATTGGTTCCTTTGCTTGTTTGTTTTGGTGTTTCTGACATGTCTCGCATTTGCCTATCATGTTCTCAATGTCCTTATTTATGCCAGGCCAATAAACAGTGTCTCTTGCTCTCCTTTTGCATTTTTCAATTCTGAGGTGTCCCTCATGAATCCTTTTGAGCATGTCTTGATGTAGAGCCTGTGGAATGACTATTCTGTTCTGTTTTAGTAATAGTCCACTTGCGACACTCAACTCTGACCTGATGTGAAAGTACTTTGGACAGGAATCTTTTGGCCAACCATGATGAATGTTCTCTATTACTGTTTGTAACACTGTATCTTTTACTGTTTCTTCTGCTATTTGCGTTGATTTTGTGTCTGACACGGGCAGCGCAGCAGTGACCATACTCACATGAACATTCACGTCTTCCTCAGTAGAGCTCACATGACTCATTGTGGGTGCTCGGGATAGTGCATCTGCTAACACTATGTATTTGCCTGGTGTGTAGAGCAGTTCAAAGTCATATCTTTGCAGCTTCATCATGAGTCGTTGAATCCTTGGAGACATCTCATTCAGATTTTTTTTTTATGATGGCAACCAGTGGGCAGTGGTCTGTCTCAACTGTGAAGGTGGGAAGTCCATATATGTAGCCATGGAACTTTTCTAGTCCAACTACCAAGCCTAGACATTCCTTTTCAATCTGGGCGTATCGACACTCAGAATCAGTCATAGACCTGGAGGCATAGGCAACAGGCTTCCAATCTTCACCCTCTGCTTGTAGCAAGACCGCGCCTAGGCCATCTTTTGATGCATCCGTTGGCACTTTGATTCTCTTTGTTGGGTCAAAGAAGGTGAGTACAGGTGTGGTTGTCAGCACTGTTTTGAGGTTCATCCACTCTTGTTCATGTCTTTCTGTCCATGCGAACTCATTTGTTTTATGTAGCAGGTCTCGCAGACAGGCTGTCTTGGCTGACAAGTTAGGAATGAACTTTCCAATGAAGTTTATCATCCCCATGATGCGTAGCACTCCTTTTTTGTCAGTGGGTCGGGGCATGTTGAGTATGGCATTTACTTTTTCCATATCTGGCTCTATTCCTTTACCAGATAGATTATCTCCTAGGAAAGTGACTTCCTGGATGCCAAACTGACACTTGGCTTTGTTGAGCTTTAGTTCATTCCGGTGTATGCTCTGTATCACTTTAGTCAGTCTCTCATTGTGTTCTTTCAGTGTGGAGCCCCAGATGATGATGTCATCAACATAGACCCAAACTCCTTCCAGACCTTCAATTATGTGTTCCATCGCTCTATGAAAGATTTCAGATGCAGATATTATCCCGAAAGGCATTCTGAGGAAACAATACCTGCCAAATGGTGTGTTGAAGGTACAGTATTTGGTGCTCTCTTCATCCAGTTTTAGTTGCCAAAATCCTTGTGAGGCATCGAGCTTTGTGAAGTACCTGGCACCTGACATTTCACTGGTGATTTCTTCTCGCTTGGGAATCTGGTAGTGTTCACGTTTTATGTTTGCATTTAAGTCCTTTGGATCCATGCATACTCTTAGATCATTGCTCTTTTTCTTTACACATACCATGGAGTTAACCCAGTCTGTTGGCTCTTTGACTTTCCTGATGACTCCTAGTGTGGTCATTCTGTCCAGTTCTTTCTTGAGCCGGTCATGCAGGGGTGCTGGAACTCTCCGTGGAGCATGTACCACTGGCTGAGCATCCTCCTTTAGCTGGATCTTGTAAGTGAATGGTAGAACTCCAAATCCTTTGAACACATCCTGGAAATTATTCACGACAGAATCCACTGAGTCATCTTGTCTGCTTATGGCACAGTTTATATGGTAGACTCTCTTGACCAGTTCTAAATCCTCACGTGCTTTGTCACCTAGTAGTGAATCAAGTCCTACAGCCACAACAGAAAACATGAGATGATGCACTTTGTCTTTGACTGTCACTTTAAGTCTGCATACACCTAAGCTATCTATTTTCTGTCCATTATAGTCTTTCAGTAGTACTGACTTTTTCTGTATTTTGGGCTTTTCTTTCATATTTTTAATGTCACTCATACTGATTAAGTTTGCTTTTGCCCCAGTGTCTAGTTTCAATGTAACTAATGCTCCATTTACCTGCAGTGGCATCATCCATTTGTCCTCTTTTACTGCATTAACTTTATGTTCAGCATTGTCCATTCCTGAGGGCTGCACATTTTCTGTATCCTTTTCAATATTGTCACATGACACCATTCCTACAAAAAATGTCTCACTTAAATCAGTGTCCTCAATCACATTGACTTGTTGCCCTTTCTTTGTTTTTACTTTTGAAAAGCATTGTTTGGCAAAGTGATTCTTTCCGTTACATTTTGTGCACATTTTGCCAAACGCTGGGCATGTCTTGACTGGTGCTGGTAACCACAGCGTTTACAATTGAAAATTCCATCCTCCGATTGCTTTGCATTTCTGTTCTGCCCACGTTTCTTGCCCTTGTAGGACACAGCACCGACAGCAGCACAGTCATTCACTACAGTCGCATTATTATTAATTTCACTGAAAGTCTTTGTGTGCTGTTGAGCTAGCTCACTGGCATGGCATATTTTCACAGCTTTCTCCAATGTTAGTTCAGTTTCTCTCAACAAACGTTCCCTGACCTTTTTATCATGAATACCAAACACAATCTGGTCACGAATCATGGATGATTTCAGTTCAGAGAAATTACATGTCTGTGCTTTCAGTTTCAGATTGGTCACAAAGCTATCAAAAGTCTCATTTTGCTGCTGTGTCCATGAACGGAACACGTACCTCTCATCGGTCTCGTTCTTTTTGGGAGAACAATGTGTATCAAACTTCTTTAGCACATCGTCCATTTTTTCTCTGTCCTCCTCTTGATCAAAGACAAACGTATTAAATACCTCTATCGCCTGTGGGCCTGCAACCGTGAGCAATTTTCCTTGCGTCTAGCTTCGTATCGAACCCGATGGCGGCAATGTAGAGTTCGAATTGTTGTTTGAAAGTCCGCCAATTGCAGTCGACATTCCCCGTGAGTTTCAAACCCTGCGGTGGCTTCAAATTCTCCATGTCGCATTTCACAATATTCAGCAGATATTACCAATCCTGGTACCATGTTATGTTCATAAATAAGTAGACGTTTTCATTATGAACAGCTAGCTTTTGCTAGTCATTTATTCAGCCATGTGGACTAGTGTACAGGCATCCATCTTGACTACTGCCTTATGGGTAGCCCCCTACTAAACATACAGCTCCACCTAGTGTACCATTCTAGAATGACATGTTACTGATCATTACAGGGATCTGCTGCAGATTCCAGCGAAGCTGCCACACGCTCCACTGAAAGCTGCAACAGGGAAAAAGCTTCCTTGATGTTGCCACAAATAAGATCTGTAGACTCCAGAGTCCCAGCTGTCAGCTGCCTCACATTCTTGGCGTCTAACTTCCGAACCTGCACGTAGATACATTGTTCCTCAAAAATCCTATTTTTCAGGCAAGTGGCCGTGAGTTCTGGGTCCCACAAATCCAAAGCCATGGCAGCCTTCTCCTCAGTCTCCACTAGGAAGTTGGCACAACCTCGCCCATTCCCCAGGCTCCCTCGTGCACTGTGAATCATTCAGTGCCGCAGCCCCACTAACACTATCTATTTCTGCTCCCCCCCTCCCCCCACCACCCCAGTAGGGATAGGATGTTGGTGCAGGAACTCCTGGGTAGACTTCACCTCACCTTCCTCTCAATCTTCAACATCATCCTCACAATCTACAAGGAAGAAGTTCCATCTTCCTCCTTCTCCTCCTCTCTACGCGCCCCCCCCCCTTCATTGTCCGTCCCCCACTGCTGTGGTGGATCTGCAGGAAAGTGTGCCAACAATGGGTGAACATTAACCACTTGGGATTAGGAGGCAGAGAAAGGGAGTGGAAGCTCCTGGCTCTGCGGTGTTTCACTGGGATGCCTGTGTAGGTGTGCAGTCACTAACCTGGTATGGCCACTATGCCCCTGACCTCACCATCTCCCATAGCAGGAGGAGAGTACCTCCACATCAGCTCCACGCCTGCTCCTTGTAAGGGGCAAGCTTCTTAATGTCTGGGATAGCCCTCCAGTGCCCTGTTTCTCACAGGCATTGTGCACAAGTTTCTCCAGTAACAAGATGGAGTGAATTAGGTGAAGGCTAGCAAGTGACGCCTGTCTCTCAGATGGCATCAGATAGTTAATGTAAGAGATGTGATGGCATCACCCTGTTAAAGTGGAGGAAGAGGTTTTAAGATTGTAACTCCTGTTAGGGGAGTTGGGTAGCCATACTGTAAGATCCCAAGGTAGTGCCGCCCTTAACCAGAGTGTAGTGTGATGGGTTAGCTGTGCAGTTGTTAATTTTAGAGGGTGAAGTGTGTGCTGGCACCCAAAGAAGAGTGGCTGCTGAGTCAACTTGCCTTGGTCAGGTCAGTGATCTTCTTGTGGCACTGGGAGTGAGAGAGTTGGCTCTCAGTGCCAATGTCCCTCCTCACGGCATCAGACACATTTTTCTGTGGCTTCCTCCCATGAAGACTGAACAGTCTGTCTCTCCTTCACTCAATCACATTCAGGAGGGTTTGGAGGTAGCTATTGTAAGGAAGAGAAGCCCTTTTTGACACATTTTTCAAGCTGGACATTCAACCAGCATGCTTTGGGAAGCTGGGAACAGTGCTGATGGGGGAAAAGCTTGTTTTAAAATTAAAACCTGCTGAGCTGTGGCAAAGCAGCGAAACCAGACAGTGCTATCAAGAAGGAACAAACATTGTGTAGCTAAAGGAGACGTCTGTGTAAACAATGAGGAATTAGGCCTTGATGAGATAACACTGAACTCAATGGGCCTCTTCAATAAAATATTCTTATCAGAAAGTTTGCCAGCTAGACGGTTGAGATGCGGGCTTTAACTTTAAGTTTTACACAAAAACCGCTGTGATGAAATATGCCTTCATCAGACCTGCTTGTATTTTACCTGCTTGTATTGTGTGAACCGCACCCTTTTGTTCCTATTGTGTGTACTGGCTACGCCCCTGTCTTTTGCCATATAAAGGTCTCAGGAGCTGTATGAGTCATTCACTACCAGACGAACCCGATGTGGGAAGACCTGCTATGCTGCTATGTTCTTAGTGATTAAAAGCCTTCAGTTGAATCCTTGTCTTTGAGTCATTGATGGCATATCAACCGCAATATATTATTGGTTATCATGATCTAAGGCTATCATCGATAGGTCAATGAGGCCTTGGCAATGTAACATCCTGTCCAACATTGAAAGGAAAAGATATAAAAGAAGCTGTTAAGGTAACTTCGTTACTGCAATCGAGGGGTCAGAAGGAGAGCTGCAGTCAACAAGGAGCAACCCGACCGATGGTCGGCAGGAGAGCTGCAATCAACAGGAGCTGGCTACTTCGGGGTGATTGTATGACCATTTACTTAGAACATATTTGGGCATTGTATTGCTAGGGCATCTTTATTGCTAAGAGTAGAGTAAGAAGGGCATTGTATTGCCATTTAAATCTATAAGCGTTTTTTCTTCCTTTCCCTTTAATAAACAACCTTAAGAGCTTTTGGGTGATTCATTAATTATTTTCCTTGTAATTCACGGGTCAAAATGGACGACAAGCCTGAGAATAGGACAGTGGGACTTACACTATCACAAGAATTGTGTGCTCTTCTTCTGCTTTTCTTTGCCATGCTCTTGCCCCTCTTTTAACTGTCAGTGCCAGATCCTGCAGTGGTAGCCATTCTTCAAAAGTGAGGCAAAAGGACACGAGCCATCTCGTGCAGCTACCTGACAGTTTATGGACTGATCTAAACACTTCACAACTGACCCTCTGCATCTCAAGCCTACTGCTGCAATCTTCAGCCAGAATTGGCTTTTTGAAGACTGCAGTCTGCAATCACAGCACATTAGTCCTGTTTTACATGGAATTTGCACCAAGGGATATGCAAATGAGCAAACCCACCAAACTCAGGAATATTGAACACTGGAAGGCATCAGTGGGCACAAGTCACTGCCTGGAACCATGGGGCCAAGAAATGGCAGTATAACCTATTAGTGTCAGACAAGTGTGACAGACAATTGTGGCAGAATAGTGTGTCCGGCAAGTGTGACAGAAATAGCATAACACCAGAATACATTTGTATAGACAAAGAGGTACACAGTCAACAAATTATTTCTGAAGCGCAGTCACAAATGCAGCAGCCAACTCGTGCACTGAAAGCTCTCTAGGGAATTCGACTCACCTCCAATTGGATGCAATACTTTATTTAAGACTTGTAAACCTTAACACATTACCGTACATGAGCGACAGTTTACAGAACCAAGCAGAATGTATATATCACCCGCTCCGTCCTGGATAGACGTGTGCCTCTTGGTGCTACGTGATAGGTCTGTTCCCTACTTCATGGATGCTACCTCTCGCCTCAAAATGCTTCGACACTGAACAGCCTAAACCAATCAGCAAGTACCACACTTCCCTTATTTTCCTTTAATGTTTCTTGCTCCGATCACACTATGTGCCTGCACCAATCAGATTTCTGATCATGTCCAGTCTTTCTAGCATTGTAGCCGAGGTTCCGACTTCAATAGCAGGATACAGCTTGCTGACTTTGCTGTTCTCTACACAATAGTTGCTAACTGTGAGAGTTAGTTACTTACTTATAAATGCTATCGCCAAGCTTTCGAGCAAATTAACTCTTTCTTACAGATCCCACAAACAGTAAATGACCTGAATGACCAGTTGATCTGTTTTATGGGTATCAGTTGAGGGAAGAACGTTGCCTAGGAGACCTGGAGAATTCCCTGCCCAGGACACCTGGAGAATTCCCTGCCCTTCTTCAAATAATGCCATGCGATTTTTTTTTCCATCAGACGGAGCCTCGGTTTAACGTCGCTTCCAAAAGACGGCGCCTCCAACAATGCAGCAGTCCCTCAGTACTGCACTGGAGTGTCAGTCTAGATCAGGTGCTCAAGTCTCGAGTGGGATTTGAACCCACAACCTTCTGACTCAGTTGCGTGAGCAAGCTACCAACTGAGCCAAACTGACACTTACAAGAGAATGCTGTACCTGAGGTATTTTTTAATTAGTTAAATGAGAGAGAGAAGTATGGTTCTTTTGGGAGATTAGGACAGAAGGCGGGAATCTCGAGCGGCAGAGCGGGGCTATAAAAGGCCCCAGAGACCAGGTAAGGCCTCACAGCATCGGCAGGAAACTCGAGCGGCAGAGCGGGGCTATAAAAGGCCCCAGAGACCAGGTAAGGCCTCACAGCGTCGGCGGGAAACTCGAGCGCCAGAGCGGGGCTATAAAAGGCCCCAGAGACCAGATAAGGCCTCACAGCATCGGCGGGAAACTCGAGCGGCAGAGCGGGGCTATAAAAGGCCCCAGAGACCAGGTAAGGCCTCACAGCGTCGGCGGGAAACTCGAGCGGCAGAGCGGGGCTATAAAAGGCCCCAGAGACCAGATAAGGCCTCACAGCGTCGGCGGGAAACTCGAGCGGCAGAGTGGGGCTATAAAAGGCCCCAGAGACCAGGTAAGGCCTCACAGCGTCGGCGGGAATCTCGAGCGGCAGAGCGGGGCTATAAAAGGCCCCGGAGACCAGGTAAGGCCTCACAGCGTCAGCGGGAATCTCGAGCGGCAGAGCGGGGCTATAAAAGGCCCCGGAGACCAGGTAAGGCCTCACAGCGTCGGCGGGAATCTCGAGCGGCAGAGCGGGGCTATAAAAGGCCCCGGAGACCAGGTAAGGTTTACCAGTCTCCGAACTCGGGACTCGGAGGGAAGGAGAGAGGTAAAAAGTAATCCAAGTGTGACGTCACCAGAAAGCGGGTAAGCGATTGGTTGGTAAGTATTTCTCCCTTTTTAAGCTTAAATCTCGTTGGTTTATAGTTTCTAAGGTGTGATATTCACCATCTAGAATCGGGGCAGAGGGTATTTAAGAATAATATTAATAAATTTAATTAATTACATAGAATGGGAGATCAGGTGATGTGTTGCTGCTGCAATATGTGGGAGCTCGTGGACACCATTGATGCTCACGGTGATCACATTTGCAGTAAGTGTTGGTTGCTCGAGGAATTCCGGCTCCGTGTTGAAGAGCTGGAGTCCGAGCTTCAAACACTGAGACACATCAGGGAGGGGGAGAGTTACCTGGACTCTGTGTATCACGAGGTATTCACACCAATTAGATTAATTAATTCAGATGTAGTCCGTGGCCAGGGTCAGGATGGTGTGACTAGAAGTGAGGCAGGTACGGGGATCCAGGAGGTAGTGTTGGAGGAGCCGCAGCCCTTGCACTTGTCCAACAGGTTCGAGGCTCTTACTGCCTGTGAGGATGGGAACAGGGACTGCGGGGAAGATGAGCAACCTGGCCACAGCACCGTGGAGCGGGGGGCCATTCAAGTGGGGGGAGTTAAAAGAAATGTTGTAGGGGTAGGTGATAGTATCGTTAGGGGGATAGATAGAGTTCTTTGCAGCCGAGAGCGAGAGTCCCGAAGGCTGTGTTGCCTGCCCGGTGCCAGGGTTAAGGACATCTCCTCTGGACTGGAGAGAAACTTGGAGTGGGAGGGGGAGGATCCAGTTGTCGTGGTCCATGTTGGTACCAACAACATAGATAGGACAAGGAAGGAGGTTCTGTTGAGGGAGTTTGAGCAGCTAGGGGCCAAATTAAAAAGCAGAACCACAAGGGTAATAATCTCTGGATTATTACCTGAGCCACGAGCGAATTTGGCTAGGACAAATACAATTAGAGAGTTAAATGCGTGGCTCAAAGACTGGTGTGGGAGAAATGGGTTTTGCTTCCTGGGACACTGGCACCAGTACTGGGGCAGGAGGGAGCTGTTCCGTTGGGACGGGCTTCACTTGGCCAGTGCTGGGACTAGAGTCCTGGCGGATCATATAACTAGGGCTGTAGAGAGGGCTTTAAACTAACTAGTGGGGGGGAGGTTCCTAGAGAGCAAATAATAAAAATGACAACAGAGAAGGTCATAGACTTAGGTAGCAGTGGGGAAATTAAAAACCAGAGCGTGTCAGGAAGGGGCAGAAGGTATGGAGTAAAAGGTAAAGTAATAAAAAGGGCAAAAGCAGGAACTAAGTGTCACAAAACATATTTGAAAGTTCTCTATCTGAATGCACGTAGCATTCGTAACAAAATAGATGAGTTAATGGCACAAATAACTACATATGGGTATGATCTTGTGGCCATTACAGAAACATGGCTGCAGGGTGACAATGCCTGGGAATTAAACATACCAGGTTATTTAACGATCAGGAAGGACAGGCAGGAAGGAAGGGGAGGTGGGGTGGCTATGTTAATAAAGGAAGGAATCACTGTAATACAGAGAAATGATATTGGGTCAAAAGATCAGGATAATGAAACAGTTTGGGTGGAGGTAAGGAATAATAAGGGGAAAAAAACACTAGTGGGCGTAGTCTATAGGCCTCCGAACAGTGGCAACTCTGTTGGACGGAGTATCAATCAGGAAATAGTTGAGGCTTGTAATAAGGGAACATCTATAATTATGGGAGATTTTAACTATCATATTAATTGGACAAATCAAATTGGGCAGGGCTGCCTTGAGGATGAGTTCATTGAGTGTATTAGGGATGGGTTTCTTGAGCAGTATGTAACTGAACCGACCAGGGGGCAAGCAACCTTAGATCTGGTCCTGTGTAACGAGACAGGATTAATTAAAAATGTCCTAGTAAAGGATCCCCTTGGAATGAGTGACCATAACATGGTTGAATTCCATATTCAATTAGAGGGTGAGAAGGTTGGATCTCAAACAAGCGTGCTAAGCTTGAATAAAGGAGACTATGAAGGTATGAGAGCGGAATTGAGTAGAGTGGATTGGGAAAATAGATCAAAGGGTAAGATGATACATGATCAGTGGTGTACATTTAAGGAGTTATTTTACAACTTCCAAAAAATATATATTCCACTGAGAAGAAAAGGGTGTAAAAGAAAAGACAGCCATCCGTGGCTAAGTAAAGAAATTAAGGATAGTATTCGACTAAAAACAAGGGCCTATAAGGTAGCCAAATCTAGTGGGAGGATAGAGGATTGGGAAAACTTTAAAAGACAGCAAAAAATAACAAAAAGATTAATTAAGAAAGGGAAGATAGATTATGAAAGTAAATTAGCAAAAAATATCAAAACAGATAGTAAGAGTTTTTATAGTTATATAAAAAGAAAAAGGGTGGCTAAAGTAAATGTTGGTCCCTTAGAGGATGAGACTGGGAAATTAATGGTGGGAAATATGGAGATGGCAAAAACACTGAATGAATATTTTGTATCAGTCTTTACAGTAGAGGACACTAAGAATATCCCAACACTGGACAAACAGGGGGCTATAGGGGGGGAGGAGCTAAACACAATCAAAATCACTAAGGAAGTGATACTCGGTAAAATAATGGGACTCAAGGCGGATAAATCACCTGGACCGGATGGCTTACATCCTAGGGTCTTGAGGGAAGTGGCAGTAGGGATTGTGGATGCATTGGTAATAATTTTCCAAAACTCCCTGGACTTGGCAAAGGTCCCGGCAGACTGGAAAACTGCTAATGTAACACCCTTATTTAAAAAGGGCAGTAGACAGAAGGCTAGAAACTATAGACCGGTTAGCCTAACATCTGTGGTAGGTAAAATTTTGGAGTCCATTATTAAGGAGACAGTAACAGGACATTTGGATAATCATAATTTAATAGGACAAAGTCAGCATGGTTTTATGAAGGGGAAGTCATGTTTGACAAATTTGCTGGAGTTCTTTGAGGAAGTAACATATAGGGTGGATAAAGGGGAACCAGTGGACGTAGTGTATTTAGACTTCCAAAAGGCATTTGACAAGGTGCCACACAAAAGACTATTGCTTAAGATAAAAAATCACAGGATTGGGGGTAATATTCTGGCATGGATAGAGGATTGGCTATCTAACAGAAGGCAGAGAGTTGGGATAAATGGTTCATTCTCAGACTGGCAATCAGTAACTAGTGGTGTTCCGCAGGGGTCAGTGCTGGGTCCCCAACTCTTTACAATCTATATTAACGATTTGGAGGAGGGGACCGAGTGTAACATATCAAAGTTTGCAGATGATACTAAGATGGGAGGGAAAGTAGTGAGTGAGGAGGACATAAAAAACCTGCAAGGGGACATAGACAGGCTAAGTAAGTGGGCAGAGATTTGGCAGATGGAATACAATACTGGAAAGTGTGAGGTTATGCACTTTGGCAGGAAAAATCGTAGAGCAAGTTATTATCTTAATGGCAAGAAAGTGGAAAGTACTGAAGTACAAAGGGATCTGGGGGTCCTGGTGCACGAAACTCAAAAGGTTAGTATGCAGGTGCAGCAAGTGATTAAGAAGGCCAATGGAATGTTGGCTTTCATTGCTAGGGGGATAGAATATAAAAACAGGGAGGTATTGCTTCAGTTGTACAAGGTATTGGTGAGACCGCACCTGGAATACTGCGTACAGTTTTGGTGTCCATACTTAAGAAAGGACATACTTGCTCTCGAGTCAGTACAAAGAAGGTTCACTCGGTTAATCCCGGGGATGAGGGGATGGACATATGAGGAGAGGTTGAGTAGATTGGGACTCTACTCATTGGAGTTCAGAAGAATGAGAGGCGATCTTATTGAAACATATAAGATTGTGAAGGGGTTGGATCGGGTGGATGCGGGGAGGATGTTCCCGATGATGGGTGAAATTAGAACTAGGGGGCATAGTCTTAGAATAAGGGGCTGCTCTTTCAAAACTGAGATGAGGAGGAACTACTTCACTCAGAGGGTGGTAGGTCCATAGAATATGCTGCCCCAAAAAGCTGTAGAAGCTACATCATTACATAAATTTAAAACAGAAATAGACAGTTTCCTAGAAGTAAAGGTAATTAAGGGTTACGGGGAGCGGGCAGGAAATTGGACATGAGTCTAGGTTCGGATCGGACATGGCCCTGTGGGTAGCGGAGCGGGCCCAGGGGCCGTGTAGCCTGATCCTGCTCCTATTTCGTGTGTCTAATTCTGTTAGATTCAGGAGATGGTTCTGTGATAGTGGATTGGCGGTTAGGATCAGGTCAGCCATGATCTTATTGAATGGCAGAGCAGGCTCGAGGGGCCGATTGGCCTACTCCTGCTCCTAATTCTTATGTTCTTATAAAATCCCTCTGATAGATTGGCAAATCTCCAGAGAGTGTAACTCCTTGATACCTGTTTCTCTACATTAAATTACATTCCTTCTGCTTCCTCATACCATAAATAAAACAGTCCCCAACTAAAGTGGAATTGACCATAATTTCACGTGTCACTTTTGTTCTTTCACTCACTGGTTTGGAAATGGCTGCTCCCGCAAACAAAATGGTTGCCATGTTTCTTCAAACATGAAAATACTTATTTTTTTCCCCCACTGACCCTGGCGCCACGTTCTCTGTTTGTTGGCGCTGAATGTGATCCTGCAAGAATGTGTCTTGGTGCCAGTTACAAGTTCAGGGTCCCGCCTTAGATATTGTAGCAGTGCGAGTCACTCCTGTAAGCAATTTGAAGGTCTTACACTTAAGGGTATACCTGTACTGCCCAATGTCTAATTATATGATAGCATAACCCATACAATAGCACCTCCTTGTTACATTAACTGGATAGTCGTGTCTTTCGCATGTGCTTTTTCCAATTTCTTCAAAGGCAAGCTGAGAAAACAATTGGTGAGATGAGGTCCAAATATGAATCGTTAAGCTGTTTTTATTTCAGAATGAATGAACATACAGAGCAACAGTTATGATCAGATTCACTTAGCTCAATCATTACAATTTGTCTTCATGGAATAATACAAAATAATGAACACGCTTTGCTTCCCCACATCAGTGGTGGATCTTTATTGACTTAAAACAAAATATCCTCCTGAATGCTAAACTTTTGAGCCTGGACAAATCTTGCCTTTATAGCTTTCTGCTTAAAGCCTGATTGACTCCACAGCCTTTGCTGGACCTGACTGACTGTGTTTCTGCCCCCTGTATTCACAGCCAGAAGAGATCAGAGCCTTCCAAACACAATGGATGAGGTGTTTATCAATTGCTAACAAATTGATTATTATTTAGTCTTTGTGGAAAATAACTTTCATTACCATAATAACTTCATTTCATCTTGTGATTTGTCCCCCCAATCTTGTATGAATACACTTTGCTTTTAACCCGCAACATTCGAAAGTAACTCTTTTTCAAAATGGTAAACAAATCCTGAACCGTGAGGGTGCAGTATTGTCATGTGAGGATAAAGTTAAATGAGCAGCCAGTGAAAATGTAATTGTTAAAATAATTAGCAGCACCAATTCTAGTTGCTTGCACAATGGCCTTCAGCCATCACCTCCCACAGAGTAGATCTTGTGTAATCAATGGCAACCTCAAAATAGACCTGCTCGATTCTTTCAGACTAGGTGCCCAGAAGACCATGTATTCACGGCGGTTGGCAAGATCCAGCTACTTGAGAGCGAGCAAGTAATCTGGGCAATTTTAACTGCCCACCCGCCCGGTTTCCAACTCTTTGTGTGCAAACAGCGCAGCGTGGGATCACAGCGCAGATAGCTCTCTCTCCCAAGACCTCGGCTGCAACATAAAAGCAGCATCTGTGTCACACTTCTT
The DNA here is from genome assembly GCF_052327205.1 of Somniosus microcephalus. Taxonomy (NCBI): domain Eukaryota; kingdom Metazoa; phylum Chordata; class Chondrichthyes; order Squaliformes; family Somniosidae; genus Somniosus; species Somniosus microcephalus. Next base: position 21,510,316 of record NC_141002.1, on the reverse strand, counting down.
TGTATCTAAAAGCATCCAGGGTTTAAGCTGGATCCTTTTTTTTTTCCAGGTGTTGATGGATCTGCTCTGTGGCTATTTCAGATTTCCAGCATTTATCATTTATTTCTTTCTCACCAAAGCGCTAAGCCCAGCTAAAGAAACCCACCACTATCCAGGACAAAGCAGTCCACTTGTTCGGCACCCCATCCACCGGCTTAAACATCCACTCCTTCCACCATCGGTGCACCGCGGCTACAGTGTGTACTATCAGCTGAACACACTGCAACAACTCACTGAGGCTTCTTTGGCAGCACCACCCCCTCCCCTCCAGAAGGACAAGGGCAGCAGGTGCATGGGAACACCATCACCTCCAAGTTCCCCTCCAAGAGTCTCACCATCCAGAAGCCATTCCTTCATCGTCGCTGGGTCGAAATCCTGGAACTCCCTCCCTAACAGCACTGTGGGAGTACCTTCACCAAAGGGACTGCAGCGGTTCAAGAAGCTGGCTCACCACCACCTTCTCTGGGGCAACTAGGGGTGGGCAATAAATGCCGACATTGCCAGTGACGCCCACATCCCGAAAATTAAACAAATACAGACTTGGACTCACAAGAGGCGAGAGTCTGAGGGTACGGTCACACTGCCACTTTTGTGCTGATGCAAGGCAAAAGTGGCAGTAAAAATAGCCTCTCCTGCACAGTAAACTGCAGGAGACCAACCCGAGCTCCGAGATAAGAGACTCCCTCCAGAAGGCCTTCTCAGGCTAGTTGGTGTCTCCAAAGAGTGCAGTATGACTCCAGTCTGAAAGTCACTTGGATGTAAAAGATCCCATGGCACTCCCCCATTGCCTTGGCCAATATTTATCCCTCAACCAACCTCATTAAAACAGATTATATGGTCAATATCACATTTGTTTTGTGGGCGCTTGCTGTGCGCAATTTGGCTGCCGCATTTCCTACATTACAACAGTGACTGCACTACAAAAAGTACTGCATTGGCTGTAAAGTGCTTTGGAAGGTCCGGAGGATGTGAAAGGCGCTATATAAATGCTCAGGAAACAGCCCAGGAGTCAGTCAGCTCAGATCCAAATTAAAAAAAAGCAAAGTGGGTGAAAGTCTAAAGCACATTTATTTTCCCATTTGTTTATTTTTTTCCGATACAAAATCAGTAAGCTCTTAATGGTGATACAGAACAGCGAGGCATAGCAGAAACCTTTCCGTCCAACTGCACGCCATCTCATGCAAAGAGAAATCTCACATCCAGATCACCAGCACTCGAAATTAACTTGGTTCGACCAGCCCCATTAACAATTCTTTCAAAGGAAACCCATTAGCAAGTTGAATCTGCCGAGAATAAAAAGTCCCTCACACTGTTTTCTGGCTCCGGCCCTACTTCAGAAGTAAATTGCGAGGAAAAAAATTTGATGGCTCCCAAAATATTGATTTCTAAAGAGGCATTTTGCAAACAGCAGTTAATTTCGAAGGTGGTGTCAAAATAGCCTCTCCTGCACAGTAAGCTGTTACTGGAGGAGCACACTGCAATATTGGAGGTGAGATATCCCGGTTAGTTAGAAACAGATTACTATCACAGCCAGTGAGTTTGTAGCTTTACAAATTGGCAGCATAAAATACAGTGAAAAAAAAACCTGTTCAGTAAATAGAGTTGCCAACTCTGGTCAGATGCATTCCTGAAGGTTTCATCACATGATCATCTGCCTCCAATTGCCCCCACCCAGTCAAACAGCCTTTTCTCCCCCATCTCCAATATTTTTAGAACTAATAAACTAAAAGCGTTCAAAGAAAATGAAGAAAACACACATTTATTCAATGTGACCTCTAGGATTTTTCTCCAGGGTTGCTCGCAGCAAAGTCCTGGAGACTCCAGGGCAATCCTGGAGGGTTGGCAACCCTACCAGCAAACCCCATGCACTCGATCGATGATACACCACTTCATAAACAATACAAACCGAGCTGCACTGGAGCAATCTAGAAGCCTGTGGCATCGGCAAGTCAAAGTATATTTACAAAATACAACACAATATCTACAACAACAAAAAAAAGCTTCATTAAACTTGATGCAAGTTATGAAAAAAAAATCAATGGCAAACAAACAACATTCTTGCAACCAAGAGTTTGTAATCCCAATTCGTTTTATCCCTTGTGTTTCTTGACTAACGCCCTGAAAAGGTTTTGTGTTTGGTTAGTCCAAATCAGTCAGAACAAAAAAAACATTACTTTTAGATTAAAACGAGAGGCCACGTCTGTCAAGTTTCTTTTCAATTTGGATCTTAAAAGGCTGTAAAACTAACAGTAATAACAAGTAGAAATGACCATCAGGCGTTGTATTAAACTGTCGTGCATTGCACCATTGTGTTAAAATGTTCATGTAATGTGTGGCTAAGTTTAATTTACAAAAAAAGGCGTGTAAGGCTTCGAGAGGTTTAGTGTGCTCATATCGATAGTGTGTGATTTGTGCCCGTCAGTGTGGTGATACAAGAACGTCCCAGTTCTATAATAATTGGATAAAATACTCCATCTTGTTTTCTCCCTCAAAAGAAAAGGAACTACAACATTATGGTACAAACCAGGGGCTCAATCACCATCCCAACACATTCCACTTCAAATCTTTCACTTGGGATTCAATACAATCAGCTCCCCTCCCACGTTTTTTTTGCTGTCTTGCAAAAAAATAGACACAAACTGTTGTTATACATTCAAAGAAAAAAGGTCATTACCATCTTCACAACAATGTCCCGCAGACATTGGTGAGCTCTAGAATACCAATCGAACACCGACGACAAGACGAGATTCATTTTCAGTCACTGCACTGTGCACTTTAGAAACAAATATTATACAGACCACTTTCATCACAGCATACACTCATCTATCTTAGGTGGCAGTGAGATACACGTTGTTCTCATGCACTAGGTTAGCGCAAACCAATAGGACACGAAGAAGTGAACCCAACAGATAACGTGCCAAGTCCAGCTCTATATACAGGAGATGAAATTCTGTTCCAGATTAGTGTACAATATTTCCCAATCGCTCTCTGCTCAGCTGCATTCCCGAAAGCTCACATTAGGTTTTTCTCTCCTTTCACTGTTTTGTTCATCTACACACTCAGGACCTTTAGGCACTAGCTTCCCATCATTCCTTTATTTCTTAACGTGCATGTGATGACAAGTCAGGAGATAAGTGTGAATGGATAAACTCTACAATTTATTGGTGCATGGGCGTTGGATGATTCCACGTTTCCCCCCCCAACCCCGCGCGTTAGACAAAGGAGTTCATGGCATTGACCGGGGACGGGGCCTCGGAGCTTTCGTTGCCCTCCACCGCTTCCTTTTCCTTCTTCCCGCTGTACTGTCCAATAAAAGAGCCATCTTCGTTGAACTGCCCTTCCCCACCTTCGCCGTAGTCAACCAAGCTGTCATCACTCACGCCCTTCTTAACCGTCCCGTCGGAAGGCGTCCGGCTACCTTTAAGTGGTTTATGGTCCTCCGTGTCACTGGAAAGGAGGATAACATTTAATAAAGGTGCAAGTTTTAAAAGGTGAATACAACAGACAGCAAAACTGTTAACTTACAGCAAGATCAATATACGTACTAGCAAACGTATGCATTACCAGAGTCAACCATCTGAACGAACTGGGAAGCCATTCTAATAAGGCATAATCCATTACATTACATAATATCTCTAGTGTGAGGGATTACCATACATCATCCAGTCTGATGAATCTCATATCCCACTCCATTTACAACCAGCGGGTTACAATTCCAATTCAAAACGTTTCAAGATAGGAAGGAATCATGGAAATGAAAGTGAGCAGCTCATGGAGTGACATGTTTCGCTATCGAGGAAAGGATGACAGCATTTATCAAACGGGGAATGGCATTTGGAATATCCTTTTCTAGCCCAGGGTGAACCTACAGCCGTGGCCAGATGTTACTGCTCTCAATGGTCGTTCCAATGACCAAGATTTCCATTCAGATTGTAACTGGAGCCTAGGTTCTTTACTGTCCTGTCGGGCCACTTATAACTGGCACTGCCGATCGACTGAGATGCAAAGTAGCAAAAAATATTAGTCAGCGGGTTCAAGGGTACATTTGGCACCTTTGGGCTGGAAAAGGGATGATGCTAGTCGGCGGTTAGTTAGCAGGAAGAGTCATCAGCGGGTGGGTTACATGAAATTGGGAAAGGAAATGGAGACTGTTCTGAAATGAAGAGAGTTTGTATTGAGTTCATTCCATGAAGTAGAAAGGTTAAGCAAATGCTGTAGGGGCATTCAAGTCATTCGGTGTTACTCAAGGCATGCCAGACTTTCAGTTGCCACCTTACCTTTCCAGAGACCTACATTTTCCATTAAAGAATGCAGAAGAAACAAATGAAAACAGTCAGAAGAAGCAGCAAGGTCGGTCTGTTGTCAGGTGCGCGTAATTCTTGGACAACCGGCCCAGTTTTTAATAGGAGAGTACATCTAAAAGCTGCATTAGTAACAGGGAAGAGAAGAGACCAACGGAAGCCAAACACATTTGAATACAATCCTTGCTATCCCACACTGCTAGCCACTGGCGTTGCTCCATGGGCAGTCGAGGAAGACCTGAATGCTGATCTGACTGAGGAATGGCTGATGTGCTCGCCACGCTTAGGGACCATTATGAGTTCAGGAGGACTCCCTCTACGATTTTGCAAGAGATTCTGTGCAGGTCTCCGTGGATCCCGACACCTTCCAACCAAACGCAATTCTTCCCCATTACGGGTAGAAAGAAGTGGAAGCCCAGCAATTTATTTTCAACTGAAGGACCAAACCTAACCGTGGTGCTATAAAAAAGGCAAAATGCATCAGCAGTAATTTTTTAAGAAACAAAATTCACAGCAGCTTTGGCTACCATCAAGAACAACAAGTGAAGTTGCCTGCATTGATTATGTTCAACCGCAGTCTATTCCTTGATAAAGAAGGACTTGCATTTATATAGTGCCCTTCATGACCCAAAGCCCTTTACAGCCAATGAAGTACTTTTTGAAGTGTAGTCACTGCAAGCTCCCACAAACAGCAATGTGATAATGACCAGATAATCTGTTTTAGTGGTGCTGGTTTTAGTTTCAAGGACATTAAGACTCACTAATGTCAACTCAATGCGTGCACAATTTACTAACCAAAATTCTGGGGTTCAACTGGCTTTGCTGGGAGTGCCTATCACTTTCCAGGAAGTGATAGGCACAGTGATGTGCATTGAGCATCAGGTAGACCGAGGGAAGGGAATGAAGGACAGGCACATGGGCAGAAAGAAGGAAGAATCCCTTACTAATAGAAGCATCGTTAGCTCCCCTAATGGACACAGCCTTTGGTGAAGCATGACGCCATACAGACCATAATAATCCAGGTTGCAACTCCCAGCCTGTGCTGAGTTAATTCAGCTCGGCCAGGACACCAGGGGAGGTGCAATCATTGGCCTCAGAGCCCATGGGGTGAAATCACGCAGGCTTCCCAGCGACCACTCCTGCGAACTGCATGCAAGTGGATGCCAGGGGAGGACAGGACCAGGCCCAGCTGTGATGCCCCCTAAGGTCGACCAGCCTGCCAACACTGACCGTCGAGGTTCACACATGAAGAATGTGCGATTGGGCGGGTTGGGGCTGTTCCCCCACCCCCCCCCCCCCCCCCTCACCACCACCACAAGAATCAAAGCCACTCGGCAATGAAGAAAAGCAGCAAGCATTGGAATAAGAGTGGTCTTGTGGAGCACTGATAGTACTTCAAAGACCCAGTGTGGAGGGGCCAATAACTTCAGACAGCCAGAGCTCTGCTCCTAGCCCCAGTCACGTTAATCTTTTGCTAATTACTAAACAGCTGTCTTCAACATGATGATGCATATTTTTAGAGATCTGGGCTATTTTTAATTCCTGCTGCCAATTTTTTTAAGAATGGACTCATTTGCAAAAGAAAATACACTCTCAATTAGAATTAAATGTTTTCACTTCAGAGGATGACAAAGAAAGGAGAGGAAGGAAAAGAAATGGAAATAGAAGAGTGACTAACATCGCCCCCCTTATAGAAAGTCCTTCCAGAAGGCTTCAAGCACAGTTCAGGAAATAGTGCTAGAAACATTGAGAACAGAATTTAGTGGGTCAAGTGATTAAACAATAACTAGAGTTCAATTTCTGCCCTTTCTCTCCTGTAGGTGTGAACTCACATTGGGGTAGAGTTCAAGAGGTGTTCGTCAACCATTGATGACTGGGCCAGGTGGCCAATTATCATGTATGAATGTAGAAGCTGTTCAACTATTGAAGGAATCACAACAAGACTTGATCCTATCTTTACTCCTCCAAATCTGGCCTCTTGAGCATCCCCGATTTTAATCGCTCCACCATTGGCAACCGTGCCTTTAGCTGTCAATGCCTTAAGCTCTGGAACTCCCTCCCTAAACCTCTCCACCTCTCTTTCCTTCTTTAAGATGCTCCTTAAAACCAACCTCTTGGATCAAGCTTTTAGTCATCTGTCCTAATATCTCCTTTGGCTCAGTGTCAAATTTTATTTGAAAACGCTCCTGTGAAGCTCCTTGGGCTATTTTACTATGTCAAAGGTGCTATGTAAATAAAGTTGTTGTTGTTACCTGATGGCCACATGCTCTCTTTCCAGCAATTGTCACTGGATAAGCAGGAACACTGATTTACCCATTCCTATCCAGGGGCACTGAAGCCCCCAATGCTGCCTTGGCTGAGATCAGGGAACTCAGCACAGACCGAATCTGGGGCCTTTCGGTCTGTACGGCACGTTATCTTTATCTAGAACCAAGGGCCACAACCTCATGATAAAGGGTCGGCCATTCAGGACTGAGATGAGAAGACATTTCTTCACACAGAGGGTGGTGAATCTTTGGAATTCTCTACCCCAGAGGGCTGTGGAGGCTCAGTCATTGGGTATATTCAAAACAGAAGTCGATAGATTTCTGACTAGTAAGGGCATCAAGGGATATGGCGATAGGGCCGGTGAATGGAGTTGAGGCAGAAGATCAGCCATGATCTCATTGAATGGCGGAGTAGGCTCGAGGGGCTCCTATTTCTTATATTTTTATGTTCTAACTCAACTATTGGTGCCCCTCAAAGTTTGACCATTACAACTGCACACCTGAATTCCCAAAGTGCGCTCCCATCACGTAAAGCTCTGCAGTGGGAGGGCTAAATCAGAGACTTTATCTGAGAAGTTGATGGTGGGCCTTCTTCTTGAGCCACTGGTAATGGTTTAGATACAACTGAGTGGCTTGCTGGGCCCCTTGAGCGGGCAGCTGAGAGCCAACCACTTTGGTGTAGGACCAGAGTCACGTATAGGCCAGACAGGGTAATGTTCCCTAAAGGACATTAGTGAACCAGTTGGGTTTTTATGATAATCTGACAGTCACTTTTACTCATAACAGATTTTTATTTCCAGATTTTTTTTTTTTGCAGCTGAATTTCAATTTTCAAACTGCCACTGTGGCACACTTCAAAAGTACTTCAATGGCTGTAAAGCGCTCTGGGACATCGAAGTCGTGAAAGGCGCTATATATAAATGCAAATTTTTCTTTCTTTTCTTTCAGTGTCAGTTTTGTGTGTGAACTCGTGTGGATCGAGACTGCTCAAACATATTTCATGTAGGACCCTTACTGCCAGAAGACAGAAAAGTCCCAAAAATATTTAACACACTTCCCAAATATGATAGATAGCATAAAATGTTTATTAGATGTGCTGGTGACACGTAGTGACAGAGTATTAGCACTGCACCAATATTTTCATGATCACAATGGGTTGCCCGATTTGGGCATGGCTGATTCTATTACAGGAAACTTTTTTTTATCCGGCACCGACGGGACCGACGTGGTGCCGGTTCATCAAAAATTCCGGATAACCGAAAGCTATAGTAAAAGATACGGAGCTGAGAGCTCCGTATAAAGCAACAAACCCTGTTGCTTAGCAACAGGTTCAGAACAATGGCCACAAGTTCCAAGTGTCTCTGTAGCTTAGCAACAGCTGCAGCCACACCCTTGCACAGCAACAGATGGAGGAAGGCAATTAATAAAACTCACCTGAACCTACTCCTGAATTTTGCCGGTTAACCGAGATTTCCGGTTATTTGGGTGCCGGTAAATCGAAAGTTTCCTGTACATCCAACTGGAATGTCATGAGCCTACAAGATGCTTAGATGTTTGGCTACAAACAGGTCAGGAGTAAATTCGAGACGTGTTAGTCAGGGATTGAATTGTGTATTGTTGGCAGGAGCACAGTGTACAGAAAAGCCCCAAGCCTAAAGGCTCCATGACTTGAATGTATCTCCTGCCCAGCTTTTTATGCCCAACTATACTGTCAACTCTTCCTTCTCCCCTTGCCCTCAGCTCCACACAGCTACCCGAGTTATAATTTACTCCCAATTTTCCTTTTGAAGATTGGGAATTTACATTGGGTGTTTTGCAGTAAGTAGATGGGTCTGACATACTAATAGGTCTGTCAACACTGACTCAAAATCCCTCTCTTGTCAAACAATGGACCAGATCAAGGGTGCTGTACAATATTGGGTGCTGGCATTCATCGATAACCTTGGGCATCTCAAGCAACAGTGCAATCTCTGTTGAACATGAAGACAGATTGGCAGATCTTTCTTGTTCCAATATCTTAACTTGCCTCAGTCAGCACACCACACTTCACCTCAGTGATTAGAGAAGCACCTTCCCTGAGAAGGAAAGAAACTGGGGGGAAAAAATGTGTGTATTTTTCTTTTTCCTCATCAGATTTCTCCCCTCCCATCCTTTCCCTTTTATTTGTCCTCTCGCCCTCCCCCCTTCGCTCTCATTTCTTCACCTCTCCTCTCAAAGGCGCTAACTTCTACTGGGGTGGGGTTCCACAGAGACCTTATTCACACGCAAGGCAAAACACCGGTCGATGGTCAGTGATCTGAAGAAGGAAGCACAACGCATCTGAGGGAGGAGCCAAATTAATGGGGGACTAATGGGAGGGGGAAGAAAACGAATCAGCTGAGGGGAGGAGCATCGACTGTGTACTGTGACAGGGGCTAATGTGAAAGTCTGAATGAGGAGAATTTAAAAGTTGTTTAATTATGCAAATTGGTGAATTTATTACTCAAACTGACAAAATTATGAAGTGAAATTCTTCATCTTCTTGATTTATGATTGACAGAAACTATTTTTAGTCATTTAAATTTCAAACAACACTTTCTGCTGGATGAAGTCTCACTTGAAACTGTGATTAGGATTATATTGTTAAGCGGAATATATATGCAAAATTCTGGTTTGTACTTTGCAATTTTTCTCGCTTGTGTTAGAATTCTCTCAATCAGTTGGGTTACAATTCCATTTTTTTGTATTTAAGGATTGCTCAAAGAATATTCTCGAAACCAAACCTCCCTGCTCCAAACTCTCTAGCTTTACCAGTTCAGGTTGTCCTCACTTTCTAATTTTGATTGTCCATTCCCCAGACAGGTCATTGGTCAAACACAATGCATGGTGCAGAACTGAGCCACACAGGCCATGAAGATGGCAGGTTTATTTCCTGGTCTGTGCCAAGTGAGTTGATCTCAGCTAACGTAACATTAAAGGCACCAGCATCTTCGTGTTTAGCAGGGGGAAAGTCTTGCTCCTGGTTGGTATCCAAAATCCCTGCTAAAAGTGTGCCATGTGTAGGATAGGCCTGGACCTAGCTGTGATGTGAAGTGTGTCAGGTGTAGGATAGGCCTGGGCCTAGCTGTGATGTGAAGTGTGCCAGGTGTAGGATAGGCCTGGGCCTAGCAGTGATGTGAAGTGTTCCAGGTGTAGGATGGGCCTGGGCCTAGTTGTGATGTGAAGTGTGCCAGGTGTAGGATGAGCCTGGGCCTAGCTGTGATGTAAAGTGTGTCAGGTGTAGGATAGGCCTGGGCCTAGCTGTGATGTGAAGTGTGTCAGGTGTAGGATAGGCCTGGGCCTAGCTGTGATGTGAAGTGTGTCAGGTGTAGGATAGGTCTGGGCCTAGCTGTGATGTGAAGTGTGCCAGGTGTAGGATGAGCCTGGGCCTAGCTGTGATGTGAAGTGTGCCAGGTGTAGGATGAGCCTGGGCCTAGCTGTGATGTGAAGTGTGCCAGGTGTAGGATAGGCCTGGGCCTAGCAGTGATGTGAAGTGTTCCAGCTGTAGGATAGGCCTGGGCCTAGCTGTGATGTGAAGTGTGCCATGTGTAGGATAGGCCTGGACCTAGCTGTGATGTGAAGTGTGTCAGGTGTAGGATAGGCCTGGACCTAGCTGTGATGTGAAGTGTGTCAGGTGTAGGATAGGCCTGGGCCTAGCTGTGATGTGAAGTGTGTCAGGTGTAGGATAGGCCTGGGCCTAGCTGCGACGTGAAGTGTGTCAGGTGTAGGATAGGCCTGGGCCTAGCTGTGATGTGAAGTGTGCCAGGTGTAGGATAGGCCTGGGCCTAGCTGTGATGTGAAGTGTTCCAGGTGTATGATGAGCCTGGGCCTAGCTGTGATGTGAAGTGTGTCAGGTGTAGGATAGGCCTGGGCCTAGCTGTGATGCGTAGTGTTCCAGGTGTAGGATGAGCCTGGGCCTAGCTGTGATGTGAAGTGTGCCAGGTGTAGGATAGGCCTGGGCCTAGCTGTGATGCAAAGTGTGCCAGGTGTAGGATAGGCCTGGGCCTAGCTGTGATGTGAAGTGTGCCAGGTGTAGGATAGGCCTGGGCCTAGCTGTGATGTGAAGTGTACCAGGTGTAGGATAGGCCTGGGCCTAGCTGTGGTGTGAAGTGTGCCAGGTGTAGGATAGGCCTGGGCCTAGCTGTGATGTGAAGTGTGCCAGGTGTAGGATGAGCCTGGGCCTAGCTGTGGTGTGAAGTGTGCCAGGTGTAGGTTAGGCCTGGGCCTAGCTGTGATGTGAAGTGTGCCAGGTGTAGGATAGGCCTGGGCCTAGCTGTGGTGTGAAGTGTGCCAGGTGTAGGATAGGCCTGGGCCTAGCTGTGATGTGAAGTGTGCCAGGTGTAGGTTAGGCCTGGGCCTAGCTGTGATGTGAAGTGTGTCAGGTGTAGGATAGGCCTGGGCCTAGCTGTGATGTGAAGTGTGCCAGGTGTAGGTTAGGCCTGGGCCTAGCTGTGATGTGAAGTGTGCCAGGTGTAGGATAGGCCTGGGCCTAGCTGTGATGTGAAGTGTGTCAGGTGTTGGATAGGCCTGGGCCTAGCTGTGATGTGAAGTGTGCCAGGTGTAGGATAGGCCTGGGCCTAGCTGTGATGTGAAGTGTGCCAGGTGTAGGATAGGCCTGGGCCTAGCTGTGATGTGAAGTGTGCCAGGTGTAGGATAGGCCTGGGCCTAGCTGTGATGTGAAGTGTGCCAGGTGTAGGATAGGCCTGGGCCTAGCTGTGATGTGAAGTGTGCCAGGTGTAGGATAGGCCTGGGCCTAGCTGTGATGTGAAGTGTGCCAGGTGTAGGTTAGGCCTGGGCCTAGCTGTGATGTGAAGTGTGCCAGGTGTAGGATAGGCCTGGGCCTAGCTGTGATGGTCACTGTGGTTGCTAAGCTGGCTAATAACTCAATATCTCAACGGTTTGGACGAGGTGAGAGGAAGGCCTTGCACATTGCATTGTGCCGACAGCACCAATTACAGCTTTCAGAAGTGGAAGGGGAGGAAATTGGAAGGAAAGTTAGAGGATAAATATAAGGGGCAAATTTTTGTTTTCTCCCTCTGGGTGGTAATCAGGCCCATTGCAGAATCTGCCCTGATTTTCACCTCTTTGAAATCAATGGGATGAAAATCGAGCGGGTTCTACAACGAGCGGGTGATGCGCTCCGCCAGGGAAAGGGCGTGGGCAGAGAAGATGAAAAGTCACCTCACAGTCCTTTAGAAGAAAAAGCTGGCTGTGGCATATGTGGCGAGAGGGCCTGTAACCCCAATGATCTTTGGCATGGTCAGATCATCCTGCTCAATCTCTGAGGAAGCGCCTCCATTCTGTCTGCCAATTAAACAAACCAAGCCCAAACACAGTGCACTCTATCTAACAGTGCAGCTGTGCCCCAGGAGCGTTTAAAACGTATTAACAGGAACAGCCGCGACATGGCCTGGTCTTTACATTTACACCTGGTGTCTGGGTTAGGCTGGGAGGGATTCCCGCAAGCTCCAGGTATTTAGGCTCATTAGCTGCAACTGGATTGAGAAACAAGGGAACAGGACTAGGCCATTCAGCCCCTCGAGCTTGTTCCGTCATTCAAATAGATCAAGGCTGATCTGTATCTTAAATCCATCTACCCACCTTGGTTCCAGATCCCTTACACCCTTACGTAAAAAAGGTCTATCTCAATTTTGAAATTTTCAATTGACCGAGTCTCGACAGCTTTTTTGGCAGCATGAGTTCGCGAGTTCCACCAGCCTTTGTGTGAAGAAGTGTTTCCTGACATCACCCCTGATCAGCCTAGCTCTAATTTTAAGATTATGTCCTTATGGACTCCCCCATCAGAGGAAATAGTTTCTCTCCATCTACTCAATCAAATCCTTTCATCATCTTAAAACAACTAGATCTTCTACACTCAAGGCAATACAAGTCTGGTCTATTTAACCCTTTTAGCCCCGGTGTCATTCTGGTGAATCTGCGCTGCACCCCCTCCAAGGCCAGTATATCTTTCCTGAGGTGCGGTGCCCAGAACTGAATGCAGTGCTCCAGATGGGGGCTAAACAAAGCTTTATATAACTGCAGCAAAGATTCCACCTCTTTGTATTCCAGTCCTCTTGAGATAAAGGCCAACAGTCCATTCGCCTTTTTGATTATTTTTTTGTAGCTGCCCGCTAGCTATTAGTGATTTCTGTGCATAGACCCCTAAATCTCTGCTCCTCCACAGTTCCTAGCTTCTTGCCATTTTTAAAGTACTCTGATCTGTCTTTGTTGGGTCCAAAGTGGATTGACCTCACATTTCCTTACATGTAGAGGAATTTAGATTTAGAGGAATCCTTATATCAAAAAAAATATTAGTTCTGGATAACCCCGATAGTTCAGCTGGTTAAAGCAGTGTGTAGGAGGGTCCCAGGTTCGATGCCCAGTATGTACAGAGTTAGATGATCTCAGTCAGGGGTGCTAGGATCAGCCTCAACGCTCCTGGTTTAGGAAGGGGCCAAATCAGCTATGGTTCGCACTCTGACGCCTCTTGGCAAGCACACTTGTGGACCTCGAGGGAGGAGAGGACTTGGCTGCGACGCCAACCATAGCCGAATAGCCTGTGGCCAACTGGAGGGTGAGCAATGACCATGGAAGTGTGCCACCCAGGCAGGAGGTAATGTCTTAGAGACAGGAGGAGAGGGCTGAAAATTTGTGAATCAAAAATGGAGAAAAACAGGTCAGTTGTGTGTGTCTGTGTGTGGGCGTGTGCGTGGTCTTTGGGACTCGTTCTATTTTGATAACTCCTGTAGATGTAAAGTGCTGAAAACAAGCTCATGTTCTGCAAGAAATCAGTTCCCAGAGGTTTAATCAACGATAGCAGAATCAAGTTAAAAGTCCAACATATTTAGTTGAGTTTCAGCTTTCCAGACAAGCAACATTATCGGCCAAGAACATTACACTCTGTCTTAGCACTAACACATTTACCTTTTATTTCCATTAGGGTGCAACAATATCCATTTTCTTTTAATCTTTCCCTCCCTCTCTCTCTCCCCCCCCCCCCCCCCACCCTGAATATGTTGGCCCGTGCTGGGGTCTGGCCCCAGAGGCACCGATATCGCTCTAGTATCCCACCCATCCGAACATTTTTCATCTACGAAGCTAGAGAGGGAGCACTGGCAAGTTAGTCGACTGTGGAAGGCGTCACAGCCAAGCTCACCCCTGTCCCCTTCCAGCACTGGACAACAATCCAGTGTGGGAACTTTGGCTTATTTTTCTCCCTCCTGAACCCAGGGTAGGTGAGGCTAAAGGTAGCACCCTTTGAGAGACCCACTGAGATTAGCTAACTCAGCACACACGGGGAATCACATCTGATCGCTTTGTAAACAGTGCATGTCCCCACTAGGCTATGGAGGGAGTATATCCTTTGATCCAGGTAGAAAGTTACAGGTAAAATCTTGGAAGAACTTTTGCGACTTCCCTTTCTGTTGTCCCGATTCCCTCCAAGTGAGCTGGCCACTACCTCGGCCTGTCAACAGTATCAAGGGCTTTGTTCCTTGCTCCTAAACAAGTGGTCCCCTGCCTACCCCCCCCCACCCCCACCCCAGTGGTAGTAACGATCATAAATATTGACCCACTTGTTGCACCCTAAGGTTATGCAGAAACAGTAAGGCAATGTAGATGGATAGCAACATACAGCTAATTATACAAAACAGAGGTACAATATATATATATATAATCTGTAAATAAATAGCAGTAATGTACATCAACATTACAACGCTCGTACAGCTTAGGTTATCATACAAAATGGGAAAGAACTTCAAGTACAGGTATAATAATTACAAGAACACATAAGGCTTCAATATCACAATATTCCTTTGACACTGTATTGGAGATGATGCTCTTCACTGTTTAGTAAGTGCTTACCATGTATTAAAGGGACACGGTCTTTGTGAAAAATGGCTGGCCAAATTTTATTTGCTAAATGCACAATGTAAACTGCGTTGTTGTCAACAAGTAACATGGGCAGGATGTAAATGGCACACAGCTCTTTGCTCCCTGGTGATGTACCCAGAGCCCCCTCCCCTTTAAGGAATGTAGCTAGAGCCCCCTCCCCTTTAAGGAATATAAGGAACCCCCCAACAACGCCAGCTTTCCACGATGCCAAAAAGGAGAATCTTTCCATATCTCTCACCACATACATCCCCCCATCTCTCCTGAAATTGTCAACTCAGGCTGGGATAAGGTTCCCACAAGTGCTGACCACCCTCCAATGCCTCACCCAATTATTTATGGAAGCGCATTGCCAGAATGTGCCAACGGGGTATTCAACTGTGGAAACCATCACAGTTGAGCCCGAACCCGTCCTCGGCTGATGTGAGCGCGTGCACACATGCATGCATTTACCAACTGGATCTTGATCGGGAGCAGGATCCCCCAGTCGATTTTTACCCCTTACTGGTCCTGGCGTAGTGAGGCAGTGATGGAGATCTGTTCACTCAGCACAGACCAGGGATCTATCCTGGGGACCCTCTTGGTTTTGTGGATCTGCTATTCACTGAGTAAATTCTCCAAGGCAGCAGAGGAGTCAAAGGAGCTTAATCTATCCCCCTTCTCCCCTCAAAAATATACTCCAAGAAATGGGCAATGAATAATACTGAATACGATGGCAGGAATATTAACTCTCAGCCTCTAAGATTCTTTGAACTTCTGTCAAAACAACAATAAAATGGGCTACCTCAAGGAAATATTTTAAAGGAAGATTTTTTCGGGTTCTGACAAAAACAAATCAATACTCTAAGAGATTTTCCACTTACTGAGCTCTAGGTTGGATTCTGAATGCAGATCTGATGTATTATTTTTATATATATACACATGTAAAATGTATAAAACACAAACACATAATAAAGTTTATACTGGATTAGTAATGTCTTGGTTCATGAACAGACTATTTTACAAACCAACCTCACTGTAGCACAAGATCATTAATCTTCAAAAAATACTGGGACAGCATGTCAGGGGGTGAAAGGTCACTCCGGGGAGGGGTGTGAGGGCAGTGGGTCAGGGGGTGAACAGTCCAGGGAGGGGTGTGAGGGCAGTGGGTCAGGGGGTGAAAGGTCACTCCAGGGAGGGGTGTGAGGGCAGTGGGTCAGGGGGTGAAAGGTCACTCCAGGGAGGGGGGTGAGGGCAGTGGGTCAGGGGGGGTGAAAGGTCACTCCAGGGGGTGAAATGTCACTCCCAGGAGGGGTGTGGCAGCAGTGTGTCAGGGGTGAAAGGTCACTCCAGGGAGGGGTGTGAGGGCAGTAGGTCAGGGGGTGAAAGGTCACTCCGGGGAGGGGTGTGAGGACAGTGGGTCAGGGGTGAAAGGTCACTCCAGGGAGGGGAGTGAGGGCAGTGGGTGAAAGGTCACTCTGGGGAGGGGTGTGAGGGCACTGGGTCAGGAGGTGAAAGATCACTCCAGGGAAGGGTGTGAGGATATGAACCCCATGCTATTGAGAAGAAATTGGTGTCACTGATTATCGAAAGGGGGAACATTCCACAATTGTTACAATCTATTTGCTATGACTGAAGTGACCAAGACGAATTGTGTTTGAGTTTATGCCATAAATTACTACAAAGATAGGATGGATTGAATTCGGAAACCCACGTTTGAAAGAATGTTCCTTTAATACCATGCAATAATTTGAGGTTTGAAAAGAGATATTGCAAATCAAGGTTCATTAGAATAAAAATGAGCAGAGAAAGATCGAATCTGTGCCTCATGGGGCTCATTTCCAGATGATGCTCAGCTGCCTTAAATAGCTGTATTCCACTGAAGCTAAAGATGCACCAATTTAAAGCAGGCAAATTAAGGAGCAGGCCTTTGGGAGCCTGAACAACACAGGGCCTATGAGGGTAACCGACTGTATTCAGGCCTAATCACTGGGCCTAACACATGCACAGGTTCACCTCTTAAGTAACACTTAGCCCTCTTTATAAGACTGGAACTACTGGGGTGAGGGGGGATTATCCGCCATTCTGTATGTTTAAGCTCAGTGTGTATTGTGTTAGATGACTTTGTTTGAGCGACAACACTTTATTAAATACTGTTTCATGCCATATATTCAATCAAATTTCATCGAAATATGACTCGGGGGTTTTTATGGCCTTTTAAATGTTAGATTCGTGCCGAGGTAAAATGATGTTCGGCTGTAAAAGTCATGATTCACATGAACGCGAGTTTTCATTCTGCAACAAGCTCGAACTAAAGCTGCTCAGCCTCATGACTTTTATCATGTAGTAAAGATCAGTTCAGCAGGCCCGAGCTGGGGTTCATCTCCAGAGGCTGCATCTTAATAATAAAAAATTCCGCCT
The DNA here is from genome assembly GCF_052327205.1 of Somniosus microcephalus. Taxonomy (NCBI): domain Eukaryota; kingdom Metazoa; phylum Chordata; class Chondrichthyes; order Squaliformes; family Somniosidae; genus Somniosus; species Somniosus microcephalus. Next base: position 21,493,401 of record NC_141002.1, on the reverse strand, counting down.
CGAACTAAACCTACTCTGCAGAAAAAAAAACCCACACAGAAATGGTGCAGAGGGCTGCTGTGTTCTTGTTCCCTGGAGTGTAGCGCATTCCTAAGTACAAGACCTGGACGACGTTCGGGCTTGGGCTGATAAGTGGCAGGTAACATTTGCACCACAGATGTGCAGGCAATGACTATCTCCAACAAGCGAGAGTCTAACCACCTCCACTTGACATTCAATGGCATTACCATCATCGAATCCCCCACCATCAACATCCTGGGGGTCACCATTAACTAGAAACATAACTGGACCAGCCACATAAATACTGTGGCAACAAGAGCAGGTCAGAGGCTAGGTATTCTGCGGCGAGTGTCTCACCTCCCAACTCCCCAAAGCCTTTCCGCCATCTACAAGGCACAAGTAAGGAGTGTGATGGAATACTCTCCACTTACCTGGATGAGTGCAGCTCCAATAACACTCAAGAAGCTCGACATCATCCAGGACAAAGCAGCCCGCTTGATTGGCACCCCATCCACCACCTTAAACATTCACTCCCTCCACCACCGGCGTACCGTGGCTTCAGTGTGTACCATCTACAAGGTGCACTGCAGCAACTCGTCAAGGCTTCTTCGGCCGCACCTCCCAAACCCGCGACCTCTTCCACCTAGAAGGACAAGGGCAGCAGGCGCATGGGAACCCCACCACCTGCAAGTTCCCCTCCAAGTCACACACCATCCTGACTTGGAAATATATCGCCGTTCCTTAATCGTTGCTGGGTCAAAACCCTGGAACTCCCTACCTAACAGCACTGTGGGAGTACCTTCACCACACGGACTGCAGTGGTTCAAGAAAGCGGCTCACCACCACCTTCTCAAGGGCAACTAGGGATGTGCAATAAATGCTGGCATTGCCAGCGATGCCCTGATCCCATAAACGAATAAAAAAAGTGCACAGAATAAAATGGCCCTTCAGTCCACTGCTTCTTCTCCAGCCAGAGTGCCCAGCTCCTCCAGAGCACCCCTCTCCCCCGTCCCAATTCCCTTCTCCCCTGTCCCAATCCGTCTCCCCGAACTCCCCCTCAAAACACAGCCCCCAAACCCTCCCCGACAATACCCAACCCCCCCTCCGACACTATACCCACCTCATCCTGCCACAATACCCATGACGCAGGGCCCCGGTTCTAGGTTTTAAGAAGAGCTGCTTGCTTCCATGGTGCCAAAGCAATGCCCGGCCTAAGCAAGGGATGGCCGCATTATGGTGAGGCCTGATAACAGAAGCACTTGACCGTGGGCCTCACACGCCCATTAACCCACCTGCGACCACCCTCACACAAAGGGGCGTGGAAAGCATACTCCTTGTGTCACTAATGATGCTGTACTAGGCCGAAGCAAGTCCATAACAAATCTTTAGCAGCCTGCTCCAGCCACGGGATGTATTGGCCCCAGTCTGTTGACTCTGGAGGTGCAGTCCTCAGAGCAGTGAAATGTATAACATGTGCACTTAAGGAAAAATACGGGTTAATAAATGAAAGCCAGCAATGGATTTGTTAAACACAAACCATGCTTGACTAACTTGATTGAGATCTTTGATGAAGTAATGGAGAGCATTGATGAGGGAAGTATGGTTGATGTATATAGACTTTCAAAAGACACGTGATAAAGTACTATATAATAGACCTGCTAGCAAAATTAAAGCCCATGGGATTATAGGGGCAGCGGCTGCGTGCATACAAAATTGGCTAAGCGACAGAAGGCAGAGAGTAGTGGTGAACAGTTGTTTTTCAGACTGGAGGGAGCTATACCGTGGTGTTCCCCCAGGGGTTGGTGCTGGGTCCGCTGCTCTTTTTGATATATATTCATGACCCAGACTGGATATAGACAGATTGGTGAAATGGGCAGGCAGACGAAATTTAATGCAGAGAAGTGTGAAGTGATTCATTTTGGTAGGAAGAATGAGGAAAGGCATTATGAACTAAATGGTACAATTTTAATGGGGGTGCGGGAACAGGGAGACCTGGGGGGTGTACGTAGACAAATCTTTGAAGGGGGGCAGGACAAGTTGAGAAGGCCGTTAAAAAAGCATATGGGATCCTTGGCTTTATTAATAGAGGAATAGAGTACAAAAGCAAGGAAGTTATGTTAAACCTTTATAAAGCACTGGTTAGGCCTCAGCTGGAGTATTTTAGCCAGTTCTGGCACTACATTTTAGGAAGGATGTCAAAGTCTTTGAGAGGGTGCAGAAGAGATTTACTTGAATGATACCAGGGATGAAAGACTTCAGTTACGTGGAGAGACTAGAGAAATAGGGGTTGTTCTCCTTAGAGTAGAGAAAGAAAGAAAGAAGAAAGACTTGTATTTCTATAGCCCCTTTCATGACCACCAGACGTCCCAACGCGCTTTACAGCCAATGAGGTACTTTTTTGGTAGTGTAGTCACTGTTGTAGTGTTGCGCACAGCAAGCTCTCACAAACAGCAATGTGATAATGACCAGATAATCTGTTTTTAGTGATGTTAATTGAGGGATAAATATTGGCCAGGACACCGGGGATAACTCCCATGTTCTTCTTCGAAATAGTGCCACAGGATCTTTTACCCATCTACCTGAGAGGGCAGACAGGGCCTCGGTTTAACGTCTCATCTGAAAGACGGCACCTCCGACAGTGCAGCTCTCCCTTAATACTACACGGGAGTGTCAGCCTAGAATATTTTGTGCTCAAGTCCCTGAAGTGGGACTTGAACCCACAACCTTCTGACTCAGAGGCGAGGGTGCTGCCCACTGAGCCACAGCTGACAAAGCTAAGAGGAGATTTGAAAGTGGTGTTCAAAATCATGAGGGGTTTTGAAAAGTAAATAAGGAGAAACTGTTTCCAGTGGCAGAGACAGTAACTGGAGGATACAGATTTAAAGTAATTGGCCAAAGAACCAGAGGCGACAAGAGGAAACTTTTTTTAATGCCGCAAGTTATTGTGATCTGCAATGCACTGCCTGAAAGGGTGGTGGAAGCAGATTCAATAATGGCCCAGAAATTCGGGTCTCCACGGGTGAGTATGCACTGGGTACTCACTCGTAGGCCCAACGAAAGTGCCGGTTTCGTGCATGCACTGTGCATGTGCGGGAAACCGGCACTTCCGTTCCCCTGAAAGAAGGGGTTGAGAGGTGGAACGCAAGTGCCGGAGAGGCAGCGTGTGCGCATCGAACTTACTTTTTTTTGCAGGTTTTCCTGGGAGGGTAAGTCTCCAGCAGTTACACTTTTAAAAAGCAGGCGCAAGGCCTGCTTTTAACAAGGTAAGTGGTGAATTAATTAAAATTAAAACATTTTTTCCACAGGTTTATTATTTTTAAATACTTTAAAGAAAGGTAAGTTTATTTTTAGCCCCGTTAGAAAATGTAATTAATTTTTTCAAAAATTTAAATTATTGTTTAAAATAGTTATTTCATGTAATTTATAGTTATTTTAAAAATGTGATGTTTAAAAAAAAAAATTATTTGAAGTTTTAGTGATGTTTTGGGGCTTATAGTATTTATAGGTTTGACAGCTCTTCCTGTCAAACTTATGAATGAAGCATTCCCTGCTACTATTGGCTCTCCATGGCCCATGTGATCCCAGGGGACACATCGAACTAACTGCGCCCCTGGGATACGCAAGCACTGCGCGCCGGCAGCTGGAGGAGGCCCAGGATCGGAATCCCACGCGGGCCTACAGCTCAACGGCCGGCGCACTAGGTAAGTGCAGGTCGGGGGCTTGCGCCCGCGGGAAGCCCCTGACCCGAATTTCTGGGAATTGGATAAATAGTTGAAGGGAAAAATTTGCAGGTCTATGGGGAAAGAACAGGGGAGTGGGACTAATTGGAGAGCTCTTTCAAAGAGCCAACACAGGCACGATGGGCTGAATGGCCTCCCCTTCTGTGCTGTATGATTCAAGATTCACCAGCTATTTTCAGTGTGCAAACATGACAGCTGTGCTCCAATCGCACAATCTTAACAATTCACGGATCTAACCCATGCTTGGCACACTGATGACGTCACTACTGGCGTGTTATCTATACTCTCTATCCATCCGGTATGACATGCACTGTAGTCTCGTAGTAATGAACACGCATTAAACGGCTGGTTTTCCGAATGTGCGTTCCTGGCGCGGACCCATGCCCACCTGTTTTGTATTCCCCAAGATTTTCTGTTCATTATGAGAGCGCATGCCATTTCCCAATATACCCTCCCAGCAAGCAAGGCTCTCTGTGCCAGGAATGGGCATTCATTTTTTTAAAAAGGCGATTTAAGGTTTGCTTTAAGGAGCTGTCCATTATACTGAACTGATTTTGCAAGAGCTTTAAAAGCCATGCTCTCTCTCTCTCTCTCTCTCTCCCTTCCCCCGATGCACTACTCAGCTGTTTGAAGAGCTAGTCAAAATGTATTGCTGATTAGTTGGTCACTGTACGGTTAACAATGTGATATTACCAGAACTCAAACAGCTAAGCAGCACATTGCGGGAGGGAATTCTGAGCTGCGGAAGACTTTCTGACTGAACTCAACATGTATCGACTGCACACCACATGCAGGGTGAAGGAGTCCTCCTCGCCCCCATTTCTCAGAAAGCTCTCCGTTGCACTAACCGCCTGAACTATGACTCCAATGACTTTAATGTCACTGTAATATTTCTCCCTCAACCAACATAACAAAAACAGATTATCTGGTCATTATCACATTGCTGTTTGTGGGAGCTTGCTGTGCGCAAATTGGCTGCCGTGTTTCCCAAATTACAACAGTGACTCCACTTCAAAAATACTTCATTGGCTGGAAAGCGCTCTGGGACGTCTGGTGGTTGTGAAAGGCGCTATATAAATGCAAGTCTTTCTTTCCTTCCGTTCCATTTGCAGGTTAGCACAGTCGGTGAGCAGTTAACAGACGAGAGATGGCATCTCTACACTGGGAAACGGCAGCTAAAGGCAAACCTCACCCTTCAATACATGAAGCGCCCAATTTACTTGCTGTCGGTGGCAGCAGGAACGCACTTTTCCATGGGCCTTGCCAGCTGATATACTGGCCCCACTTCTGCCTGGCACCCAATAGAGAATGGGACCAGATGAAATACTAGTGCCAGGAAGAGGAAGCCCTCGCTTGAAATCTATGATTTAGTGTACCTAATGTTCCGCAATTATGGGAGGAACAGGAGGAGGCCATTCAGCCATACAATTAGATCATCGCTGATCGGTACCTCAACCCCATTTCCCCGCCTTTGCTCCATATCCCTTGATGTCCTTACCGAACAAAAAATCTATCGATTTCAGTCTTGAAAATTTCAACTGACCCCCAGCAATCTCAGCCTCTTGGGGCAGGGCATTCCAGATTTCCACTACACTTTGTGTGAAAAAGTGCTTCCTGATTTCACTCCTGAATGGGCAAGCTCTAATTTTAAGATTGTGCTCCTTCGCTCTGGATTCCCCCATCAGAGGAAATAGCTTCTCTGTATGTACTCTATCGATTCCGTTAATCATTTGAAACACCTCAATTAATCCACAGAAAACAATAGGGGTCATGAGTTGTGTTCATTATCTTGGACTATTCTCCCTAAAGGGACACGTTACAGCAAGGTTACAGTCTATAGATTATAAACGCACTGCTCCCTCCATTCAATCAGCGCCCTTTCCATCTAGCACCATGCCACACCCTCTGAAACTCCCTCCCACAACACCTCCACCTCGTCACCTCCACCCCTGCCATCAAAACTCTAATAACGACCCTTCTCTCCGAAGGTGCTCTCACCTCCTGCCCCAGCCCCTCATTTCCCTTTGATTCCACCCTCCCCGCCCCTGCCCCTCATTTCCCTTTGATTCCACCCTCCCGCCCTTCACATGGTCGGTGCCCGCTCTATATCCAGTGCCCCGAGACATCCCTCTGTATGTGAGGAAGTCCGTGTTATATCGCAACCCCCGCATCCATTTTCTCAATGTCCTGCTCTAGCAACCCGGAAGATGCGAACCTTTGTAACGATCGATTCCACTCGCACAAATCTAGAAACAATCCTTTTCAAAATGTTGTTAAATGATTGGATATTGTTTTCTGTGCCGACGTTTAACAAAAAAAAGTCGGTAAATAATTTCAATTGCATTGAATTAAAAAGTCAGAGGCAGAGAGCAGTTTTAGTTAGATAAAGTGTTATTTCCCATGAAATTGGGATGTATGTATGAAACATTGATATATATATTTATGGGACAAAGGAGTTCCGATTTTGTAGGAAATGGGAAGGAACAAGGTATTGCAAAAAAAAAAGCCACAACCCCAACACAGACCATTCACAGTTTCAAAGCTCACTACGTTCAACAGGCCCAGGACTATGGACTCCGACCAGCCGGGCAGGTCTTCAATCAGACAGTACAGAGAGGCAGCTGACAGGGGACAGGACAGGTGCTCACCTGTATTCACCGAAGGCGCCATCGTCCTCTTTCATGGGCTGGATCTCGGGGTCTGCGTGAGCATCCTCTTTCTCCTTTACTGCAAACGTCAAAGGTTTTAAAAAAAAGACGTGCATTACATTTGTGTGTGATTTTCCACAGAGAAAAATGTCTGCTGTGAAGAGGGGAGTAGAGAGGGAGGAGGAGCGAAGGGGGGGAAGAGAGAAGGGGGGGAGGGGCGAAGGGGGGAGTAGAGAGGGGGGAGGGGCGAAGGGGGGGAGGGGCGAAGGGGGGAGGGGCGAAGGGGGGGAGGGGCGAAGGGGGGGAGGGGCGAGGGGGGAGGGGCGAGGGGGAGGGGCGAGGAGGGAGGGGCGAGGCGCGAGGGGCGAGGGGGGTAGGGGCGAGGGGGGAGGGGGGGGAGGGGCGAGGGGCGAGGGGGGAGGGGCGAGGGGGGAGGGGCGAGGGGGGAGGGGCGAGGGGGGAGGGGCGAGGGGCGAGGGGGGAGGGGCGAGGGGCGAGGGGGGAGGGGGGAGGGGCGAGGGGGGAGGGGCGAGGGGGAGGGGCGAGGGGCGAGGGGCGAGGGGGGAGGGGCGAGGGGGGAGGGGCGAGGGGGGAGGGGCGAGGGGGGGAGGGGAGGGGCGAGGCGAGGGGAGGGGCGAGGGGGGAGGGGCGAGGCGCGAGGGGCGAGGGGGGTAGGGGCGAGGGGGGAGGGGCGAGGGGGGAGGGGCGAGGGGGGAGGGGCGAGGGGGGAGGGGCGAGGGGGGAGGGGCGAGGGGGGGAGGGGAGGGGCGAGGCGAGGGGAGGGACGAGGGGGAGGGGCGAAGGGGGGAGGGGCGAGGGGGGGAGGGGCGAGGGGGGAGGGGCGAGGGGGGGAGGGGCGAGGGGGGGAGGGGCGAGGGGGGAGGGGCGGAGGGGGGAGGGGCGAAGGGGGGAGGGGCGAAGGGGGGAGGGGCGAAGGGGGGAGGGGCGAAGGGGGGAGGGGCGAAGGGGCGAAGGGGGGAGGGGCGAAGGGGGGAGGGGCGAAGGGGCGAAGGGGGAGGGGCGAGGGGGCGAGGGGCGGGGGGGAGGGGCGGGGGGGAGGAGCGGAGGGGGGAGGAGCGAAGGGGGGAGGAGCGAAGGGGGGAGGAGCGAAGGGGGGAGGAGCGAAGGGGGGAGGTGCGAAGGGGGCGGGAGCGAAGGGGGGAGTAGAGAGGGGGGAGGGGAGAAGGGGGAAGGGGGGGAGGGGAGAAGGGGGGGAGGGGAGAAGGGGGGAGGGGAGAAGGGGGGGAGGGGAGAAGGGGGGGAGGGGAGAAGGGGGGGAGGGGAGAAGGGGGGAGGGGAGAAGGGGGGAGGGGAGAAGGGGGGAGGGGAGAAGGGGGGAGGGGAGAAGGGGGGAGGGGGAGCGAAGGGGGGAGGAGCGAAGGGGGGAGGAGCGAAGGGGGGAGGAGCAAAGGGGGGGAGGAGCAAAGGGGGGGAGGAGCAAAGGGGGGAGGAGCAAAGGGGGGAGGAGCGAAGTGGCAAAGGTTGGCGTGGAAAGGACAGTTCAATGTCACGGACAGGGTAGAATTGCAGAAGCTTTACTCTGCTATTAATTGACCTGAGCAGTTAATACTAAATCTGGAAAAGCAGGAAACTTAGCATGAAATGTCCTCAGCTGAGAAAGTGGGGGAAATATTAAATCAGGACATTCACACTCTTGTCAAAACCTGCAGCATCATTACATTCTCCCAAATTCTACAGCCTGAAATTCCTAGCAAAGGCACAAGGAAAGAACATGATGTTCAAACACCTTAAGCAGGACTTGAGCCACCAACCTGTGGAAAACTCGGCCTTTCTTTCCCATCTGCGAATTAGAGTGGTAATTCTGCAATGCTCTGCCCCCAGCAGGGAGCTGGGCTCTCAGGGAGTTCTGCTCAGGGATTGTGCCACAGCACTGTACCCTGATTCTCTGGCCCAGCTCTCCTCATCCCACTCGGAACGCGGGACCATGGGATTATAGTGTCTGAAGGGACAGCCTGCTCCTGTGTAATTTCCAACTTGCCCCACAAAAAGAGAGAAATCAGCGTCATTCTCGCTGGTAATTTGATCAGGAAGATGACTGGTTAAAAGCTATCCCTTCTTTTATGGGCCAAACCCTTTTCTGCCACTTTACTGTTGTTTCTGTAGCAGCCATTTCCCTTATGGCTCTTGACGATGCTCATGTCCAAGTTGTCCACCCCTTGTTGTGGTAGTGGATGCCATCCTAGTGGCTCTGTTGTCCTAAACAACTCTAAACCTGTGCCCTCGTCTTGCTGTCCTGGCATATCCAAAATCAATGTTCCAGTTCTACTTTCTTTATCCTCGCTGACGAACCTCCACGAGGTTCCCTTTTAATGTATCTTCTTGATGTTGAAGAGCTGTATCTTATCAGCTCCTTCCTCACGGAACATCCCTCTAACACTCGGTCCTATTAGCCTCCTCTGCACTGGCTCTCTTATGTAAACATGACCAGAACTCTCTACGACCTCTAAATATCCGTGCTAGTAGAAGGTGCGCTTACCTGGGTATTTGCCTCCTTTATTCCTTTTGATGAAGCAGACAATCAAGAGAATCAGGATCAAGAGGGCGATGGCGCACATTAAACCAATGAACCACCCCTGGGTGGCAATGTCGACCTGGCGGCTTGCCATGGCTGAGGTGCCGTTTATTTGAAAAAGAGAGAGGGAGAAAATACTGATTAAGATGTGAATCAATGGGATTATAAGTGGAGCTAGTGACCCAAGGTATTTTCTGTTAAATTCTCAATTCATTGCACACTGGGAGTCGGTTATTTTGTATCAAACAAAAAGACAATTAAAACAGAATCGAAAGTATTTGTTATGCACCCATTATGGATCTCAACCACAGGCAATACTGCGAGGAAGTGAAAACACCACAAAAATGTTTGGCGGGGATTCGTAGCCTTAAGCTGTACAACTTGGGAGTTAATCACTGAAGTAAAAGGGTTGTTCATCATTTTGAATATCAGCTGTGAGGGGCGAAGAGTCACTGGGGCAATTTTGACTTGGGGCAATAGTGTAAAACGTGGTGATATCGATTCGGCCGCCCGTTACAGATCCCTCCCAATTTTTATTTCCATCGAGTTCCATGAGAATGGGATGAGATGTACAACGGGCGGTTTTGCCCGTTTTACACTATCGCCCAAAGTCAAAATGATCCCCGTTCTTTCCAAAAGTGGCACGAGTTTCATTTGTTTTTTTCCCCCAATTTTCTCTCCTGGACTCTTGTCAGGCTGCAGCCCAACGGGGCTGGCACAAGTGGCCATTCTTCATGTGTCAGCCAATACTCTGAGTGCTAACAGCTATTTGACAATGGGGGAGGGGGGGGGGGCGTTATAGTAGAGCTGCTGTTCTGACCAAAAACTCCACACACATATTCCAGCAGGGGTCACTGAGTAGCAATCAGGAGTGGGAAATCTGTCTATTTATTTCCCCGATTGAACCTGGGACCTTCTGGGTTGTACATCTAGCTACCACACCATGCACCAGATAGACCCATTGAGCCATCGTGAGGATGGGAGGCTTGAGGGAGGAATGTTGGCCAGTACACCTAGCTGCTCTTCATAGGATAGCAGACAAAAGGAGCCATGGTTTAAGAACTCATTCTAAGGAGAGGTCTTTGGACAGTGCAGCACTCCCTCAGTACTGTACTCGTGTCAGCCTAGATTATATGTACAAGTCCTGGTGTGGGGTTTGAACACACGACCTTCTGAGCAAGAAGTGGGAGTGGTACCAGCTCAGCCAAGTTTGGGCTTCAACTTTGTACAGTTTTTTGTGAGGTGGGAAGGGAGGAGAGTTCATTTTGGGAAGTGGAATAAAATGATTGATGAAGGAAAAATGGTACTATTTTCTCACTCACTTTTAGAATGATACTAAAAATTTGAGAACAGCCCTTAAAGTTCTATCTACAGATTACGTGAAAACATTGTTGTGTTTTCATAGAACTGGTGAGAAAAAACCCATCATCGGACATTCCATCTCTACACAACATGCAAAGTCTCAAAACGGCCACCATACTTGGCATCTGCAACGCCTCATGGGGAAAAAGGTTCAACACATCTTTGGTGAAGTTCCTTTTAGAAAGATTTTCAAGACTTAGGTCTTATACTGGGATACCATTCCGTATTGTGGTATGAGAGATATCTGTAGAAGCCATTCCTGTTTTTAATTATAGTGTAATCTCCATTATCCACCTTCTCCATTATCTGTCAGAATTTTCACAGAACAAAGCTTGCATGAGACATTGTCTCACTGTACAAACTGCCAATACCAATCTCCTCCTGCCTGACATAAACCAACCTCGCAGCCCAAGATTCAATTCAACTTGCCTTGTTTTGTATGCGAGTTGGCTTCATTCATGTACCACATAGTTAAGACCAAAATCTGGGAGCTGCTGATTATCCACTGGGGGAGAGGAGAGGGGATCCACTCAAAAAAAATGGAAGTTCCATTGCATATTCAGTATCAGGGTAAACTCACTTTAAGTAACAAAACGTATGGGTGACAAAGTGACATGCAAGGAATGAATGGAGGAGAAAGGACACACAGAATGAAGATATTTAACCAAACAAGGAGCTCCATTAGCATTAAACCATCTTGCAACATCTCAAATGTCACCTTGACTTCTACTAAGAGCGAGTTAAAAACACCCAACAAATGGAGAAGACTCAGCAGCACGCAGAGGTGCTCCTCTCACGAGCCCCAGTTCAAGGATGCTCCTGCCATTCATCGCAACTGAAAACAAGCAGCTGCTCGGCCACAATATGAAAAAAACAAGTCCCATCATATCTCTCATTCTTCAACATTTAAATAGACTCTGAAGCGGGACCTTGAAAAGTCATGCAGCGTGTCTCATGGGTATATGCCAAGTCCTGAATTTAGATTCCAAGCTGTTTCACCATTTCTCTGGCCAAAATCTATGCTCACATTAAACTGCACTTTAAGTGTTTTTACTGTTAAGAGTACCTCAGAGTTTGGATAATTATCATCAGATGAAATAGGAACCAAAATGTCTTGTCACAACTACCAAATATAACAGCAAGCTGGTAACAGGCAGCACGTGGATAGAGCTGGCCAGTGAAAGGGTTAAAGACACAGTATCCCTTTTTGTTTGTCTTGACAGTTGTTCCTGCAACTTTCTGAGGGAACATCCCCTCCTCCATGTCCAGTATAGCTGCGGTTCACCCCCAGATTATGTGTCCTGATTAGGTGGGAGGGAAGCAGAAACTGCAGGTGTGGTCAGGCATTTCCAACGTCCAATTTATCCTCCCGTTCCCGTCCAACCCGATGTAGTTCACTCTCCGACGGACTGGAACTCATGTCCCTGGATGAGAATCGATGCGTAGGCAGCGAAGCCACTCCAGGGTTACCAAAATCAGATTAGGTTCAAAATGACCACAGCGGCTAAGATTACACAACAAATTAGCCAAATGCTAATACTGAACACCCCGGGGAATAATTTAAAAAAATAAAAGTTAGTAAAGGGGGAGCAAAAAGTGCAGAGAAAGTTAAACGCAGCTGGGGCTGCATCTGGCTTGTCGGGCTTTGCAATGACTCAATCCTTCAGGGCCTTGTCTGTCCCCGGGTACGAGTGGGATGCCCCTAATCTGCGTTTTAACATGCTGCAGGCCTGGGCCATTTTAAAAGAGGAAGTTTGAAAGGGGAAGAGAGGAGAATCACGTGCCTGATTTATTAGCGACAGGTTTCGTGCGCTTATGGCCAAATAACGGAAGAGGAATTGATCTCTCGTGGCATCGCTCGCAGGCAATCTGGAGCAAGGTTGTGACGTTTCGTTGTTAAGAGGAAGCTGTGCTTAACCTGGCCTGCGCCAAGACCACTGCTCAGGAACTCCCTGTCGGGAAGTGATCTAAATAGGCGCACGTTGAGATGAATTAGAGGCTAATTGTTCAGGGAAGTTTTTGTAGATTGGCAGCTGCTTGTAAATCCCCACATCTTTCCCCTGGGGAGAGGCCAAGTTATCAAGGTCAGAAAATGACTGGCATTCTTTCTCTCTCTTTTTTTATACTATTGACCCTTTAGAACTGTAACAGATATCGCCTTTGACACAAAACATAAAGAGAGAGAAAACAAAAATGTTTCTTACACTACTGAAGTGATGCCCCATGTGGGCTTCATAGCTCCATGTGGGCTATTTAAAGTGAACTTGAGGTTTAGAATTGCAGGAACTCTCCCAATACAGCCTAGTGGAAATGTCGAAGGGTAGAAGGTTAGATTGGGTTTAATTTGACAGCTCTGAACCCCAACCGGAGTAGACTAATAGAAAAAGGACACTGTCTCTTTAAAATGCTGGACCCGAAGGATCACATACTACTTTAATGCAGCAGGCTGCATCAACATGACTGCTTTGCTGGATAACAAACTACCAATTGAATAATTTTAGGATTGTAAAATTAAAACTGCAGATTTATTCAAGATGCTGTCATTCAGCGTTGAGCGGACGATCTTACATTCAACTGTCATGTTGGTTCAGCGAGAGATGGGTGAAGTACAGACGTAATAAAACGAGCACTGGGCCAAGATACATCCTGCTGAGTTATGCCATTGACACAGATGAGAACGTTTCTGACGAGAGCCTCGATGCGAGCAGACCGCAGGACCGTTGCCAGACGTACAGAACTTCCAAAGCAGCCCTACGACTGGAAATTTAAAAAACCAGCCGTCTGCCCCTGCAGCAGGACTGCAAACACTGGATCGAGGGGGCCGACCTCATCAAGGTCAAGGCCAATCGTTTCTTGTTTTCACAAATAATTAATTTAAAAAAACGATATAGCGCCTGGTCGGAATTGCAGAATGCTCTCCCCGGGTAAACATCCCGGAATGCCATGTAATAAAACCAGAATTAGACGTATTCAGTTACCAGAAACCAGTGGCCCTGTAACATAATGCTTATTGTGAACTGGAACTACAACACTTGAAACACACACACACACACACACACACACAAGGATATCCCACAATTTTTCAAAATGGGACCTACAAGGTTAAGGAATATAGGAACAGGAGGAGGCCATTCAGCCCCTCGAGCCTCCTCCACCGTTCAATTAGATCATGGCTGATCTGTATCTTAGCTCCACTTACCCGCCTTTGCTCCATACCCCTTAATATCCTTACCTAACAAAAATCTATCGACCTTAGTTTTGAAAATTTTAAGATTATGCTCCCTTGTTCTTGACTCCCCCAGGAAGATTTAACCGAGAAAAAAAATAATTTTGCCAGGATTCTCTCTGCTTAATGATGGACATTTTTAACTAAGGTAACAAAAGAAAAAGGCTTATGTTCCAGTTTAAAATGGCTTGAAAGCTTTGAGAAGCTAAGACAAGACAATTCTCAATTTGCTTCAAAGGATGTTTTGCCAATGCAATAAAGCAAGTGCAGCATCGCAAGGCCCTAAAGTGCTGGCACAAACTATTGAAAATGAGCTTGACCATTGGCTTTTCACTGCCAGCCCTTGGATGTGAATTCCTGGTTCCCCCCACAGCTGCTCGGTCGGAAGGCTTGTCGGGAGGGAGGCCGAACCCAACTGCTCTTTGCTCATCGCCTCACCTGGTGGACGAGTCTCAAACCGCTCGTCCTTACTCTGCAACTGGCCGGCCTGACTCTCGGCAATAACTCGCACTCTGTAAACAGTTCCCGGCAACAAGCCCTTTAGCACAAAGAAGGGCTGCGAGGCATTTATCTGCATTTTGTCCAGAGGCTCGTTACCTGAAAAGCGTACGGAGACAAAGAACTGACATAATCGCGGCCGGATCTGGTCATCGTTACACCGACATTGCTTTTGCTGTAACTAGTGCTGGTCTGGGCATGCTCTACATGTGCGCGCGATCAGGATGGATTTGTGAGACACCCTTGGAGTACTGAAAAACAAGTTAGGAAGTCCATTGTGAACCTGAGTTCTAAATTGCTGATAATTAATTGATTCCCCCCCACCGCCAACTCCACATTAATAAAGAATCAATTAAATTATTGACCGCTGATCAAGTCAGCCACTCTCAAAATGTGCGCTTTACAATTATGACACCTCACTGAATTTTATAAGCACGGTGCTGACGAGGCCTTCTCCTCTCTCCTGGTGCTGGCTTACACTGGCAGTTTGACAGCAGCCAATCCTCACCGATAGCGGGCTGTTCGACCACAGGCAGCATCACCGCCAAGCCCAAGCCTGCATTTTCCCAGTCACTACACCAGCTACCAAGGAGTGGGAACATTTGGGGGGGTGGGGGGCGGTGGGGGGTATCAAAAAGGCCAATGGTAACACCCTCACTGTTGCACCAGCTGAGACTAGCCAACGCAGGATTGTTGCAGGAATCAAACGTGAGACCAGGCTTGGTTCATTCACCCACGAGGCCATCGGGAAAGCTTCCAGAGGAGGTATCTCTTGAGTTGAAACTTGTAGGGGGCCATCACCGGGATACGTGACTCAAATAATACCACCCAGAGCATGCCGCTCCCTACTTGTACAGTACTCAAAGGGCAAGTGGAAACAGGTGCGCAAACACAAGCGCAGCCAATTCCTGCTTAGAAAACAACTCCTTTGCTCCAAAAATGGTAAATATCAGGAGCTCAGGGTTTAATGGGTGTGTGCTGCTGAATTTCTCACAGGGAGAATACTTCTCAAAATTCTAAAAAGGCTCCAATTTGCTCCATCTACTCACAAGTGCAGAACTGGGGATCCAATTAGGTATGGGCATATCCGCTTAATGTTGGCACTTTCCTTACATGTGCGGTGGAATGAAAGGCCAAAGTCTGAGTGCACAGGAATCAAGCATTAGTGGCCATTTCAAGTGGTTCCCAAGGTGTGATCAACCCCTAAAGCCTCCCATGTCAATGCTATTTTCTTCTTCTAAAGTGTCTCTCTCTGTGCATTGTTATATTTCCCTACCTTCCACTCCTGCAGTTCACCCCATGTTCATACGGCAGTCACGACCACCAATTTATGGTTTTCACAGAAAAATGGACGTGATCCCCAAAATATTGGTAAAAATCCCAATGGAATAATAACAGAATGCGGAGTTGCTTCACACCAGTGGTCTACGCCTTGCCCTGCTCACAGGGTGTTAACCACACTTAAGCAAAGCTGGCATGTGACCTTTACCCACAGTTCTCCTGCCCCCCTCTTCGTTTTGCCTTCGTTTGCCTCCCTTTCAGTTAACCAGTTCTTATAACCTGGAGGGCAAATCCCAGCTGTTCATGGGCAAACAGTATTTGACCCTGAATCAACAATGGAGAAATGGGGCCCCACTTTCAAAACATCAGCCTGTATTTTCCTTTCTCTGGATGCTGCACTTCCAGCACGTTGTGTGTTTATTCTGGTCGTGAAGGGCCAGTGGGTGGCTTTCTCCTCGACCTCTACAATGCCCCCTGCGACTGGTTGTGAGGACGAGGCACTGTTGCCACAATATGGCAATTCAACTGCTTCTTAAATGACTCCCAAGAGTTTTGTCTCCACCACACTGCTTAAGAAGTCCATTCTACGTGTTGAAGACTGAATTTTTTTCTGACATCAGGCCTAAATTTGTTTTTCACCAGTTTGAACCTGTGCCACCTTGGCTCACTTTGCCCTCAAGCAGTGTTCCAAATATATCTTCGCTGTGCCGTTAAATATCTTATAGAGGTCTACAATCTGGCGGGGGGTGGGGTGGGGGGAAGAGGCGGGGGGAACACAACTGTTCGTGGGCAAACAGTATTTGGCCCCAAATCAACAATGGAGCCCACATGCCTTTATAATTTGCTCTCAGTTTTAATTTGTAGGTCAATAGACTGCAAAAACGGATAGAAGCTGTAAACAGAAAGTCTGTGACTTGGGTGGAAGAAATGTGTGACTTGGGCAAAAAGGAGCATTTGCTTAACAGGAATTTATAACTTGCACGGTTCAATAAGCAAGAGCCAACAGAATGGGTAGAGATGGATGATGCTTTACATTCCACCTAACAGAAACATATCACTTCACTGATGCTTAGCACACAGTCACTGAACAGACTAACCAGCTACCACACTAACAAAGGACGGCGAGTAGTTGTGGCATCTCGAACAGCGGAAGTGCCAGTAAAATGATAGTGAATCCAGAACAGTAAACTAATTATAGAGCCCAAGGTCCCAGCGTCCTGCTCAGACAAGGTTACTTAATTCGACCCACTGTCACAGTGGCTGGGCAGACCATCAGTTACCGAAACAAATCAAATTTCAAATACATTACACCTCCGAAAAGTAGTTCAAGTGAGCTGGGTGCCAGCGTCTGGCAAGGGAGGGTGGTGATATTATGCTGCATGTGCCCCAGCATATTAGATCACAGACTGTCTAGCCAATACATGTACTGGCTACCCTTCTCAACGAACCGCAGACACTTCCCCATTGGCACTGCTGTTATACTGTCTGCAAGTCTCATCTAATATCAGGGCTGGATGACTGGACCAGATATGGATCGTGCTGTGGCTGGCTCTGACTACATTTAATCGATTGGACGCTTAGTTGCCCCACAGCCGCTGGTGTGCAACAATATTTGTATGACTGTGACTCGCTATGTAATGCACAGGAGGAAAGAAGGCAGGAGCACACAAGCAAACCAGTCACACAACAAACAAGAGTGGGGCAGTCACAAGGATAAAAATAGAATGGCACAAGAGCGATGAAGACAATAGAATTAAATGTAGTGCACAAACAAGGAAGTAACTGGAAGATTCAGCCAGTTAGAATGTACAAGTTGTCTAAATATTGTATCACGTGACAAGGCTAGTACATAGAGTGTGCGGGGGTGCGGGTGGGGAGATGACTATGGTAGAGAGGGGCGAGGCCATGGAGAGATTAGAAAACAAGGACGGGAGGTTTATACAAAGTACTGAGTAATGTCCAGCCCTTCACTGGAGAGAGGTTGATTTTGTAAATCTAATTTCTTAATTGAAATATGAGTGCAGGTAGGCGGCATTGCGATGGGCTGAAGCATACTCCAACATAGTGTCTTGAAGAAGTTGTTCATATTCCTTTGGACTCAATATTTAGGGACATCACAGCCACCATGGTTGACTGCCATTAAGTTATTTATTTACTGAGACACCAAGGTGAAAGGCTTCTGTATGATCAAGCACTCCAAGATGTCACGTGTATGTGAAAAGTGCTGCTCAAATGAAAGTTGCTTTATATCGTTAGAGGAAAGGATGATTGAGGAAAGTGAGGAGCTCTACATCTATGAGGTCCTAGAAGTTGATGAAAGTATCAGTAAAGTTTTGTCCGATTAACACATTTCAGAGCTACAGATCCTCAGGAACTGAATCTGAGAATTTTCTTTTATTCATTCTCGGGATATGGGCGTCACTGGCAAGGCCGGCATTTATTGCCCATTGCTAGTTGCCCTGAGAAGGTGGTGGTAGGCCTTCTTCTTGAACCACTTCACTGCATGATTTGATACAATGAGGTGGCTTGCTAGACCACGTTAGAGGGAAGTTAAGAGTCAACCATCCCTCCTTGCCTGCACACACTCTACGTACTAGCCTCGTCACGTGATACAATATTTAGAGAACTTGTAGATTCAACCAGTTAGAACGTACCAGTTACGTCCTCATTTGTGCACTACATTCAAGAGTTGGTGTGGGACTGGAGTGAAATATAAACCAGACCGAGTAAGGACAGCAGGCTTCCTTCCCTAAAGGACATTAGTGAACTAGTTGGGTATTTAATGACAAATATTCTCTGAAGCACTGAGAATGGCAAACTGTGCAAGCGAGTAGTTATCCTTTACCTACACTTTGCTGTAGAGTGATTTTGGGTGTGTATTAACATAAAATAGTGGCGGTATAATCCATGTACCAGATTCTGATTGAGCACCTGAGTGGACTAAAACCGAGATCCTTCCATCTAGCACCACTTTAAGTTTGCACTGGCTGTAGTATGACTGCAGTGCAGTGCGAGCTGCATCTTAGAAATGCCTGGACAATCCATGGGACCTTTGAAGAGCTTTTAAAGCTTTGTGTTGAA
Source organism: Somniosus microcephalus (assembly GCF_052327205.1). Lineage (NCBI taxonomy): Eukaryota > Metazoa > Chordata > Chondrichthyes > Squaliformes > Somniosidae > Somniosus > Somniosus microcephalus. The sequence goes on along the minus strand of NC_141002.1, from coordinate 21,475,032 downwards.
TCTTTCAAATGTTAGGAGAGTGTGAAGCTCTGTGGATATGTCCAAACTCTGTCTCTGGTGTACCACGTGAGTCAGAGTATAACGAGAGTCTGTGAAATGTGCTTTGTAGCCACCAGGTACCAGCATCAGGTCGGCAGCTGCAGTATAACTATGGCCGGAGACTTGCAAACTACAGGAAACTTTCTGGTATCCAGCACGGACGGGCCCGACGTGGTGCCGGTTCATCAACAATTCCGGATAACCGAACGCTATTGTAAAAGATACGGAGCTCAGAGCTCCGTATAAAGCAACAAACCCTGTTGCACAGCTTCAAAACAATCGGCACAAGTTGCAAGCGTCTCTGTAGCTTAGCAACAGCTTCAACTACACCCTTGCACAGCAACAAATGGAGTAATAAAAGTAATAAAAGTTATCTGAACCGACTCCTGAATTTTGCCGGTGGATAGAGCGTTCCGGTTATTTAGGGGCCGGTTAATCGAAAGTTTCCTGTACCCAATCAACACACACTTTCTGATGGTCAAACCTATCTCAATGTCCCTTTCCCGCTGGACTGCATTGCAAACCATGAGGTGCTGCTTTCCCCTTAATCCTGGCTGAAGTCCTGTTGTAGCAACAGTGTTTGGGGGAGATCAAACTTCGCTAAAATGAGCCCCGATCCTGATCGGTTTGGAATAATGGGATCATGAGCTCAGGGGACTGGAGATAATCAGAAGGAGCAGGTGGACTGCCGGCACAGAGTGTCTTTTACTGGCACTGAGGGACTGATTTCTGAGATGACACAACAACCGGTTGGGTGAAACATAAATGAACCAAGTGCTTTTTCAGCATACAGTGGCACTTGCTAGATTAAAAAATGTAGAATCCAGTGAACTGAGCTCTTACTGTCAGCTATCTCATATTCAGCATAAAAGTGCATATCCATTCGGTCAAACTCCCAACTGATATTTGCATGGGTTGCGAATGAGGTAATGTTCGTAATTACTGGACGAAGAACCTGGACTAAGTAGGCAACAGAAGAGAGAGAGAGAGAGAGAGAGTCACATGAAAAAAATACAGTACCAAGTGCAGTAAAAAATACATTAAAAAACATAAAAGCAGTCGAGAGACCAAGGGGTTCAATTTCCTCCTCAGTACGTCACTGGGTTAAATTTCTTCGGCCTTGATGTTGAGCCATGGGCGACTAGTATCGAAACGTTTAATGGGTTCCTATAACATTCTCTCCTCTGCTATTTTAATGGAGGCATAAGCCCGTTTCAACTAAAATAAACATTAAGTAACATCGCTGTTAAAATGGTGGATGGAGGAATGCCATAGGAATGCATTAAACGTCCCATGACACAACTGCAAGACTTCTGTGCATTGCTTCTTCTAACCAGAGGAAGTTAAAGCCCCGGAAATTATTCGGTACGCAACGCCCGACTGTACAGTCCCTGGGCAATTCTTGAGCCTTTTAAACTGAGTTTGCACTTAAGTCAAAAGGACATTGGGTTCACACTCAGTCTGTGCTTAGCTGCTTTTGGGACAGAAGCTGCTTTTATTCATGACTCTGCTGTCTGCACTTGTGCTCTTCTGAGTGCAGGCAATACATTTCTGCTCCGCTAATTACGTCATGCTTCAAAGTCTTCCCAGGGCAGGTATTGAAGGGAGTTAGGTACAGAGTAACGCTCACTCTACTCTGCCCAAAGAAAGTGCTTTGACCCGTATTTGGAAATAAAGTGAGCCACCCGCTGATTTGTTTTCCATTTTCCACTCTAGTCATCCCGAGCTGACCGAAGCTGGGGGGGTGCGGGGAAGCCTAACAGTCCGGGTAAACCCAGTGAGGCGGAGGTTCTGCCAAATTTAACGACAGGACCGTATAATTTTCTTCTTTCATTTACCGCCCGGCAGCCGGTCAGATTGACAACGGCAGGAGGCCTTGGGGACGATCCCTGGCAATTGTGATCGCAGGTCAGGCCAGGCCAGAGGTTGGGGGCTGTCCGTAATCGTGGATCAGGCCAGAGATTGGGAGTTGGGGTCGCCAATCGCAACAAGGGCTAGAGAGAGGCCGTGATCGGCAGAAGAGTGGCCGAAGGTTTGGTTGTGGGGCTGGGGGGGGGGGGGGCACTCCTGATCCTTCACAAGGAGCCCTGGATTCCTCAGCAGATGCTGGACCTACACAGACAGAAAGCCAGACGTAAACTATCCCATTAGTCTCAAGAGGAGAAAGATCTCACCACTTTAAAGCTAAGATTGACTGAATCTAACCTTTGGGTGTTGTATAAGAGGAATACACAACATGAATCTGTGGAAATCACAGCTTCCTCGATTGGGTAAAAAATAGCTTCGAAAGGAAATATTAAGCCTCGATTTAGGTGGGGTTACACTGACTATACTTGGATGCCAATAACCTGGATCATGTCAAGATTGAGAAGATGCGAATATTTTTGTAAGTTTGAAGCATTCACTTAAAATTCACGGAGGATTTGGCTCATGGTTCACTCTCAAATTTGTCACATGCGTTTCAGGAGATCATCCAAGTAGTGGGATCTGGATCAATGTCTCCTACTTCACATCCTCCATAGCTCACAAGTGAGCTTGGATTTTTGGACTAATGAAATAAATTGAGTATATCGTAATTTCCTATTGCATATCCGCTCATTCTGGTTATATTTGCATGTGTGCTATACTCATAAGGCAAGGATGCCACTAAAGGGGTGCCATTTCAGAAAACAGGCAAATATGGATAAGGAAGAATGTAATTTCACTAACATCAGCTTGGTATATGGACATCAGTTACACTATTCCTCAACCATTTCTAATACTGTATTATTCCAAACACACAGTAATAGAACACAGAAATATCAGGTCCACTGCATGAAGTAAGTAAATACTGTCAAAAATTGCTAAGGCTTTCTTGTTGAAAAATATCTTTGGGTTGAGCAAAAATCAGGGCCAGAAAACCATGACAGCCAAATCTGTCATTTCATTTTTTAAGCAAAACACGCTTGGAGTTTTGCCATTTCTTTTTAACTCTCGTCGTCAATTTTGTCTGCTCTTCACTTATCGCTCTGCTCCCCTCATGTCACATAACAGCGGCCAACTAACTATCCGTGCCATCTATTCTTAGGTCACTGCCAATGGTGGTGATAAGCTATGACTGTGCTGGGGCAGGCTTCCTTCTCGTTGCTTGGTGCTTTCCTGAATGGTTCAGCAGACATATGGACACCTGCCTACCCGAGCATTGATAAATGCAGAAGAGGATTCTCAATCTACTGTGTGGCGTGAATTTTTTTTTTAATTATTCGTTTATGGGATGTGGGCGTCGCTGGCAAGGCCAGCATTTATTGCCTATCCCTAGTTGCCCTTGAGAAGGTGGTGGTGAGCCGCCTTCTTGAACCGCTGCAGCCTGTGTGGTGATGGTACTCCCACAGTGCTGTTAGGTAGGGAGTTCCAGGATTTTGACCCAGCGACGATGACGATGAAGGATCGGCGATATACTTCCAAGTCAGGATCGTGTGTGACTTGGAGGTGGTGGTGTGACTTGGAGGGGAACTTGGAGGTGGTGGTGTTCCCATGCGCCTGCTGCCCTTGTCCTTCTAGGTGGAAGAGGTTGCAGGTTTGGGAGGTGTTGCTGAAGAAGCCTCGACGAGTTGCTGCAGTGCATCTTGTAGATGGTACACACTGGAGCCACGGTACGCCGGCGGTGGAGGGAGTGAATGTTTAAGGTGGTGGATGGGGTGTCAATCAAGTGGGCTGCTTTGTCTTGGATGGTGTCGAGCTTCTTAAGTGTTGTTGGAGCTGCATGCATCCAAGCAAGTGGAGAGTATTCCATCACACTCCTGTCTTGTGCCTTGTAGATGGTGGAAAGGCTTTGGGGAGTCAGGAGGTGAGACACTCGCCACAGAATACCCAGCCTCTGACCTGCTCTTGTTGCCACAGTATTTATGTGGCTGGTCCAGTTAAGTTTCTGGTTAATGGTGACCCCCCAGGATGTTGATAGTGGGGGATTCGGCGATGGTAATGCCATTGAATGTCAAGGGGAGGTGGTTAGATATGACAGTATCCTGACACACTGGACTACCAGTTCTTGTTCCCCCCCCCTTTTCCACGGAATATAATGCCAGCTCATGAGATTTTATGGATTTCTTCATCATCGCCACAATATACTTCCAGAAATTTCCACATAGAAGGGAGCCTTTCGGGCCATCATGCCTTAGCCAGCATTAGTTCCTCTACCTGAGCTACCACTCCAATCCCATTTCTCTGTTTTGAACATCTTTCTTCTTCAAGTACTTATCTCATTGACCCTTAAATGTTTTCACTGCCTAGGTTCAAAAGCTATCTGTGCTGGTGCCTTCATATTCTAATAACCCTTTGCAGCAAGAAAATCCCTTCTAGCTGCTCCCTTTTATGCTTCTAGTAGTAATCTTGAGTCTGGGCCACCTCATTACTGTGTCACTGACCAGTGGAAATACTCTTGCACTATTTATCCTCTCAAACTATTTTTGCATTTTGAACACTTTCTATTAGATTCTTGCTTAGAAGCCTCAACTATCCAGGAGGTAGAGAGCTTGTGAGTGCAATCAGATCTGGGGTGGAGCCCAGAATTAAACTAGGTGCTTATTTGGAGTTAGTATGGGGGCAAAAGAGTTCGGATCAAGCAGATTAAATGGCGAGTCACCTTGGCATTTTTTATAGGTGGTTCATGGTGAGTTGGGGTGTGGAAGAGAGGATGGCAAGATTAGGCCCCATGTTTAATCTGTTTGAATCAGTTCAATTCAAACCAAATATCTAAACCAAGTCTGCTCATCCCTAACATTCATCTTCATACAATAACCAGCTGGTAGGCAACACAACATTATATGCTTGATGATGCAAAGGTAAGAAATACTGAAGTTATATTCACAAGAGAAGCAATACTGAAGTTGTATTCACAAGAGAGACAATACCCTTCATTTTTTTATCATCAACAGGGATTATTATATCTGTTTTCAGTAATGGAGATGTTGCAGGTATTCCTGGAGCAGCAGAGAAAGGAAGAAAGAGAACAGGTGAGACAGAGGGGAAGTGCAGTAAAATGCAGTAATATAATCATTCTTAGAAAGAGAGAGATGGCAAACACTCAGGAAACAATAGGAACTAGGCAGAATGCATCACTCAGGATCATCTCTGAGCCATGTCGGGGAATGAGGAGGCCGGGTTGCACGCCACAATCCTCCACATACTTAGGGTTGCCAACTCTGGTCGGATGTATTCCTGGAGGCTTTGTCACATGACCTCCCACCTCCAACCGCCCTGCCCGGTCAAACAGCCTTTCTCATGACTGATAAACAACAGTGTTAAAAGAAAATAAAAACACTACCATTTTTGTTTTCCAATGTTCCCGTGGTTTTTCTCCCAGCAGTGTCCGGAAAATTAATCTTTTAATTCCTGGTGACTGCAGGACAATCCTGGAGAGTTGGCAACCCTACACATACTGTGGGCCCAGTCTTTAAAGTTGTGCCTTTGTGGGATGGTGCTCAGCATAGGCTCGGCACCACCCAACAGAGAGAGAGGAAAAGAAAAAAAAAAATCGGAGAGTGAGTCACTTTGGCCCCAACATCTCCCAGAGCGACAGCCCAACCCTCCCAGCCAGGGATACTGCTTAATGCAGAAAGGGTGAAGAGAGTCTCACCCTGAAAAAGAATCCTTTCATTGAAGGAAAATAAAAATCAGGCACAAAACTATTGTTAGAAATTGGGCCTGTTGAAAATCTATCACGCACAGCCGATAGCTCATGCACGCTTAAGGATTAAGGCATTGGCTGTTATTCTCAGAAAAGTGCGGTTAATAACAAAGAGCTAGGCCGCACAAATTCGGGAGAGTGCAGTGCTGTTGATCAAGAGCTGCCAGCACCTCCAAGCCAGCCCATCTAATGCAATTATTGAAGTTATCTTTGCTTACAGACTCTGCCGGGTACAAACAATTGTATGAGTATAATATATCTAGTTCAAAGAGCCATTAGCTCCACCACCCCGACTAGTGCACCCCAAACAGTTGCAACAACTCAAAGGCCAAACGCACGGCAAACAGCCACAAATGCAGAAAACCATGCAGGTTACCTTTGCCCGCCCCTGGTGCGGTTTGGTGATTCACTGTTAATAATCAAAGAGAGAGAAGTGGGTGGGGAGGGGGAACAGGAACAATAAAGAAAAACAGAAACTGTATAATTAGGAGCACACTGGGAATAGACCGGAACCATGCACAAAAAGAAAGACAAATATTAAAACACGTTGATGAATTTAGCAGATTAAAAGAAAGCTAAGGCCTTGCAATGACATAGAGGGTAAACAGCGCACAAACACTGTGGGGGTAGAAATGGGTCCTGGGTGGCAGCACTAATCAAGCGGTACTGAATTGGCCGCCCATTACACCCACCGCCCCATATTCCGCTCCATCCACTTCAATAGAGCCCGATGAGATCCCGTCCAAGACGATGTGAGCCCTGCCCCCTGCAACGTGCTCATCTGAAATTCCTCTACTTTAGTGGAAGCTGTAACTCATTGAAATCAAAACCCATCAAGAGTCTGCGTGCTCCTGACCCACATTGTCATTTCAGGGCTGCGGCAAGAAGCGGTTTCCACACACGACTTAGAATTTCAATGCTAAGTGTTTATGAGAAACGCCTCGAGTCAAAACGGCGAGTGTGATCGCCAAGTGTACCCCGATCAGTGTGTGATCGCCAAGTGTACCCCGATCAGTGTGTGATCGCCAAGTGTACCCCGATCAGTGTGTGATCGCCAAGTGTACCCCGATCAGTGTGTGATCGCCAAGTGTACCCCGATCAGTGTGTGATCGCCAAGTGTACCCCGATCAGTGCGTGATCGCCAAGTGTACCCCGATCAGTCTGTGATCGCCAAGTGTACCCCCATCAGTGTGTGATCACCAAGTGTACCCCGATCAGTGCGTGATCGCCAAGTTTACCCCGATCAGTGTGTGATCGCCAAGTGTACCCCGATCAGTGCGTGATCGCCAAGTGTACCCCGATCAGTGTGTGATCGCCAAGTGTACCCCGATCAGTGCGTGATCGCCAAGTGTACCCCGATCAGTGTGTGATCGCCAAGTGTACCCCGATCAGTGTGTGATCGCCAACTGTTCCCCGATCAGTGCGTGATCGCCAAGTGTTCCCCGATCAGTGTGTGATCGCCAAGTGTTCCCCGATCAGTGTGTGATCGCCAAGTGTTCCCCGATCAGTGTGCGATCGCCAAGTGTTCCCCGATCAGCGTGTGATCGCCAAGTGTTCCCGATCAGTGTGTGATCGCCAAGTGTTCCCCGATCAGCGTGTGATTGCCAAGTGTTCCCGATCAGTGTGTGATCGCCAAGTGTTCCCGATCAGTGTGTGATCGCCGAGTGTTCCCCGATCAGTGTGTGATCGCCATGTGTTCCTGATCAGCGTGTGATCATCAAGTGTTCCCCGATCAGCATGTGATCCCCAAGTGTTCCCGATCAGTGTGTGATCACCAAGTGTTCCCTGATCAGTGTGTGATCGCCAAGTGTTCCCGATCAGTGTGTGATCACCAAGTGTTCCCCGATCAACGTGTGATCGCCAAGTGTTCCCAATCAGTGTGTGATCGCCAAGTGTTCCCAATCAGTGTGTGATCACCAAGTGTTCCCCGATCAGCGTGTGATCGCCAAGTGTTCCCGATCAGTGTGTGATCGCCAAGTGTTCCCCGATCAGTGTGTGATCGCCACGTGTTCCCGATCAGTGTGCGATCGCCAAGTGTTCCCCGATCAGTGTGTGATCGCCAAGTGTTCCCCGATCAGCGTGTGATTGCCAAGTGTTCCCGATCAGTGTGTGATCGCCAAGTGTTCCCGATCAGTGTGTGATCGCCGAGTGTTCCCCGATCAGCGTGTGATTGCCAAGTGTTCCCGATCAGTGTGTGATCGCCAAGTGTTCCCCGATCAGTGTGTGATCGCCAAGTGTTCCCGATCAGTGTGTGATCGCCAAGTGTTCCCCGATCAGTGTGTGATCGCCAAGTGTTCCCCGATCAGTGTGTGATCGCCATGTGTTCCTGATCAGCGTGTGATCATCAAGTGTTCCCCGATCAGCATGTGATCCCCAAGTGTTCCCGATCAGTGTGTGATCACCAAGTGTTCCCCGATCAGTGTGTGATCACCAAGTGTTCCCCGATCAGTGTGTGATCGCCAAGTGTTCCCGATCAGTGTGTGATCGCCAAGTGTTCCCCGATCAGTGTGTGATCGCCAAGTGTTCCCGATCAGTGTGTGATCGCCAAGTGTTCCCCGATCAGTGTGTGATCGCCAAGTGTTCCCCGATCAGTGTGTGATCGCCATGTGTTCCTGATCAGCGTGTGATCATCAAGTGTTCCCCGATCAGCATGTGATCCCCAAGTGTTCCCGATCAGTGTGTGATCACCAAGTGTTCCCCGATCAGTGTGTGATCACCAAGTGTTCCCTGATCAGTGTGTGATCGCCAAGTGTTCCCGATCAGTGTGTGATCACCAAGTGTTCCCCGATCAACGTGTGATCGCCAAGTGTTCCCAATCAGTGTGTGATCGCCAAGTGTTCCCAATCAGTGTGTGATCACCAAGTGTTCCCCGATCAGCGTGTGATCGCCAAGTGTTCCCGATCAGTGTGTGATCGCCAAGTGTTCCCCGATCAGTGTGTGATCGCCACGTGTTCCCGATCAGTGTGCGATCGCCAAGTGTTCCCCGATCAGTGTGTGATCGCCAAGTGTTCCCCGATCAGCGTGTGATCGCCAAGTGTTCCCGATCAGTGTGTGATCGTCAAGTGTTCCCGATCAATGTGATCGCCAAGTGTTCCCCGATCAGTGTGTGATCGCCAAGTGTTCCCGATCAGTGTGTGATCTCCAAGTGTTCCTGATCAGTGTGATCGCCAAGTGTTCCCCGATCAGTGTGTGATCGCCAAGTGTTCCCCGATCAGTGTGTGATCGCCAAGTGTTCCCCGATCAGTGTGTGATCGCCAAGTGTTCCCGATCAGTGTGTGATCCCCAAGTGTTCCTGATCAGTGTGATCGCCAAGTGTTCCCCGATCAGTGTGTGATCGCCAAGTGTTCCCCGATCAGTGTGTGATCGCCAAGTGTTCCCCGATCAGTGTGTGATCGCCAAGTGTTCCCCGATCAGTGTGTGATCGCCAAGTGTTCCCGATCAGTGTGATCGCCAAGTGTTCATCGATCAGTGTGTGGAGCGCCGCACGATTATCCCTGAAGGATTCCGGATCACTGGCTCCTCAACTCTTGCAGGTGATCCTTTCGACTGCACTTGCCCAGGCAAAGCAACCGAGTAATACCGACGGCAGGTATGATTGAGACATGGAGGGCCAGGAGTTAGGAGACCCCTTGGGGAGCTGGGAGAGTTGTAAAATATACCGCATTCTTCTTTTACTTCCCTGCCTATACCTCTCTGCCTCGCTACCTCACTTTCCTCCTTTAAGACGCTCCTTAAAACCTACCTCTTTGACCAAGCTTTTGGTCACCTGCCCTAATTTATCCTTATGTGGCTCGGTGTCAATTTTTTGTCTTAAAATACACCTGTGCAGCACCTTGGGATGTTTTACTGCATTAAAGGCGCTATATAAATACGAGTTGCAGTTGTGTAAGATTTCTCAGGATTTCATTAAGACACTTTATTACTGGGCACGCACCAGGATCTTGGGAACAGAATTGAGGACTTCTGGCAACAATTCTTAAAGCTCCCCGTAAGGTGCATCGATCAGGAGGCCCCGCGCAGGCCGCTCACCAGCTGTTGCTGCAGGAAAAGATACCGCGCTTGCGTGTCCGCAAATTTAAAGGGACCACGCATGCAAAAAAAAATTAGAGGGAACATAGCTTCCTATCCACGTGCCTTGTAGCCAAACTGTGATCATCATATTGGACCACCTCTGGCTTCTAATATGGCAACACCCTTTAACAAGCGATTTACTCCAAGTCAGAATCTCCACCGAAATAACCAAAACCTTTCAAAAGAGGGTGGCATTTATGATTTGACAGGAGAAATCGAGCAGCGGAAATGCTTCTGCATTTTCTTTCGATGTTGCTGCGCATGACAACCCAGGAGGATTGATGTCCCCAATGGGCAGAATGAAACGTAAAATCGTCCAGTCAATGTCGCAGAAAAAAACATTCTTTTTTGCTGAAAGGAAACTTAATACAAACGCCCACAGGATCAACAAACAGCCTTTAAGTCTGGTGCTGATCAGGAACGGCAGTCACTGAATGCAAAACCAGCATTAGGCACTTCCCAGTGGACTAATTAAGTGTAAGTTCTGAAAATTGATGACCACGTTCTTTTTTTAAAAACGTTGGTAAATTTGACTCTCTGTTCCACCCAACTCCACCTGGAAGATCTTGACTTGTTTCCTTGTCCTGCCACTACACACGTAGCTGCAACTTGAGTGATAATCATAGCCTTCTCCACAATTCCTGTCCCTGCTACGCCTCGACTGACTGGCTGGAGGAGCAGAGAGTTCGCGTGATTAGCAGTCTCGGGACTGCAAGCTGGAATCTCGGGTGCACAAGGTACAAGCCCTGTGCTGTTAGCAGTTACCAGGCCGCCTGGAGTACTTCAGACTTTTCATCCCCCTCCCCATTTGTTCCCATTCTCTCCTGTAAAGGCCGAGTCTTGTTGGGGTACAGTTCCACAGGTGTCGGCAGCCTCTCCACCCCCCATCCCCCCCGCAGTACCTCACTTGAGTGGTCATTCTTCATCTCTCAGCCTTCATGTGTCAGTCCTGACAATATGCACTGCAACATGGTGGGAAGGCTTGCATGCTCCTATTACACCCTGACAGACACGCTTGCGAGAGTATAACTCCTGGTGGGGCCACCCAAGCCAGACAGGCCGGTGGGTAGGAGCCAGATTAAAGGCCAAACCACATTCCTGGTCGTGATTTAGGCTAACGACCTCTCTGCGCAAAATGCCTTTCGTTACGGAAACAACCCAGAGACGAGTCTGTTACAGACTTGCAAATATAAACAAATATAAACTGCGGAGAACCGCCATCTGGTGGATGTACGGCAAGTCGATACTTAGAGCGGAGTCAGATATCTCATTCTGGACAAGACAGCAGGGGTTGCCTCACATGCCACTGGAAACAGGAGACTTCAACTCACTAACCTAACAGTAGGTACAACTGCGAGTGGCATCGCAAAGCAAGATCCCCATCCCTGTCCTTGTCCCGTCACCCACACAAGTACACGGTGGGGGAGAGGGGCGGGGCCACTGGCTAAGGAAACCCTGGACGATTTTGCCTTTCCCCTTAACCCAGGCGCACTGCGGCTAACTGTGGCTAGTCCCAGGCCAGAGCCTTCCGGTCCCTATATCTTGTTATTACAACAAGGTTGTGCCGTTACCACTGAGCCATTGGGGGATTGAGACTTTCTTTAACAGAAAAGGGAAACTTGAAGGAACAGAGACATTTAGAACATTTTAAAAAGCAGTGTTAAACATCAGCGCCGACAGCCGAGAACATGATCGAAAAATCTCTGGGTGCAGCTGTACCTTCATCCATGACTGTAATGGCCTCCTCGGTTAACTTGCTGCCAGCTCCCACACTGGTAAAGGCGTTGAGATAGAACTTGTAGCGAGTGCTGTAGTTGAGGTTTTTCAGAATCCAGCTGGTTTCATTTTCTGCAGGGATTGTGATCTCCACCAGAGGGCCCAACTCATGCGTACTGTTAACTGAAAGGGAACAGGCAGATAAACCTCTGCATCAGAAGCGGCCGGTTCCACGGTCAGGTTACATGCCAGTGACAGTTTGATAATTACGCGCTGTCATTTAACCAGCAATTAATGCTTTACAGCATGCCAACTGCAAACAGGCCTGCACATCAATTCCATAGTAATTCTATATATTAAACGTTGCGTTAGCATACTTTGTTCATTATGTCACATTTCTTCTGTCACGCCTTTGTATATGCAAATTTCTTGCAGCTGATTGGCTCAGATTTTGTAATTATTAAAGAGCAACAAACCACAATGGAAGAGGAAGGAATGTGCAAATCGAAGAGAGACAAACCTCCAAAGAGGACCCACTATATATATATGTGAATCAAGAATGAGCAAACAGCAAAGCCTACGAATAAATGAAATGGGAACCACTTAAACCACTCCAACTATTTTCTTAAATTTTTTAACTGATCAGTTCATGCCTGTGATCTGCCTCTCCAGTTCTGATGAAAGGTCATCGATCCGAAACGATAACTCGGTTTCTCTCTCCACAGATGCTGCCAGACTGGCTGAGGGTTTCCGATCCTTCCCTGTTTTTATTTCAGATTTCCAACATCCGCAGTACTTTGCTTTTGTTTCATTGGCTTTAACTGTTCAGCAGAACTGAAGGCACTGTACAGACATGGGAACAGGAGGAGGCCATCAGCCCCTTGAGCCTGTTCCACCGTTCAATTAGACCAGGGCTGATCTGTACCTTAACTCCATCGACCCGCCTTGGTTCCATATCCCTTAACACCCTTGTTGAACAAAATCTATCAATCGAAGTTTTGACATTTTCAATTGACCCCCAGCCTCAACAGCTTCTTGGGGAGAGAATTCCAGATTTCCACTACCCTTTGTGTGAAGAACTGCTTCCTGACATCACCCCTGAACGGCCTAGCTCTAATTTTGAAGGTTATGCTCCCTTGTTCTGGACTCACCCCCCACCAGAGGAAATAGTTTCTCTCTGTCTACCCTATCAACTCCTTTAATCATCTTAAACACCCCAATTAGATCATTCCTTACTCTTCTATACTCAAAGGATACAAGCCTCGTCTATGCAACCTGCCCTCATAATTTAACCAATTTCAGGTGATGGCAACAAAAATCCATAAACTAATCTTATTTAACAACTGAGGCAGAACCGCCTCTTCCGAGCCTGGGAGACCCTTATCTTCAAACCGCACTCGATACACTGGTTACATGTTACCCCCACATAATTTACAACCCTGAAATATGAAATATTTCAGAAATAAATGTGAATGTTTTTGGTCTTGCAGGGAAGATAAAAACTGACTGTAAAAGCTTTTATAGATATGTGAATAGAAAAAGATTGGTGAAGTCAAGCGTAGGTCCCTTACAGTCAGAATCAGGGGAATTTATAATGGGGAACAAAGAAATGGCAGACCAATTAAATACATACTTTGGTTCTGTCTTCACAAAGGAGGACACAAATAACCGCCTAAAAATGTTGGGGAACATTGGGTCTAATGAAAGGGAGGAACTGATAGAAATCAGTATGTGTAGGGAAATGGTGTTAGGGAAATTGATGGGATTGAGGGCCAATAAATCCCCAGGGCCTGATAATCTACATCCTAGGGTACTTAAGGAAGTGGCCCTAAAAATAGTAGATGCATTGCTGGTCATCTTCCAAAATTCGATAGACTCTGGAACAGTACCCATGGATTGGCAGGTAGCTAATGTTACCCCACTGTTCAAAAAGGGTGGTAGAGAGAAAACGGGGAAGTATAGACCGGTAAGCCTGACATCGGTAGTGGGGAAAATGCTAGAGCACTTGGAAAAAAGTGACCGGATCGGACAAAGTCAACATGGATTTACAAAAGGTAAATCGTGCTTGACTAATCTACTGGAATTTTTTGAGGATGTAACTGGTAAAATAGATAAGGGAGAACCAGTGGATGTGGTGTATTTGTATTTTCAAAAGGCTTTCGATAAGGTCCCGCATAAGAGATTAGTGTGTAAAATTAAGGCACATGGGATTGGGGGCAAGGTATTGACTTGGATAGAGAACTGGTTGACTGACAGAAAGCAAAGTGTTGGAATAAACAGCTCTTTTTCCGAGTGGCAGGCAGTGACTAGTGGGGTACCGCAGGGATCGGTCCTTGGACCCCAGCTATTCACAATATATATTAATGATCTGGACGAGGGAACTAGATGTAATATCTCCAAGTTTGCAGATGACACAAAGCTGGGTGGGCGTGTGTGCTGTGAGGAGGATGCCGAGAAACTCCAGTATGATTTGGACAGGTTGGGTGATTGGGCAGAAGCATGGCAGATGCAATATAACGTGGATAAATGCGAGGTTATCCACTTTGGTGTCAAAAACAGGAAGGCAGATTATCTAAATGGCAATAGATTGGGAGAATGGGCAGTGCAATGACACCTGGGTGTCCTTGTGCACCAGTCGCTGAAAGTAAGCATGCAGGTGCAGCAGGCGATTAAGAAGGCAAATGGTATGTTGGCCTTCGTAGCGAGAGGGTTTGAGTACAGGAACAAGGATGTCTTGCTGCAGTTGTACAGGGCCTTGGTGAGGCCACATCTTGAGTATTGTGTGCAGTTTTGGTCGTCTTATCTGAGGAAGGATGTTCTTGCCATGGAAGGAGTGCAGCGAAGATTCACCAGGCTGATACCTGGGATGGCAGGAATGACGTATGAGGAGAGATTGGGTCAATTGGGCTTGTACTTGCTGGAGTTTAGAAGAATGAGAGGGGATCTCATCGAAACTTATAAAATTCTAACAGGACTAGACAGACTAGATGCAGGAAGGATGTTCCCGATGGTCGGGGAGTCCAGAACCAGGGGTCACAGTCTAAGGATAAGGGGTAAGCCATTTAGGACGGAGATGAGGAGGAATTTCTGCACCCAGAGAGTGGTGAACCTGTGGAATTCTCTACCACAGAAGGCAGTAGAGGCCAATGCATTAAATATATTCAAGAAGGAATTGGATAAAGGGATCAAGGGATATGGAGAGAAGGCAGGAACAGGGTACTGAATTTGGATGATCAGCCATGATCTCATTGAATGGCGGAGCAGGCTTGAGGAGCTGAATGGCCTACTCCTGCTCCTATCTTCTATGTTTCTGTCTATTTATTTTTGGACACAGGAATGCCAACCATTAACACAGGTTACACTTGGCCTGTTTAGTACAGACTTCACAGTGCAAATCCCTCTTGCTGTTAGCATAGAATGTCAATGAAGCAAATCACTGTCGCACTCTTGGCAATCGTACAGCCTCATAAATCAGAAGGCAACTGAAGCAGCCAAAGAGGGGCTTGGCTTTTGATTGTGAAACAAAGCAAAACCAACAAACTATTTTCACTGTCTATTTTCATATGGTGATGGGGGGGCGGGGGGGCGTATAATGTTATGAATTGGGAGTTCCTGGTACTGAGTTTGTGACAGCAGCGTTTATTGGGAACTCAAGTAGCTGAGTGTTCTGTCCATTTATTTTACTGGACTGAACCACTGCTGGACAGAGTGCATTCTGAGCCTAATACTAAGTATGTGCTCCTGTTGCACTAAAATCTGTACCAGGAGCACTAATTTGTAAAATATATCCCTTGGTTTTCTTGCAAAGAAAAACTTACTGAAAAGTTTGTAAACTGCATAACCGTGGAATTTTTACATCTGAAAGTCTAGCTTGGATAGAGAGATGCTGACGAGAGGGGGGGAGCGAGAGGGAGGAGGGACGAGAGGGAGAGGGGAACGAGGGGGGGGGGGAACGAGAGGGAGGGTGGACGAGAGGTAGGTGGGGACGAGAGGGAGGGGGGACGAGAGGTAGGTGGTGACAAGAGGGGGGGGCGAGCGGGAGGGGCGACGAGAGGGAGGGGAGGACGAGAGGGAGGGGGAGATTAGAGGGAGGGGGAGGAGAGGGAGGGGCGGACGAGAGGGAGGTGCGGACGCGAGAGGGAGGGGGACGCGAGAGGGAGGGGGGCGCGAGAGGGAGGGGGGCGCGAGAGGGAGGGGGGCGCGAGAGGGAGGGGGGCGCGAGAGGGAGGGGGGCGCGAGAGGGAGGGGGGCGCGAGAGGGAGGGGGGCGCGAGAGGGAGGGGGCGCGAGAGGGGGGAGGGGGGCGCGAGAGGGAGGGGGGGCGCGAGAGGGAGGGGGGCGCGAGAGGGAGGGGGGCGCGAGAGGGAGGGGGGCGCGAGAGGGAGGGGGGCGCGAGAGGGAGGGGGGCGCGAGAGGGAGGGGGGCGCGAGAGGGAGGGGGGCGCGAGAGGGAGGGGGCGCGAGTGGGAGGGGGCGCGAGAGGGAGGAGGGGCGCGAGAGGGAGGGGGGCGCGAGAGGGAGGGGGGCGCGAGAGGGAGGGAGGGGGACGAGAGAGGGAGGGGGGCGAGAGGGAGGGGGGGGAGCGAGAGGGAGGGGGGGAGCGAGAGGGAGGGGGTGGAGCGAGAGGGAGGGGGGAGCGAGAGGGAGGGGGGGAGCGAGAGGGAGGGGGGGAGCGAGAGGGAGGGGGGAGCGAGAGGGAGGGGGGAGCGAGAGAGGAGGGAGGGACGGGGGACGAGAGGGAGGGGGGACGAGAGGGAGGGGGACGAGAGGGAGGGGGGACGAGAGGGAGGGGGGACGAGAGGGAGGGGGGAACGAGAGGGAGGGGGGACGAGAGGGGGGGCGAGAGGGAGGGGGGAGCGAGAGGGAGGGGGGAGCGAGAGGGAGGGGGGAGCGAGAGGGAGGGGGGGAGCGAGAGGGAGGGGGGGAGCGAGCGGGGAGGGGGGGACGAGAGGGAGGGAGGGGGGGACAAGAGGGAGGGAGGGGGGGGGACGAGAGGGAGGGAGGGGAGGGACGAGAGGGAGGGAGGGGGGGGGACGAGAGGGAGGGGGGGCGAGCGGGGGGACGATGATAGGGCGATGCTTTTTTTTGCTTACATAAAGGAATCCAAACAATTATTGTTTGCAAAAAATGTAATTATTTTCAGTCCCATTTTGTTGTGTCTTTGCTCAGGCTAGAGTGATATTTGAGTTTGTTTCTCCAAATTATTTTCAAAACTAGCTGGGCGATAAATTTAAGAAGCTTTCTTGAGTAAAAGTTTCACATCAAAATTATTTGCAACTTATTATTTTTACTTCAGTGTCCCACTGAGAGAGACAAAGGCAGATTGTTTACTACATCTATGGTTTAGAATTCCAAAAATGATTGGTTGCCTGAAGATTTAATTTTGAAGTTGTGCTATCTATGTCAAGACTTCTCCCCTCGACTCTGCTGCTAAAACTCCTCATTGATGTCAAACTTCATAATCCATCATCCTGCTGATAAACTGCAAGATGTTCTTCTTCCCAGTACTATTTAATCCACCAACTCCAAGTTGAGACCACCCATGCGCGATCCATATCTATAATATATTAAAAATCCGCTGTCTGCACAAAGTTTTGCTAACTTTTTCCACTATAAGTTCCTGTGTCCACAGTTATAATGGGAACTGGTCAACTTGTCACACTGTAATTACTGCCCACTGCCAGGAGGGTATAATTACAGTGTCACAAGTTTACATAGGCAGTTTACATAGGAACATAGAAACATAGAAGACAGGAGCAGGAGTAGGCCATTCGGCCCCTTGAGCCTGCTCTGCCATTCAATGAGATCATGGCTGATCATCCAAATTCAGTACCTTGTCCCTGCTTTCTCCCCATATCCCTTGATCCCCTTAGCCTTAAGAAATATATCTAACTCCGTCTTGAATATACTTAATGAATTGGCCTCAACTGTCTTCTGTGGTAGAGAACTCCACAGGTTCACCACTCTCTGGGTGAAGAAATTCCTCCTCATCTCAGTCCTAAATGGCTTACCCCTTATCCTTAGACTGTGACCCCTGGTTCTGGACTCCCCGACCATCGGGAACATCCTTCCTGCATCTAGTCTGTCTAGTCCTGTTAGAATGTTATAAGTTTCAATAAGATCCCCTCTCATTCTTCTAAACTCTAGCGAATATAAGCTTAATCGACCCAATCTCTCTTCATACGTCATTCCTGCCATCCCTGGTATCAGTCTGGTGAATCTTCACTGCACTCCCTCCATGGCAAGAACATTCTTCCTCAGATAAGGCGACTAAAACTGCACACAATACTCAAGGTATGGTCTCACCAGGGCCCTGTACAACTGCAGCAAGACGTCCTTGCTCCTGTATTCGAATCCTCTCGCTATGAAGGCCAGCATACCATTTGCCTTCTTAACCGCCTGCTGCCCTTGCATGCTTACCTTCAGCAACTGGTGCACAAGGACACCCAGGTCTCGTTGCACTTCCCCTTTTCCCAATCTATTGCCATTCAGATAATAATCTGCCTTCCTGTTTTTGCCACCAAAGTGGATAACCTCGCATTTATCCACATTATACTGCATCTGCCATGCATCTGCCCAATCGCCCAACCTGTCCAAATCGTACTGGAGTTTCGCTGCATCCTCCTCACTGCACACACGCCCACCCAGCTTTGTGTCATCTGCAAACTTGGAGATATTACATCTAGTTTCCTCGTCTAGATCATTAATATATGTTGTGAATAACTGGGGTCCTAGCACCGATCCCTGTGGTACTCCACGAGTCACTGCCTTTCACTCGGAAAAAGACCCGTTTATTCCAACTCTTTGCTTCCTGTCTGCCAACCAGTTCTCTATCCAAGTCAGTACCTTACCCCCAATCCCATGTACTTTAACTTTGCACGCTAGTCTCTTATGCGGGACCTTATCGAAAGCCTTCTGAAAGTCCAAATACACCACATCCACTGGTTCTCCCTTATCTATTCTACCAGTTACATCCTCAAAAAATTCCAGTAGATTAGTCAAGCACGATTTACCTTTTGTAAATCCATGTTGACTTTGTCTGATCCTGTCACTGTTTTCCATGTGCTCTGCTATTACATCTTTTATAATGGACTCTAGCATTTTCCCCACTACCGATGTCAGGCTTACCGGTCTTTAATTCCCCGTTTTCTCTCTACCACCTTTTTTAAATAGTTACATTACTAATGTGGACACAAGAATTTATTATGGAAATATATAAAAATAAGGACAGAATATACAACTTTCAAATGGTGACCAAATTACATTTATGTTCCCTGGTCCGATTATACCCCGTCCCTAACCCTGCTTCACCTGAGGACGACACCTGGTTTGGACTCCCCGTGTGAAAATCCATGGGAGATATTATAATGGCTCGTATTTTGCGGCCCCTACGGGTGCGTATGTGCCTGTAAGGGCTGCGCAAGTTCTGGGTTTTCACGCACGATGCAGTAAAGCGTAAGGCCTGCTTTTATCAGCATAAGAGTTTAAATGAACATAGAAATAATTTTTTTTCAATCATTTAAATATTAAAAAAACCTGTACAATAAGGTAAGGTTATTTTTAGCCCCTTTAAAACGGTTACATTTATTTTTCAAAAATTAAATTTTTGTTTTCAATATTTAACTAAGTGGCATTTTAATTAATTTTAAATATGTAATTTTTTTACATTTATTTGACGTGTACATGTATTTTTTGGGGTACTCCCATTCATGCTTATGGGGAGGCCCTTCTTTCATTCGTTGGGCCAGCCCACGTGATCCCAGAGGTGCTTGCGAACTGCATGAGCCCGAGATACGTGGGCCTCTACACGCGGCTACCCGGAAAGGCCCAGGACCGCGAGTCTCCGTACCTCCCGGACCACCAGGTAGGCAGACATTTTATTTGCGGATCGGAGGCACTTCCCCGCGGGAAGCCCCCGACCGCAAATTCAGGGCCATTATGTTTTAGTAAGAGGGGGGCAGTGGCTGTTTCTGTGGAACATAAGAAATAGGAGCAGGAGTCGGCCATACGGCCCCTCGAGCCTGCTCCGCCATTCAGTAAGATCATGGCTGAACTTCTACATCAACTCCACTTTCCTGCCCTATCCCCATATCCCTTGATTCCCTTAGTGCCCAAAAATTTATCGATCTCAGACTTGAATATACTCATCGACTGAGCATTCACAGCCCTCTGGGGTAGAGAATTCCAAAGATTGACAACCCTCTGAGTGAAGAAATTTCTCCTCTCCTCAAAGGAAATGTACCTTTGACATGGGATACGAATGGTTGAGGCTGAAAAATGCTGCAAAAATGATATCAGTGTTCAATTCAGTAAAACGCACAATAAATAGTGCTCAGTGCAGATACAATTCAGGAGGTATCAGTGGGTTGAATTTAATCTGTGCACCATATCCTCTGTTAAAATGTCTATTGTTTTAATGCAGACAATTAAAGATTCCACACAACTCCGGCATTACAGATACTCACTGGGCTGGTATTTGAGTGTGTATCCTTTGAGGATACCATTCGGGTGAAGCGGAGTGCCCCACTGCAGGGTCAGAGAGTCAAGCGTTGGGCTTGTAATCTTCAAGAATTCTGGAGCGCTGGGCACTGGTCAAAAGTACATGTACAAAGGTTAATATATATATTTGGACAAGTAAACTGTATTCTATTACATTTTAGGAGATCTGACATAGGAAGATCAAGAGTAGAGATTGTACGAAATAAATGTTCATGCTACGCCAAATCTTTACACAATGCTTATATGACAATATTAGAGCAGGCAAGCCTGGGATAGAAACAGGCCATTCAGTCCATCAAAGCCCAGCCCTCCAGCACACGGTAAAATTTACATTTATATAATAATGCCTAATCATGCTGAAACATCTCACTTAAGATGATTTGCACCTTTGAAGCACAGTGACTGTTGTTATATGGGCAAACACGGCAGCCACTCAGTGACACCAAGATCCCAGAAACCCATTCATCTGTTTCTTTTGGTAGCGCTGGCTGAGGGAGGAATGCTGGCCAGGACACCGAGAACAACGCACTCTCCTTTAAATAGTGCTGTGGGGTCTGACATGAATCTTGCCATTCATGTAGAAATGACTTATGAAATAATACTGGGCGGCCTGCTGGTGGCACTGTCCAGGGAGAGTATAAATACTCGGGCATGGGCCCAGCTTGCTCAGGACATTTTGTAAACAGGAACTAGTGAAGGACAACTAGACCTCCATGTTGTGAAACAGTTGATTAAAGCCTTGTTTAATATTCAGACCAAGTGCCTAGTAGTTTTCTTATGTCAGGGTCTTTTATATCCATCTAAAGCCCCCTGGAAAAGGTAGACAGGGTCTCAGTGGAACGGCTCAAAAGGATGAGCACATGAACTATCCCATCATGGAATCTTATTCTGTTTTCAGTAACACCAATGTTTTGCCTCTAATAAAAAGCTTTATTGATTATTCTGAACGTTTGTCACTTTGGATAAAGATGTATTTTTACAAAAAATATTCTTTGGGTAAAAGAAAAAACCCTATTTTTAAAAGTTAATTTTCCCTTGCTTCTTTTCAGCTTCAGCCCTTGTTTCACTCAGCATCCTTTAGCTACAAAAACAACCAGACTGCCCGCCAGCTTCCAGGCAGCTACCGATGCGGTTCTTCAGCTGGCCAGCGGGGGGCGGGCTGATATACCATCGCCCTGTCGAGGAAATCACAGAATCGTAGAACAGCACAGAAGGAGGCCATCTGGCCCATCGAGTCTGCGCCGGCTCTTTCGAAGAGCAATCCAGTTAATGCCACTCACCCTCTCATTCCCCATATTTATCCAATTGCCTTTTGAAAGGTACTACTGAATCTGTTTCCACCACCCTATCAGGCAGAGCATTTCAAATCCTAACCATTCATTGCGTAAAATGTTTTTTCCTCTGGTTCTTTTGCCAATCACCTTAAATCTGCATTATCGACCCTTCAGCCACTGGAAACAGTTGCTCTTTATTTACTTTATCTGAACCCTTCATGATTTTAAACACCTCTATGAAATTTCCTCTTAGCCTTCTCTGCTCTAAGGAGAACAACCCCAGCTTCTCCAGTCTATCCACATAACTGTAATCCCTCATCCCTGGAACCATTCTAGTAAATCTCTTCCGCACCCGCTCCAAAGTCTTCACGTCCTTCCTAAAGTGCGGTGCCCAGAATTGGACCCAATACTCCAGCTGGGTCCACTCCAAATCAAGGTTTAGCATAACTTCCTGGCTTTTGTACTCTATTTATAAAGTCCAGGATCCCATATGCTTTATTATCTGTTTTGATAACCTGTCCTGCCACCTTCAAAGATTTGTGCACAAACACCGCCAGGTCTCTGTTCCTGCACCACCTTTACAATTGTACCATTTAGTTTGTATTGTCTCTCCTCATTCTTCCTACCAAGATGCATCACCGCACACTTGTCTGCGTTAAATTTCATCTGTCATGTGTCCGCCCATTCCAGCAGCCTGCCTATGTCCTCTTGAAGTCTATTACTATTTTCCTCGTTCTTTATTACACTTGCAAGTTTTGTGTCATCTGCAAATTTCAAAATTGTGCCCTGTACCCCCAAGTCATTAATGTATGCCAGTAACAGCAGTGGTCCTAGTACTGAACCCTGGGGAACACCACACTATACCTCCCTCCAGTCTAAAAAGCAGCCATTCACCACAACTCTGTTTTCTATCCCATAGCCAATTTTGTATCGTTGCTGTTACTGCCCCTTTTAACCCAGGGGCTTCAATTTGCTAACAAGTCTAATATGTGGTATGTCAGGCTAGATAATTCCCCACAAGAGGAGGAAACAGGGAGGAAAGAGGAAACTACAGGGCGAGTGACTTGAGTTGAGCAAGTTGCAATATCAGAGATAGGAGCAGGAGTAGGCCATTTGGCCCCTCGAGCCTGCTCTGCCATTCAATGAGATCATGGCTGATCATCCAAACTCAGTACCCTATAGAAACATAGAAGATAGGAGCAGGAGTAGGCCAATATGGAGAACTCGCAGAGCGAAACCCAAATCCTACCACTCTGTGGAAAAAATTTTCTCACCATCATTCTTAGCGCACGGAATTTGTACTTTTGCTGTCCAATTAGTGGTGAGATATGGACCACCAACACCTCCGAGAGGCTCTCCAAGTCACACGCCATCTTTACTTGGACATATATCACCGTTCCTTCACCGTCGCTGGGTCAATACCCTAGAATTCCCTACGTCACTCCATCATCGGAGCAGCATCATTAGAAGGGTTGCAATGGTTCAAGGAGAAAGCCCAACACTACTATTTCAGCTCAACTTGGGATGGGCAATAAATGCTGACTTTGCCAGAGTTGCCCATATCCTGACAGCAAATTGTCAATAATGGGGCAGTTTTGTGCTGTGAATCCATACCCAAGTGAAATTTGGAAGAGACCTCCCAAACCCCGGACAGCCGGAAGGGAGAGAAGTCCTTAACTCCGTCTGCTTTGGGCAGGATTTGAACCCAGGGTCTGGAGGTGAAAGGACAATATGAAAGCCTGAGGATGTGACAGCAATGCCTCTGCCAGAGGGTCAGGTGTGTCGTGAACAACAGTTTCAATCAGCTAGGTAATGCAGTTTTATACTCTACCTCCTTCAGGAGTTTGCAGTACCATATCAGCGCTTGCGGGACCTTCTCCTTTCCCATTGAAGACTCGAACGTTCAGCTTATAGACACTGAAAGGTTCCAACCCTGGCAACATGCCGTGGCTCTTGTCTCCACTAAAGGTCAAAATCTTGATTTCCGTGTGGCGTTTGCCCCGTTTGATTAGGCTTCCTTGCTTCCAGTAGTAGATCTGTGTGTGAAAAATACAGGTAATAAATCATGCCTTTCACATATATCCTCAAGGCTTCCCAAAGCGTTTCGCAACCAATTAATTGCTTTTGAAGTGTGGTCACTGTTTTTGTGTAGGCAAACTCAGCCGCCATTTTATGCACAGCAAGGTGCCACAAATAAAATTACCCGTTATTCTGTTTTGTGTGGGGTTTTTTTAAAGGAAGAATGTTGCCTCGGACACTGGGAGAAGACACTGCTCTTATTGAAAACTACCACGGGACTATTATCCCCATCTAAAAAGGCAGATTGGGCCTCAGTTTAATGTCACATCTGAAAGACGGCACCTCCAACAAAGCAGCCCTCCCTGCACTCAAGTGCTGGCCTAGGAATCGCCCAGTGTATGTACACAATCTAGCACCCTTTTATTTTCCAGATACTATTCAATTCTCCGCCAATTTTCTCTCCTTCCCTCTTGAAAGGCATTGACTGCGTGCTGGCTCCTTGGTTACCCTCCGCTACCTCCTCCAACCAGTCACTCGGGTGTGAGCCCAGACAGAGTGTTGGCCTCAGCCTGCCTCCATCCAATGCCTGCACAGGTGCGCTTCCACCAGGGGTCAAGAGACAAAGATCGGGAGTGGGATCCGTTATATTCCCGGGCCACGGGATCTTTCTCCTCTTTGCTAGATTTTCCATGTTTCCCTCCTCCTCTGCTATTCTGCTATAATCATTTACACCTCCTCTGGATCCATCTTTTAAGAACATAAGAAATAGGAGCAGGAATAGGCCACTTGGCCCCTCGAGCCGGCTCCGCCATTCAATAAGATAATGGCTGATCTTGGGCTCAAAGCCACTTCCCCGCCCGCTCCCCATAACTCTTCACTCCCTTATCTTGCAAAAATCTGTCTATCTCCACCTTAAATGTGTTCAATGACCCAGCCTCCACAGCTCTCTGGGGCAGGGAATTCCACAGATTCACGACCCTCTGAGAGAAGAAATTCCTCCTCATCTCAGTTCTAAAAGGGCGACCCTTTATTGTAAAACTGTGCCCCCGCGTTCTAGATTTCCCCAGGAGGGGAAACATCCTCTCTGCATCTACCTTGTCGAGCCCCCTCAGTATCTTATATGTTTCAATAAGATCCCCTCTCATTCTTCTAAATTCCAATTGAGTATAGGCCCGGCCTGCTCGACCTTTCCTCATAAGTCAACCCCCTCATCTCTGGAATTAACCTACACTTGTTTCTACACTTGTCTCATTATCATCTCCTTTTGCCTTGCACCATCATCACTTTTGTCATTTAATCACTCCTGCTCTCCACCCTATCCCTTTTGTTCTTTTCCTGCCCCCTTGTTTAAAAGCTGTTCGTCTCTAACATCTTCCAGTTCTGACAAAAGGTCTTCGACCTGAAACGTTTACTTTGTTTCTTACTCCACAGATGCTTGGTGGTTCCGGCTTCTTCTGTTTTTATATCAGGAATGGGAAGCCTGGCTGATTTTCCCTTGCCTAGCCTGGGATGCTAGCTGTGGAGCCCTAGCTATGGCACTGGCTGAGACCAACTAACTTAGCACATAGCTGGGATTAAAGCTCAGGCCTTGCCTGGTCTGTGTGACTGGGATTTACCCACTGAGCAATCGGAGGAGCTGCTAATCTGTAGCACGGAGCAGGAATATTACTTTGCTGAGAGCTCATTTCATCCACTTACTTTATATCCCTTGAGGAATCCACGGACAGTTTTCAGTGGAACTGGATCCCAATGCACCTTGGCCAGTGTGCTATTGACAACATGGACACGCACGTTGCTAGGAGCCAACATTGGTACTGGAAATAAAACAGTCAAATTATTTTTCCGATAACTAAATAATTTCTACACTATTTGCAGGTCCACATAGATACCAACAGAATTGATAACAAATACAGTTTTAGCAAACAAGAATATGTTTTGGTCTGATTTCGCGTTGATCCTCTCCTATCATCATCGTCATTCACTACTCTCTGGTGAACAGGACAAGACAGCTCGCCCAACCACTCCCTACTCACTGCCAGCTGAGCAAAGGGAACCCCATAAGAAGTCAGGAGACAATTGGCTACATGAATGAAATCACAGCATTCCTATGCTGGGAATGGGCCATAGGTAGAACAGGGCTAAAAATGTCCCTTAGGCACTGACTCAAAATAAACAAGGGTTTTGCCAATGCTGAGATTAAGTTTATCACTTTTGCTCCGACCAATTTGCCTTCGGTATTGATATCAACTGCGAATGACTTTGTTGGCAGGAGCCCAACCACGTTGAAGGCATTTCTGTCTTACATGAGAGCAGGAAACTACCATGATGGTAAAAATACAATGTACTCTTGATGGTTCTCGACCCTGCTCAGAGATCTATGCTGCACGAAATTTTGCTTCTTTCTCTCATGTTAAAATATTTTCTCTCCTTACCCTTTCCTGAATCTTCGTGAGCCAAGAGTGTAGGTGGGAATTCAGCTGCTGTCAACTGGAATACTGGGTCCAGTTGTGGTCTCCTCACATGGTGGGTGATATTGAGGATTTGGAAAGTGTGCGGAGCAGGGCCACTCAACTAATTCCCAGTCTAAAGCATCTTAGTTATCAAGATAGGCTAAAAGAGTTGGGACTCTACACTTTAGAGAAGCGTAGGCTTAGGGGGTGATCTGATTGAGGTTTATAGGATGGTGATGGGAAGAGATTGTGTTCTAATTGACAGTTTGTTCCAATTAAATAGGTTAGGGAGGACCAGGGGTTACAATTTTAAGTTGTGTTAGGCTAGTTCTAGGTTAGATGTCAGGAGGTGGTTCTTTTCCCAGAGAACAGTGGACCTCTGGAACAGGCTGCCGGCTCGTCTGGTGGACGCCGATTCGCTGAATTCCTTCAAGCGAGAGCTGGACCTGTATCTAGCTGGGGCGGAGATCACCTCTTACAAAGGTAGGTACTTTAAGAAATTCAGGGCCAGAGTGATTCCCTGGACGAGTTTCGATCGCCTAGATGGGTCAGAGAGGAATTTCCCAAATTCCCCGCTCCCCCCCCTGAAATTGGCCTGGGTTTTAATCTAGTTTTTCGCCTCTCCCAGGAGATCACATGGTTTTGGGTGGGGTGGAGAGTATATATCTTCTATCTATCTTATATATATAAAGCGGTCGATCTGTCTGTCCTTCTGTCTGTCCTCGGGTGTGCGTCTGTCCGGCTATGCGCTCGAAAGTTATACGGCGTACCTACGCGAGCGTTACCTCCGAAGAAAGCTTACGCTTCCGGGACGCTGGTAAGCGTATTTACTTTTCGGTCGGACGAAAATTGTTCGCGCCTTATGCAAAAAGCCTTCAAAATTAAACTCATTATCTGCTACTTAGCATTGATTGACTGACGTCAAGGTTCCACCAATCCTGTGCCGTCACGATTGACCAATCCTACAGTACGGTCCCCTGATGGTTGGCCAATCGGTGTGTGTGTGTGTGGGCGGGACTAATCGTTTTCATCTCGGGGATGTGGCAGCCATTGTTTCACTGCCATGACTTCAGCTTCCAGCTCAAACTACTTTGAAAGTTAGTATCTCTTTTAAAAATAACATAAGATTTACCAAAAACGTTTTATAAGTACTTTCACTTTCATCTTTCAAGGTATTAAAAGGTAGAAATGTTGCCCGGCAGCAGATTCACAAAGGGACACAGACAGGGCCCAAAAGCCTGGCACTCGATTTAAACCGCCCGGCCCAAAACAGCCCTGGCAAAGCCAGGCTCCCCCCAGCTAGTATATATATAAATGTCTCTCTGTCTGTCTCTCTGTCCGGCTATACAATCAAAAGTTATAGAGCGTACCTACACATATGTTATATCAAAAGAAAGCTCATCATTAGGGGACTCTTGTAAGCGTTTTTACTTTTGGTCAGACAAAAATTGTTCGCACATTATACAAAAAACCTTCAAAATTCCACTCATTATCCACTCATTAGCATTGACTGACGTCAAGGTCGACCAATCCTGTGCCGTGATGATTGATCAATCCTACAGTTCAGTCACCTGATGGTTGACAATCGGTGTGTGTGTGGGCGGGACTAACCATTCTCAGCTCAGGGATCTGGCAGCCATTGCCTCAACCTAAAAATATGCTCATCGAGGTTAGTATCTTATTTTTTTTGAAAAAGATTTACCAAAAATGTTTTATAAGTACTTTAACATTCATCTTTCAAGGTATTAAAAGCTAGAAATGTTTAGGTTAAAAAACAGTGCAAAACGGGCCTAGGCTTCTCCAACTGCCGACAGCCCAAATCCAGTCCCAGGCTTCCGGCCCACACATCCACCAGGCCCAAAAAAGCCCTGGAAACTGCCGACAACCCAAATCCAGTCCCAGGCTCCCGGCCCACACATCGACCAGGCCCAAAAAAGTCCTCGCAATGCAGGGCTCCCCTGCTAGTATTGTGATACATAAGGTATTGCAATTGTGTGGGACAGGCTGGATGGGCCAGAGTGTCTTTACCTGTCCATCATTGTTTGCATGTTTGTAAACAGGGTAGTCGGAAGGTGCAGGGTCCCAATTTTTGGAAACAAAGGGGGGAATTCTAGCCACAAAAACCGAGACGGTTTGGGTCGGTTGGCATATAAAAATGTAAAAAAATTCAAAACCTGACCCCAATCAGCCCACTTCGGGTTTTAACGGAGACGGGATTGGGGTTGGGGGGGGGGGGGGGCGCGGCAGGCAACCAATCGAATCGCAGGAGATAAGTTAATTATTTAAATATTAGAGTGAGGCTGCGTGCCTCAGAATTAACCACCATTTATAATTTAACCCTGGCCGGCTGGGTTTCCGAGGCTAAAGAAAGGCCAGGACTGCTGGATCCAGGAGGTAAGTGCCTTTTCACTTATCTGCTGGATCCAGTTTACCTGCTTCACCCAACCCCCGCGTTCAGACACCTATCTGACCCCTTCAATCTCCGTTAAAATCGGCAGGACCAGAGGGAAACCCGTTCTTCCAGGTTTTCCGACCTCAAAACAGTCCGCCCAGCTCCCGAGCTAATATTGGGACCAAAGATCGCCCCTCCACTCTCAATGGACCAGACTTTTAGTAGGGCCAGTTGTCCTTGGATACCTTGGCAAAGTGTCAGTTCTCATGTGTGCGTCTGGACGGTAAGATAATTCTTCACAGCCTGGCTCAATCCTGTGTAAAACCTGACATCCCACAGGCATGCCCTTTCCACAGCAGTGGGTTAGATAGTGATCAGGAGAAGGAAACCCTGCCGGATATTCCTCCTCTTTAGCCCGGGGCACTGAGGCGAACTGTAGCTCCATAATCACTGCCTCTGTCGAGATCAGCTAACTCAGCACGGACCGGGAATCCAACCTGGGACTTTCTGGTCTGTATGGCAACACTGGACACTGCCCACAAGGCCACAGGAGGAAGGTGGGAGCTGACTACTTCAATTATCAGACCACTTTGTCTCGAACTGTGGATTTGCTTCTGTGACACCTGAAGACAACCATTTAGTCAGGCAAAGGATTGCTTAGAATAATTGGTCATTATAGTTAGAGGATAAAACAATGAGACAAACGCTAATGAAGACCACTGCTACTTACAGTCCTCTCCAGAGTATCCGGTTACCACTTCAGGCTCTGAGGCAGCTCCAAGGTTATTAAACGCCTGCACTTTCAGCTCGTAGGGAGAAAATTCTGGCGTGCCCGAGACGATATATTTTGAAACATTGGCAACCATCACGGAGGTCCACTCATCGTCGCCGACTTTCTGTCTCCAGCTGACTTTGTAAGTCAGGCCTGGTCCGTTGTACTGGACACCTTTCAAAGGCTGAAGAAAGAAGAGGAAATCTCCAGTCATGTAAAGAACTAGGTTAGATGTCAGGAGATGGTTCTTTTCCCAGAGAATAGTGGACCTGTGGAACAGGTTGCCGGATCGTGCGGTCAACGCTGATTCGCTGAGTTCCTTCTAGCGAGACCGGTTTCTGGCTGGGGCGCAGATCACCTGGTACAAAAGGTACGTACCGTATAGCATTAATCAGGGCCAGAGTGGATGCTGGACTAGTTTCGATCACCTAAGGGGACTGAAGAGGAATTTTCAAGATTTTCTTCCCCACCACCACCCCCGCCCATTGGCCTAGGTTTTTATCCGTTGTTTGCCTCTCCCAGGAGATCACATGGTTTTGTGTGAAGTGAGGGGTGTGTATATTGTGATGCACACGGCATCGTAGTTGTGTGGGACAGGGTGGATGGACCAGAGGGTCCATCACTGCTTGTTGATGAGTTTGTTATTCATCTTCCACACTCTCATTGAGAACAATGGGAAATTCGCGGCTCTGCTGGTGTCGTGAGTACAGCATTGCCCAGTGTAAGCCACACAGACCAGCAAGTCCCAGCTGTGCGGAGTCTGCGAATGTCCAATTGGAGGTCTACAGTTGGCCTTAGTGCCCTGGCCTGGGAGGGGAAGACTAGTCAGGGTTCCTGATTCTTGTCCAGTGACTTCTATTGGCGTGTGAGGATGACATGCGTGAAAAGAATGAGGCTCGGCATGATCCCTCCGCAATGTTAGAATAGTTCACAGGCACTCACTGCCTGGTCTTGCATATGAATAATTGCCCCACACATGAATAATTGTCCCTTGGGTGAGTTACTGGTGGGGGGGGGCTGCTAATGCCTGTGGAATCCTACCCTTCAAGATTCACTCTTCAGAAGAGGAATGAGAACTGTGGGAGCGTGGAGCGGGGCTGGGCGAGGGAAGAAAGAAAACCCCGTGAATTTAAGATGTTTAACAGTGGGGAAGTGCTAAGCATAGCCTGGAATTTCCTCTAAATGCTCAAGTAATCCTCAAGAAAGACTTGCATTTATATAGCGCCTTTCACGACCACTGAACGTCTCAAAGTGCTTTACAGCCAATGAAGTACTTTTTGGAGTGGAGTCACTGCTGTAATGTGGGAAACGCAGCATTCAATTTGCACACAGCAAGCTCCCACAAACAGCAATGTGATAATGACCAGATAACCTGTTTTTGTTATGTTAATTGAGGAATAAATATTGGCCAGGACACCGGGGATAACTCCCCTGGCTCTTCTTTGAAATAGTGCCATGGGATCTTTTATGTCCACCTGAAAGAGCAAACGGGGCCCTGGTTTAACGTCTCATCTGAAAGACGCCACCTCCGAGGTTAATTTAGTCGAGTTTAAAGTTCGACCATTTCAACAAAAGCAAGTGGCTTTGAGCGTCTCAGGTCCAAAAAAAAAAGCTGTGTGTAGAAGCTCAGTATTACAGCATCTGCCAGGTATTAACTTTTCTGTTGCTGATTTTTGCATTCGACAAAGTGAGGGATGTTAGTGTCACCATCAAGCACTCCCAGTCCACATAGACCAGCCTGACAAAAGAGCCCCCGACTAGACCAGTGTGACATTTTCCAATCCCACACCAGCCGTCCTGTGGTCTCTTGAGGTAGGTTGCCTATTTAATGCCAGACCAGGGCAGATCTCTGCTTTGAACCCATCAATCTGGGTCTGAACCTTGGTCCCAGAGGTGAACGGTCAGTGTCTAACCCAATGGACCAATCAATCCCCCAATGTAATAACTTTTAAAGCAGTTTGTATAGAACTGGTTTAAAGTCCCCGGACAAACTGTTTCACCTCAATATAGCAGAAATTCACAGATTCTCTAAAGTAGACGCATGTACAAAGTATCTGGGAAACCTGTATTAATATAGTCACTGGAACAAATTCAATGGGGGCAAAATTCGGTTGCTTTGCGCCTCCCGTTAGCGCCCCGGCCACAAACTTGGGTCACGCCCCCTGATGTACCGCCGGATGCCACGTCCGACAGGGTCAGGGGGGCGTTCGTGCGGCGATATTGAAAAGGGAGGTGCCAGGCGGCCACTTTTTTGCGGGCCGCCTGCCAGCACCTGCTCCCTTTGCCCTCCTCCCGCGGGGTGCCGGCAGCGACCGGGAAGCTCTTTTCCCGGTATCCCACTCCCTGGTGGCCCAGCTGGGCCCCGAGTCGCTCTGCACTAGGCCCCTCCCCTTTAATAAGGGGAGGGAGGCCTGCAGTACTGCGGCGCGACGTGCCGGCACACAGCGCCGCGATATTGAGCTGGGGCGCCCCAAGAGGGTGAGCGCTTCCAGTAGTGCCCTGCCTCCTGCTTGGGGTGCTACCATCCAACTTTGGCTGTGGGGGTGCTAACTTTTCGGGGCACTAAAAGTAGCGCCCCGGCGAAGTTAGCGCCCCAAAGGGGACGCGACCCAATTTCCTCCCCCCCGCAATGTCTCCTTTCTAGAGTATCAACATTGCTTAAACCATACACACACCAATCCATCCAGACTCGCAGATTAGTCCATCACAAGAGATAGTTTGCATACCTCCCATGTTATCACCAGGTTATTGGGGTCAGTTCCCATCCCTTGAACCCCTGAGGGATTTTCATCAGGGGCTAGAAGAAACAAACAGAGTTACTGTATAGCAAAAAGGCAAATATAGATGCAGCACTGCTTTATTTACACAAATCATGTCTGACAGGATCAGTGACTTTACTTGCATGAATATGCCCGAGAGGACTACTAACTGTTGTTGGGGTTTGGTTTCATGATTACTAGTTGCCCTCCTGTACATTGAGGTAGTGGCCAGTATTCTTGTACATGCCTAGATAGCAAGTACCAGTCGGCTATTCGACCACAGAGGTCTGAATAATCTTGTTATATTGCAGTTGAGCGGGCAGAGCGCCATAGTGTCCTCCACCAGCACCCACGCAAATGCACTTTCAGCAGGAGTCGCTAAAGAGTGACCAGGAACAGGAAGCCTGGCCTATTTTCCCTTCCCTTCCTCATTGGGAGACTCAGTTCAGTTGTAGAGCCCTAAATGCAGAGAATAACTAAATCTGCACAGGCTGGGAATGGAAGCTGGGACTTTGCATGTTGTGTGAAGCTCTGGACGTCGGCAGCGGGGAGGGGCCTTTGTTAAAGCTCTTTTTAAAAAAAAATCATCCTCGTCTTGTAGAGCGTTAGGACAACAAAGTTAACCAGCGGCTAAAATTGCAATATACGGTTGGTCTCCTGACCTACCCGGGAGGACACTGGGTGACTGAGGCTAGCTGTGGTAGCCACGCAATGATCTGCATAAATCTGACAGCTGCATTGTGGCATTGCCCAGTCTGCAACAGTGCGGTTGGCAGGTTTGCCTGGAACACCGGTGTCGGGAGGATCCCAGATCGACGACACCTCTCAAACCCGCGACTTCGACCACCTAGAAGGACAAGAGCAGCAGGCGCATGGGAACACCACCACCTCCAAGATCCCCTCCAAGTCACACACCATTACGACTTGGACATAAATTGCTGTTCCTTCATTGTCACTGGGTCAAATTCCTGGAACTGCCTTGTAGGAGTACCTTCCATACAGAGAGTGCAGCGGTTCAAGAAGGCGGATCAGCACCACTTTCTCAAGGGCAACTAGGGATGGCCCTAACATCATCGGCCGCTGAGACCTGTGATCTTTCCAGCCCTCAAATGTGCTCAGTGCCCCACATTGTGCACCACCTGTACAGTCGCGCTACAGACCCAGGAGGCACCAAGGCTTATTGTAATTTCTAATGTAAACGTGTCCTGCTCCTCGTAATGCGGTGGGGGATCCTGATGTACGGAAGGCTGATATTTAGAGATATTTAGCAGACGAGAATCATTTATGTATAACTTCAAGTGTAGCCATTGACCAAATAATATTACCCATAAATACTCCTGGGTGACTAAAAAGCTAAGACTTGTTCAAAGGGCAGCTGTGGGGACAGCCAAACGCTGTTTTGACTGAGTTCTGATAACAAACAGCCAGAGACTGCGAGTGAAGGATAAATTGCTAAAAAAAAAAAAAAATTATGATGCTAAGTAGAAATGAGAATTCGCTTACCAAAACTAATTGCAATGATATTTAAAAAATAATTAGTATAAGGACGTAAAATGAGAGAGATCATGGAGGTAAGGTATTTATCTGGTAGATTAAAGTGAGATAGTTTGGATACCTCAAGACTAGTGAAACAGCGCTGATATGGGCCCTTGGTGTAGAAAGGCCTTGTAGCAGGGAGGCTATGAAATGAAAGAGAGATGGTAAATTCCAATGGGGTGAAAAACTATAAACAAGATAACAAGACAGCAGAATAGGGTTGACGGAAAAATACTGGAAAGGTGGGATGCTACCTTAGTCTGAGTGACAATGGTATTTTGACCATTAAAACCAATTAAAAAAGGTGATTTTTGTTAAAGACCATATACGGACACTGGCCAAACCAAATTTTGATTAGAAAAGGGATAAAACCTCGATACTCAAAGAACAAGTTTACACAGACGTACTGCGAGAACAAAGCAACAGGCTTAAGATGACGTCATCTGTGTCCGAGAGGTTCCAGAGACCAAGGGCTGTGAGCTACTCGTTAAAACTATCGCCTAATATTAAGTATATTACACTGTAAGCTTAATAAATCTTGATCTATTGCTCAAACATATTGGCTGCTGCCTATTGGTGTCTTGTCCAAGAACTCAGATCATTAAGATCTTACACTGAGGAACATTCCAATCACTCGGGACCAGTCATGAAGGGGCTCTACAAGGGAGGGCTGTAGGTTTCAGTTAATTTTCTTTCCTAATAGGGGCTCCCAGCTTACTTTGTGCGGACTGACTTTGACCTAATCTTATACTGGCAGGTCTTCCGTGACACCATTTCCTCTCCTACCCTCCAAAAAAAAAAGCAGTCTTTTCAACACGCCAGCTGATCTTTACAAGCTGCTGGCGTTGGGAATCCCACCCACACCCACCCCCCCACTCAATCTCAGTGCTCTCCCAGTGCGCCATTCGCAATATGCTGGGGGGGGCCATACAAAATGCCAATCAGATGACCCCACCATTGGGCAGGGTCAGACCCCTGGCTCGCAAGGGTGGCCAACGCTAAGTTCACTGCTCCGCGACCCCATTATCGCACCCGATCCACAATGTTGAGGCCCCGGGGAAAGAATGAGTTGGTGCAGTGAACCTCGGCTTCAGCACAGCGAGGATGAAGGAAGGAGGAAGGCGTGCAACTGGGAGTACTTGCTGCTTTGGAGGAACAAGGGAAGGAAGTTGGGAGGAGCAATGAACGTTGCAGCATTGCCGAGAGAGAGGGCAAGGTAAGAGAGTGACCGAGAAACGGGAGAGTTGAGAGGCCAGAAGTAAGACGGATCAGCTGACAGAAAATCTTTTTACTTGCATCCAATCCAAGGGGTGGGATAAGAACCTCCAGCTCCTACCTACTGTTTTCTATTACAGCTATGACTGTTTTAAAGCACAGTCTGCTCGGAGATGCTATCTTACCAGCTGGTTGTGTGAAGTAGTGCTCAGATGGTAAACTTGGTTCACTTCTGCCTATTCGATTGACGGCAATAACTTGGAAGACGTAGTTTACAAAGGGGGAGAGCTCCAGCTGCACTGTAGTTTGCGTTCCCCCGACATCGGCTAGACGGTGCCACAATCCAGGTTCAAACTGATCCTCTTCATACTCAATGATGAACTCTGAGAGGAAAACAGCATCAATCGCACAAGGGAATGGATCTGTCCTGCTGCAGACCGCATAGTATCCGATAAACATTCAGAAGCATTTCTTGAATTTCTATCAAATAAGAGATCTTTAATGAGAAACAGGGCTCACCTGATTCCCTCCCCATCCCACCCCCGACAGAAATACAGGCCCGCTCCACTTGAACTGGATCTACAGTTGGCCAATTTGGACAAATCCTCCAACATAAATGAGCGGCTGCATCCTTTTAAACGAACGCTGCAATCACTTTGAACAGATTGTGGAGCTGACTTATCAGAAAAGAGATTGCGGAACCCGCCACAAATTTTGCCTGGCGATACTTTCCTCCACTATTCCCACCCAAAAATCGGTAGGTAACGAGAAACTGGATGGGGTGAATAGTCCTACGGCCACATCAACAGCCCATACCACCACAGATTTACCTTCCGCCGCCCCAGCAGGGAAATTGGCCAGCTGCTCCTTGACCGTATGTAAATGATGGTATGAGGGCCGGGCCTGGGAAACCTGGCTTGTTTCCCCACATCCTACCTCTAAGGACCTCAAAATGAAGAGGAGTGGCGGTAGACCCTGGCACAGCAGTGGAGGTCACAAGCCGGCATAAACTTGGCTTGTATTGCCTTGAGTTTAGAAGGCTGAGCAGTGATTTAATTGAGTTGCTTAAAATGGTAACGGATTCGATAGGGTAGATTCAGAGAAACTATTTCTTCTGGTGGGGAATCCAGAACAAGTGGGCATAATCTCAAAATTAGGGCTAGGCTGTTCAGAGGTAAAATCAGGAAGAACTTTTTCCATGCAAAGCGAGGTGGAAATGTGAAACTATCTGTGGATGCAGAGGCAATTGGTGCTTTGAAAACGGAGATCAATAGATTTTGTTAGCTAAGTGTATCAAGGGATATGGAGCAACGGCGTATAATGGCATTGAGGTACAGACCAACCATGATCTAATTGAATGTCATAGCAAGCTCGAGGGGCTAAATGGCCTACTCCTGCTCCTATTTTAAAGTATTGGCCGCCTCTCGCTCTCTCCGCAGAGCCCCATCACCTTTGTTAGGCCTTGGCTCAATCGTTATCACAGAATCACAGAAACCCCACAGTGCAGATAGAGGCCATTTCGGCCCATCGAGCCTGCACCGACACATATCCCACCCGATCCCCGTAACCCCTACACCAACACATATCCCACCCGATCCCCGTAACCCCTACACCAACACATATCCCACTCTATCCCCGTAACCCCACGTATTTAATCCCCCTAACACTAAGGGTCAATTTATCATAGCCAATCAACCTAACCCGCACATCTTTGGACTGTGGGAGGAAACCGGAGCACCCGGAGAAAACCCACGCAAACACGGGGAGAATGTGCAAACTCCACACAGACAGTCACCCGAGGCCGGATTCGAACCCGGGTCTCTGGCGCTGTGAGGCAACAGTGCTAACCACTATGCCACCGTGCTGCCCACCAGACCTCACAAACCTCTTATTGTAACAAGTATTTGCCCTGAGCCTAGGGCTGAGCGTGCACTGTGGTCAGTAAGGAGCAGACAGCTCGCTAAGATGGTACCAACAATAATGACTTCAGTACTTGTGCTGAGTTTGCAGTGACGACTGCAGACTCGGAGCTGACCCAGCACGGACCCCATAAACCCTGCTAGCTACGAATTCAAGTTATCAGGGATGGTGAACTGAGCGATTCAACCATCATAGTTGCAGTACATTGTATTTCAGGGCTTTATCAGACCACTGAAGTGTGCTGCTTAGTGGGTGGGACGGGCAGATACTGAGAGACAGAAGGTAAAGGAGGAAACAGTATGAGGCAAAGTTGGTCCCCGTGAAGCTTCCTCGGAATTTGAGTGCAACGAGAATCACCCTGAAGGTCAAATTTTTCCAAAACGTACTTGTAATGGGACTGTTATGCTCATCTCCTGGTATCCATGACAACTGCACGCTCCTGTCTCGAGGATTAGTTAATTCCAGGTCTGATGGCGGATCAGGGTGATCTATGGGATAAAGACGTTTCAATTAAAACCTGATGGGCCTTAGAAGACACAAATCCTTGAAATCCTGTCACAAATCAGAAGCCAGACGGATATGCAGTGATGGGTGACGTGGCTGCATGCATATGGGCCTCTTCCGTGCCCAGCAGATTGAGGGGAAGACATTTCTATCTGGCTCAGCAGCAGCCATCGAGTTAAATGAGGCTTCAGCAAAACAGCAACATGCAAATACGAGGGAGGCTAAAATGACTTGCTTACATTAATGAACTTTGCAATCCATTGCGGCTCTTCACAGGGAAGCTAATGATCGCTGGACACTAAAAGCTCCTCAAAGTGCCCATACCAACCTGGCTGGCATGTTAAGCCACTGTTCTGTTTCTTGCTGCCCAATTTTAAACCTGGCACAGATAACGAGATGAACAAAATAGAAATTGAGGAGCAACACCATCTTACCTCCTCATTCATCCAGTGACAGCCGACATGCCCCCAATCGGACCACCTAACTTAAATGGTTGCAGTGTTTTTGCCTCCACCTACACTAGCCGGATTTCCAATACGTATATCGATCACTCTTTGGGTAGAAATTAACTTTGACATCAGTTCTAAATGTGCCTTTCACTAGTTTGAACCTGTCATGGTTTAGTTTGGAGTTGTGATCTGGTATTACTTTTGCTATACTGATCATTAAGAAGGATGTCAAGGCCTCGGAGAGAGGGCAGACGAGATTTACTGGAATGGTACCGGGAATGCGGGACTTCAGTTATGTGGAGAGACTAGAGAAGCTGGGATTGTTCTCCTTAGAGCAGAGAAGGTTAAAGGGAGATTTAATAGGTGTTCAAAATTATGAAGGGTACTGATAGAGTAAATAATGAGAAACTGTTTCCACTGGCAGGAGGGTCGGTAACCACAGATTGAAGATAATTGGTAAAAGAACCAGAGGGGAGATGAGGAAACATTCTTTTTGCGCAGCGAGTGTTTATGATCTGGAATTCACTGCCTGAAAGGGGTGGTGGAAGCAGATTCAATAGTAACTTTCAAAAGGGAATTTGATAAATACTTGAAAAGGAAGACTTTTATGGCTATGGGGAAAGAACAGGGGATTAGGGCGAATTGGATAGCTCTTTCAAAGAGCTGGTACAAGAATGGCCTCCTTTTGTGCTGTGTGATTCTATGGTCAGTATCTTAAAAATTTCTCTAAGATCATCTAACTCCTAAATAACCGCTACCTACTGGTTGATCTGATGCAGGTTTATTTGCCTGAGTTTAATAAAGGGGCAAAAAAAGACATAACTCCTCTAATGAGTACACGTTGCTTCCGACTCTTCTACCCGGGTTTACGTTGAATCCCAA
This sequence comes from Somniosus microcephalus, assembly GCF_052327205.1. Taxonomy (NCBI): domain Eukaryota; kingdom Metazoa; phylum Chordata; class Chondrichthyes; order Squaliformes; family Somniosidae; genus Somniosus; species Somniosus microcephalus. The sequence goes on along the minus strand of NC_141002.1, from coordinate 21,436,872 downwards.
TAGCTTTGTGTTTAATTCATAGCCTTTCGTGCTGAACTTCACCAAAAACATTTTGGAAGTGGAGGTACACCACGTGATGAGGCTTCCCACAGTCCTCATGGGTTGTCACTTCCTCAAAGAGGTCGAAGAGGTTGGTCAGGGAGGATTGTCCCCTTTTGAATCCATGCTGACTGTTGTTAACTAGGTTATTGCTGTACAGGTGGTCCTCAATTTTACTAATGATAATCAATTCCATTAGTTTACACAGAATGAAAGGAAGGCTAATGCATCTGTACTTACCTGTGTTTGTTTTGTTATCCATTTTTAATACAGGCAGCACATTAGCTTGTTTCCAATTTTCTGGTCCCTCGCCAGTGTTCAGTGACTCCCTAATAATAATGGCCTCATAAATCTCCTCACTTGACTCTCTTAACACTCTGGGACAAATATTATTAATCCCTGGGGATTTATTTGTTTTGAGCCAGATTAGCCTATCTAAGAAGTACTTTTTGAAGCATAGTCACTGTTGTAATGTAGGAAACGTGTTAGCCAATTTGCACACAGCATGATCCCGCACACAGCAATGGGATAATGACTGGATAATCTGTTCATAGAAATCATAGAATGGTTACAGCACAGAAGGAGGTCATTCAGCCCGTCGAGCCCGTGCCGGCTCTCTGCGAAAGCACTTCAGCTAGTCCCACTCCCCCGCCCTTTCCCCGTAGCCCTGCAAATTTTTTTCCTTCAGGTACTTATCCAATTCCCTTTTGAAAACAACGATTGAATCTGCCTCCACCTCCCTTTCAAGCAGTGCATTCCAGATCCTAACCACTCGCTGCATAAAAAAGATTTTCCTCATGTCGCCTTTGGTTCTTCTGCCAATCACGTTGAATCTGTGTGCTCTGGTTCTCGACCCTTCCGCCAATGGGAACAAGTTCTCGACCCATCATGATTTTGAACACCTCTATCAAATCTCCTCTCAACCTTCTCTGCTCTAAGGAGAACAACCCCAGCTTCTCCAGTTTATCCACGTAACTGAAGGCACTCGTCCCTGGAACCATTCTTGTAAATCTTTTCTGCACCCTCTCAAAGGCCTTCACATCCTTCCTAAAGTGCAGTGCCCAGAATTGGACACAATACTGCAGTTGAGGCTGAACCTGTGTTTTATAAAGGTTCATCATAACTTCCTTGCTTTTATACTCTATGGGCTCTATTTATGAAGCCCAGGATCCTGTATCAACTGCCCTGTCACCTTCAACAATTTGTGCACATATAACCCCAGGTCTCTCTGTTCATGCACCCACTTTAGAATTGTAGTGATGTTGGTTGAGGGATAAATATTGGCCAGGACTCCCCTGCTTTTCTTCAAATAGTGCTGTGGGGTCTTTTATGCTCACCCAAGGCGGCAGACGGGGCTTTGGTTTAACGTCTCATCTGAAAGACGGCACCTCAAGCTGCAGAGAACATATAGTTGCACAAAAGATCCTCTGAAGATCATCATTAGCAAATCACCTACCTTCAGTGTGAGACTAATGATAACAGAAGAGATAGTTCAGCAGCGAGAGCCCGCATGCATGCAGTTACAGTGAGGGTTTGAAAACTGCTCAATATAGAACCATTTAATGTAAACTGTGTTTCACAACAGCACCACATACCAGAGAGATCAGATCCATCTTAAAGCTGCCAGATCTTAGAGAGCTAAACTAGAGGGTCTCTGATGTCATTGCTCATGGGTTTAAACAAATGCAATTGGAGCAGGCAAATAGATAATGTGTTTCAAAATGTTGAATATTTTTCCATTAGTTGCATTTTTGTGAATGCAAAATTAGAGCCAATCAGCATTTTTCATCCCCTATGAACTAATTCGCACTCCCGACACACTCGCACTCCCGACACACACAATACTCTCACACTCCCAACACACACATTCTTGACACACTGACACTCCCGACACACACATCTCTCACATTCGAGACACTCTCACACTCGAGACACACACATCAGACACTCCCGACACACACGTCAGACATTGACACATCAGACACTCTTGCACTCCAGACACACGTCATACACACTCACACTCCAGACACACACGTCAGACACTCTCGCACTCCAGACACACGTCAGACTCACTCACACTCCAGACACACGTCAGACACTCTCGCACTCCAGACACACGTCAGACTCACTCACACTCCAGACACACATCAGACACTCCCATACTCCCTATGGATAAACTGGGCAGTTGCAGACACTTGCCAGCTCTGATAATGTTGCTGTGTGTTTCCAATAATGAGGAATTCTTGCTCAAGTGTCTTAAACTTTCTGTGAGCAATATTTACCAGTCACGCCAGATATTAGTCCTGCCGCATGCAAAATCCCCGGTGTGACTTTAAAGATTGGGTGCACCAAAAGTACAGAATTCACCTCAACAAGTCATAATAAAAAAAACAGAAAGGCTGGAAACACACAGCAGGCCCAGCAGCATCTGGAAGAGTGGACGTGGTGGCGTTTTGGGAAGAGACCCTGCAAGAGAACTGCTTTCCTCACAGCTTTCAATGGAGAAGAATCGCTCAGTGGAACCTCCATCACCAGCCAGAATGGAAGGGTCCTCACTGGTGGACAAACTGGCAAGTGACTGACCACCTCCAAATTCGGACACAGGGTGCAGCAAAGCCCTTGGTGTGGGATTGAAAACAGAACCAACTGCAAAAGAAACCTTGTGTAGCTTGAGTGACCAAAAAACATGAAATACAAAGCTATCCACATCTCCCACAAGGCTTTGTCCTGCACCAATTCTGGTAATGGATGTTCCACAGTTTGTGAAAACACAGACTATCCCAGAAGGTGAATGAAGCACAATACAAATCTAACTACGTTTAACACAGAGGGACTGAAATTAATGTATCTACCTTTTATAAAAGAAAAACCCCAAAGAAATAGGCACAAGGTACACCGAACGTTGTTTGTGATGTGGTGAGTTAATGCTACATGTAAAGGAGCAGTGTGGAGCTGTGTAAGCATCCCCCTCCACAATGCTTCACCTCAGGTGGCAATGGATAGAAACATGAAGCTGGTGAACATGCTACATCACTGCTGGAAATGAAGGTATGAGCGCTAAGTCAAAACAAATGGAAGAGTGAAGTGCGTTCAGACAAACACTTGTTAGTTTACCGTGAAGGCTAGCTGGAGTTGAGGTACGGGCTGGAAATAAAGAGCAAGGTTCGGGTTTAGTTGTAGCGAACACAGGTAAAACAGTCACATTTTTCAGCCAGTAATATATTTTTAAAAAGGCTGGGAAGAAATTGCATTTACACAGTACCTTATCACATCTCAAAAACATCCCAGAATGATTTCCACACAACGCATTGCCTTGTGGTGCTGTGACTGTGGTCAAGTAGGCAAGCATGGAAGGCATTTAGCACACATCAAAACTCTTCAAATGAGCAAGGAGACCTGCTTTTTTTGATGGTGTTGGCTGAGCTACGACTGTTGGCCAGGACATCTGATCCGAAGGCTGGACCTCTGACATCACATTTGCTCCCTCAGCACTGCACTGGAGTGTCAGCCGAGATTGTTGTGCTCAATCACATTCACTGTATTGGTTGTGAGATGTTGCTTTCAGAGAAATAACCTTTGCCCACACGTTTCTCTGGATGACAGGATGAAACACCCAACACCCTGGGGTGCCAACTATTGCCCAGTCCCACCCTGGACGGGGGCTTGGCATTGATTAAGTCGAGGGCTGCGAGTCAGATGCCTTCCCACGTGCATTTTTAAAACTGGGGTGCCAACTATTGCCCAGCCCCACCCTGGACGGGGGCTTGGCATTGATTAAGTCGAGGGCTGCGAGTCAGATGCCTTCCCACGTGCATTTTTAAAACTGCAGTGATCAAAAAACAATCTTCCGCTATCTGGTTTTCAGTTGTAAAATGAAATGGCCGCCCGCCCACAAATCTAAATCAAAGCCAGTTGTCCATTCTATCCATTGTGCTGGTGCCAGTGTGGTGAGGTAGCAAATGAGAATGCTGAGCACCTCCCAATGGAAGAAAGATGAGGGGGAAGGGTGAAGGGGGAAGGGTGAAGGGGGGTTAGTCACTCTGTGCCACTAAGGACAATGACACAGGTCAAGTCCTGGAAACAAGGAGAGTGGCATCTCAGCCTAGTCTGGAAAAAGAGATCCAATGTGCAAATAAAAAGGAGGCTCCAAGGGGAAGGAAAGAGTCTTGAATAGAGAACACTTGTTCTTCTGAAATATTAGTTTAAGTTGGTTATTTTAAAGAGATTCTTGTTTAAGGATTTATGTTGTAAATGGTCAGAGCCCAGAAGTGACTGCGTGTGAAAAGAGTGGATGCCCTTGGGATTACATTTTCTACTCTTTATTTGAAGGGAGGCATTAGCTCCTTATAATTGCACTTACAAATAGCATCCTCGCCAAGCTTAGATTTCATATTTTAAACTGGTAAAATATAAAGCTATTTCCCGCCCCCCCCCCCCCCCCGCCCCAAAATATAGTGACCACCTGTATCACTGTGTACCAGGAGATTTATTGCAGCCCTGAAAATGAGAAGAAGTTAGAAAAGGATGGCAGCGGCTGAAAAATAATGTCAACGGTCAGGCCCAGGTACTTCACTTGCTTCCCAAGGGCAGAACAACTGTTACCTCACCAAAATCACCCCCACCCACCCCGCCACCTCCAAAATCGGTGCCAGCCTTTACTGTCACATAAATGAACTATCAATTCAAATTGGAAGTGTTTTGCGCCCATGTCTCTGCTCTGTGGACCTATAATGGACACTACTTGCTGGATATGTATACAACATGACGGCTTGAATATATTCCATATACTATTACGGGAATCCCCTTCAGGCTATAACAATAGTTCAGCCATTATTGTCACAAGTACAGTCATGCATTTTCGGCTTGCTCTTTTTGTCTCCTCTCATGGAGGTGATTACTTAAAAGCATGTTCTCAGAGCAAGGATCGAGAGTACGTGTCCCACGACCCACTAGTCCTGTCTAAGCCATGTCTGAGAGTCGATCACCTGCCCTGTCTAAGTTCTTATGGAAGATGGGGTTGAGAACTTTTGACATTAGAAGTGATGGTACTCCACCAAAGGCTTTAGTGAGAAGCCCTACAAACCAGGAAGGTTTCAAGTTTATCTTGAGCTAGCTGGTCCCTGCAACTTCTCTGTTCCTCACCCAACAGCAGTCAAATGGTCTACTAACACATACTGTCAAAAGCTTCCTAATGAAGTAGGGCCCCTTGGGTGAAGTATTGGAGGTCAACTGATGCTCAAGGAATCATACCCCTGGAATGAGTCAATGGGAGAGAAAATACTTTATGTAACAGATGTAAATCGCTGATACGTGCCATTCACAGCGGCTATTTTCCGTATTGCTCCAGACAAGCCACTTATAGAAGAATTACTCACTGCGGTTCCAACGTATTGCAGGAAACCATTATTTTGAAATGCTGGAAAACCTGGGAGCAAAGAATGAACCTTCCACCCAAATGTTTGGCCTTTATTGAGCACCACAGCACTGTGGTTGGCACCCATTTTCCTCACTGAATTTCCCAGTGTTAAGCTTTGTGCCTGATGATGGTGCACTGAGCCTCAAAGTGCGACGAGTAGCAGAAAATTAAAGCAGGCCATCCCTGACCGGTCCAATAATACTTTTCCGGCAATTCGACCATCTTAAAATCTTTGGGAAGCAGCTAAATTGTGTTAAAAGTACATAGAGCACCAATGATCAGTGAAGGAACACCGATTTTAAAAAAAAAACAGGGCTCCTCTTGCTTGGAGAAGCATTCAGGCCACCTTATTAAACTAATTATACTGCAATTTGTTTTGCCAATTTGGCAGGAGTGCTGCGGTGCACAAAACAGGCGTCTTGGTGCAGCTCTCCAGAACGTGGGCTCAACACTGGGCTGGGATGGTCGCCAGCAAGAGTTGTTGGGGTGGGGTGGGGCGGGGGAGTGGGGAAAGAGGATTGTGATTGCTGAGGATGGGGGACACGGGGCGGCAGTGGCCTAGATTATTTTTGTGGGCCCTGGAGAAACACTGCGCAAGCTCCAATCAGTTCAGACCTGAAATCGGGGTTCTATTTACGTCATAGGACCCCGATTTCCATATTAAAAGGGGCCTATCGCCTGAAACAGGCAGGCGCTTTGGACACCCGGCAGTAGGCCCCTTTCAAAATGGAGCCTGCCGCATTCGCCAGTGTTAACGGGCCGTAAGGCTACCGACCCCATTACCAGCCCCGTTAACGCCAGGCAAAGGCAGCGAAAGGTATTTATTAATACCGCCAAGTAAACCCGAAGCCTCTCAATCTTTTTTGAACCACAGACTATTCGCGGTCTGAAGACATAAGAGGGGGAAAAAAGAGAACAAATAAAAAAGCCACATTACCTAGGACGGTAAGATCAGCCGTTGCAGAGTTAGTGTCCAAGGTTGTGTTCACCACGCACGTGTAGGATCCTTGGTCTTCCTCAGATACTTCAAAAATAGTCAAAACATCGCCGGACGCCTGGTGCCTGAAATTGGGACCATGGTTTCGTTATTTACTTGCCCGCTCTCTCCACAGACAATGCCTCAGCCGCTGACCGCCTCCAGCGGTTTCTGTTTTTGTTTCAGGTTTCTGGCATTTTCTTCAACTTAGTGCTAATTTCCAAATACTGGGAGGAAGTGGGGAGGAAAGAGATTTTTCCGTCCCCGCTGCCCCATTTGTGTCGAAAACTGGGGTGGTAGTGGGATCGAAATATGAGGGGACATCGGGCCCGTTCTGATTTATGAGCGGGCCTCGATCCTCGCAACCAGTGGTCCTGCCGGAGACGAGCTGAAGCCGCGGGAGGATGTGATAATTGGGGTCAGTTGATGCAGCTACGACACCCCCCCACCCCTGCCATCCCATTTTCATCTCTGCTTGCCGGACTACCACCAGTTCCAGCTCCAAACCACCAAACATGGGTGGAAGAAGTTGAGAAGCGGCCATTTTGAGCATCCAGTAAAGGGATTCTCAGCTGCAGCCAGGGAAAGCTGGATGCAGGTTTGGTGAACTATTTTTCTGTAGTCACTTGTGTGTTTTGAGGGTTAAAGTCGGCCAGGATTAATGTCCTTGCTGCTGTAGCTGCTGTCTGAATATGATTCCTTTTCAAGACTGGTGCTTCCTTTCACTGCCTCCACTTTAAAAGGTGCTTCTTCAGGCTTATCAAAATTCCACACCCTCTACCTCACAACACCCAGCCCCTCACTCTACCCACTCTCCCTCCCTCTACCCCCAACCCTCCCACCCCCTCTACACGCCCACCCCCCCGCTCTACCCCCCCACCCCCCTCTACCCCATTCCCCCCACCCCTCCTCTACCCCATTCCCCCCCACCCCCCCGCTCCCTCTACCCCCCACCCCCCTACCCCATTCCCCCCCACCCCACCTCTACCACATTCCCCCCCACCCCCCTCTACCCCCCACACCCCCTCTACCCCATTCCCCCCACCCCCCCTACCCCATCCCCCCCCACCCCCCTCTACCCCATTCCCCCACCCCCCCTCTACCCCATCCCCCCCACCCCCCCTCTACCCCATTCCCCCCCACCCCCCCCGCTACCCCATCCCCCCCACCCCCCATTCCCCCCCAACCCCCTCTACCCCATTCCCCCCCATCCCCCTCTACCCCATTCCCCCCCACCCCCCTCTACCCCATTCCCCCCCTACCCCATTCCCCCCCACCCCCAATTCCCCCCCCAACCCCCATTCCCCCCCACCCCCCATTTCCCCCCCACCCCCCATTCCCCCCCCAACCCCCTCTACCCCATTCCCCCCCACCCCCCCTCTACCCCATTCCCCCCACCCCCTCTACCCCATTCCCCCCACCCCCTCTACCCCATTCCCCCCCACCCCCTCTACCCCATTCCCCCCCACCCCCTCTACCCCATTCCCCCCCACCCCCCTCTACCCCATTCCCCCCACCCCCCTTCTACCTCATTCCCCCCACCCCCCTCTACCCCATTCCCCCCCACCCCCCCTCTACCCCATTCCCCCCCCACCCCCCCTCTACCCCATTCCCCCCCCACCCCCCCTCTACCCCATTCCCCCCACCCCCCCTCTACCCCATTCCCCCCCACCCCCCTCAACCCCATTCCCCCCCACCCCCCTTCTACCCCATTCCCCCCCACCCCCTTCTACCCCATTCCCCCCCACCCCCCCTCTACCCCATTCCCCCCCACCCCCCTCTACCCCATTCCCCCCCACCCCCCCTCTACCCCATTCCCCCCCCACCCCCCTCTACCCCATTCCCCCCCCACCCCCCTCTACCCCATTCCCCCCACCCCCCCTCTACCCCTACCCCCCCCACCCCCCCCTCTACCCCTACCCCCCCCATCCCTCTACTCCCGTTCACTCCCTCTACCCTGCTTCGCTCCATTCCCTCTACTCCCCAAACCAACCACTCCAATCCATATTAGATAACTCATGCTTGGCGTCACCTAATCTTTCCTTCCTGATTTACCCCGCCTCTCCTCCTACTCTTTTCAGCACGAGTGTTAGAAGTTTTGGGCTTCACCTACACCAGTGTTGATCAGTAAATTAGCTATTATTGGAAACCCAGATGTGACTAATTTCATTTCTGATTAGTAAATGAAAAATTAGTAATATTACAAAGTATTTACAGCCCAGAAACAGGCCATTCGGCCCAACTGGTCCACGTCTGTGTTTATGCTCCACACAGGCCTCCTCCCACCCCTCTTCATCTAAGCCCATCTATATAACCTTCTATTCTTTTCTCCCTCATGTGCTTACCTAGCTTCCCCTTAAATGCATCCCTGCTATTCGCCTCAACTCCCTGTGGTCGCGAGATCCACATTCTAACCACTCTCTGGGTAAAGGAGTTTCTCCTGAATTCCCTGTTGAATTTATCAGTGACGATCTTATATTTATGGCCCCTAGTTCTGGTCTCCCCCACAAGTGGAAACATCTTCTCCACGTCCACCCTACAGACACAGCCATTGGGCATGCGATCTTAATAATCATATTCGCACAGCATATACGTGTGAACTTTAACCTTTTTGTACATTCGTTGGTAAAACGGGAAGGCGAAAGGCAGAGAGTGAGAGTGTTTTTTGATTATTCCATAGCAACAGAGGAATTGCTAAACGAAGGAAGGCCCAGCTCCGTCTAGTTCGCCTTCCACCATCCTGGCAGTCGCACGATAAGTCAACAATTCCACTGTTGTTCTATCACAGCGATCAGTCTGCATCAATGAGTCCACAACAGACCCAGACATGAGGTGAGGAAAACCCCCAGTGGTGGAGAGCTTTGGGAACCACAGGTCATGTCGCAAATTACTCATACTGCATCCCAAAATGTTGTTGAGTGCTTTGTTTCCTTGGTTGCTGAATGGTGGTAGACATTTGTTAAGTAAATACATGAATGTGAAATACATTTACATGTGTTGTGTGATTGAATGCAAGGCGTTTTCTACTACCTACTACCTGTGGCTAGTCAACAATTTCTATTGGACAACACTGCTCAATCAATCAGGCTCTGGCAGTGACCGGGGCCCACATTACTCACTTGCGCTCCCTACTGGGGAATGGCATGAAGAGCAGGTCAGATTTGAAACGACAATAAAGGCCCCAGTTCCACCCTGTTGTTTTTTTGCTACTAGAAATCTATAGTACCTGCTGTCATCAGGCAGCTCCTCGTTATTTTTCAGCCATATAATTGTTGGAGAAAGTGTTGGGTCATGCTTCACCTTGCACTCAAACACGGCCGTGCCAAACGTCTGCACAGACTGATAATGCGGCTGTTTAATGATGGTCGTCGGATCTGAAAATTCAACATGTTCGTGATGTTCAACATGTTTTAAAATAAATAAATAAAGGCTTCTTGAAAATGTATTTTGGCGACACAAAGGAGCTCACACCTTTGACCTGCAGAATGGCTTGGTTTTGGATGACGCCAATGGAATTGGTTGCTATGCAGGTGTAAGTGCCACTATCGTTCTTCTGTGAGAAGGCAATTTCCAAAGTGCCGTTGTCATGGAAAACATAAGAGTCACCATGGAGG